>NC_064616.1:368893093-369518093 GCF_023898315.1 Schistocerca nitens
TTCCGTTAGCTTCAATGGTGTCCACTAAACCCGTAATTCTTTTTCCCCTGGGGCTAGAAGGACCATGTCATCAGCAAACCTCAAACACCCTACTCGTCTTCCTCCAATTACTACTCCTTTGTCATCTAATGAGCATTGGTCTATCATATTTTCCAAGTAGAGGTTGAATAGGGTAGGTGATAGCATCCTTGTCTTATTCCTTTTCCTAGTGCGACCCAGTTTGTACTTTCTCCTCTCACTTTAACTGAGGCTTTTTGATTCAGATATAATGAGTTTACAAGTCTTCTGGTTTTCCAGTCCACTCTCTTTTCCCTCACCATAGGTGCCAGTTGTCCCAAGCCACATTGCCAAATGCCTTTTCTAGATTGATGAATCACATATAGAGGTCTCTTCCTTTTTCAATAAACCTTTCTACCAAGATTTGTAGGAGCCCTATTGCGTCTCTGGTGCCCGTATTCCGTCTAAAGCCAAACTGTCCCTCGCCAAGATTCTCCTCCATTACTTGTTCAAACCTCTTATTAATTATTCTTAACATCACTTTGGCTGCATGTGAAATAAAGCTGACTGTTCTGTGCTCACTGCATTTCTTGGTTCCTTATTTTTTTCGGTAATGGAATCATTACTGTTGTCAAAAACTCCTCAGGCCATTCACCACTGTCATATTTTATTACATAACCTCAATATTTCTCTAATTCCATCTTGGTTCAAGAATTTTAATATTTCTCCCGGTATCATATCTGTACCTACTGCTTTGTCATTTTTCATTGCAGCTATGGCAAACTTAACTACTTCAATTATGATGGATGGTCCTTTCTCATCATCACTTACACTGTTGAGTGATTCCAATTCCAGAGTTTCTGGTTTGTGATCTGTGTTATATTGCTCTTTTAGATATTCTTCCCATCTCTGAAGAATGTCACGATCTTTGTACGCTGCCTTTTCATCTTTACCCAAAGTTTCCATAGTAGCACTTACTGCTCTGTTTTGATCCCATGTCATAGTCTTTACTCTGTTGTATAGTAAGTCTTATCTTCCCTTCCAGTCCAGTTCTTCAACTGCATCCCATTCCTCTTTTAGCCATTTTTCCTAGCCTGCTCTGTTTCTCTTCACAGTTCATTATTTAACCTTTGGTACATCTTTCTTGCATCTTCAGTGTTTTTGTATTTAAATTTTCTTCTCTCTCCATCTTGGAAATAATTTCTTGTGTAACCCATGGTTGTTTTGCCCTTTTCCGTTTTACATATCAGTCCTTAAAAAATAAATATCTAGAACTACAATACTGGTTGGAAAAGATAAATTGTAGTGTGCTTATGGTAAATGAACACTCATTATCATATGGAGAATTATAGTGACCTATACCAGATGGCTATAAACTAGATTTCTGTAGAACAGACATAAAATGTGGAACCTCTGTCTGCATTAATAAAAGGTAACTGTAAAGTCTGTGGCTTAAGCATGTGACTGGGCCACTGGCCCGACTGTAGATGAAGTACAGACTTTCAGCAATATGGCAATAGGAGGGGGGCGGATGGCAGGCCCATCGCCCCAGATGCCTTTTACATCCACCCCGCGATAGATCCCCAGTACTCTTTTCATAGCAGGTCGAGTGGAATTAGGGCTGTCCCGGAGTGTATCGACTGATGAAAAATCCCTGCTCCTATCTGGGACTGAAGTCATGAAGTCCAGAGCTGGAGTCCAGTGTTCTATCTGCTACACCACCAGGTCCACATCTACATTAAAAAAACACTTAAAGTAAATTATGAAATTGTAAATGTACGTAATCTCTGTACAGAATCTTATTTTGAAGTTGCAACTGTACTGTTTCCAAAACTAGAAATTGTAGTTGTCTCTGTGTATCATACTCCCAATCACAATGAAGACTTGTTTTTAGTAAGTATTGCTTCTCAAAAATAAAAATTGTAGAGTGAGAATGATAACACACTGTTACATTAATATCAATATTAGGGTTAAAAGGGTAGCTATAAGCTATTTACTTAACACATTAAGGTACTTAAATTTTACTGCACAAATGACAAGCCCACCAGGCTGACTGCATGTCTGGCGAGAGTTATTTTCACTTAAGCAGAATGCAATCTAGTTGAATTAAAATAGGTATTTTAACTATGAAAGCTGTGGCTTAACAATTCCCCTAGATAATAAAGCACATACCTGTCAGTGGAGAGATCCATTAATGAACAGAAGTTAAGAAAATTAAGATCTAGATTAAGATTAACCGAGTGGAATGAAATAATTGCACATGGTATGGACACTAATGTGTTAACCACAAGATTTTTAGGTATGCTAACTGAAGTCTATAAAGAGAAATGCCCTTAGCATTGTAAGAATTACTGGAAGTGAAACCCACATTCTAAACCAAGGAGTTAAAGAAATTGGTACCCATCACAACTATATAATATAAGAATCTCAATGCTCCTGTATTATGGTAAATCACATTACGCAGATAAATACACAATCATGAAAAAGCATTACATATCAACAATCAAGGCAGTAAAAATGCAAGGCCAATGATAGACACATTCTTAAATCTTTAAAGAAATGTAAATCAGCTTGTGAAGTCACAAAAACAGAAATAAATAGTCAAAAGGAAGACTGCAATATTCTAATTCCTTGGGAGTGATAAAATATATACTTCGCCAATATTATCCCAGAAACTAACACTGTAGGTGATGTGAGCAAGGCAGAAGCACTTCTGGCACCATTGCACAATAAAACAACTTACAGTTTTCAATAGAGTCATTTAATATGTGAAAAGGTCAGTGAAGCTACAGGCAAACTCGGTAATTCCTGACCTGAATGATTACGATAGCCAGTGTGCGCGCTCTCTCACTTTCTTTCGGTCAAGAGACTACACAACTAGGTCATCAGACCCTTGATCCAGGGGCAGCTCATTCGGAATTAGTTGACACCCAAGAAGTATGTTTTCTGATGATGAAAGTATGAAGGAGCAGAAAGAATGAGGCACTGATGGCAATATGATGGCAGAGCTTAGAAAGAATTTATGGAGAAGTGAATGGATCAGGCCAGTATGAAGGTCAGAGCAGACAAGGGCTCTCTCACAGCTCACTCAATGGCGAAAAAGTCCCACCCTGCATCTGACCCCTGCCAGCCCAATGAAGGGGGAAGATAGTTGCAGAGCAAAGAATGTCTTTAGTCAGCGGATTCAGAACAGTAAAAGTGGGAAGGCTAAAAATGAAATAGACATCAGTTGGACTGTCAATAAAAAGAAGAAGAGAGAAATAAGAGAGAGACAGTAGGCGAGTGTCCCAGAGGCTCTGCATGCGACAGGAAATGCCCCCACCCACAGCTGTCCCATCCCTGCTGCAGTGTAGGTAAGGCATTAAAGAGCTCCAACTATAACAGAGTACTCTTACATAAAAACACAGGATGCAGCAGGAAAGGAGATAAAATATATCCTAAAGCAATTAAAAAAGCGTAAGAGAAGGATGAAAGAGTGAGCTGGTCAAGGAGGTATCGTTGGAGGACCCTCAGATTCATCATGGGGCACGAGACACCCCAGCCCCAATCCCAACTACCCTGCCCCAGCCGAAGGTAGCTTAAAGCTTTGTATCTGAAAGTAAAAACCAATTTCGTGGAGAACCAGTTCAACCATCCATATCATCCACCAATGTTTATGGCAAAGAATTCAAGATGCCATGCTTAGGATGGAGGACCAGAAAGAGCAGAGAGTTCCACTATGATATGAGTTACTGTTTTTATGGCTCCACACTACAATGTGGAGGTAGCTCATTATGTAAAATAAAACTATGGGTTAGACTGGTTCGACCAATGTGGAGGCAACATCGGGCAGTGGATTCCTTCTGGAAGGAAAGGAAAGAAGAGCTCCATGCAGAAGCAATCTCTTCTATGGCACAGAGTATATTAGAGGGGGGCAGCAGACAACCACATGTCATTCCATGTACAAGTCAGCAAATCTGGACCTCAGATCTGTAAAGCAAATGGGACACAAGTATTCACTCTATTCCCAAATGGTCAGCCACTTCATTCCCTGGGCTGTCCACTTGACATGGGACACAGAAAGACAACTGAGCAGCCAGTATAACGAAGTTCAGCATGAAGATTATGAATAGCAGAGACCATAGGGCGACAATAGTGACACTGGTCACCCGCCTGAAGACTGTTAATTAAGTCACTACACATTAAGATGCAATCAAGGGAGGTCCATTTAATAAAGTGGAGGGCTCTGTTAACAGCTATCAGCTCTGCTGTATGAACACTGCATGTTCCTGGCAACAAATTGTGTTACTGGCAGATAGGGTATGTAAAAGAATATCCTGTTTTACAGCTGTCAGTGTAAAAGATTGTACACCCTGACACTCCTCAAGAACAGAATGTAACAGAGGCTGAAAGCTCATGGGCAAGAGAGATTTTAAGACCTTGAAATAGATAGGTCCTAATTCATGGCTTGGGCAGCAAACAAGGGGAAATGCGAGAGAAAACACGATGAGCACATTCCAGGGAGGAGAGGCGGAGATCCTAGCAGATAGCTCTGAGGTGCATTCCAATTGGTAATCCCACCTGAGGGTAGGAATTAGGAAGTGAATGCCCCTGGTATGCAAAAAGAATGGGATACGTTGGGTGAGGAAGGAATTGTCTAATGGCAACTGCATATGTGAGCGACAGTTGGTACCATCAGAACTGAAGAGGGGAGATATCCACTTAGACAAGAAGACTGTGTACCGCACTAGTCCCCAAAGGCACCAGTGGCTTAAAACTACACAATGATGGGCTGGGTCAAACAATTACAAAGCTGATGGTGCTGCCAATGCATAAACCTGGCATGCATAGTCCAGTTGGGATGAGGTCAGGGCCTGGTAAATATGGAGAAGGGTAGCATGACCTGCACACCAAGAGTTGTGGGCACTGCACCTGAGAGACAGTTGGAAACTTGCATAAAAGGAAATGTTCTTTTCTAGTAACACTTCTAAAACTCCCTATTCACAATATTTTCCTGCAACCTGTTAGAAATGTAAACAGTTGTGACCTCATGCTCATCGAAATGAGGCCCATGAGAAAGACGCATTGAAAGCAGTTTGTTGTTACATAGTATATCATAATCTTTAACACATATTGCTGTTCGCAGATGCTCGTGTTGCACTGTTTTTTTGATTACATAAATGGCACATTTTTTTTTGCAACTAAAGTTTTATTTTGGTGTTTTTTTCTCATTTATGTTTTATTGCTGCAGTATTATTCTGGAGAAGCTGGTTAAAGTAAAATTCTTTGTTGGAGTATCAGTGGTTACCAGTCAAAATTATAAAAATTTAACTGAAAACTGAAACAATGAGAAATTCCTGGAATCCTAAGAACTTCCAATGTTTTTCCTGGATTTCTCCCAGATGAAAAAATTCCCAGGTTTTTTCTGGTTGTTCCAGGGCGTATACACCCTGATTTATATGGGGAAAAAGGCTATCAGAGGCACTGTGGGGCTAGCACCATAGAAATCGTGTAGCCACTACTTCAAGGAAATTAATTATTATGACACTCCCTAGCACATACGTTTATAGTTGCCTAGTATATGCTAAAATCTGGATAACTCTCACCTTAGGATGTCAATAGAGCACCATTACACAAGAAATGGACACACAGTTGACAAACAAAATGTCAGACTAGCAAATGTTCACAACAGTTTTAAATATACCTCATCACATCTTTTAACAAACTGCCTAACAATAGCCACTTAGTGCCTTTTAACAAATTCAAAAACGTAACAACAAAATCAGTAAAAGGCAAAGCATTTTATACAGTGAAGGAATTTGATAAACGTATAATAGATGACTTGAAATTTTGATTCTGGAGCACCTACATAAAAATATAAATTGTAGTACAAAGTGTACCAAAAAGAATCATGATTTCGAAAACTAACTATTATGTTATCTGAGGTATGTGTGTGTGAACAAAATACTGCTGGAAAGAGCAGACACTCAAGTTTTACATCTCACAGTCAGAAAAAAAAAAAAAAAATATCCCATTCGTCAAAAACCAAAGTTCATTGTATATATTGTATATATTTATTAGTTACAGAAAAAAAGAAGGGCCAAATCAGATGATTCTTTTTGATACACCATGTATTTTTCTGATGTTACTAATGTGATGTGTTGATTCATTGTGGCATACTGTCTTGGCAAAGAAAAGCTTATATAACAATGCATATTACTAATTTAACAACTTAGGTTAATCCCTTTATTAGGCAAGAAGCCATGTAAGAATACTGTAACGTTTTAACTATACAGGCATATAAACGTTATATGACGACACCAATTGAATGTAACCACGTATACTAACTTTTAGGTCCATTAGTTAACAACATGTATGTTCCATGGATCATAACTGCCATATCTCTCTACAATGTGAACGAGTCAGCTTTACAGTTCCAGTATACTTTCTAAGCCTAAAACAGTATTTTTCTTTCATGCATACATCTTTAAAAAAAAAAAAAATGAGTAGATAGTCAAAGGTTTTTACGGCTTAATACCACAAACTTTTTCCTTGCCACACTAAGGTGGACAGAGGGATAGTGTCTATCATTGCTACTTCTAGTACTGCATTTATTAATGTTGCTGTTGTTTTCAAACAGTGACCGATTTTTAATAGCACATTTCATAAGGAAGTAACTGTACGGAAAGGCTTGTCAGCATGCCCACCAGTTTGAAGAGCTGTCTTCAGAATGTTTTAGAGTGGAAACCACATATTTGTTACACACTTTTGTGCTATGAACTCTTCTTTCTCAATTATAAGTTACCCCAGAAAATGACGACATATGACATTAGCAAATGAATGTAGGAAAATTAAGTCAACATTTTGATATGTTCATCTGTAACATCCGATATTACCCATAATACAAAAACTGCAGAGCAGGGACATTTAAGAACATTGATCTGAACTACATGTATTGCGTTTTACCTTAGTTAAGTGACTGTCCATTTGCAGAAAACCAGTTAACTGTCAAGAAAACATACCACATTTTCAAGTTCTGAATTTACTCGATTAGTCTCCATTCTCAAGATTAGCTATTGTTGTGTATACTCCACAGATTTCTTAATTCAACACTCTGCATTCTTTCAGCCTGACAGGATGAAATCCAGTATTTCAAGATCTCAGAAATTACATATTTAAGCTTCTCTAGAAGAACAGTGTGAATTACGTCAATGAAGATGCTAGTTGGCAATTTTTGTCATTTAACTTTGGTATAATCTGATTTGAAAGCTGAAAAATATGATGTTCTGAGGAGAAATCCTTTGTAAAACCAGATTAAGATCGACTAACAACAAGAACATTGCAAATGCCATCATCCATCCAATTTCCAAGAAACTTTACTCAGTGGAAAAGGAGTCAAAATAAGCACATACATCTTTGCTGATGTGTAGATCTTCAACTGTTCCTGAAGAAATGATGGTCAAAGTTTTCAAGATTATTTTGAGACACTTTTAAGTGCCTTTTAAAACATGATACTGTCAGATGAAATGGTGGCTCTGGGATTACCGTTGCAGCTTCTTAATTTTGTGCCCTGTGTCCGAAACACAGTTATTACTTTTATTTTTGTTTTTCATTTATATATCCGTGTCCACAGAAGGTTACTACATGAATGTTTCTTAGCAAATGAAGGGATGTAATGGCATTATATTAATTGCAAAATTACAACTGGATTTCACAATGAATGTCATACATTTATTATATAATACATGTGCATATGGTATGTAGAGGAGTTACAATCTGTTTAAATTCTCATATTCTGATACTTCAGTCTCACATCAATTCTTATATTTTATTCATAAGTTTATTTTTCAGGAAGATTTGGTGCATTCCCTTAGATGACACCAGTTGTATGAATATTCTAAACACACAAGCATCAGACAACGGCCAGTTTCTCACAGTGACACTTCTTCATATGAATCTCGCTCAGGAAAGAAATTTCATCAACGTTGCTGAAGATTTTGTGCATTGGGAATAATTTCGGGCCAAACACGCATAACAAATCACTTTTCCGAAAACAGGTGCTTGCATCTGATTATGTATCACGATACACTAAAGGAGTTTCACAAAAAACAATTTAAAATAATTTTCTTATTTAATTCATTCATCTGACATACAATTAGTAGACGAATGAGGACCTTGTTACACCAGTATACACCGGAAAACATTTGTGTAGTAATCTTCTACAGACATGGAAATATAAATGAAAAACAAAAATGAAAGTAATATAGTAAACAGGTAATTAAAAAGCTGTGGCACTAACCACTATGCCACCATTTCATCTGAAGATATCATGTGATAAAAGGCACATAAATTACCTCGAAAACTTTAACCATAGTTTTTCAGAAATAGCCCAAATATGTACTGATAACCCAGGACACACTTTAGCTTATTTTGATCCCTTTTTCACTGAGCAAAGTTTCTGGGAAATCAGGTTATGACACTTACCATGTTCTCCTCTTAAGTATCTTGATCTGGGACATGTGAGTTGTGGTTCTTATCTCTGAGAAGAAGGTAAGTAATGAGACCTGTCAGCTATTATTAATATTTGTCCTACCGTTCACTGTGACAATGATGAAACAATAGTGTGATAAATACTTGGCAAAAAGAGGTGTATCGCCTACAGCTTACTTTGTTTCATCTGTCCCTCTAAAGTAGGAGTGGACAATTTCATGAAATGCAACAGCAAGTGGTATGGTGTCAGCCATTCCAATAGTAAGGGGTGATGGTCCTCGTGATGATCCTACTGGAACGCCAGCTGTGCGGAACTCCAAGCTCCCAACACTATCCGCACGGGCAATTGGAGCTGGACTCATTCTGCCACGCGTAGATGGACCCTACAAGTTGAAAGAAGAGCACAAAATATTTTCACACAGTGGAAACTATGAATCAGGTGGGTGGGGGGGGGGAGATAGTACAGTCAAATAAATAGCAAAGTAAAAAGATGTGAAACTATATATATGAAACTGAATTATCATACAAGTTAATGAGGAATTAATCACAAATTATATACAATTATTGTATATTTATGTCAAATTTTATTACATTACCACAACATCAAGGCTTAGTATGTTGGCAACACTTGAGTCATTATTTAAGCTGTGGAAGACTATAAAATGGAATTTTGTCTTTTCTAAATGAACATACTCATGCTTGCAACACATGACTAACTGAAATCAGGAAAATTAAACTGGCTGATTGAACAGGCTTTTGGACTACTAGGCTCTCAGATGACACACCGATTGAGAGACTGATTTTTTTAAATGCAGTATATCTAAGATAGTGTTTTGTACTATATTTAATACCTCTCCTCGTCTTGATGGTGGCCTTGGAATTGCAATGGTGCCCTGTGTGGGTGTTGGTGTCTGCCGCGACTGCTTTGGTGGTAAGGCTGGCTGTTGCATTTCCCCAACTTCAGAGAAAAGATCTCCCAGATCTGTACAAACCAAATATTTGAACTACAGTTAAGGTGTCTAACATTTGTGACTGGAATGTTTTTTAAGTCACCTGTTGTATAATGAAAATTTACATACAGCAGTTTTGGCAGACCGTCCATTTCTCCAAATCCGTGGCTCCCACAGGGAAATGGCATACCCTATCCAGATAGTGTACAACGAGGATGAGGAGGAGGAGGAAGAGAGTAATGTTTAATGTCCCGTTGACAACGAGGTCACTACAGAGGGAGCACAAGCTTGAATTAGGGAAGGATGGAGAAGGGAAGCAGCCGTGCCCTTTTAGAGACCATTTCAGCATTTGCCTGAAATTATTTAGGGAAATCATGGACAACCTAAATTAGGGTACATTACCACAAAGCTTTGCAAGCAAAGTTTTGATATTCCCTAGGATCATAGGAACATTTCTTGTGTAACTGCTGAATTTACAGGAATTTACTATTATCTCTTACAAGGAAACATATAATTTTTCCCCTAAGCTTGATTTTTCTTTTAATTGTCGATGCTATTTTCTTGATGAAATGTTAAAAACCATTTATATTCGTATTAAGAATACCTTCAGGTGATGCAAGATATATGATTAAGCATATCCTGAAAATTTCAGCTTTTTATGTTGAACAGAAACTGAGGAAATGTACTTTTTGTACAAAAAAAAAGAACACTTATGGAAAATGTAGTCCAAAGTTGAGACATCAAAACATGTCTACTGCATTTCTTGGATCATCAGTGTCTGGTTTATCTTCCAATTGCAATTTCCTCTTGGTACCTTTTGTAGTTAGTCTTGCACCCCCACTAGGTTTTTAGCATGTTTTCTGCATTTCTTAGTATCCAAATTTCTCATCAGCTGAATGGTGTGACAGCCTACCCCTAAACCTAGAAATTGCAGCACTTCACATTTACTCAAGTTGCCTTGACTAAAATTAGCAATGACATCATAAACCCAAAAGTGTGAAGTGTATATGCCCACAAACACAGTTTTGTGTGAGTGAGTCTAAATGCCCTTGTTCACAGAATTATTTGTATACTGTATCCTGCCACGCAAAAACTTTGGAAGTGGATCAGTGTTTCTCATAACTTTGAATAATAGCTTTACTGCCTCTGCAACTGCAATAGACAGACTATTTCTCTGATTATATTTCTCATCAGTTACTAAACCCTTACTGTACCAACTTTCCACATCTGCTGGGCACAGTCCATGTTGAGGTTCGTCATTGGAGAGTGTATGAAAATTCACTGTCCATACAGTTTCCTTCATTGCTTCTACACAATGAGTATTTTGCCTAATTGTTAAATCACAATAATCTTGGAGAGTCTTTGCAGCTGGCAGTGTCAGTCTATTCTTGCTAGCGATTGGTTCCCCATCACTTAGGTAAGTGTCCTCTCCGTGGGACACAGCCTTGTAGAAACACGGTCCATGTGGGTGGAGAGGCTTGCATGCTAACAAGAAGCTTAGCGCTATGCTGGCAGCAGCACAGCTACTGGCAGAGTCACCCATGCTGGACAAGCCTCAATGGATGTACCAGACACAAAGAGTATCCCACAATGCCCCATCTCTCCCCCATCCTCTCCCACAGTCGTTCCCCCAGATACCCAACCTGATGTGTGATGCGATCTGTGTCAAGCGGCGCATAGCACATAGCAAGATGGAGGAGGAGGAGGAGGAGATTAGTGTTTAACGTCCCGTTGACAACGAGGTCATTAGAGACGGAGCGCAAGCTCGGGTGAGGGAAGGACGGGGAAGGAAATCGGCCGTGCCCTTTCAAAGGGACCATCCCGGCATTTGCCTGAAAGGATTTAGGGAAATCATGGAAAACCTAAATCAGGATGGCCGGAGACGGGATTGAACCATCGTCCTCCCGAATGAGAGTCCAGTGTGCTAACCACTGCGCCACCTCGCTCGGTTTATAGCAAGATGTGTTATCAATGTTGCCTCAGGTATACAGTGCGACCTCCCTTAGTAATTAGCCTTGCACTGCATGGCGTTCTGTGGTGTTCACTAAATACATCCCTAATTCTCATGGGATCAAAATAAACAACATGGAAAATAAAACAAAAACTGGGGGGCTTGATGAGACCTCAAACACTCAAGCACTGGGGTTGGAACTGACAGAAGCTGTTTCTACAATTGGGTTGGTTTGCAGACCAGTACAAGAAGCTGGACAAGGTCAAGATCAAATCCTTGTCTGGGATTTAGAGGAGGAAACTCCTCAAAGAACAAAAAGGAAGGTACAGAATGGCTTCTTAAAAATAAATGGATGGAACTAAAAGGTTTTGAACTGAGAACCTAAAAAAAAAAACCATGACTGTCTCAGAGTAAAGGTAATAACCAGACCCCTACTGCCAATTGGACAGGGAATAAGAGACCAAGGGAGAAGTCTAATACTCCCACTTCTCAGAATAAATGGACCCAGAAAAAGCTGAGGCAAGAAATAGGAAACAGATCAATAGTACTGAAGTCTTGGTTTTCAGGATGATGTTAATCCAACATGGATATCCACTGTTCAGATGGCTCTATTTAAGAAGACTGGGGAGGGTGCAAGTCCACGCCCAATTTCAGGAGGGTCTGTCTGGACAAGGGTGCTCTTATCTTTGTCTGTGAGGGTATAAAAACAGTCTGTTGGCTTAAGGAGATGGTGCCCAAGATATCTCTGTGGGAATATGTGAAGTTGCTGGTCAATACATTGGCTGAGCTCTTCAAGATCGCATACATATTAATATGGGTACCGAAACTTCTTAAGGATACTCCTCATGGGACTCTGAGAATTTATGGGCACGGAAACAGAAGGTCTCAAAAGAGAACTGGAGGGTAATCAACTGAAATGTTGTACTGGACGGCCAAACCCTTCTTGAGGAAACCAGTGAAAAATCCCTTGCGGCAATGTGAGGATAGTTTCTGAAATTGTTCTCGAGGTTCTCGCAAGTTGTCACTGGGTACAAGACACAGGAAGTGATCATGGTGTCAAGTTAGAGACTGCAAGTGTAGCAGATAAACATGTAACACTTTAAAACAGCAATTGCCATTTTTAAACGGCTTCTAGGAGGGCAAGATGCGGACGTGGCCCTGATGCAAGAACACTATCTATAAAAGGGGGTGTTTAATGCCTCTAAGGAACTGGAGGTAAATTGATTTATGCAGAAACATAAAGAACTCTGGAACAGGCATGTATGTTAAGAATGGAATTTAATTCATGCCAGTGGTGGACTTCTGTTCCTAGGACTTAGTGACCATCAGGATGAAACAACGTGAGAAAGGAAGCACAATGAAAATTGTATTGCCCTCAGCTTACCTTCTTATGAGCACAGTACTAGTCTTTCCCAGGAAGAGAGGAGACTGGTAGACAGCTGCTCAAAGCAGAATGAACAATTGCTGGTTGGTTATGATACCAATGCCCATGACCTGGTGGAGGGAAACAGCAACACCAACAGCAGAGGTAAGTATTTTCTTGAATTTTTTACTATAAGGTAACCTGGAGATCCTGAACTGGGACAGGGAACCTACGTCCAGGAATATAAGAAGGGAAGAAGTAATTGGTGTAACTTTTGGTCCATTTTAATGGACAGCTATGTTGAACAACGGCATGTAGCACTGGAGCCATCCTTATCTGACAACATGTATATTCAGTTTGTGGTTGTTATGGGTGTCAGACCATGGCCTATATGCATGTTAGGAAAACAGACTGTGACTCTTCCACCAAAGTTCTCAAACTCACACTTATCTGAGGTCAGAACTCCAATAGGGAATCCAGTAGATTTCGGGGAAATGTCAGACACTGATGTCTGCCGTTATGACCTCATATTTAGAAAAACTGCCCAAAGTGTACAAGCAGGAATAAATCTTGGTGGAAGAATAACCTGGAATTACAAATAAAGCAGGTAATGAGACTGTTCAACCTTGCATGAACAAAAAGACAATGGGTAAAATACCTGAAGGCCCCTGTCAAATACAACCTTGTAATTAAGCAAGTGCAACTATCATCCTGGAAGGTATAGCTACTTGTGCCAGACTTCACAAAACCCTCACCAGAATAACAACTAATCCAAGAGGTACTCTATGAAAGGGGAATGGTGAGTATACCAGGACAGCGAATGAGATGCTGGATGTGCTCCTCAAGACTTATTTTCCTCAATGCACTGTGGCACGCGACATAGAACAGCAGCCAATTTCCAAGAGGCACTGGCCTACAGGTAATCAAATTGGGAATCTGCCAGCAAAAAATCCAGAGGGAACATTTCAATCATTCAAGTCACCAGGCCAAGATGGAATCTTTCCAGCTCTACTGCAACAAGCTGGAGAGATTTTAATGAAATTTCTATGTAGGCTGTTTACGGTTATGCTAGCAGCAGGAGTCATTCCTAATGCTTGGAGGACAGTTAGGGTTGTTTTCATTCCAAAGCCAAGGATAACTGATCATATCGAGGCCAAGGATGTAAGACCAATCCATCTTACATTTTTTGCAGAATCTCTGGTTAAACACAAGCATACAAAAAGAACCAAGAGAATCTAGAACTCATGAAGCCATGCAATACAGGCTAGGCAACAGAAAAAATATCTTCCTTTGAGGAGGAGGAGGAGGAGGAGGAGGAGGAGGAGGAGGAGGAGGAGATTAGGGTTTAAGAAAAAAGCACCTTCACAATTTTTTAATGAAGCAAAATTGAGAGGTTTAGCTGAGGAACCACAAAAGTCATTTTATAACTATGACCATTATGGTACAAAATAATCAATTTAATATGATCTCTGGGAAGAGTAAAATAATTCTCTCTCTCAGAATTAATATTACAAGACAGCAAGTCAGCGCAGGTATTGAATTCAAGAAGGCTTTATATTTTGAAGTAAGTATCATCTATGAAAAGAAACTAGGGTCCCTCATTATTATAATACAACTGCCAATTGACCCCCTTACAGCACAAGTGGTGTAGCTCACATTATTCTTGTTTCCAGGTACTTAACCCTTTAACTGCTCTGGACGTGTTAACATGTGTGCCTTTGTACCTGTCCCTGTATGCTCTGAACGTGTTTACACATGCCACAAGTCCTACATGGTATTCTGAACATGTCTACGCGTAAGCACGTTCAGAGTACCTGTCCCTGTGTGCTCCGAACGTGTCTACGAGTATCAGATAGAAGGACTGGTGGCGTGCGTAAACACATCCAGAGTACACAGGGACAGGTACAAAGGAGCGCACGCGCATGTTAAATCATCCAGAGCAGTTAAAGGGTTAATGGTTTACAAGTATTGTTATAGCAAATTCAACAGTACTTTTTATATTACTTTTTATCATGTTTGTCATCAGACTAATTGAACCATATAACTTCAAAAGGGCATCAGTCCATGATTCTGTGTTTGCTATTGCTTCAGATACTACATTTGTAACTGCACAGACTGACATTAAAGGGGTGTCAATGTCAGTTAGTGCACATTCCATAGTATTCTGAAAAACAATGTTATTTTTATAGAGGCATCAGTAGTGACTCATGTCCCTTTGAAAATAGTGGTTGGATAGCATTCATAGAATACTTTCTACTCACACCTCTGTGTAGCATTACCAGAAGTGTTCAC
The DNA here is from genome assembly GCF_023898315.1 of Schistocerca nitens. Taxonomy (NCBI): domain Eukaryota; kingdom Metazoa; phylum Arthropoda; class Insecta; order Orthoptera; family Acrididae; genus Schistocerca; species Schistocerca nitens. The sequence continues at coordinate 368,908,116 of NC_064616.1, forward strand.
AACAGAACAACATTCTGCAATTGTTTTGACTGCTGAATGTTGTCATTGTTGTCCACACAATTAAACATGCACTGCATTATAGTTTGGAAGCAACATTTATCGATTATTTGTAATACAAGTGCTTCCGGGAGCTTAACAAAGGAATACACCAAACTTCAGATATTCTCAGACAACTGCTCAGCTCAGAATAAAAATCACACTCTTAGCAGATTTCTGATGTACCTAACTGATTCTGGGAGATTCAACAAAATTCAAAACAAATTTCCAGTGAGAGAACACAATTTTTACCAGTCATGGTGGAAGCTGCACTACAGGAAGAACAAAATTTCTGAAGAAACTCAGAGTATTGGAAGACAAGGGAAAGTGACATTCTCTAGCCCCAGTTTTCACATTCAGTTTTTGATAATACAAGAAACAGTTGTATTGCAGCTTCTACAGTGATTACTGGACTGATAACCACACTTTTCATCTAGAGCTCAAATGTGATCCACAGACTGTGCCAGAAAAATTAACTTACCCATAAGGATATGTTGCAATTACGTCTAACACAATTAAATTCCAAAGTTATCTGCCTGATGAAAACTTACCTTTTTATAATAAAATTTGGAAGTGGATTGTAACGAATGACAGTCAAGATGGCGAGTGAATGGACTGTTATACACTGATTATTGTTGTTGAATATTGCACTAGTACTGTGAAATGTATAACTGTATGTATGTTGCATGCAATCAAGATAATGTTAATGTCAATAAAAAGGAGTGTGCAATTTTAGTATTTTCTGTATGTATTTGTCTCTAAAGGCAACAGTTTCCAGCTTTTAATGATTAATTACTTTACTAAAATATAAAATTTGAAATTCAATATCTTCTCTCACAATCACATTTGCACCATGTAACATAATACCAGTAAATATGCCCATGTAAAGTTATTATACAAATTAAACAGTCCCCCCCTCTCACTTTCCTACAAACGTGTCTCAGTTGACTTACATGCTTTAAAAATTTATGATTCAGTTTTTCCTAACTGTAGTAAATAATTTCAATAAATGTTACCAGTTATAGATGTGACATAATGGCTGGAATGTAGTTACATCACTTGTGTTGTAAAATGTAAATAATTTTATTTACTACAAAAAATTATACTTATCAGTCAACAACAACCAATTTACATAACCATTGTTACTTCTTATCATCATCATCATCATCATCATCATCATCATCATCATCATCATTTTACATTCAGGATGCAATGTCTTCAGCACTGTCAGAAGAAAGAAAATGAAGTAGTGGTGAACAGGTGGAATGAAGAGCGAAAGTTTGTCAACGACCTTCTCCTCCTCTTTTGTAAAAAGCCATGGTCCTGTGTACAGCTTTCCTTGGGGTAATTTCAAAGGTATCCCAAGGAAGTTTGATACGACAGTAACTGTTTACAATGTACACTATGTGATCAAAAGTTTTCGGACGCCTGGCTGAAAATGACTTACAAGTTCGTGGTGTCCTCCATCGGTAATGCTGGGATTCAATATGGTGTTGGCCCACCCTTAGCCTTGATGACAGCTTCCACTCTCACAGGCATACATTCAATCAGGTGTTGGAAGGTTTCTTGGGGAATGGCAGCCCATTCTTCACAGAGTGCTGCACGCAGGAGAGGCATTTATGCCAGTCAGTGAGGCCTGGTACGAAGTTGGCATTCCAAAACATCCCAAAGGTGTTCTACAGGATTCAGGTCAGGACTCAGTGCAGACCAGTCCATTACAGGGATGTTGTTGTTGTGTAACCATCACCACCATCCTCGAATTGCTCTTAAACAGTGGGAAACAAGAAGGTGCTTAAAACATCAATGTAGGCCTCTGCTGTGATAGTGCCATGCAAAACAACAAGGGGTGCAAGCCCCCTCCATGAGAAACATGACCACACTATAGCACCACTGCCTCCTAATTTTACTGTTGGCAGTACACACGCTGGCAGATGATGTTCACTGGGCACTCGCCATACCCACACCCTGCCTTTGGATCGCCACACTGCTTACTGTGATTTGTCACTCCACACAATGGCTATCCACTGTTCAATCGTCCAATGTTTACGCTCCTTACACCAAGCGAGACATCGTTTGGCATTTACCGGCATAATGTGTTGCTTATGAGCAGCCCTCGACCATGAAATCCAAGTTTTCTCACCTTCCGCCAAACTGTCATAGTACTTTCAGTGGATCCCGATGCAGTTACGAATTCCTGTGTGATGGTCTGGATATATGTCTGCCTGTTACACATTACGACCCTCTTCAATTATCGGCAGTCTCTGTCAGTCAACAGACAAGGTCGGCCTGTATGCTTTTGTGCTGTACGTGTCCCTTCACCTTTCCACTTCACTATCACATCGGAAACAGTGGACCTAGGGGTGTTTAGGAGTGTGACGTATGACAAATGACACCCAATCACCTAACCACGTTCGAAGTCCGTGAGTTCTGCAGAGCTCCTCATTCCTCTCTCACAATGTCTAATGGCTAGTGAGGTTGCTGATATGGAGTACTTGGCAGTAGGTGGTAGCACTACGCACCTAATATGAAAAACTTAATTTTTGGGGGGGTGTCCAGATACTTTTGATCACACAATGTATATAAATGATGTAGTAGAATGTACAAGGAGCTCTTTTAAGGCTGTTTGCATATGATGTTGTTGTCTATAAGAAGATACCACCACCAGAAGGCAGTAATCATTTGCATAGGGACCAACAAAAGATTGATGAATGGTGCAGGGACTAGCAATTCGCTCTGGACATAAATAAATTACACATATTGCACATACACAGGTAGAAAGATCAACTACTACACAACTACACTATTCATGACAAATTACTGGAAACAGTGACCACCGTAAAACATCTAGAAGTATCGACCTGGAACCACCTCAACTAGAACGAGCACATAAAACAAATAGTAGGATAAGCAGATGACAGTCTGAGATTCATAGGAAGAATATTAAACAAATTTTAATTCATCCACAAAAGAAGTTGCTCACAAGGCACTTGTTCAACCATTTCTTCAGTATTCTTCACCTATCTGGGACCATTGCAAGGTTGGACTGATAAGAGAGAGAGAAGATCCAATGAAGAGTGACATGTTTTGTTACAATATGACAGTCTGAGATTCATAGGAAGAATATTAAACAAATTTTAATTCATCCACAAAAGAAGTTGCTCACAAGGCACTTGTTCAACCATTTCTTCAGTATTCTTCACCTATCTGGGACCATTGCAAGGTTGGACTGATAAGAGAGAGAGAAGATCCAATGAAGAGTGACATGTTTTGTTACAATATTGTTTAATCACTGTGAGAGCATGAAAGAGATGCTTAACTAGGGTGTATACGTGGACAAGGAAAAAAGGTCCAGTTTTTTCCCAGTTCAAAATAAACTTTCTCCCAGGTGAAAATACACTTTTTCCATGTTAAGTGACAGTGTACCTTTCCTCGGAACTGTAAAATTTATCAATCCTTTCAATGGTTATGGTTTTATACACCGGTGTAGAATTTCCCGGCACTTTAGAAAACGAAACTCAGGGAAACAACATGTTTTGGAAAGATCTTTGATGTGCAGCAACATGTACACTGCATATTTTCGTGTTATGAAAGCATAAATTCGAATTCAACCTAACACCACATGTTACTTTCCAAAGCATTGAAATCGAGATTGCGACACGCTTTTGTAAGCCAGTCATACCTCATGTCACGCGATCCCGCTGGCCGATATTCAGAGCATAGGACACGTGATGTAGTCAGCCAATAGCAACATCAGTGTTAAGTTGTGCGATACACAAATGGGAAAAGTTAATGATTTAAATTAATATAAATAGTGTTGCTACAAGAAAATAAAAGAAAAGAAAAGCTTCCACATATAATATTAGTCTTTAAGATTAATAAGCTGCAAGAGAAGCTAAGCTTTCACATATAACGTTGATCTTTTTTGCGCGTGTTACACTTTAAGATATACATCACACAAATATGCCAGTAAAATTTTTAACAATGGCATAAATGTCTAATCTTTTAGGCTCGAAATTCTTCTAAATGATCGTCCTCAAAGAGTTGATTTTTAAATGAGAGTCAGATTAGAAATTAAGATTTAAGAAATTCATCCTACATTATTGCACATAGTTCACCTTGTGTAAAAGGAAATTTACTTTGAAAGTAATGCTTTCCAAACAACCATTCGCAATATTTTTCCGTGACCTGTTGGAAGTAGGTTCGTTTCAGCAGTAGTCAGAGAGTGCCAGGAAACAGGCGTCTCTGTGCTCGCACAGCTACGATGATACAGGAAGCCCATATGTTCGCACGTGTAATACATTAAAAGCTCTTAAACTGTGTTATAAAAGAAACAAGACATTAAAGGATACTCCAAGAGCGGAATTTCGTGAACCACACTAAAACGCATAATTCGGCTTGGGGTAATACTAGATAGTGGCACTCAGCCTGCCACGAAACATGGTTGCCTAATATTGTAGCAATTGTAACACACCAAATAAACAAGACTGTTTTGGCACAAATGGTCATTTTTGTAACATAACAGAACATAAGTCGGGAAGTAGCAATATCAAATGCCTATTAGGCCTACTACAAGCAAAAAGCTTCATGTTACGAAATAGTTTCACATTTTGTTCATACTCTCCAGTTGCTGAAACATGAGACCGAAAAGTAGTAGTATGAAATTATTATACAAATTTGGAATCCTCATCTTCTTCCATAATTTTTGTGATGTCCTAGCTTTTTCTCCTTGCTGTCACTAATTTTGCAACTATTCCTGCCAGTGTCAAAACTTAATCTCTGGTTAGCTTCACTAACCCTACCACAATCACCAGTTTAGTTATCCCACGTTTATTCTCTGGTCAGATGTTATTACGCATTCATACAATGCGTTCATACAACGTGTTTTCTGTGCTACGCCCAGAATATAACTTAAGCGGCTGCTAGCCAGGGACTGTACAACTGGCCCTGACTAGTGTTGCGGTCTAGCAAAAAATTTTGGGTCAAAATTTAATTTTCTTGGGTACACCGAGAAGATAATATGTAATCCACTGTTAGTCATTCATTTCAATTCTGGTGGTCTGAACCTACGGTTTCGGTAGCAATTATAACAACGCTGATCATTCGAAAACCCAGTCAACCACATAAACAGCGATTGGCATTCACCTGTTCGGCTTTATTCCACTCAGCTCGTGTAGTCCCGTCCTCTTTTGTCTGCAGGAAAGTTTATTTCTAGGTGCGATGGGGATTCCCCTGGCAGAGATGTCAAGTACGCTACGCACGTATTCAAAAATCAACTTATTATTCATTCAGAAATAAACTTAGTATGCGTTCAAAAATGTTCAAAAACCAATAGCGATGCGTTTCAAAATCATCCGAATAATCGATAGTCAACGTGCGCTGGATGCTAGGCGCTTTGTGGAACAAGGTTTTTTTCCTCAAGAATATGAATTTGGCACTTCCCAGGCAATCTCCAGAGTCATCTGTCATGTAACAGGATTAAACTGTGGCAGGAACAGGACATTAAATTTGTGCTTCTACCACCTAATTCTACTCATTTGTGTCAGCCACTTGATGTGGCCTTTTTTTAGACCTTTAAAACTTGGGGAAATGTACTATATGATTGGAAAGGAAGAATAGAGGAGTGGTGCCAAAATCCAAATTTTCTAGGTTGTTGAAAAAACCTTTGAAAATATAGCTATCACGTCCATATCAAATGTAATATCTGGGTTAAGAAAAGCAGGAATTTTTCCTTTCTGTCCCAATAAAGTCATTTCACAGATTCCAGAAGCAACCGATAATAATGCACATGGCACCAGCTCATCAAACGTTTCTTGGGCAACAGTCTTCAAAATGCAACTGAAACAGGTTCGCTCTAATGAAACAAAAGGAAATCTGCACCAAGGAAAGCTGCACCAAGCAAAGTGTTTAGCATTAACTCCAGGAAAAGGAATTTACTGTCAGTGACTTAAATGAAAATGATAGTGAAGGGGCTGCAAGTAGGGAGTCCCTATCCAGAACATGTAACAGTGATCCAGAACAGCATGAGTCAAATGAAAATGAAGAAATGGACAAGGAAAAGGATAAAGATTGGCATGAATTTAAAGAAAATGATTTCACCATAGTAAAATTTCCTACGGGGGGGGGGGGGGGGGGGGGGGGGGGTTCAGGTTTTTTTATTCGTAAAATTTAAAGCATCTCTAATGACACCTAAAAAATGACATTTCTGAGAAAGTTCTTGATGGTAATGTTTATTTAGTCTTTCTAGAAATTGACGATGCACCTGAGGTAGAAAGAGCCCACATTATTAAAAGAGTTTTTGCAGAACATAGAAGGCAGGGTAAATTTATTTTTGAAGGCATAGATGATCATGACACTGAGTAAGTACTTTTCACATTGTTTGCGACATACAATAACTAAAAATTAATATTTGTTTGTCAAATTTCAAGAATGCAAGTATTTTTAAAGCAAAAATCTTAAGTTTAATGTGCTTGTAAAAATGTGTTTAGTCTAGAAATTGTAAAATTTTGTTGCAAATACAGCAATATGTTATTTAAAAATCAAAATAGTGATCGGATTCACTCCGCTGGAAGTCTTCTTCCGTTCCTGCATACAAAATACAATGATGATTGGATTCGCCCCAACTGAGGTGGTGAAACCAATGAACAATTAACTTAAACTAATAACTGCAATTATAAACTAAAAGTAATGTAATACATGAATATATCATTATCAAGGTTGTGAAATTAACATACTGAATTTTTATTCAGATATCACTACAGTAAATGGGCAACGGCCTTGCTGCAGTGGATACACCGGTTCCCGTGAGATCACCGAAGTTAAGCACTGTCGGTATTTGGATAGGTGACCATCCAGGCCGCCAAGCGCTGTTTCCATTTTTCGGGGTGCACTCAGCCTCGTGATGCCAATTGAGGAGCTACTTGACCGAATAGTAGCGGCTTCGTTCAAGACTACCATCATATAGATCGGGAGAGCGGTGTGCTGACTCCACGCCCCTCCTATCCGCATCCTCGGCATGGCGGTCGGATGGTCCCGGTGGGCCACTCGTGGCCTGAAGACAGAGTGCTTACTACAGTAAATAGGCGCACTTTAAAAAAAACTGCCGTTTATGATCAGATTCACCTCATTTTATGGTATATTAGAAAAACAGTGCATTGTTTTTTAGATCTCAACTTGAAGTCCAACTTGTGAAATTCCATGTCTGTTGAACAAGTTTCCTTGGAAAAGAATGTGAATGGATCAATCTTTTAGTACCAAATCCACTGCATATTTAGCCATGACACTGGGTGATTTTCAGTGCCAGTCCTCCTCTTGATGACTGACTACACCAAGTTTTCCACAGACAAGAAGTCACTGTCATTACAGTGGTTTGGAAGGTATTTTTTTCTACTGTCTTGACAATAATATTCTACCAATCATTAGGCCAAAATATCTGTTGTACCTTGCTGTAATTTTCTACTGAGCCAAAATCACCATCATTGGGGAGATAGGAAGGAATAGCCCACAAGTCATGAATTTTTAGTGCACGATTTCAATGTTACTTTTTTGACTTTAAACTAGTTTCACTAATGTCATGCGTATTTTCCATTTCCTGTTCTTTCCTGTACAAACATTGCTATAGATGACAACGTGTTTTATGGAGGGTGCTCTTTTTTTCGATGTGTGTGACTCAACAGGCACCAATTTCTTGGGAACTTCGAGATCCAGTCGCTTCATCCCCACAGTACAACGATCCTAATTTTGATGAAAGCTCATGGCACTCCCAAATTGGAAGCATATAAATTACTTTTTAGTAAGCTACTTGACATGTCAGTTTATGAGAGGATACATATTTTTTTAAATCAAAACAAACGGCATAACAGGAACTCTCAGAAACCAATGTTACAGTGTCTACGTTCATGGACACACTATCATTTTCAGCCTTCTGTAGATGCAATTCATGGTCTTGTTGAAGCTGTACCTTTTGTTGTTCATCTCTTGAACAGACGAGTTTATTAGCAAAGTTATCACACTGTACACTGGTGTTGTTCTACGGTAAATGTTTTCTTCACTTGACATTTTCCTTTGACTTTCACAATGTTATTTGTACAAATTCTTGAGCAGTCAAATATTCAAGTTTTCTGGTAAATATCTTTTGTTTGGATTGTGGCATATCTAGTACAGCGAGATGGATAAGAGTGAAATAATGCTATGTGGTCACATACTATTACCAGTTTTTCTTCAGGAGTTTTGTTACCAGGAGTTTCCTAGCCTCAGCTGTCTTCACATGGAGGCTCTGTAAGTTTTACCTTTTTTATGAATTCTTCCATTAGAGATTTTGAATGTTCCCAAAAAGTATTTCTTACGCATTGTTTCATTCCTTCCATTAATGGCTACACAAAATAGTTAGTTCCTGTAGTGGTATTTTCCGTTTATCAGGCCACATAATAATGCAAAGTCAAGTTTCTCTACAGCTGTTATGTCTCAGATATTGCACTTTATACTGGTAAGTGCATCCAAACACAAGAACTATTAATTTTGATGTCAAAACACTGACAAGCACTGGGCTACCTCAATATCATGGAAAATATTGACCACTGGATATTTTATTGTCCCAATTAATCACCTCCTCAGTGCTGTCTTTATTACTTTAACTCATGGTGAGTAACACAAAACACAATTCAAACAACTGCACAAGCAAAATCCTATTACAGGAACAGTCAGACATCCACAACTACCTGCAGCAACTAAGAACAACAGCAGGCACAGTGGTGTAGCTTGCAACTACACCACTTCAGCAGTCAACAGACAGATGTCTCTGAATACAGTAGAAATTTGTGCTGCTGCATATTAAGCTGCTATGCAAGTTACAAATAACGTAATTTGCTCTGTTGACAGAATGCCACTTCCTGAACAAGATCCTGACCTTATCTAAAAAATAAGGGAAAGTGGAGTTACACTACTTATACTTTAAGTGGCTCAACTGTGACAGCTAACTACCAACCAGTAACAGACAGTAATGATGAAAGAATACCAATAAAATGGAATATGTGGAAGAACATTGAAAACCATTTTACAACAAACGAGAAAACAGCAAAAAAATCTGAACATAAAAAATTCTGGGAGCAGCACTAAAATGACACAAAATCTGGCCACTGAAGAAAGAAAACGAGTTCTGCACTGAATACAAAAAATTGAACAGACAAGGCATTGACAAACCCCCGAGGAAGCATGGGAAGTATCAACCATAAAAGTAACAGGAAGGTGACAAAAACTGGAAAAGTATTGGATGTGTTGCAGAAAAATTGTATGAGAAGATTAAGGCAACCAAGACAGCCACAAATCTGGGATGTTAAGGATTTGGACAATGATCAAGAGCCTGAACTAAGTTCATCATTCTCATATCTGTGTATTTCACAAAACAGTAATCTACTTAACAAATATTCATAAAATATTAAGAGGAAATGTAGCAGCACCCAATGAGAGGAAAAAAAAATTAGGGTTTAACATACCAACAATATTTTATTTGTGTAGCAGTTGCAGTGTGTCTGATTTTTGTAAATGACATGTTCACCTTTGACCGCACTATCTATTTAACTGGTAAAAACACAAATGGAAAATAAAAAGAGCAAGGAGTCATTCAGCATTAATGATAGGATTCAAATTTGATTATTTTATATTCTTGAAACTGAGAGTCCCTGCACATTATTGTTAAATTTAATATTTTTCTTTCAGCATGTGACTTATTTGTTTGGGAAGTATTGAAGCATTGCCAGACTCACTCATTACCAAGTGGGTGACTGACTGACTGACTGACTGACTGGCTGACTGGCTGGCTGACTGGCTGGCTGGATAAAAAAGTATGAAAAACTTAACTTATAATAAATTAAATGACATTATCTCAGATTACATTACAAACCTGCATAGCGTGATGATGATGTTGACGGAGCTGGACTGCTAACTGTTGGCTGCGTTGGGCTGTGTAGTGGTGCATATGGATGATTCCCTGTTGGGGTTGAGGCACTAGATGCAGTCGGACTTTGGAAGAGATTCAATCCCAAAAGATCACTACTTGGTTTCCTGAGAAGATTTGCACATAATTATATAAAATGATTCAATTATATAAATTAGTGTTCACAGATTTGCTTCCTCACAACACTGGTTCACACATGTTAAGCAGAATAAAACCAATCATGGGAATCCATGAGTGTACTCCATATGCAGGAAAGAAAAAGAGGAAGGGGTCAAAATGCCCACACAATCTATTTTTCAGTTTTTTGTATCCACCCCGTAGTCACACCTGAGACTTCACCAACACATGTGACTAACATTCGTAACACCTGACTATTTCTGCTATGTGCAATAGGTTTGTTGGCTACTTTGATTTATTAGGAGTGTTTACTTCTGCTATAGTGAACAATTTCAACTTGGTTGACTTCTTTGTAGTCATATTATACTCTTGGCAAACAAAAGGCGAAAGAAACAAAAACAAATTAGTGTACTTTTACTTTTCCTAGAAAGGATTTTTAAATTTAAACTACAGTCAAGTAAATATGGAAATAACTGCTTACCAAGTGACAAAATATAAATGGATGAATTAACAATTACCAGTATTTCACTAATTACAGTCAGTCTGTGTTGTGCCTCCCCTGACCAAGGGGCCTGGCTGACTTATTTGAGCCTCAAAAAGCCCCATATCATCATCTTTTTTATTTATTATTTTTTTTAGGTGAAATAATCCTTATATCCAAAAGCTTGTATGCTATTGTTATTGTGTATATTGGGCCATTATTATTATTATTATTATTATTAACATCACCACTTTTTTTTAAGGACTGGTGATACAAGATTATGCTTTTCATGCTGAAGGTGGTCTTTCAAAGTATACCTTATGGCTTCCATATAAAACTTATTATTTGCTATTTAATCTGAATTTTAAAATGAAGAACGGACAATGGGTGAAACTACAGTTGGATCCTTTCATGTGGTGCAACGAGAGGACTCAGGTTTTAGACCTTCTATTCATCATCTTATCCTCCTGTAAGTCATCATATGGGCAGGTTATTTGAATACTAAGAGTTATGTAGCCAGATAATGGAATCGGGAGAAAAAAATGGTGTTTGTGTGCACCTCTGAAAGCCCCTGGATGTTTCCCTAAACACACGCAGAAATTAACTCCTGTTTTATTACACACTCAACTTTTACACTATTTTTTTACTTTTTTCATGAGAATTTTGTTGGTTCAGTGCGACAGAAGTGAACAAGCACTGTGTTTGCTCATCTCAAAAGTAGAAACAAAGAAAGCTGCCACAATGTTTTCACATCTTATAGCAAATGTATCAGCCAATACCGATAGAAGTACCTGCATAGTTAGCTGCAACAGGCAGAAGTCATGTTTTGTTAGTGCTCCATATTTTAACAATTCTGACTGAGATAAACTCACGCTGCAGTGTTCTTCATCAGCACTCCAGTGTAGAAGTGTGCATAGAAATATGCTGCATGAAAAATCTGTGCGATGCACACATTATTTACATATAAAAAATTACTTCAGAAATTTTCCTTTGTTTGAAACTGCACGTACATGATTCGTGTGTCGATTTAAGTTCTAGATTTGCACATTTTACTGTTTGCATTGCTTTTGCATAATCTTTCACCGATTGTATCGTTACCTATTTGTATTGTGATATATTGTTAACTTTTGAACATTTGCAAATGCCACAATAAACTCATACTGTTGTCATCAATTATAGGCTTAAACTCAATTGTGCTTTGAAATTTTTGAGAGCAGTAAGCCTATCCTTGTTCAAAATAATTGTTCTCTAATTTCATTGTACAATTACATGAGAAATTGGTTATCTGAGAATTTCTGGATGCTTACAATACTATATTTTCATAAGTTACCAGTACAAGTGTTTTGGTTACATAACTTATTTTTAAACGAATCAGCATTTGTAGTTCACAATTCTGCCAGAGAATATATCACCCCTGAATTTCATTGTATATCTATGCAAATAAATGTGTATTTTTGTGAATTTTCAGAATCTACCATTGTCCTTTGCATAACCTATGAGCAATTTGTAGTAATTTGGTGATTGTGATTTAATCACTGTAGCAGATATTCTAACATATTGTGTTACATCTAGTTTTCCATTGAAGTGTAGCAGCCCTATATATTGTCAGCACTTATCACAAATTAACTGTTTTCGAGTTTGCTAACAACTGTAATAAACCTCAGAACATTTTATGAAACTAGTAATTTTTATCACAGGTTTGTGTGTTCCCTTAACAGAAATCTTGTTGTGTGTATTTTCTCCAATTCTTATAGGAAATTAGCAACTTTTTAGCTCAACAGCCAACAAAATAGACAGCGGGTTTAAATTAAAGTTATTTGTTCACTGCCTTTTAATACATTGGACCACCCAAAATGCAGCCCGATGTAAATGCTGTTCTCGAACACGGGATGAGTTGGCTGATGTTCATAAGCATCTCGAAATCATCCCGGCTACGGTTCATCAATTGGCAGCTGCTGCGAATTCGTGTGTTGGAAGCGCTGCCAAGAGTCGTGTACCTATGTTACTGGTACCAGAGGTACCTGAAGTACTATTAACTCCTGTGGATTCTGTCTCCCATGCAGAAAGTACAGGATCCATCATTACTCGTCCACTTGACTGCAAGCGGTGTGTCAATGGTAGATCTAGGTGGACGCAGACCACAGAGGGCTCAGGGTGTTGTACCAATCCCCTAACCGACAAATTTGAGACACTATCTTTCACTGGAACTGAAACTGAGCCAGTGGGACTCACTTCACCTGTTTTGTCTGGTGTCAAGAGGAGGCAGTTACAAAATGGTAGGGTTCATTAATTGTCAGCAGCTCAAATGTACAGCAAATGATGGTACCCCTTAAGAAATGGCAGCAAGGAGCATGAAAGGACACCACATACACTCAGTGTGTATGCCTGGGGGGATTCAAAATGTTGAAGAGGCTATCCCTGCAGTCACTGAGGGAACAGGCTGTAACTAACTGCAGATAGTTGTAAATGTTGGAACAAATGATGCCTGTTGTCTGGACTCCGAGGTCATACTTGGATCATTCTAGCGACTAACAGAGAAGGTTGAGAAGACCAGCCTTGTGCATAGTGTTTCAACAAAGCTCACAATTTGCAGTATTCTCCCCAGAACTTATCGTGGCCCTTTTGTTCTGTGTCGAGTGGAAGGACTGAACCAGTGACTTCAAAGGTTCTGTGAAAAGCTAGGCGCTACGATTTCCTGGACTTGCACCATAGGGTCGAGAATTGTAGGGTCCCCCTAAAGGGTTACAAGTGTGCTACACGTAAGAGCAGCTAAGGTAGCTGACTGTGTGTGCCGCATACAAGGTTTATTTTTATTATTATTATTATTATTATTATTTTAATTAGGTGACTCTCCATCCAATCCAGATAATGATAGCTGTAAGAAACCTGGAAGTATCATTGTAAGGTTGAAAGAAATGGTAAACTGCCAAAGCATTTGCAACAAAGTGCCAGAGTTTGAATTGCTCATGAAAAGCAGTGAGGCTCACCTAATACTAGGTACAAAAAACTGGTTTAAACCTGAAACAGATAGCAGTGAGATTTTTGGGGAAAATTTAAGTGTATATTGAAATGCTGGGCAAACGGGAACTGGAGGTGGTGTATTTGTCGCAGTAGACAAGAAATGCAAACCCACTGAGATAGAAATTGAAGTTCATGTGAAATTGTTTAGGCAAGACGCAGTATCATGTGTGAGCATAAAATGATAATAGGATCCTTCTGTCATTCATCAGATTCACCTCCTGATATAACTGAATACTTTAGAGAAAACCTCAGCTCACTTGTATGTAAGTTCCCCTATCATACTGTAATCCTTAGTGGAGACTTTAATCCTCAAACAATTAATTGGAAAAATTACAATTTTGTTAGTGGTGGGCGTGACAAGACATCCTGTAAAACAGTACTTAATGCCTTCTCTCCAAACTACCAAGAACTGACAGTTAGAAACCCCACTCATGATGGAAACATATTAGATCTATTGGCAACAAATAGACTTTACCTCTTTGAGGATGTCCACATTGAAAACTGGTATCAGCAACCATGGCACAGTTGTGGGAACAATGATTACTAAAGTACAGAGGACAACTAAAAGCAGCAGAAAGGTATACATGTTCAGTAAACTAGACAAGAGAGATCAGTAATGTAATATCTCAAGGAGGAACTTGAAACTTTCGTTTCTAGTCTATGCAGTCTGTCATCTGCTGCTACAGATGAAGGCAATTGAAGGAGCCACCACAAAGTTCCCCACTTTCAAGAGGAAAACACCAGTGTCAACTGCACAGAGGAGTGTTTCATGCTGACTGGCGATGCTTGCTGAGGGGCACGCGTGGATTGTTACTGCTGTGCTCCTGCTCGTGCTGTGGTTTCTGGTGAGAGGAGGGACACGGGCAGCTCCTGCACGTGGCCTTGAGAGCATGTGAAGTAGTGTTGCTGCTGCAATGGTGCAGGTGGTAGTGATGGTGGTGACAACACTCTGTTGGGAGTGGCTGGTGCCTATTAGGGCAGAGTGCTGTCTACATCGGCTGGCAGTTGCAAAAAGGGTAGTGCGGTGGCGACATCAGGGTCCCAGGCACTGGGGAATGTGTCACTTATGTAGTAGGTTGGTGGTGGATGAAGGCAGCATTGGCTGGTGTCATGTCGGACATGGCATCGGCCGGAGGCATATCGGGGACAGCAGAGGGGACGGTGTTGACCTGCATCATATCGAGTGTAGTGTTGATGGTGCTGTGGTGGATCCAGGGGTAGGTGTGGGCAACTCCACCTCGATGATGCTGTGCTTGTTGGCTGGAGGGGGCTCTAGGAAGTAGGCCGGCTTGAGCCTGTCTACCGAGACGATTCTTGCGACCCCGTTCAGATGAATGGAGAATGTGTTGTCCCCTATTGCAACACCAGGTGCAGGCCCGAATACTGAGAGTGGAGCAGTGGTTGGTGTGCATACACCTTAAGCATGACGTGTGCGCATGCCATGAGGTCACCGTGGATGAAGGTACCGGTGCTCACCATGACATTGCAGAGGTGTTGGTCGTAGTTGGGCCATGTAGCCCTGGAGCTGCTGCATGGAACATGGAATGATGCTGTCAGGAGGGAGAGGGATTACTTCTAAAAAATTGCCAGGAATGGCGAATGGCTGTACTCATACCAGCTCGGCAGCAGAATTCTCAAGTCTGCTTTTTATGTGCTATCGCAGGCCTAGAAGTATGAGGGCTTGGGCAGCAGACCATTCAGAGCCGTAACATGTGAGTGCAGCTTTAAGTGTGTGGTGGAACTGCTCCACCATGCCGTCAGCTGCTGGGTGGTAGCTGGTGGTATGGTGGAAACTGGAGCCACAGGTGGCTGTCAGAGATTGGAAGGGGGCTGAGCTCAACTGATGCCCACAATCTGTAGTGATATCGTGTGGGGAACCGAAGCAGGACATCCAGTCCGAACAAAGGCTCCAGCAAGTTTCAACTGAAATGTCTGGGACACTGGTGGCCCCTGCCCAGAGAATAAATCTGTCAATAACTGTCAGCAGATATCAATATCCATTGGCGTTTTGTGTGTGTTGTGTGGGGAGTTTGGGTGAGGGAGGGCAGGGGGAGGGAGAGAGGGAGGGGGAGAAGGTGGCTGCAGGGGAGTGAGCGTGCCATGCCGTCCGACACAGAACACAGGACTGGCCCCAGTTGCAGCAAACATGTTGTCTGCCCGGCCAGACGAAGAGTTGTTTCATGAGGGTGGTGTAAGTGCGGATGCCTGGATGTGCAGAGCCATGGACGTGGTCCTTTATGTTCCCTTCTATACTCCTAAGGGCCACGAATGCCTAAATGGTGTGCTAGTTAGACAAAATGACAATAAATGATGGGGATTGACAGAAGAGCCATGCAGGCTGGTTCTAAAACATTAACCTGAAAGCTAACGACTACAGGAAAATTCATCAAGCTAATACCTCTTAATCAAGGAGGGCCCTCGCTCGGGATGGAGCATCGATGAATGGCCTACAGCTTTTGTTTGGCATCGTCTGGTGGTGTGGGGAAAGCTGCTTCAATGGCATGGTTGGTAGCAAAGGGGTACCAAAATGGCCAGGGATGGAATAGTAATAAATGCGCCTGGTAATCCTGGTGCACACTGCACTATTTCCACTACACTGCATGCAGAATTCCAATTGCTGATAATGGGAGGAACACTGACACCGAGCGCCTGAAAGAATTCTGCGGTCTGCACAAACCACGGTGAAATGAGGCAGACGATGACGCGAGCCACGTGGCATTGTGCGGGTGAGCAGCTGAGAGCACGACTATGGGTGTTACCTCATCGGAGCGGAACGATAAGACTGCTTGAGCAACATTTCAGTGTACCTCCATCCAAAAGTGTGGCCATCTAAGTTCTCCCTCTGGCGGAAGTGACCAGTGAGGGCCCGGGGGAGAGGGGGGGGGGGGAAGGGGGGGGCTGGATTCTGGTCTATGCAGCCAATCATCTGCTGCTACGGATGGAGGCTATGGAAGGAGTTGCCACATGACCAAGGAGGAAAAATTAGCTAATCGCCAATAATGAATTAAAGCGTTTATTTCAATTTTTTAAAAATGGCCTATGCAGGAAAATGGCTTCTTTTAAATATCATGAAAATGCAACACCAACTAAAGTTGTATGGTGCTCAACATTACATGGTAACACATGCAGCAGACTGTAGCAGCCTGGTAGACACTCTACCACATAATGTAGGGAACAAAAGCAACAATAAATGATGAGAACAAAGGTGTGTGTGTGTGTGTGTGTGTGTGTGTGTGTGTGTGTGTGTGTGTGTGTGTGTGTGTGTGTGTGTGTTTTTTTTTTTTTTTTTTTTTTTTCCCCCCCACACACAACGTTACCAAGTAAAATTTTCATTGAAATGCTCGTCTGAAACATTCTGCGAGTCAGCTTCTGCCTATCTGTCAAATCGTAAAATGTGCTTCGTTATATTATTACATACAAAATTTGTAGAACATCTTGGGTGTCGTGAGAGTGTGCCCTATAGGAACAGGTGGTTGGGACTTTACCCCAACTCTATGATCAGGAGAAATGTCACAGCAAGAACACTAATTTCACCAACTGCAGCATGTTGTCCTCACCCATGTTGTCCTGATATTCAGCCAATGCTCCAACTTTCAGAACACAACCCTGTGGTCTCAACAGTAAGATAGTAGCTTGCACAGGTGTAGCACACTGTTCAGCGAATACTTCTACAGTTTTCCTTGGCTTCAGGATCAGCTTGCTCATTTCTCTGTTCCCATATGCGCACAACAAAGTCAAACACAACATCTTTCCCTACTGTCATAGCAGGAAAATGGTGCTCTGGATATTCAGCTCCATTTTCTCAGCAGCACTTATTTATTAGAGACCCTGAAGAGGGCTAGGGCAATTGGAGCAGATGAGTAACTTCATCCTTTGCTGACATTTTGTCTGCTCTTTACATCTTCTGGATCACATGCTACTCAGCAGGTAAGTTGTGAAAGTTATCAGCAGATAAAACTCGGTACCACAATCAGAGCATAAAACTGAAGAGCCACACAAATCTCACTGTCTTCTCCTCCCTGTGCGTACAATGTTAAAACTGTAGTGCTCATCTAAAATGTTTCACAACTATGATTTGTAAATATCATTTGAAATTCCTTTTTTGTAATATGCATCAGATTTCCAGTAAAACAATTATGTACTTCAAAGGATGTGAAACTGCAACCATCTGTGAAATATTGGTCTTTGCACACATTCCGAAGTGTCTTTCTTACATGCATGTCTGAAAGAACAGACACTGTTGACAATCCACAGCTGTACAAAACATTTTAAAATTAATTTGCTGGCCGAATTAATTTTGAAATCCAAAGTGTCTCTTGACTTGGGGATGACTATTGCAAAATCATTCCTTGATTGGGTGAGTAATTGTATGATATGTATCATACCTGGGGTACAGAATGCATTTTTTATGATCCTAAGATTGTGACATGATAGCAGTTGACCATCTGCTCTCAAGTTTTCCCATGCGTTTCATGAGGGGTAACATTACATTACCTATTTGGACCGGTAAGATCCTTCTGAGGCTTAAGAAGGGGAATTAATGTGACTAACTCTGATGGGCCAAAAAGTTCTCACTTCTCCATATTAAGACAAAGTTCAAGACGGATTTTGAAAGTACTTCTGTTGACATGCAACAACATGCAATAACGGATTTTGTTGTGACCTAGTGTCATGTAATATGCTATAGATAATCTTTAAACCCACTTCCACAGAGATAAGGGCTCATTGGAAACATCATTGGTGGACTCAAAGTTCCAACTAGACCTTTCAGCCACTGCTATATAGCAGTGGAAAGGCAGGTCCCCATTGATAATGATGATGGTGAAAATACGAGTGAAATGTCCTGTCTTGGATTCAGAAATCACTTCCTTGCTGGTCGACACACACTCATTCTTCATTACAGCACTTTGGATTTTGAAATTAATTCCCAGTCAGTGAATTAATTTTAAAGCATTTCCTATAGCTGTGGAATGTCAACAGTGTCTCTCCTTCCAGGCATGTACGTAAGACACTGAAATTTGTACAAAGATGGGTGCACTTTTGTGTCCTTAGAAGAACATAATTGTTTTACCACAAATCTGATAGATTTTACCAAAGCTGAAGAAATCCTCATTGTGCATTGAGTTAGTGGAATGGTCAGCTTTTGACCTTGATTTCCCGGGAGTGGAGATCACAACAGTAACCCACACGCCAACGGTAGTACCTTGCAATAAACAGAATTTTTTTTACAAAATATATTATCATACCACCAACTGTAAGCACTCTGGAATACCTTGACAAATGCTTTGACCAGAATGTTGTTAATAATGAAAGTCATATTGCACTGATGCGAATCACCATCATTAAAATGCTCCTACTTTAGGGCAGGTCTTAGTTTCAGGGAAGAGCTCGAAGTCTACTGTGGCTATATAACCTTAATTTGGAGGTTTGAGGATTGAATGAAGCTGTAGTAACTCATTAGGCTACCTCTTTTAGGTAAAATGTGTGTTTTCAGTCGACATGGAAGCAGAAAAATGTTGTATGGTAGTTAGTGGCATGTCCAATATATGCTGCAGGTCTGTCTCTCAATCCCATACAGGATGCAGGAACTGCAGGTGGTTTTCCACAAGGTCTTGTATAGGCTGTGTTGGTGAGAGGTTGAGAAATTTAGTAGCCCATACTTATGTGGAAATGTTTCACAATCATTCCAGTCACATCCTTGCTTCCTGCAGTTGCACACTGTCCTGTTGCAAAATGTTGTCTGGAAACAGTTTCACGAGAGGCTAGATGTGTGGTTCAGGATATCTCACACAGGGCACTGCACTTTCATAATCCCATTATTACTGTAACTGGCAACAATGTTGCACACACAAAGGTTACCCAGCACAGCACAACAGTGTTTGGGGAACATGTCTTCCCACAGCAAATGTTGGAGTCAGGCACCACTGAATGTCCACAGGAAATATGATCATCATCAATGGCCAAAAAATACTTGGATTCATCACTGACGGTCATTCCATATCGTACAGTCCAATGAACCACTTAATGAGGAAACTGTAAAAGATGGTTCCGCATCAAAGCAAGTAACTAATATCCTTTTGGTAAGTCTCTGGTAATGATCCAGGTAAACAAATGAGATGTGCAGATGTAGTGCTACACACGCCCAGTTAGAAGACAGTGCAGCATTTGAAACTGCATGAACCATTTGGCACATCTGACAACATGCGCTACATGATGTCCGATAGGAGTGATCAGGTCACGGATACTGCCTGTGCGTGCCCTCAAATATCTACTGGACTAAGCACCATGAAACGGTTTCATCTAAAGGGCCTTCATTGGAGGCAACCTGTTGTGATCAGCACGTCTTGCAATGTAAAATAATTGACTCCTCAATCTCTGTCATCCAGAAAGTATTTATTCATCAGTCATTACTTGTTGCATGATCAGAATGCTTATTATAAATGGGAAATGAGACACCATTACACACCAGTTGCCATTATGAGCCCTCTTCACAGCCATGTGATGTGGCACGGTAACAGCCTATCACAGCAAGACTGTGCAAACTCCATATTAACTACCTAGATATGAACCTACCTCCCATGATGAAACTGTCTGCAAAGTTTAAATGGGAAAATCTAAACCTATTCCTTGATGTGTAATTTATTTTTTTAAAAAAATGCAAATCCTCTGCAATTTTGAATGATGACATTATACTTGTGTATTACAACAGTAACCTAATACTATCAGAAAATATTCTCTTGCAGGGAAATATTTAGGATGACTAGTTACATTAAGAAGTACGAGCTAGATTACGACAAAAAATGGCTCACAGAGCAGATTTCCAAAAAAGATCTGTTACATTAGCAGGAAACTTAGGGAAAAAAAAACCTTATGTAATACAATAATGATGTTTAATGTTTGTAAGATGAATCAATGTTTCTAGTATTTGTGCTCTTTAATGGACTGAATGAGAAAGAAAAAGTATACACACACGTTTTAGCCATGCAATCATATAACTTTCTTCAATTTAGAAAAATAACATCATCCCCTGAAAAACTGAGTCACTTTAAAGAACTCTTCACACTGTCAAAATGAGTACAAAACTTGTGCAGACCTTAAAAATTTAAAAAACCTATTGTCTTCTACCCCTTGACTTAATAAGCACTTCTAGTTTAATGAAATTATCATGCTCACAACTGGTCATGCAATTCTGTAAGCTAAAACGTGCTTTAACATGGAATAATTTCATCACTACCAATGAAAGAGTAACTGCAAAGAAAGAGTATCTATGAGATCTGATACAAACAAGGAACCAAGAAACTGCAAAACACAGCAATACGACGTAAATAACTCAATGATTTCAGGAATATTTTATCAACTATATCTTTAAAACACTGAATGGTCAATAACCCCACCACTGTTGATTCCAAACAAGGTATTCCATGATCAAACAAATTACTTACAATTATTTCTTTTCCCATAAACTCATTTGATAAATCAAAATGTATGGTTCAAATGGCTCTGAGCACCATGGAACCCAACATCTATGGTCATCAGTCCCCTAGAACTTAGAACTACTTAAACCTAACTAACCTAAGGACAGCACACAACACCCAGCCATCACGAGGCAGAGAAAATCCCTGACCCCGCCGGGAATCGAACCCGGGAACCCGGGCGTGGGAAGCGAGAACGTCAAAATGTATGAAATTTACTTCAAAACCTACATCCTGCCAGCTAAATACCTAGAAGGAACTGATGTGGCATAACACAAGTCTTAAACTGAAAGCTATCTTAATGAAACTTAACATCATCAGCTCAATCTTGTATTGATTTCAAAATTATATTATCTAATGACTAAAATTAAGTATCATTGGTTCCTTACCCTCCTAGCTGTTGAGAGACAGACTGGGAGCGTTTGATGTGAGAGTCTGGGTCAGCAGCTGAATCTCTTCTTGCCTTTAAAAAAATTACATAAAGTATGAAAATAAAGGGTTTGGACATCAATTAACCCTAAACTCATAATTACAAAGAACCAAACAAAATTAAAATGCACATTCAAAAAAGTTAATTTTGTGGCAATGAAGCACTCACTGTAACTGTAGCAACTGGTGAAAGTGACAAGTTTTCCACCGTTGCACGGAGCTCATCAACACTGGCACTCATTGGAGCAGACCCGTTGCTTAATGGTTTGATTTCCACATGAATTTTGTGTTCTCTTTCATCGTCTAAAAACAATGATAACAGTAATTCTCAATAAGGTATACACAGTATTAATTTTTTAAAGAAACTTTGATAAATTAAAATTACAGAGGCAGAAGGGTAGTTAAATGAGACTGGCTGGGGGTACAAAGAAGAGGTTGCATGAAACGCAACACATGATAATAGCTTAGAAAATGCAAACAATATATTGCTAGACAACCTCATCATAACATTAAGCATACAGGTTACTTTATGTACTTTACAGTGCATGTTCCTATCTTCTGATCCATGAATCACTGGCTCATAAAATAAAAGTATACAAATGAGATGAAGATAGAACATCTCCAACATTGGACAAAATGAACTGCTCTAAAAATCATTCACTAAACCTCAAGACTTTGTAGTGATACTTTCATTATGGAAAGCTACAGAATACATTCAGTTAAGTTGATATATGTTACACAAGCTCTAACAATAAAATCCATACATTCATGACACACTACCAAATTCAGTGGGAAGACACACATAACCAATAGTAGAATGCCCACTCACATGTAGTGTTCAGGATTCTGTATTACCTCTTAACAAAATGAATGGTAATGAAAAACCAAAAAACAAGCTGCTGCAAAATGTAGTCTGCAATGCAGCATCGCAGACCTTGTTTCATCAGTGAGTCATTTGGTTCTCCTACACAGCGTATGTGCTTCAGAAACTTGGTCCTCATCATATTACCTTTATTAAGTTTGCTATGTTCTCGCCAGTATTTCTTCTCTTCCTTCATCATTTCATGTCTCACTTTGTCACATAATCCTTATCTATCATTTCCCTATTTTAGGTTTACTGTTTGTTATCAAGTTCCTTCTCTTTCACTATTCATTGTTTGCCCAATTATGTATTTCTTTGTCAGGTATTCTTCTGGATTTTACACCACCTTATTCTTATTAGCTATTTATCTTTCAATAGCAGTATTTCTGAATTATACAGAATGAGTTCCCTTCTTAAATACTTACAATAATTTCAGAGCTATCAAAATTATCCATTTTCTGTAGCTGATATGCATCTACTCAAATACTGGTAACATCTCCCATTTTTCGCCAAGAAATTTTGGTAATAAGTTTCACAAGTGCCTATCTTAACTATGGGTTAAGATTATTACATTAGAAATTTGTTCATTGTAATAACCTCATTTTGTTAAATTTCAATATTTCATAGTTGGCCTCTTGCTTAAAGCAATGTGTTTTTTCATAAACTCTTACTTGTTACCTCTGAGTTGTAAATGATTTTAGCACAAGTGTAAACTACTACAAAAATCCTTACATAACTATTTGTTTAAATAACAGTACCCTCCCTTTTGGGTTTGCCATGGTTTACGACAAATGGTATTACCTCATTAGCTATATGGTTAACTGTCACACTACATACTAAGTGGTTTAGGATTTGGTTCACAGACAGTCGTGGGCTTTTTTGCTACCAATTACTTCTTTCACTCTGGGGCTTCACCTGGGTCAGCACAGGTGATGAACACGTACTATCAACAAGACCGCTGTGCTTGCTGTTGCAACAGCAAAAGCAAAATCTTGATCATAAATGTCCGGAATACATGAGAATAGGCACAGCAGATGTAGAAAAGTCAAATGAAGTGAAGTGACCCACAGCAGTTCTGCTCAGAAAGTGAAAAACTGAAACTATGAATGATACTTGGCTTACTTAATTTTGGATGAAACTCTGGCGATGAATCGGGTAGTTCTGCAGGGAAGAACTAACTTGATGACTTCAACAAAAACAATAGCTTGTTATAACCTTGTGAACCATGGGTTGCACCTGACTAAAGGTCCATGGGTTACGGAAAAGAACAACTGTGACATGAAAGTGTGAGTAACAACTATGTACACCCACTGCAAGGACAGAGAGCTCAACAGCAAACTCATGGACTGCACGAAGTTTAAGTTCAGTGTAAAGTCTCTCGATGACAACACTGATAGAGCTACAAGCACACAACTTCCACAACTACAAGACCCTCACTGACAAATACACTGTGTCAGTGCCTGTGAAGACACAGCAGAAGTGGATGGAGATGTGAACAACAAGAGCACTATACCAAGGGTTACTGTTGCAGTGTGATGTACAATGAAGAAACAGTACAGAAAGGTTTGTTACATACTGGGTTTGGAGGTGTGATGATAACCAGACTTGTGAGAAGAGACCACTACTACTAACCCTGGCCACAGATATGGCAGACAACAATGGGTGGAGAAAGGACACCAACAATGTCTATGGTATAAGTTCTTGGGCTTCCATGTCATAGTGGAATCGTTTCCAGGCATACTGTAACAGTCCCACTTTGACAAAGATGAAGAATGACAATCCAGCATGTGCTTACTGTGGTGGGCAAGTTGGCAAAGCTGCAATGCCATCTTAGGTAGAGTAAGGATGATGGAAGATGTGAACAAGGAACGGCCTTTCCTCCATGCTGTGTTATAGGAAAACCCATCCAGGACAACAGTGTGAGTGAAGTTACTGAGCTTGTGGCTGAGGCAGTGTCAGAGAACACACAACAAATATCTGTTGCACTCATGGAGACAGTGATGATCATATGTAAGTTGGCAAAGCCCGCAGTCCTAGCCAGAGTTTTTGAAGTTTTCCCCTGTCTGTATGATGAATAAGAGAGCTGTTGCTCAGGTCAAATTCTCTTGAAGTAAATTCCCAATTAGGAGAATAATCCACACACTGCCCCCCCCCTCCCCTTTTCCTTTGCTATCAGCGCCATCAACAAAATGGCAAGAGGTAAAAAAGGAAAAACTTAACCCTACCGTTGATATGATAAAGGTCATTTCTTACATGTCTTTTAATAGACCAGCCTTCTCCTACTGAGGGAGAACGAAATGTGAAAGAAAAAGAAAACCTCTTATTATTTTATATAAATGTAAATATCATATTGCACCTAGGTATGAATTTAATGTTAACTTTAGAGCTGTTGTCAATGACTGCAATAGTTCACAGATGAAATGACAGGGCATACCACTTTCAACAGAACTGTAGTGTTCAATCTTAACTTTAACACCACAGAACAGCAGCTGACTAGCTTCCATACAACTCTGACTGCGAATCTATCGAAATCAAGATTCACACGCATGTGGTACGGTTTCTCAAGTTAAGCAATTGTTGACATGTCACGATTTTTTATATGTTATGATTTAACATTTTAAAAAGGTTTTTCATGTGCATGATAATAGATTCAGTGCTGAAATGAAATGATAATTAAATGGACACCCTAGCTACAAACAAGCGTTGATGTACTTCATTGGGGACATGTTGAAAATGTGTGACCCGACCGGGACTCTAACCAGGGATCTCCTGCTTACATGGCAGACACTCTATCCATCTGAGCCACCGCGGGCACAGAGGATAGTGTGTCTGCAGGGACTTATCCTTTGCACGCTCCCCGTGAGATCCACATTCCCAACATGTCCACACCACTACATTCGTAGTGCGCCTAATAGATGTTTGCCCATTATACTCATTACTCGTGGCAGATTAATCTACCAAGTCCCGTACGAGTTCGGGCATAGCGTGTGCGTTCGCAAACATCTATTAGGCGCACTACGAATGTAGTGGTGTGGACATGTTGGGAATGTGGATCTCACGGGGAGCGTGCAAGGGATAAGTCCCTGCAGACGCACTATCCTCTGTGCCCGCGGTGGCTCAGATGGATAGAGCGTCTGCCATGTAAGCAGGAGATCCCGGGTTCGAGTCCCGGTCGGGGCACACATTTTCAACATGTCCCCAATGAAGTACATCAACGCCTGTTTGTAGCTAGAGTGTCCATTTAATTATCATTTCATTTCTAGCAAAGCTGCATGGTCATCTACGGTAACTGTTCTTTCGGGAACAGATACTACCGTCATATATAGATTCAGTGCTGATTAATCAGATTCGGAAATATTAACATATCTCTACAAATGGTGTTCTCCTTCTACAAGGTCTTATTTTTCGATATTAAAAAGATATGTTTTTAATTCTTAGAAAGAAAATAGAAAAGATTTTTCAATCTGTTATAAAACAAAACACAAATACAGGCATTGCATACTTACACGAACTTCGTAAAACCCTTTTCTAATATGTCTTATTCTATATGGGAGCTCAAAAACTGATTTGCCAAAAGCATTCTGCTCAATGTTGTTGTTGTTGTTGTTGTTGTTGTTGGTGGTGGTGGTGGTGGTGGTGGCAGTTGCTTTTGTTCTTAGGGCACTGAACAATATGGTTGTTAAAAATGTCAGATGGATGTAGTTGAAACGTATAAAACTTATGGTTGGTTGGTTGGTTTGGGGGATTAAAGGGACCAGACTGCTACGGTCATCGGTCCCTTGTTCCAAAATTTCAAACACTCACATAGAATAAAAAGGAACAATGGAAAAGACGACAGACGACACAAGATAAGAAAGACTTCGACAGATACCAGACAAAAGGAATTAAAATCACACAGAGTGTGACAGTGGTTGGCTGACCATAGAGACAAAAAAAGGAAAAGCCAACAACCGAGAAACACACTAAAAAATCAGACTAAAATCGTAGGCCATAGGCCAGAATCAACACAAAAAGACAAACACTTACATTAAGCAATAAAAGCCCCCGTCCAAATAAAACACAAAACTAAGCCCGCCATAGCAGTGTCGTCAGTTAAAAGGGCAAGGAGCGTATCAGGCAGCGCAAACGTCTGCCTGAGCACACTGAAAAGTGGACAGGCCAACAAAATTTGGACCACCGTCAAAGCCGACACGCATCGACATAGAGGCGGGTCCTCATGCCGCAGTAAATGGCTGTGGGTCAAGCGGGTGTGGCCAATGCGGAGTCGGTAAAGGACTATTGGGTCCCTACGAGTGGCTCGCAGGGATGACCACCACACATCCATTGTCTCCTTGATAGGACGGAGTTTGTTTGGTGTGGTCAGGTTGCGCCATGCAGTGTCCCAAAGTTCAAAAACTTTGCGGCGTAAGACTGCCTGCAAATCAGTCTCTGAGAGGCCTACCTCCAGGGTTGGTTCACTCGTGGCCTGTTTGGCCACGTGGTCGACATGTTCATTGCCGGGTATCCCAACATGGCAGGGGGTCCACACAAAGACCACAGAGTGGCCGCAATGGGCAACAGTATGGAGGGACTCCTGGACAGCCATCACCAGACGAGAGCAAGGGAAACACTGGTCGATAGCTCGTAAACTGCTCAGGGAGTCACTACAGATAACGAAGGACTCACCTGGGCAGCAGCGGATATACTCTAGGGCATGAAAGATGGCAATCAGCTCAGCAGTGAAAACACTGTAGCCAGTTGGCAATGAATGTTGTTTGTAGTGGTCCCCTAGAGTCAAGAGCATAACCGACACCACCAGCAACCATTGAACCGTCAGTGTATACAACGCCAGAGCCCTGATACATGGCAAGGATGGAAAAAAAGCAGCGGCGGAAGGCCTCCAGACGGACTGAGTCCTTCAGGCCCTGTGCCAATTCGAGCCGAAGGCAAGGTCGAGAAATACACCACGGGGGTGTACGCAGAGGGGCCCAGAAAGGAGGTGGAAGAGGGAAATCCCCAAGCCCGGAGAGAAGCTCTCCGACGCGGACTGCGATCGTACAATCTGACCGGGGCCGACGTTCTGGGAGATGGATGACTGACTGTGGGAACAGAAGACGATAGTTAGGATGCCCGGGCAAGCTACAAACATGCGTAGCATAAGCGGCCAGTAAACGTTGGCACCGGAATCGCAGTGGAGGGACACCTGCCTCCACAAGTATGCTGTCCACAGGGCTGGTCCAGAAAGCACCAGTGGCAAGTTGGATAAGCAATGTGTCTCCACCACAGCAAGAAGTTCGCTGGCAAGATAAAGCCGCGGCTCAGGGTGAACTGTTCGTTGCCGGCAGAAATGCATAACGCAGGTCTTGGCAGCCGAAAACTGGAAGCCATGCACTACAGCCCAAGACTGCGCCTTGCGAATAGCACCCTGCAGCTGACGTTCAGCAGCCTCAAAGCCAGTGGAGCTACAGTAAAGGCAGAAGTAGTCAGCATATAAGGAAGCTGAGACAGATGTTCCCACCGCCACAGCGAGTCCGTTAATTGTAATTAAAAACAGGCAGACACTTAAAACAGACCCCTGCGGTACCCCGTTCTCCTGAACTTGGGAGAAACTATGGGAGGCCGTGACTTGCACACGGAAGGTGCAATGCGACAGGAAATTTTGTATGAAGTGTAGAGAGGATGTGATGGCGTCATGTCGTATCGTATGCCTTCCGCATGTCAAAAAAAAGACAGCGATGAGGTGCTGACGGCGGGCAAAGGCCGTACGGATGGCTGAATCCAGGCTCACCAGATTGTCGGCGGCAGAGCGGCCTTTACGGAACCCACCCTGAGACGGAGCCAGGAGCCCCAAGACTCGAGTACCCAACTCAATCGCTGACTCACCATCCGTTCGAGCAACTTGCAAAGAACATTGGTGAGGCTAATGGGGCATAAGCTGTCCACCTCCAAAGGGTTCTTGCCAGGTTTCAAAACTGGGATAACAATGCTTTCCCGCCATTGCGACAGAAACTCACCCTCGACCCAGAGAGGGTTGTGAAGATCGAGGAGGCGTCGCTGGCAGTCCACTGAAAGGTGTTTCAGCATCTGACAGTGGATGCTGATCTGGCCCAGGAGCTGTATCAGGGCAAGCGGTTAGGGCACTGTAAAATTCCCACTCACTGAATGGAACATTGTAGGATTCAGGTTGGTGGGTGCAAAATGAAAGTCTCCAACGTTCCATCTGCTCTTTAATGGAGCGGAAGGCCAGTGGGTAATTCGCAGAAGCGGAGCTAAGAGCAAATGCTCTGCCAAGCGGTTTGCAATTACATCGGAGTCAGTACAAACTGCTCCATTCAGTGAGAGCGCAGGGACGCTGACAGGGGTCCAATAGCCATAGAGGTGTCTAGTAATCTTGGCCCAGACCTGTGACAGAGAGACATGGAGGCCAATGGTAGAGACATATCGTTCCCAGCACTTCTGCCTGTGTTGGCGAATGAGGCGGCAGGCCCGTGCACGGAGCGGTTTAAAGGTGATAAGGTTTTCGAAAGATGGATGCCGCTTGTGACGCTGGAGCGCCCGCTGGCGATCTTTAATTGCCTCAGCGATCTCAGGTGACCACCAAGGCACAGTCCTCTGCTGAGGGGACCCAGAAGAACGGGGAATGGCAGATTCTGCGGCAGTAACGACGCCGGTGGTGACCGAGTGAACCACCCCATCATCAATGGCTTCATTAGAAAGAGGCGCAATAGCGGCCATCGAGGAGAACGAGTCCCAGTCAGCCTTATTCATAGCCCATCTGCAAGGGTGCCCAGAAGAGTGACGCTGTGGCAGTGACAGAAAGATCGGAAAGTGGTCACTACCACACAGGTCATCATGCACACTCCACTGGACAGACGGTAAGAGGCTAGGGCTGCAGATCGAAAGGTCGATGGCTGAGTACGTGCCATGCTCCACACTCAAATGTGTGAAGGCACCATCATTTAAAATGGAAACGTCGAGCTGTGTCAATACATGCTCAACGGTGGTGCCTCGACCTGTTGCCACTGACCCACCCCACTGAGGGTTATGGGCGTTGAAGTCACCCAGTAACAAAAAAGGTGGTGGCAATTGGGCAATCAGCACAGCCAGGACAAGCTATGGGACATCACCATCCGGTGGAAGATGAAGACTGCAGATAGTAACAGCCTGTGGTGTCCAAACTCGAACAGCGACAGCCTCTAAAGGTGTTTGTAGAGGAACAGACTTGCTGTGAAGGGAGTGAAGGACATAGATGCAGACACCACCAGAGACCCTTTCATCAGCTGCCCGGTTCCTATAATAACCCCGATAGCCATGGAAGGCTGGGGTTTGCATTGCCGGAAACCAAGTTTCTTGAATAGCAATGCAGAGCATAGGGTGGAGGCTGGGAAGGTGTCTGAGCTCAGCAAGATGGTGGAAGAAACCGCTGCAGTTCCACTGGAGGATGATATTGTCCATGGCTGAGAAAGGCGTGAAGGGACTGGGGAGGCAGATTACACTGCTGGGTCACCTGCTGCCTCCGATTGAGCACATGTGCAAGTGCTATCCATCGCGTCCGAGGGGTCCCTCGCGAGATCGAGGTCCTCAGCGGATGCCAGAATCTCCACCTCGTCCTCAGATGCAGAGCTGGAAGGTTGCAATGAGGTGGGTGCCACCGCAAGTTCCTTTGGCTTAGAGCTCTTCTTCTTGGATTTCTCATGCTGCCCCTTGGGTTTCACTGGCTGGGAGGGCTTCACCGATTCAGTCTCCGGGACGGAGGAGGATTGCGAAGCCCTAAGACCAGCTGGTTGTGGGCACTTATGCCACTGTCGGTCATCAGCCTTCCCGCTTGTTGAAACCTGGGAAGGGAGGGACCCAAGGGACCCCTTGCGAGCATGAGAAGCTGAAGAAGTTGGACGCTTCTCCGGCTTAGAAGCGGGGACAGATGTCCCCGATGTGTGGGGGTGTTGCTCCCGAGGTAGGTGGCACAGGAGCGACAGGGGGGATAGTGTCCCCCCATGGGCAAGGGGGCATGTGGAGTCGTACGGCTCTGTGATTTGGCTGGAATATGCTGAACTGATGGAGCTAACACAGTTGTCGTTGCAGCAGCATAGGAGAAAGTCATGTGCACAGGATGTAGTCGTTCATATTTCCACTTGGCCTCAGGATAGGTCGGTTGGTCCAAGGTCTTATATTCCATGATTTTGCGCTCTTCCTCTAAGATCCTGCAGTCTGGTGAGCAAGGTGAATGATGCTCTCCACAGTTGACACAGATGGGAGGCGGGGCAGATGGAGTATCGGGATGTGATGGGCGTCCGCAATCTCGACATGTGAGGCTGGAAGTGCAGCGGGAAGACATGTGGCCGAACTTCCAGCACTTAAAGCACCGCATCTGGGGAGGGATATAGGGCTTGACGTCACATCGGTAGACCATCACCTTGACCTTCTCCGGTAATGCATCACCCTCGAAGGCCAAGATGAAGGCACCAGTAGCAACCTCATTGTCCCTCTGACCCCGATGAATGCGCCGGACGAAATGAACACCTCGACGCTCTAAGTTGGCGCGCAGCTCGTCATCAGACTGCAAAAGTAGGTCCCTATGGAAAATAATACCCTGGACCATATTTAAACTCTTATGTGGTGTGATGGTAACGTTAACATCCCCCAGCTTGTCACAAGCAAGTAACCTGTGTGACTGGACAGAGGATGCCGTTTTTATCAAAACGGACCCAGAGCGCCATTTGGACAAGCCCTCCACCTCCCCAAACTTGTCCTGTAAATGCCCTACAAAGAACTTAGGCTTCACAGATACAAAGGATTCCCCATCAGCTCTGGTACAGATGAGATATCTGGGCGAATACGTTTCACTTTCATTCATTGGTGTGGCCAGGGAGGGGAACGATTTGGGGTCATAAACGTTAGCTTTAAAATTAACCCTCGAACGCTTAGAGACTGCTGGTGGCTGGCCACCAGCAAGAGATCATGTGCCACACTTCATTGCGTGTCATCCACCATGATGCCACCTACTCCGACCAAGGGCCCTCCCCATGGGCGCCACCCAGCCACAGCAAGGGCCACCTGGCAGGATGGCCATTGCCGGGAGTCCTGATGCCCCAGGGAGATGGGCATCTACTCTTCGGCATACATGGGGAGTAAACAGCGCAGATATCAGCAGAGCGAACCCTGTGTTGTCAGGGGGCTACAAGCAACAGGGTACATGGCGGCCCCACCACAACGGACTGGCTACCGTGCTGGATTTTAGGTGACATGTAGTCCATGGTCGCTGTCAGTGCAGAAAGTGGCACTGCACATTGCATGGCGGAAAGTGCACGCAGGAACGTATCCATGCCCAAGAGATGGAGAGCAGGCAGGACTGCAATGCAACAACGAATGAGCTGGCGAAAGTTCTCAACGCAAGATGGACACAACGCACCAAGTAAGGTGCCCTTCCCCAATTGGCTCGCTGTTTGGAAAAATTTTGAGATATGGAGGTCAAACCCAACAGGGGACCATCACATAAGGCCGAAACGTTGTAGACTCCTTTTAGTCGCCTCTTATGACAGGCAGGAATACAGCGGGCCTATTCTTACCCCCGATCCCGCAGGAGGGATAAAACTTATGTCTACTTAAGACACAAAACCAGCAAAAATTCCATTCACTCTACCTCATTTTCACTCATATTCATCAGCCCTCTCTGTACCACAAACTGCTAAAATAGTTGATAGTTTAAACAGAGTAAAGGCTAAAACAAACACCTCAGAAAGTGAGACAAGGTGATTACTTACAAGATGTTTGACAAGCTACCTACTTTGATGATACATTAAAATCTCCTAGTAATTTGGAAATCAGATAATGCATTTCACGAAACATTAAAACTTTTACCCCATTTTTCTTTAGCTCTGAAAAACAGATAGTACATCACCTGACAAACTAGTCTCCACCCTGTTGTCTGAATATACACTAAAATACTACAAAGCATACCAAAAAGCTATACACCCCAAGTACTTTACATCAGTGAATCCTCTCGCTTGGAAAGGAATATATACACGTCCCATATGAAGATGTGTCAACCCCTTAGTGGTTGATGCAACACGTATGTCCCACTAAAGTAATACACAGTTGAGTGCTTAGGTATCTACGTCCGTTACCTGTCTGGTGCTGCCATCTGGTGAGATGCTTTCAAAACTTCAAGAAGAATACTACAAACCATGGGGTAGACACACACAACACAGTGAGACATCAAGTAAGGTGCCATATGTTTATGGCTGGCAAGGTGCACATGTTTTGTGAAAATCAAATAATATCACCTCCTTCCTTGTTCCAAGCAAGTTTGAAGTTAGTAACTATGTTTCCTTACACACGGAAAACATTGTTTTGAAACATTACAGCACTCCTCATCAAATTTGTTGGTTTCTACATGGTTTGTAGTTAGTGGAATGTTCATGTCCCAGCAAACTCCGTAAAAGGTAAAAAACCTTGGTATTTCATATGACAAGGACACCTTCAAATTTTATGTTGGCAACTTGTATGCTATATTTCATGTTTCTCCTTTACTGGCATGAGAATAAATGTGTTTTGGTACTGACTTATTATTATTATTTCCTCCAGATTTATCACCCAGATTAAGTCAAACAAAAATTTAACTGTAATATTCCAAGGTTGCAATGAAAACATGAACCCAGTTACATTCATGTGACACATGTATCCCATCTTGCTGATTTTCAAAATCTGTCAACCTAAAGTTTTCTTAGTATTAAAAGTGTAATGCTGATATGGAAGAATGCAGCTTGTTATTCATCAATCCCACCCACTTATCTTTTCAATGATCCATCACAGAGTATGAATATCTTTTGTAAACAGAATTCTAATGTGTGTTGAGTAGAAAGCACAGAACAGCAAAGGTTGTCTCCCTGGTTAGATTCATCAGTGTTGATGCATAACTGTGGAGCTGATTTAATACACTGCATGAAATATTTTAAAATATTATCTGGTGTACACACTCTTGTATATCCTATTAGAGCCAGTAGCAACCAGGACAGAACTTCGGTTTAAGATTGTATACAGACTGACATTTGTTCTACACCAACTGCTGCAAGGGCCTTTTGCACAAATTCCAAGTGTTGTTTCTCATTTGTAAATGCCATTTCATTTCAATGGGTAGTCACTCTCTCTCAAACGGAATACCAATATTTGATAATTAAATAAAAATTTTCACATCCAACAAACCACGAGGCTTAGTTAATCTTGTATAAGTCTGCTCATCATGGGCTTTAGGCCACTGACTGTGATACCAAATACAGTGTTCTTTAGAAACCTTCCTCATGGGCAGTATTATTCTCCTATTCAAAATCTTCTCATAGTGTTCTGCACATCTGTGTCCCACAATCAGGTTGCCAGTTATGGTTTGCCATCTTCTGAACCCACACTGGAAGTGTGGTGTCTGTATTCATGAATCAAGACAAGATGGCAGTGCATCACCTGTTCAAAGATGTTTCTTGCACTGTTAGCAATGGCTATAATATAACACTAATGGGCAAACTAGGAAATCTGTTCTCATATCTACATCTTACAAAGCAGTTTTTAAGCTGCTTTAAAATCAGAAAACTGTTAAGCTTCATGTAAAGTTTTTTAAGAAACTGATAAAATTCTATTTTTTATGTAACACCATTTGCTGGAAATACTTTTATTGTTTTTTTGTTGTCTTTCATATAGCATCATAAGATTCCCTTGGACCCTGTCCTTTGCACATAATTTATGCAAACATCGAAATATTTTCAAGTTTAATCACAATGAACTGGGGTCACCATGTCCACTGTGGCTACTTGTGGCTGTTGTAAACAGAAGGAAAAGAACAACAACAGTCTGGCCTAAAGAGTTTCTTGATATGATGAGAGTCCAAAAACCACACCACAGACTTATTTCTGAACGACAAACATAACCAAGTTCTCTTATAAAACTTGTGCGCCTGTGATGTATCCAGATGTTCCTTCAGTTCCTAAACCAATTTCTAATGATCCTGTCACTTGTTCAATATCAAAAACCATTGAAACATACACTGTTGACTCAGAAATGCAAGAAGACAGTGCATTTTCATCTCTTTAGCAATTCAGACTGACCACCGACATGCTGAAGACATAATAAATGATGCTGAGCTATGTGACATCTTATTGGATCTGGTAGTAAAAAGGCAGAACTATTT
Source organism: Schistocerca nitens (assembly GCF_023898315.1). Classification (NCBI taxonomy): domain Eukaryota; kingdom Metazoa; phylum Arthropoda; class Insecta; order Orthoptera; family Acrididae; genus Schistocerca; species Schistocerca nitens. Next base: position 368,942,637 of record NC_064616.1, read on the forward strand.
TGTTGAAGGCTTACAAAATCCTTTGTTTGTACTGTGTAAAGCAACCTCACGCTTTTGGCATAGACACAAGGAATTTCTGAAGTTCTCTGCAATGGGTGGCATTATTTGCTAGAGCATAGACATCAAACATCGTGAGTAAAGCCTCAGTGTGGAACACAACATTGAAGATTCATGACTTAATTCATTCACATAAGACTAATCTTCAGACAATATTGCTATCTCCAGAAACATATGCATACTTTTTGCTGGATATTCTGCCAGACATGAAGAGACATACAACAGCATGTCACTACTTCTTGAAAAAACACTCACTATGAATGCAACCGGTGTAGCTGTGGTCGTTTGAAAGAATTCACTCTTGGGAATACAAACAAGGTACTCAAGTACAACTGTTTTATATGCAAGTAGAACAGTAAAGATAAAAACACCACTACGCAATGAATATACGGTTGATCAGAGATAGAGCGCAGCCAAAATGTACCACTGATTGATCATGCAAAGATATCGTGCTCCATCTTCGTTTGATGCTGGAACTCATAAATTTCGTAATGGCTCTGGACAAAGACTTAGATACCTTTTAATATCTGTGAGAAAAGTTTCAAGAGTTACTCGATGCAAAAGTGGAAGGAGGTGTTATGACAAGACCACAAATAAGGAAGGTGATTGCTGACAGCTACTTCCCAGACTTAAAATTAGGTACTGAAAGACATCAATAGATGGCATTCAAGTCAGTTTAGTCATATTCCTTGCAGATCATAAATCTTCTGACTCTGTGGATGTAATGTACAAGTTTATTGGAAAATAAAAACAACTAGGTTGCAACATGTACTTCAAAGTTCATCTCTTCAACTCTTATATTGATTCCTACCACGCGCCCCCCCCCCCCCCCCCCCTCCACAAGAACCAGCTTCAGTCTGTGAGAAACATGATCAATGTTTTCATCAGGACATCTTGGTGATGATTCATCCTATTAAGAGTCAGTGGTGATATGACGGTAATCCCAAAAGTAAGGTCTCCTTTTCTTTTTCCATAAGTACATAGGCCTGCTTATTTCTACAATGGTTTACATCAGTTTACAGCTTTAACATTTAGCTATTTTTCGACATAAACACCATTTCTGCAAATGCATTTTTGTATGCCCATGTCATACCAGCTCGCCGCCATGCTGTTCAGAAAGTTATGAACCTCTTCTTTCATCTCGTCGTCGGAACTGAATCGCTTTCCGGTCAAATGTTCTTTTACCTTAGGGAACAGGTGATAGTCACTGGGAGCCAAGTCAGGACTACAGGATGGGTGGGTGATTATGTTCCACTGAAACTGTTGCAGGAGAGCAACGGTTTGCCGAGCGATGTGTGAGCGAGTGTTGTCATGGAGAATGTGTACGTCCTTGCTCAACATTCCTCTTCTCTGGTTCTGAATTGCCCGTTTGAGCTTTTTCAGTCTCACAGTACCTGTCAGCATTAATTGTGGTCCCAGTGGGCATGAAGTACCAACAATACCCATTTCCAATCCCAAAAAACTGTTGTCTTGACATTTCCGGCAGACTATGTTTGTTGGAATTTCCCCGGCTTTGGCGAAGAATGGTGCTGCCACTGGCGTGATTGTTGCTTGGTCTCAGGTGTAAAGTGGTATGCCCAGGTTTTGTCACCCGTGACAATTGCGGCCATAAAGTTGTCCTGTTCGGCTGCAAGGTGGTGAAGAAATGAGCAGGAAGCATCAACTCGTTGCCGCATGTGGTCCTCAGTCAGCCTGCGTGAAAACCATCTTGCGCACACATTCCGGTAGTTCAATGTTTCCATTAAAATTTTGTGAGCGGTACTTCGGGACACCTAAGGAAGCAACAAGCAGAAATCATCCAGGATGATCCGCCTATCTTCACGCATGCTTTGTTCAACCTTCAACACTTCTCCTCAGAAATTGGCGGTCTCCCGCTCCTTTGTTCGTCATGAATTTCGGTCCTACCAGGTGCAAACTCTCTACACCACTTACGAACATTTTTGACATCCATGCACGACTCGCCATACACTTCTGTCAATTGGCAATGGATTTCAATCGGCGCAGTGCCCTTTTTGTTCAAAAACTGACTAAGTGTGCGCAATTCACACTTGGCAGCAACATCCAATGGGAGCTCCATTCTCAACGGCTGCCAAGGCAAGACTGAGCACCTCAGTGCGGCATGCACATGTTTACACACAGTGCGTGAAGTACTACACTAACCATCTAAAACTGTCAATCTCTACATTACACCAACTTTTGTACTTTAGCTAGAAGACAAACATACGTGTTTCTTTGTTCTAAGATGCAGATCTTAAGGCTGAGTCTGACAATGCATTACGCAGTGTTTTCCTTATACACACAATTCAACTGCCCACAATTTGCATGACACCAGAACATCAAGCACACTGATACATTGTTGTGTTCATGCACTTTTTATTTCGCACACACATTCTTACACACACTATCTTTTGAAACTGGGTTTTGTTAGATGATATGCAATACCAGTAACTGAAAGTTGGTTACCTTTTCAATATTTATATGCAGAAAATAAATCTATTTCAAACTATTTATTTTATAATAATATGGATAAATGTCACTATGAAAGAACATTTATTACATAATTTTGAAGCAGAATTCACATTTATATTAGCATTTATCACGGATGAAAATTTTCCAGGTCCCTAACTATTAGTCAAATACAACAAACTTAATCATGGTCTTAATTTTCACTAACATTAGATCATAACTTTCAATTGAACGACTCGTTAATTCTAATATGTTATGACTAATATTGAAGATTTATTACTGTTTTTCATAAATATCTTTACTGAGGTTATAAGCACATGCCTGTTAAGATTTGATATCCTCAAATGGTTTGACAATACTTCTCTATGCTCTCTGTTTATATGGTACAACTCATGTACGCAGCCTGGGTCATGTACCAGTAATAGTTACATTATTAATTTTGAAACTTTTGGTAGCCGAGCTGTGGATCTCAGGAGGGGCAATTCAAGTCCACACAGAGGATTACCAGCAAACTTTCTTCATGCTAACCATTCGCAACTGGAACAGGAAATGGCGTGCGAGGGGGGGGGGGGGGGGGGAGGGCACAGTAGTACACAACATACCCTCCGCCACACAAGCAAGGTCACTTGCTTTTTCTAGATGTAGATGTAGGTAAGAGTTGTTGTAAAGATTTCTGATTAACCAGGATAATGTACAGCTGCTGTGCTGTTCAGTTAATATCACACCATCTTTATAAGCAGCCAACCAGTGATAACCTTGAGATGAATTGACCATGCTATCGCCCCTCCAAGAGGTGTTAGGAGCTCTTCCTTTTTATGTGTTCAGACTTGTTACTGAGCATAGGTTTGCTGGGACTGCTAAAACTTTCAAGACCAAACCTCCAAGAGACCACAAGAGACACGTGTTAGTTCACTCTCTTTCCATAACAAAACTATTGCTGCAAAACTCTCTCCCCTTTGTAATTCATTTCTAAAACCTCACTAGCGAGACTAAAATTTGACTTGTACTTGCCTCTAAGCTGCTCCACCATGCAACACACTCACTTTTTTTATAAAAGGACTTTTTTTCAATGAGGCCTAAGTATGCCAGTCCTTCATGTCACAAAATGAGACATCATATGTCCACTGCCATCAAGTATCCTGAACAGGGTCCTGAGGTCTTCAACAATTGCTTTCAATTCTTGAGGGGTGCCTGGCCTAAATCATTTTTTTAACGCTAGGCAATAGGTGTTTATCTTCCACGTAGTTCCATTGGTGTCAACAGCAATTTTTTCGAAGTCTTAAGAAATCTCATTTCTGGCATATAAATAAGGCTCTCTTGTTGTCTGTCTCCCCAACTCTGCCCACTTTAGTGTCTTTGCATATGTCTATTTTCCTATTTTGCAGAACTATCTTTTTCCTTCTCATTCCATTGCTCTTTTTATTTCTATATCGTTTGCACCTGCCTTTCTTTATCATTACAGCAGCTTCAAACTGTCGACTGGTTCGTTTTCGGTGACGATTCATTAAAGTCTCAAAATTTTCTAATTTATTGCTTTTCCTGGTTTAAATTCAATTCCTACCTAAATTATATATCTCTCTAAACTCTTGAAGTGAGTGGGGATTTTCTTTCTGTTACAGCGTCTACAATATTTTAATACTTTATCCTGAGTATTCATTCCTCTCTTTCTTCCCAACAAAGACGTAGCTTTGAAATTTGGAAAGTACTTATTTTCTATGTTAGTGGCAGTTTTGTTTCCATTAAACTTATGCTCCTACATGTTGAAAAATGTTCTACATTCATCTATTCATCTTTAAAGATATTGTTTACCACAACTACCTATGTTAAAAAACAAAGATGTGACTATATTGTCTTCAAGAATTTCAACAATTACTCATAGGTACTAAAAATCAGTGACATTCAAAACAATTGCAGTGCCAGTCAAAGCTGCAGTCCTGTTAAACTTAGATGTCGAACATTAACTTAGAACACATACATAATGAAAGATCCTTAAGGCAAGAGTAAAGCAATAAACTAAGCGGTTCTGTGTCAAATATGTATTAATTTAGGCCTGAAAAGCCATAGAAGGTATATACGAAACATAAACATAGTGAATAGACATAACAAAACAAGAAGTGGCATGAATAGGTTTAGACAGCACTGTAATGAAGGTATTATTATGCACTCTTAAGACACATGGTAATGAATAATCAGTCCACATATCTAAACCTTTAATTCTGCCATACATCATTAATTACACACATCTAACATTTAGGTACCATAGCTCATATGTGGAGAATTTCAGGGAAATATATTCTTGCTCTAAATAACTCACCTGAATCAGTGTCTGAGCTCGAATAAAAGCTCCCTTTATCATTTTCCCAAGGATCCGGTTTAGGTTTGATACAGTAGCCCTCCTCATCCACTTCGGGAGTTGGTGTCTCTGACTTCCTATTGTCATCCTTGTCTTCCCTGGAAGCATCAAGACTTCCATTCTTTCTGAAGAGTTGAACAACAAAGACTTTAGTCTCTAGATAGTATCACTCCATTTTTAAAAATAAAATTGAGACTTCTGACTTAAGTATAAACTACCTTTAAATGGAATGGAAACAAGTTTCTTCAATGTAGTCACAAAGCATATATTATTCTAACAATTTAGGAAAACTGAATCAATGGTTGTCCCATGTATCATGTGTTTTTAAGGTGATATGACACTCTACTATGTGAATTTCCTACCTGAATGATTAATAGTTACTCACACATCTGACTTTTCTTCTTTACTACTAGTGTTATCCATGCCATCTTTCTTCTTTTTCGCTTTCTTTTCCTTTCGCTTCTCACGCCTGCTTCTTAAAAACCCTGCAAATCACACATTATTCTGTAATATTTTACATCAATTAACAAAACTCTACTGTGCATTTCTTATTATAATTGCTAACTGGGAAGCTACTAAATGCTAATATTTAGACAGGCTATCAAAAATGTTCACTTTGTGCACTCCTGAAGAGGCAACTACATAACTACTAAAAAATTACAACTAATTCAGAACACTGCAGTAATTATGTGAGCTGTATATCAGTGATAATGGAAAAGAACCTTTGGACGACATATTTACTGGCTGTTGTGTCAAATGGTGTTGGCCCCATTTGAAAACTTCACGCAATATTACCCAAATCTTTTGGTAAATGTATGTTCCGTGAACAATAACCAATATACAGATATTTGAGTATGTAACTGTTTTTCACCCTTATGTGGCCATTACCTACTTTTCAGTCATCACATAAATGGCAATTAATATTTGGTTTAAATCAAAACAAAAACTAGTACATGCTGCCAACAAATTAATGAATTTGCCCTTTCACTAAGATGTATACTTTTTGGTTAAAAATATTCCATTTCACTTTGCCGTCTAGACTGACACCAGTTGAATCAGTGCTACGATGCTGGCAGCACGAATGTCAAAACAATGCAGCAGCTCTAAACAAACCCAATTTTTTTGTTGTACCCACGGCAACACTAGCCATGGTGCCCATTTTCAGAAAAGAATGCAGTACAATTGTAAGTCAAGTGAATTTGCAGTTTTTCATGTAGTGATTGATGACAATGTACACAGGATATGGAATGAAGTGCATGTATGCATGCTAGACAGGGAAACAAAAGTCTGACGAGACTGCAATTTCACCTTAAAAGACGTGATGTACAATAAATGAAAATATTTAAGAAAACAAATGAGTACCCAAAATATACTAAGGAAACAAATTAGAATATTGTAACCAGACAATGTGGAGCATGAAGAGAACCACATATACATAATTAAAAGTAAAGCTGCTACAAAAAACGTCCACAAAAGTACTTGTGGCAGTGTCATATTGCAGAATGGACATTGAATACACGTGACATTGATTGAACTGTTTCCAGCCAAGCAGTGGCTAATTCTACTTCAAACCTCATTACACAATCAATGTAAATAATGTGACATTTTAAATGATGTAGAAACCTTTGTAAGTATGGTGAAGTGCAAATGACCCTGAGTTTTTACTCATGACAGATCAAATTAGTTTAGCACTCACTATTTGCAACAAAAACCACAGAAAATTTTAAATAGACATTTCTTTGAACAGATACACCAATGCATAAGTAGCAAATGTCAGCTATTTGTACAGAGTGAACCAAAAATCCATCTACAAACTTTTAAGAGGTGGTAGTATGAACCAAAATCAGAAAAAAGTACAGTAAACATGGTCTCAAAAATGCATAACTTAAGAGCTATGAGTACATGCTCATCTTTGCTACTGTGAAAAACATCTCTTGTACTGGATAAATGCTGACAGTTCTTAAGGAATGCTTATCAGAGCCCATGTTTACTATCTCCTCACCCCCCACCCCCCACACTTTTGGCCCATACTACCACTACAAAATTTTGTTGGTGGAGTTCTGGTTCACCCTAAAAGAAATATACTTTCTTATGACAAACTGAATTAGATTTTGCTATTGTGCTGTGCAAATTTTCTGGTCAACAGTTCACACTACTTTGCTCTATGCGAGGACAATAAGAAATATGTAGGCCACAGCAAAAATGCAGGAATAAGTTGATTCAGCATAACTATAATTACAGTTCAATGTCACATTTGGCCAACAGCCAGTAAATCTTACTTTATTTCCCTTTAATACTTGTCTGGCTACAAAAATCCTATAGGTTTTTGACAGCCTATTCTTCCTCTAAAGACAAGAGCTATCATCAGGAAATAATAGTACAGAAGGGCGTGAGTAATTTTAGAACCAAGCAAGTAAAAAATTTCCTTTTTCTTTGAGTCTAAGTAAGGTTATACACCAGTAGTGCAGTGAATGCACATAAAATGTCTAGCAAGCTCACAAAACTACTTACTTTGCAGTGTTTACTATGAATGCAAAGACTAGATTTTCAGAAGTTCATACAAATAATTAATGCTGACACAAAAAAAAAAATAGTTGACACTTTCTACTATAGCAAAACAGGCAGCATTTGTGTAAAGTTCTGCTACGACTGAGTGATACAATCACCATTTGCGTGGAAAGCTCATTACTTCAGCATAATATTCTTTGATTTTACAAAAGCATTATGCAGAAGTCTGATACTTAATTTCTTAGCTGAATGTGGCTAAGCAAGTGCATAGAGGGAGTGAACAAGAACAGAAACCTGTGGTCCAGGATGAGAGACTAGAATAGGGTGATCGAGTTGGAGAGTCGCCTGCACATTTTTCCACGCATTTGGTCAGCAAGAAAAAAGAAAGAAATACAATAAATCCTTAGATTATTGTAAACAAAATTAAGAAAGATAAAAAATATATGAAAATAATTACAGTTTCAAATGACAGCAATCCAATTAATCACAGGCAAATTATACTATGTTATAAACTAATATGATAAGCTCTAACGATAAAAGAAAATTGCAACACATCCCGCCAACATTTAGGTAAGAACAGATGCCAGGAGTTTTGGAATGATGGATTAGCTGACACACATATTCTCATAGTACACTTATTGAAGAGTCAGTGGTCAAGTGTGCAATGGTAAAAAGAGGAAAGAAAACCCTTTGCTTAATTGACTCATTTAAAAGATAAGAGCACTAGAAAATACCACTTAACAATGATAATCTTATTACAACAAAAGAGAAAGAAATTGACATTATTTCTGTCACCACTAAAGTTTAAATATAAATACTTATCTTAAATTTCAAATGTGTTACTGCATGCAGCAATCGTGTGAAGGAATATTGCTGACAAAGATACAAAAGCTTAACAATGTTAAAAAGGAAGTTTTAATATATGTCAATTACAAACTAAATGTAGCAAGCTCAAACATGTAACAATACTTCCACTGCATCACACTAACAGCCAAATATTTAAATGAAATAAACATAGTTCAACACCGAAAGTGAAGAGTGCACTATTTTAAATTTACTACAGCAAACAAAAACAAAAAACTGAAAACTTTAAATTTCCTCCAATATCTAATTTTTTCGTATTACCTTTACACTTTTCTAATGGAATGGCTGAATAAGTAACATTTTCCATACCCAGAACTAACAGAACAATTGTCATATATGAACTGCATTCATGTCAAGCAACCAAACGAAAATCTTACCTCCCATCCCTCACCTAAATTCAGATATAATCAACTCTTTTTCAGTGAGATATGTCTTAGACATGTAGCTATTCATTTCAACAGAACACAAGAGTTATCAAACAAAAGAAAATGAACCTCTGATGCTTTATATACAGGACAGGCAAAACAAAACTGACCCAGAAAATATTTTGTGCATCTTAAGATAGCACCCAAAACCCAACTTCCATGGTAAGGTCCCCTCCTCTCCCGGATGTGGATAATTTAAGTAGTTCGGTCACCTACTTTAAGTTGCACAAAATTTTTCTAGGCCAGTTTTATTTTTCCCACCCTATATTTTGTACTGAACAGCAACCTTGTGAATGTCTCCTAATAAATCACTTTTTTTCCAATTATCTGACACACTTCTCCACTGCAGTGAGATGGAAAAAGTATATGTCTATATATGCTTCTAAATACTCACCAGCATCCTGCACATGTTGTCTTCCTTAATACAAAATATTCTCTGTTTTGTTTTTAAAATATGTCAGAGCATATTAGTAACTTCTTACCAGCCAAAGTAACTGCACTTCAGTTGGAGAAGCTATAGTTTCAAAAAGGATGCTTCACTGAACTAAACAAATGAAAAATTGAATAAGTGCTTGTGTTCTGCATTTTAAATGTCACAAAGAATTATTTCCACATTTTTTACACATGTCCTGTCGCAATGACACAGGAGCAAATGCTCATCACACAGCATACATAAATCATTTGTTTCTAAGGTTTAAAGCAACAATAGTTGTCAGAGCTTTAAGCAACATAACCTCCAATTAACCTTTGCCATAATGTCTAGCTGTAAACCTTTTAAGCTCCATACACCAATGTGATGAATACTGTACACAGTATAGCTTAGAGCAACTAAATTCAGTCTGCTCACTCCCCACCTAATCCACCAGACTACTATAACTAATGACATACTTTTTTCAAATTTTTCCAGCTGTTATAAATGCTAGTTATATGAGTTAGACATATTGGCAAACATCTGAGTATATTTCGTGCGTGCATAAAAATTCCTATCACCCAAACATTAAACTTATTGACAGCAGAAAACACTTTAAAGCCTTTAAAATCCTGGCTGGCATGCCAAAACACTAACTGCTAATTAAGAAAACAGATTTTAACCATTCTTGCTTCTAAAAGTTGATTACTTAATACATTTGACTACCTTCGTGGACTTCCCAATGCATACCAACTAGAATTTAATCTGTTGATTGTATAAATTTGGTCTCAAGATAATGCACTACTCTGCTGCTGTATTTTAATGGCTCAATGTCTATACTTGCACTCCCACAAGTATTACACAAATAATTCCACCCACACAATATTTTACTGTAATAGATGAAGGGTAAACAACATTTCAAGTAATGGGGCTACACTTGATAACCAACATTTTCCTCTTTTTGTAAACTAACATACTACCAGAGGGTGATCAACTTTCAAGAGTCAACTACATAGTCTCTTGTTTACTAACTGAAGTTATTTGCTTAATGTCACCTAAAAGCATAGTTTCCTTACTAACACATTATAATGACCTAAATCAGGATTGTGAAGTTCTACAATACAAAATGCTTAGAGAAACTCATTTCTTACAGGGTCTGCATAACAAAAAATAAGGCTGAACTTAAGCTTTACAAAAACATAGATTTGCACATACCAACAAGAGTAGCTTGGTGAAGGCGAACATAAACCAAAATTTTATAGATGAGTGTGCTATGAAAAAGAAACCAGAGTGTAAAACTGAAAGCTGTTGCTATAATTACTAAATTATGTGGTTTATTGAGCAAATTAAGAAGAAGCAAGCACAGTCCCACCAACAACCAAGATCAGCATACCAAAGCAACAAGCAAACCAAAGCATACAAAAGCAGGATCCTATTAGGGTGACAGGCTGAGAGATTACACTTTGATCCTCGCAAAGGGTTCCGTGCTAGCGAAGTTGCATTCCCAGTGGGAGGAACCCCGGCCCCAGTCGTTGGGCTCGTGGGAGCTGAGGTGGGAAGACTCCCACCCTCAGGGTTCCCACTGCTTCCTGCAAACATACAACATGCCAAGTTGCCAAATCTACTGGTGATGTTTTTATGTACTATTCACACTGTTTGTTCTGATCATCTAATGGAAAAGATCACTACTTTTAATTGGGAAACTGATCCAGTATAGAAAGGAAAATGAGATGTAATGAATCCTCAGCATTTAACAGTTTTTTATGTTGTTTGCATCAACTGCTTAAAAATTCACCACTGAAGTGCACATGCAAAAACAAACACGCATTAAACACTCCCCCCCCCCCCAAAAAACACACACACACACACACACACACTGCTGCTTCAACCACTCTAAAGGGAGAACTAATCCACACACACACACACACACACACACACACACACACACACACACACTGCTGCTTCAACCACTCTAAAGGGAGAACTAATCTTGTGCTACCTCAAAAATCAAGATAATATTGAATGGATCATAAAGAGAACATACACAAAAAGGAAATAAGTTTTGAAGTACAGCTTCATTGGGTATCTTTCATAACATGATAATTCTTTGCTAACAATAAAAAAAGAAACACCATGAAAGGCAACTGCCACCTCTGCGATCAGGCCAAGAGGAATATGCACTACTAATCTGCTGCCATGTTATCTTCTGCCATATGGTGTCATTTGAATGCAATATGGAGGGGCATGGGGTCAGGACATCATTCTCTCTGCCATTGTTAAGCTTTCCAGACCATGGAATCCCTACATTTCATTCAGGTAGGGTGTCAATTGGATTCACAAGGCTGAATCCATCCTATTCCAATTGTTCCGTTAAGGAAATAATCCTGGAAGCACCAGGAATTGACCCCGAGTCCTTTGTATGCCAATCAAACATACTGATTGCACAGCTACAGAGGTCGACTGATATTGAAAACAAAATACAAGTATCTGACAATGTGTGATCCATTACATGTTGGGCATGCAATTGCAGAAACTATTTCTTCAGCTGATATTTCGGCCATATCTTTCAGCCATTTTCAAACAGAAAGGAAACCCTGCTGACTGTTTTAATTATTGTCCACACTGATTCCTGAGCCATGTGATGCAGATTTTTGAACACATCCTTGACAAAAGGATTTGTAAGATAGCTCAAATCAAAAGGAATCAAGCCAGATTTGCAAAAAATTATGTCACAACTGATTAATCCAAGTTGCACAAATGCTGGTTGAAAAATACTGCAAAAAGAACAAGCCACAGCACCTTGCTTTTGTACACCTATAAAAGTCTTTCAATCAGATATCACATTATCCAACCTGGTTAACGCTTCAAGAACATGGCATTCCAGAGCACCTTGTTAACAGGGTATGGCTTTTGAATGTTGAAGCAACAAGCTACATTCATGTAGCTGCAGGCAAATCCAGTGACTTTCAAATCACAGTATGAGTCCAATAAGGCTTGGCCTTATCACCACTGCTGTTCATTCTTGTGATGGGCACTATCACATCAGACCTGCAAATGACACTAGATGGAATCTTCTCTACGCTGATGTCATGTTGGCTGCGGAGGACAAGTTTGATCTCCAGCACCAAACAAGTGTGGAACAACTGGCTTGCACAATATGGCCTATGGCTCAACAAAGAGACAACTGAGTACATGACATCAGATCCATGAGAAGTTGAGCCACCAAACCTTGACAGGGAAGTTCCACCAACAGCATCAAAATTCAAGCATTTCATTTCTACAATCTCTATCAATGGCCAACTTACAGAGAAGGTCAATGCTAGGATGCAGACAGCTTGGATAAAGTGGTGAACGACAAGAGGAGTCACCTGCAATCATCAGCTTAAATATCATCTGAAGTCATAGATCTAGTGGACTGTCATCTATCCTACTCTCTATGGCACCAAGTGTTGGCCAGCTACGAAAGAGGCAGGCCAACGACTAGGGGTCATGCTTACACGGACAAGCGGCATCAATCAACTGGCTCAAGTTTCAAACGATACTCTCAAGAAATGTTTTGTGGTTGTACTGTTCCAGAAGAAAACATGAGAAAGCCATCTGTGTTGGCTTGCACATGCACTGCATGTAAAGGGTGATACTACTGTACAGACAACATACACATTGGGAAGTCGCAGGAAAGAGAGCCAAGGGACTACAAAGATATCGATGGACTGACACACTGCACAACAACCTGAATGCTGTAAGTCTTCATCCAGACATGGCTCACGATTGAACAAAATGGAGACACCAAAAATCCACTCAGCAGAGCCTGCCACCAGGCAGTACAAATACTAAAGAAAAAGAAGAAGACACCGTCCAGCCATCTTTCAAGTGATACGAAAGACAGAGTAAGCTCACTCAGAAGATGGCCGAAAGGTATACAGCTAAAATGTCTGATGAAGAAAGAGCTTCTGTCATTAGGTACCGAAAAGCAAGTGGATCATTCATTGTGCCACTAAAACATAAAAATGCAGATTTGACATTGTGTTCATAAATAAACAGTTCTTGTGGTGCAGCAAGTGGAGTGTTCTCCAAGCATCAGTGAAATCTTGATTAGAGGGTGTTTCAATGTTCACTGACTTACAGTTTAGAATTAGAACAATCTAAGTCTGACAAATAAGAAATACTACATGGCATGTTTCAAAATGCAGTTAAAAATGATGGGATGCTTGTGACCTCTGCTTTGTCTTCTGTAAGTGGTGATCTGCCAATTCATTTGAACATAATAGGTAACAGTGAAGTGTATGCCCACTGCACTGTGTGTCAAGTGGATTTAAGTAACTGAAAAGCAGATGGACAAAACCTTGATTTTCCTCATCCTTTCAATACTAATACATGTTCATTATGGTACCCTACCTTTCTTATAGCCCAGGTCTTGTGCACTGTATATCTTTTTCTGGGCAGCCTGAATTGAAGAACTCTAAGAAAATCCACAATGAAAACACATGGGGAGTGGAACACTAGCACAGATGTGAAAGGAAAACATTCTGGTACCTGTAATTTTTTCATTTCTACACTCTCCTTGGTCAAAGCATTCAGAACAATTTACATACAGCAGAATAAAAGTACACTTTTATCAGTTATATAGTTAGTGCCAATCAAAAGCAAAATAATTTTCCACATTAAATAGCACTCGAGCAGCACATAAATAGTCCATACTTTAAGCAAAACATACAAACAAAAACAAAAAATTACAATATGAATTCAATGAACAAAAACAGAATTGTTAGATTGCCAACAAGGACATACCGTGTCAAGCAAAACACACACACACACACACACACACACACACACACACACACATTTCCTTTCATTAGTTCTGCTTGGTAATGAAAAGATATGGCTAAAAATACAATCTACCATAGAAGTTTATGCAAATACTGCTAGTCTCATAGCCTGTAATATGAAGTGAGCTACAGCAAATTTATTAGTGAAGTTAGTGTTGGCAAATTGGTGGAGGTATTCTAGGAAATACCACTTAAAAAACAATAAAATCTACAATTAATACATTAATCATGTCACAGCAATACTCCCTGGTGTTTAACAACACAAGGTGTGTCAAGTTTGTTCCAATTTTTCAGTTACATACAGTTCATGTATCAAATCACATATTACCTAGTACTAAGAGCTTTTCAGCCTGCCAGATACCCTATGAACATCCTACAATGAAATAGTTTTATTAGTATTCATTTTTTCCACACGAATATGGCAGTTAACTTTTTTTTCCTTTTCTTTTTAGATGAAAGCAGAGTTACAGTATCAACAGCAGTAATCTGTGCCATTAGCCATGGTGGTTTGTAAAACTCTGTCTTAGCATATAATGTCTGTAGTTCATCTGCAAAAATTCCCCTGGAAGCATCAGTTTCAGTGCTCAGAATATGACAATGGCAAACCACTTTCACTGGGACCTTGTTCTTGGACAGCTCTGTGTGAGGGTCCACACTCTACTACTCAATATATAAATGCTAATATGGAACACTATTTTTTTTTCTCTCAATGATTATGTTGATTTGGAGGGTGGTATAGAGGGGGGAGGGAGGGAAGGGGTGTGCCTTGGCCTCTTCTAAAATATTAAAAAATCATGTAATACAATTACAAAAATTTTGACCAAAAGTCAAAAACCTGTGCAAAATTTATTAAAGAATGTGACAGAACAAGTTAATCTGTATGTCTGTCACGAAAATTGATCAGTAAATGTATGTGGTTACAGGTAATTAGGCATGCAACATTAATAAAACTCCTTACTGAACGTATTTAACACCAACAAAATTCATAATACTGCTATAACATGTGGCAAATTATTTCAATATGATGGAAATAATGATATTGGAAGGCTGTGAAAGGCCATTTACATTACTGTGGATTGTGGTTATCAGCTCTCAACTAAATTCACCAGTAATGTCATCCACCAATAGTCAGCCCTGATTAACTTTAAACATAACGATAGGATGCAGCAGTGTCCTGGGTGAAGAACGAATACTGGAACAAGTAAAGATAATAACCACTAGAGCTGTACTGAAGCAATCATATGGCTCTAGCACAGCTACCAAAGCTGTGTTTACAAGATGCTGCAGTCACTGACAGTCTTAAGTATCAACTAAGGTATTTTGATGTTTGGATAAGCATCTCTTAACCGATTCTTTCAAAAACCTTCACAATATTCAAATGGGAAGCTGTTGATGCTCTTCATCAGTTGTTTCAGCTGGAACTTGAAAGCTGCTACTTCATTAACTAGCTTCACTTTAATATCTGCTATATTTGGAATCAAAATCAGCTGCACATTTTCCAGGTAACTTGGATACAGCGAAAGTACTGACTGGAGGGGCAAGTATATTAAATTTTTGCTTGCTACCTCAACTGATGTCTTGCTCTGGCCCTCAGTTGGCAGGAAACTGGCAAAAATAGGAAGCCTTCAGTCAAATAGCATATCTGCTTCAGCACCTGCTAGCCGACTTCAGGGATCCTACAACACCATAGCAAAGTAGCAGCAAGAAATCAGTTATTGAAGCAAGATGGGTATGTGGTAGTTGGGTGAAACAAAAACATCATTGTGGCACAAACCATATTAGTGATACTACTACTTTACGATGCCACTTGGTAAAAATGACCCTGTAAAAACTCTGTGTGTTACAGTCGTGAGCCAAGGGAAAGGCTTTTTCCTGTACGCAAAAGAAATCTCATACCTTGCCCGGTTAGTTCTTTGACTCACCCTTTTCCACCATCAGTTATTCGGCCCACTCAGTGTCTGCACTCTTGGTGAGGCCCTAGCTCTCCATTCCCTTGGAACAGCCCTGGAAACCACTCACAACACAACTGAGGTGTATACTGGTTCACAGACAGATAAATAAGGCAAACTGTTGCGAAGTTTCTCAGTGATGTTCTTCCATGGAGATTGGAGAGAATTTCTGCCATTTTTATGTGCCTGTCGTCAACACAATGCCATAAATGTAAAATGAGTGGTTACTTTAACTCCTTTCATTAGATGTCAACAACAAGCTGTTAACTCTCTTCCATAAAATGACTAACAATTATTTGTACAAATAATGTCATGGGGCATATCTTGCACCTTGTAGTGCTCTCGGTTTAGATTTTCTGGGTGCATATCGCACCAGAGTTGACTTGGAATGGTGTCAGTAGAACAGAACAGAGCATTGTTTCACTTTAACTCCATGGCTAGAATACTGTTACTGTCACAAGGCTCACCTCTCAGCCAGATGCAGCCCCCTAAACTGCTTACAAGGTCCCTTGAAGTCAACTCACCAGATGGCAGAAAAGTATGTTAGTTCTGTGGTGATTGTGGTACTTATATCAAAGAAAACAGTGCCAGCTGCCTTCCTGATGTCAAATATAACAGAAACATTAAATAATCTGGTCCAGTGTCAAAATTTTACAACTATGTACATACGAAACAGACACTATTAGTCAATAGATAGCGCATGAAGGCTGGCCAAAGACAGCATTCACACCTCCTTCTGGTAATTACCAATATCGCTACATGCCTTTTAGGCTGAAAAATGCACCAGCTACTTTCCAGCAATTATTACATAGTGTATTGTGAAAATTAAAACCGAAGCAATGTATGGGGTATTCAGATGATATAATTGTACTGGCATTCTACGGATCAGAGGGTGGAATGTCATATCCCTTAATGGGGCAGGTATGTTATAAAATTTAAAAAAGGAAATGGATAGGTTACAGCTAGATATAGCGGGAATTCGTGAAGTATGGTGGCAGGGGGAACAGGACTTCTGGTCACGTGAATACAGGGCTATAAATACAAAATCAAATAACAGTAATGTAGGAGTAGGTTTAATAATGAATAAAAAATAGGAACACGGATAAGCTACTACAAATAGCATAGTGAACCCATTATTGTAGCCAAGATAGACACGAAGCCCTTGCCTACCACAGTATTGCAAGTCTATATATGCCAACTAGTTCTGCAGACGATGAAGAGATTGAAGAAATGTATGATGTGATAAAAGAAATAATTCAGATAGTTAAGGGAGACAAAAATTAAATAGTGGTGGGGGGCTGGAGTTCGATAGGAAAAGAAAGAAAAGTAGTAGGTGAACAGCGACTGGGTGTAAGGAATGAAAGAGGAAGCCGCCTGCTAGAATTTTGCACAGAGCATAACTAACTCATGGCTAATACCTGGTTTATGAATTGTGAAAGTAGGTTGTATACATGGAAGAGACCTTGATACACTGGAAGGTTTCAGATTGATTGTATTATCTTAAGACAGAAATTTTGGAACCAGGTTTTAAATTGTAAGACATTTCCTGGGGCAGATGTGGGCTCTGTGACCATAAGCTATTGGTTATGAGCTGTAGATTAAAACTAAAGAAACTGTAAAACCGTGGGAATTTAAGGCGATGGAACCTGGATGAACTGAAAGAACCAGAGGTTTTACAGAGTTTCAGAGACAATTGACAAGGACGGGGCAAAGAAATACAGAAGAAGAAGAAGAAGAAGAAGAAGAAGAATGGGTAGCTTTGAGAGATGAAATGGTTAAGGCAGCAGAGGATCAAGTAGGTAAAGAGACAAGAGGTAGTAGAAATCCTTGGGTAACAGAAGACATATTGAATTTATTTGATGAAAGGAGAAAATATAAAAATGCAGTAAATGAAGCAAGCAAAAAAGAATATGAACATCTCAAAAATGAGATTGACAGGAAGTGCAAAATGGCTAAGCAGGGATGGCTACAGCACAAATGTAAGGATGTAGAAGCATGTATCATTAAGGGGCAAGATAGATATTGCCTACAGGAAAATTATAGAGACCATTGGAGAAAAGAGAACCACTTGTGTGAGCATCAGTAACCCAGGTGGGCAACCAGTTCGCAAAGAAGGGAAGGCAGAAAGATGGAATGAGTATATTGAGGGTCTATACAAGGGCGACGTACTTGAGGGCAATATTACTGAAATGGAAGACGCTGAAGAAGATGAAATGGGAGATATGATACTGCGTGAAGAGCTTGACAGAGCACTGAAATACCTAAGTCCAAACAAGGCCGCGGGAGTACACAATATTCCATTATAACTACTGATAGTCTTGGGAGAGCTAGTCCTGATAAAACTCTACCATCTTGTGATCAAGATGTATAAGACAGGCGAAACACCTTAAAACTTCAAGAAGAATATAATAATTCCAATCCCACAGAAAGCAAATGTTGATAGGTGTGAAAATTACCAAACTATCAGTTTAATATGTCACGGCTGAAAAATACCAACATGAATTCTTTACAGACGAATGGAAAAACTGGTAGAAACTGACCTCAGGGAAGGTCAGTTTGGATTCCATACAAATTTCGAACACCTTAGGCAATACTGATCCTACAACTTACCTTAGAAAACAGATTAAGGAAAGACAAACCTACATTTCTAGGATTTGTAGAATTAGAGAAAGCTTTTGACAATGTTGACTGAATACTCTCTTTCAAATTCTGAAGGTGGCAGGGGTAACATGCAAGGAGGGAATAGCTATTTACAGCTTGTACAGAAACCAGATGGCAGTTACACGAGTTGAGGGGCATGAAGGGGAAGCAGTGGTTGAGAATGGAGTGAGGCAGTGTTGTAGCCTATCTCTGATGTTACTCAATCTGTGTATTGTGCATGCAGTAAAGGAAACAAAAGAAATAAAAAACATTGAGGTTTGCTGACAACATTGAACTTCTGTCAACGACAGCAAAGGACCTGGAAGAGCAGATGAACAGAATGGACAGCGTCTTGAAAGGAGGATATAAGATGAACATCAACAAAAGCGAAACAAAGTGTTCAGGCAGGTCCACAATTCCATTTCAGAAGGACACGCTGGTCGCAGAGTAACGGAATGCACAGTTGTGCAATATTACTGGTAAGGCACATGACGACAGGATGTTGACATGCACACAAAGGGCAGTGTTCAGTCACCAAAGGATGATGTTACAAAGGCTACTCAAGGCACATAAACCATTTCAGATGTTTGGGGTGGATAGCGTTGGACCTTTTGCACAAACTCTATCATGAAACCATTATGTTTTGACAATAAGCGATCATTTTTCTTGTTTTGTTTGTACGATAGTCATACAAAGCCAGCAGGCTGAAACAGTCACATGCAATGGTAAACCAGTGGATATTCAAGTTTGGAATGTCTGAGACAATAGTAACTGACAAAAAGACAAATTTTATGTCCAATTTTAACAAAGTACTTATGCTGGTCACTGCACGTTAAGAAACTTCAGATTAGTGTGTTACATCCACAGGCACACAGTCCAACAGAAAAGGCTCATTGAATGATTGCAAAGATGTTAAGCTACTACGTGAACTCACAGCATAATAACTGGGATGCTCTACTTGCATAAAATCATGTAAGCGTAAAATTCAGAATTCCATATTGGCACAGGGTTGTCTATGGATGAGAATCTTCTTGGTCAGAAGACGTGTCTCCCTTTGTGTTTTGTAAGCCTTCTCCATGAAGTTATATTTCAGCAGTAAAAAATTTCTCTTGAAGGTTAAAAACTATTTGGCAACAGGTGAAATAGGTGAACACCAAAGCTTCTGCCTCAGCATGAGCATCAATTGCTGCCTGCTGCCAAAGCATCTGGGTGCCAGAGGCAACCCCACACTTGGTTGCCATCCAGGGAGTATGACGAGAGGTGCTGTCATGTTCTCTGCGCCATCTGCTAATGACAAATCAAACCTCAATAAAGAAGTCTTTGTACCCATCATCGCACCTTCTTGAGCTGCCCAACATCCTTCATCAGCAGATAATTTCGCGCAGCACTAGGCTATCAGAACCATCATGTTATAATGCATTAGGAAGCATAACTTTATGAATATCTGCCTTGTTCTCTGTGAAGCTACCACAGAGGGTCAGATTCTTCTTATAAAGTTCTTGTGCAAGTGAAAAGAGGTAAAGAAGTTATCTGTTGTGACAATGTTAACCCTTTTTTCACTTTAATTTCCAACTTTTTTGGTATAAACATTTAAGTTTATACAATATGTTGAGTTCACATCGACTTGGCCCAGATTTCTAAGCCATATTTTGCTGGCTTCAACTTCATTTACACTCTAAAGGGACAGCATCCTCTGAAGGAAACAAGCTGTTCATCCACACTCATGTGAATCAGGACTATAGTTGGATTTGCAGTGAATAACAAAAAGTTCAACAATAATTCTAACTGCTACTAATTTATCAGTTCCTTTTTATTTGGTCTTTGTATTGACATCAGTAAATCTAATAAATGATGACAACTGTTGAAACCTAATTCTAGACATTGTGGTAAGGAAATTGCCTCTCTTGTAGAGTGTGTCTGTGATCCAAAGAAATTCTACAGAGCCCCTTTTAGCTTTTAGGAACCTCATGTGATTATAATGCCTAAAAAGGCAATTATTTAATTAGTATATGTAGCATGCTGTTAGTGTTTATCCAGGTATTTTGCATTTCATTCATCATAAGGATGTTGAGCCTTTTCATTAGTGCAAGCTACAACATTTTGTACCATACGTTCATCAATGAAAAATTTGAAAGCTTCGTTCACTGACTGAATACCTTGAGATGGGGTGGTCAAATTAGGAGGCACAATAATTGTATTGTGTGCAGTCCATCAAGTTGTCTTTTGCAGTCAGCTAACCATACCATACCTGTTTTAGTAACGAGACACACAACATAGTACTTATTGTCTCCCTCACTGTTATTCTCACTGTCATTTCCACATTCCTGTATGTCTGGAGTTTCCTCTTCTCATTCAAAAGCATCTTCAGTCTCTGAACTCAAACTTTCAACATTTGTTTCTTATTCATCTTTATCATTGCTGTCATTTATTATTTGCATAACTTTCTCTACATACCAAGAATGATCTAAGTCAAAAGTTCCACCTTTCTGTTTCAACATGACTACTACTTATAATACACGCTGAAAGAATACTGAAATTTTTCCACACAATTTCAAACCAACAATGCATGCTAGAATAACCAGAAAACACAAGGCAGCCAACAAAGCATGCTAGAATAACTGAAAAACACAAGGCAGCCAACAGAAAACTCTCAATATGCAGACAATTTTATGAGTCATGAACTGCTATGAGGGATTTTTTTTTTTTTACAGCCATATTTAGTGAGCATTTTACACAACTCTTATGGTAATGAAGCTGATTAATTTTGTAACACACTAAAAAAATTTCAAATTTCTAAATTTGTTATTTTATTCACAAAAACTAAAAAGTTTAACACACATGTCCAGCTGTAACCTGCGTAACAGTCTGAATGTCAATAAACCACAATGCCCTTCTAACAATCTTCAAACCCTAAACAGTAGGAATTTTCATCCTCTGTGTAAAAGTCGCAAAAACTTAAAGGGAAGTTATGGAATAAAGATTTGAATTTCGGTGAATTTAACATTTTGTTCTGAAATACATTGCTCTGTGTGCAGTACAACAGAACACCATCACCTGTAAGCTTGCGTGTTAGAACATATTAAAATTTATTTTTTACAATATCTATTCTTTCAGATATGCATTCTTTAAATGCATAATGCAGCTGATATCAAAATTATTCACAACTGCAACTAATATTTTGAATATTTCAATTTACTGCTAAAAATTTATAATCTGACGAAGGACTAATGAACTTTTCATTTTGTATGCTGTCAGAGAAAGTATGCCTATATAAATGTACAATGATACCAGCATTGTCCCCTCACAGGAATACTCCATAGATCAGCTTGAAAGCCTGAAATTACCCTGCAAAGTATTCATCCAGGTGGCCCATCATATGTATGTTTTACTCTAATTTGAGAAAGGATTACTCCAAAAACTAGCAAGTGTCCTTTCTTTTCATGTGTGCCTATTGACAACTGAAGCTCCTGCTTTTTGGTGAGTGATCTCCTTTAATCAAAAACTATTTACATTGTACTAGAACTTTCCTATAACGATTAAAAATTTAAGTTTTTAGGTTAATGAATTAGTTGCTCATTATTTCTTCATTCTCGATATACAATTTAATATTTCACTCTTCAAGCTACTTATGTCTACTTGACTTCATTATTTGCCCATAGACTCGTGCATATTCTGCCCTCGCTTCGTTAACTTGTTAGAAACAGTTCGTAACTTGTGAGCAACATAGAAATAAAATCAAGAAAGATGGTGAAGTGGTTAAGGCAGTGGACCTGCTTTCAAGAGAATAGGGGTTCAAATCCCTGGCTCGCCACAGAGATTTCCTAAATGGCCAAAGACACATGTCAGGATAATTCCTTTTAAAAGGACACTACTAATTTTCTATGCTCTCCTTGCACTATCTGACAAGGGCACTGCCCAATCTGAGATGTCAAAACCTCTCATGGTTTTTTTTTCCAAGAAGAATACATTGAAAGAAACACAATGTCAAAATTATTACTGCAAATATTTAAAAATGAAGTTGAAAATTGCCAAATTCATAGCTTACCAGGTGGCTTGAGGAAAGTACAGCCCTGTTGTAGCTGTGGCAGACAGTGCATTCACAACACTGTGAGTGCATAGTCTTGGTTGAGAGCACAACACTAAACAGATAACATGGCACAACGTGACTGTAATTTGTAAAATGAACTTCAGTTTCCAATTACAAATCCTCCGACACAATTTTTTGCAGTTACTATTTGCTCAAATTTGCAACTCATTTAATATCCATAATAATTAGCAGTTGCCTCTGCAGTATCACTAAATGTTTCAAATGGTGATAAAACTGAATTAATTTTCTTTGTGTTTTCTTCGTATATACTAGCTAATAGCATCTTCCCTTGCGCAGGTTCCAGACTTTTGCAGTAACATGGAATCCGATTACTGTAATCTTTTCAACCTTGGAAAGATAAAATATGAAGAACGTGGTACACAATCTAAATCATCTACTTCTCCTGAAGACCTAGTTATTTATTAGTTCATTTCTTGGACATTCATTTGAATGATGTGAACATTTCATTAGAAATTATGGAAACATTGGAAGAAACAGGAAATAACTAACGATTCTGTGTGCTAATTGCAGTCCAGGACAAAAACACAGTACCTTCCTAGCCCTCAGAAAACGTGTACCGTTATAGCTTTCAGTGTCAATGAAAAGGCTGTAAATTTTCTGGTTGCACATAGGAGAGAGAAAATGCTTAAAGTTAAGTAGTGCGCAAAGCTGGTTCCATTTCATAAAATCTGAACATTAATTGTGTATATGAAACAAAGATTTACACAAAGTATGAAATACATGCCAAAATTATTAAAATGATTTAGAACTGCCCATGAGAGTCAAAGACTAAGCTTCTTATGTATAAAGTGAGTCAAGTCAGGTTTTGTGCAAGAGCTGCATGCAAAACAAACTTTTATCATTTCGAATGAAAGAAGGACAAAATCACTTGTGCAATCATATACAACAATGCTGGTATGAAATTTTCACTCTGCTGCTGAGTGTGCCCCAGTATGAAACTTCCTAGCAGATTAAAACTGTTTCTTACTCCATCCCACTTCTGACTAAATAAAACTAGTAATTACTGTCACATGCATAAATGTATTAATTTTTCCTTTCTCAGGTGTGCCTGCTACAAAGAAAATGTTTGTTTTCATCATCCAATTGACACTTCACATTTTTGTGACAATTACTGTAAATAACCAAGGACTTTTTTCACTGTTAGGAAATTGTACATTATTCAGAAATCATCATAATAACTCTGTTACAGGAATTATTATAAAATATTTAATGTCAACACACTGAAGTTCAGACTGAGGGAAGTCATCTGTAATGTAACCTCATACACTGCCTTGATTTCCTTTCCTCTACTAGTCACTCACGTAACAACTACATTTGGGACAGTTTAGCTGACAATATGAACTGCAAGTTATTTTAAAAAAGATATGAGACATTTCTGGTATGGTTTAAGAGCTTAAAACTGATGTGTGTGCACTCTGGACTTTGCACTACACGGCGCTACGTTCTCATCATGGCTGCTTCTGATTGTTCGCCTATTTCTGCACCAGGCAGGAAAGGCTGTACAAAACACTGTTAAAAAGGGTTCTTTGGGCAGCAAAAATGAGTAATGTTTCTTAAAAAATACTTGCAGTGCACTGTAGCAACTAAAATTTTGACAGTGTATTTCTTTCGGCATATTCTTCCTGTATGAAAAATTTCAGATTGTTGTCAACAGTAAATTACACCCTAATCTTTCTTCCTATTACTAAGAACAAAAATGAGCATGACTGACAAACAAAGAAAAAAACTCTGAAGCTTTCTTCTTTAAGTACCCCCTTAAATGCATTGAAAGTGCCGATAGGCAATAAGAGCCACTTGAATTGAAATCATCTTTGTTGGAGAACTCATGAATATGCTCAGTCTGAGCTGCAGAGAGAAACACATTGTTTATATGGTCTCCTATACAGTTAGTGTGTCCCACACACAAAGGACTGCAGCCAACTTAAGTTGAGCTGCAATGAAGGGAGGGGAGGGGGGGGACAGGATTTTTTTTTTTTTTTGGGGGGGGGGGGGAGATAGAGAGAGATGTCTAGTGACATACCGTCAAATACACAGATTTATTTTTCCACTGTGGGAGACCAATGTTAACATATTACCAACAAAGTTTGATTCCCTGAAATGTATAAAATTTTCAGTGTAATGTATCAAAGATTAGAAATAAGAATTCTGAAGTGCAGAGAAAAGACGGAACGGTAAGCAGTAACAAGAGAGATTTGTTTGCACCATATGAAATGATAAGTACTCTAAGTTGCAAGTGGAAGACAATGCTTTGTAAAATGATTACAAGCCCTTAATATTGGTAAACTAGTGTTGAAAAAATCATGAAAACAATAATGATGGTTACTGTTGTACGGAAAGAGCAGAATACCTTTTCTCATCCTTTTCTGATTTCCGTAACACCCATATACTCAGTTAACTGTGACACTTAGGATGGTGCATTAACCCAGGTTTAGAAGGTTATTGGAAAGAGATACCACACAGTGCCTCATGACACACACACACACACACACACACACACACACACACACACAGTTAGAATGTAATTTGATAAACAACAGATTTCAACAAAAAAATATTAATTATTTATAAGCACCAAAAATAAATAACAAAATCTTAAAGCACACCAATATGAACTCAAAAGATTAGAACATTCACCAGTGCATGCTATTTTAATTGACCCAAATTTTGCATCACTTAAAACCTAATATAAGCCATACCTCGGATATTTAAAAAACTGAAACTCTGACACTCCAAATACAGTATAAAAAATTGCTAACGCTCTAATTTCCTGCAACAGAAATTCATTTGAATAGAAGAATTGCAGAACAAAGAACAAAAACTTGCACAGACACTGTTGCCGAGCCATTACACCAATAAAGAGCTTTGGATAGAATCTTTCAAATAACCCACTGCTTTAACAGAAATTGCACACTTAGTACTAAACGTCTTGAAACACACATACCCTGGGAGCTAGACATGAAGAGGTTCAGAAGGGAGGTAGTGCGGCGGGATGTTTTGCTTTCTTTGGGCTTCTGAGCAGCACAATCTAGATTACCTTCTTTCTTTGAAGGCTTTTCACCATTTGTTGTTTTTTCTGAGGAATCCTGCGCCTGACTAGTTATGGATGAAAGCCCTGATATACTAAACTCCTCAAATTCAATTGCACCTAAAATAGAAACATCAGTATTATAATGATCTATATAAAGTCATAAACTTTGATAAAGAAAGATATAATTCCTTCAACAGAACGCATTACAAAGACAGCACTTGTTAAGGAACTGTTAATCAAATAATAAACATCAAAGCAGTTTGAACTACATAGTGGAATAGTAATAGAACATCATTGTGGTATTCTACAATAGTGCTATGGCAGTAGCACAACATCTTGCATGCATTGTAAATTATTGTTACTATTGCTCGCTGTATTACTGAACAGCCAAAAAATTGACCAAAAACAATCCCACTGCGCGCATGCACGCACGCGCGCACGCACTGCAACAATTCCCCAGCAAGAGGGGCTGCAGTGTAATTGAATCTTCTTTTGCTCACAAAAAAAACAAGAGATTCTCTGAAAAAGAACTTAAAGTCCCAATACATAAGGATCTGCCTGCAATTCTAACAGAACATGGGTCAGTCTTCAACAAGACCTAATTAAGTTGTATATTTTAAGAGAAAATAATACATTTGCCCAATGTGCAGGTTATGGAATTTACAGATTGATATCACAGCCAGTAAATCATTTGCACACCTAATAATTTCCATTGTCTCTTATCTACACAGCCTGCAAATTTTAAAACATTTCCACAAGCCCTTTTAATGACCAGCAGACTGTCTCAACTTAGCACATAGGGAGACATAAAAACATTCCAAATCAGTGTGTCTCAAATTTCTCTACAATCACCTTTAACTATGCCATTTTTCATTAATAGTTGTCATAAACAATGGTGCCAAGACTCACACAAAAGTTATTTTCAACTCACATGGTCTTTCCAAGCCAGTGTACTTCGTCAAAACGAACTGTTCAAGTAGTTTTTCAACAGTCATTTCCAAACACTGGCGTTTGAAGTCAATATGTATCTGCAAATGAAATAATTAAAAGTTTAGCAAAAATTAAGCTGTTCTCAAAGTAATGAATAAAATTCAAACCATATATCACACTTTTTGCAGCGACCATTCACCTTCAGATCATGACAAGCTACAAAAATTACTTTCAAAAGTTTTCTTATGATCTGTAACAAATATACTAATCAGCTGTTTAGTGAAACTGGTAACTGAGAAGAATATGAAGGAAAAATATTTTTAGAGGAGTACAGTACAGAAAATAAAGTTACATTTTTATACTTTCGTTAGTTACACTGTGGATATTTAGTACTACATGGTCACACCAGAACTTCCATCAACGATGGTTGCTTTCCAGTAACCAAACTACAACATACACATATTTACACCATCATGGAAAACATGATATCACCTATTATGCTCCTGAGCAATTTCCCCATATGAGATGTGGGCACTAGTTTCATTAGGAAATGAGGTCTCTTTGAGCTGCTTCAATTTAACAGCATCAAATATACGACAACATTAATAGAACATATTACTCACCTTTCGGGTTCCACTGGATAGGTCAGGAGTCCACTACACGCAGCAAGCGGCTACACGGGTAGCAGGGGTTGTGTGGTGTGGACTGGGCGGTTTTTTAAGTTAGATGGCCTCGGGCAAGTACAGAAAGGGCATCAGCCTCAAAGGGTGCGAGGCAAAGTTAGGACATGCAGGGACCAAGCAGCAATCGGTATTGTCATTGTAAACTGTCGAAGCTGCATTGGTAATATACCGGAACTTCAAGCGCTGATAGAAAGCACCGAAGCTGAAATCGTTATAGGTACAGAAAGCTGGCTGAAGCCAGAGACAAATTCTGCCAAAATTTTTACAAAGGCACAGACGGTGTTTAGAAAGGATAGATTGCATGCAACCGGTGGTGGTGTGTTTGTCGCTGTTAGTAGTAGTTTATCCTGTAGTGAACTAGAAGTGGATAGTTCCTGTGAATTATTATGGGTGGAAGTTACACTCAACAACCGAGCTAGGTTAATAATTGGCTTCTTTTACCGACCTCCCGACTCAGCAGCATTAGTGGCAGAACAACTGAGAGAAAATTTGGAATACATTTCACATACATTTTCTCAGCATGTTATAGTCTTAGGTGGAGATTTCAATTTACCAGATATAGACTGGGACACTCAGATGTTTAGGACGGGTGGTAGGGACAGAGCATCGAGTGACATTATACTGAGTGCACTATACGAAAATTACCTCGAGCAATTAAACAGAGAACCGACTCGTGGGATAACATCTTGGACCTACTGATAACAAACAGACCCGAACTTTTCGACTCTGTGAGTGCAGAACAGGGAATCAGTGATCATAAGGCCGTTTCAGCATCCCTGAATATGGAAGTTAATAGGAATATAAAAAAAGGGAGGAGGAAGGTCTATCTGTTTAGCAAGAGTAATAGAAGGCAGATTTCAGACTACCTAACAGATCAAAACGAAAATTTCTGTTCCGATACTGACAATGTTGAGTGTTTACGGAAAAAGTTTAAGGCAATTGTAAAATGCGTTTTAGACAGGTACGTGCCGAGTAAAACTGTGAGGGATGGGAAAAACCCACCGTGGTTCAACAACAAAGTTAGGAAGCTACTGCGAAAGCAAAGAGAGCTTCACTCCAAGTTTAAACGCAGCCAAAACCTCTCAGACAAACAGAACCTAAACGATGTCAAAGTTAGCGTAAGGAGGGCTATGCGTGAAGCGTTCAGTG
Source organism: Schistocerca nitens (assembly GCF_023898315.1). Taxonomy (NCBI): domain Eukaryota; kingdom Metazoa; phylum Arthropoda; class Insecta; order Orthoptera; family Acrididae; genus Schistocerca; species Schistocerca nitens. The sequence goes on from NC_064616.1 coordinate 368,971,032, forward strand.
AATTCAAAAGTAAAATTCTATGTACCGACTTGACAGAAGATCCTAGGAAGTTCTGGTCTTACGTTAAATCAGTAAGTGGCTCGAAACAGCATATCCAGACACTCCGGGATGATGATGGCATTGAAACAGAGGATGACACGCGTAAAGCTGAAATACTAAACACCTTTTTCCAAAGCTGTTTCACAGAGGAAAACCGCACTGCAGTTCCTTCTCTAAATCCTCGCACAAACGAAAAAATGGCTGACATCGAAATAAGTGTCCAAGGAATAGAAAAGCAACTGGAATCACTCAACAGAGGAAAGTCCACTGGACCTGACGGGATACCAATTCGACTCTACACAGAGTACGCGAAAGAACTTGCCCCCCTTCTAACAGCCGTGTACCGCAAGTCTCTAGAGGAACTGAGGGTTCCAAATGATTGGAAAAGAGCACAGGTAGTCCCAGTCTTCAAGAAGGGTCGTCGAGCAGTCGAGCAGATGCGCAAAACTATAGACCTATATCTCTGACGTCGATCTGTTGTAGAATTTTAGAACATGTTTTTTGCTCGAGTATCATGTCGTTTTTGGAAACCCAGAATCTACTCTGTAGGAATCAACATGGATTCCGGAAACAGTGATCGTGTGAGACCCAACTCCTTTTATTTGTTCACGAGACCCGGAAAATATTAGATACAGGCTCCCAGCTAGATGCTATTTTCCTTGACTTCCGGAAGGCGTTCGATACAGTTCCGCACTGTCGCCTGATAAACAAAGCAAGAGCCTACAGAATATCAGACCAGCTTTGTGGCTGGATTGAAGAGTTTTTAGCAAACAGAACACAGCATGTTGTTATCAATGGAGAGACGTCTACAGACGTTAAAGTAACCTCTGGAGTGCCACAGGGGAGTGTTATGGGACCATTGCTTTTCACAATATATATAAATGACCTAGTAGATAGTGTCGGAAGTTCCATGCGGCTTTTCGCGGATTATGCTGTAGTATACAGAGAAGTTGCAGCATTAGAAAATTGTAGCGAAATGCAGGAATATCTGCAGCCGATAGGCACTTGGTGCAGGGAGTGGCAACTGACCCTCAAATGTAATGTATTGCGAATACATAGAAAGAAGGATCATTTATTGTATGATTTATATGATAGCGGAACAAACACTGGTAGCAGTTACTTCTGTAAAATATCTGGGAGTATGCGTACGGAACGATTTGAAGTGGAATGATCATATAAAATTAATTGTTGGTAAGGCGGGTACCAGGTTGAGATTCATTGGGAGAGTCCTTAGAAAATGTAGTCCATCAACAAAGGAGGTGGCTTACAAAACACTCGTTCGACCTATACTTGAGTATTGCTCAGCAGTGTGGGATCCGTACCAGATCGGGTTGACGGAGGAGATAGAGAAGATCCAAAGAAGAGCGGCGCGTTTCATCACAGGGTTATTTGGTAACCGTGATAGCATTACGGAGATGTTTAGCAAACTCAAGTGGCAGATTCTGCAAGAGAGGCACTCTTGCATCGCGGTGTAGCTTGCTCGCCAGGTTTCAAGAGGGTGCGTTTCTGGATGAGGTATCGAATATATTGCTTCCCCCTACTTATACCTCCCGAGGAGATCCCGAATGTAAAATTAGAGAGATTCGAGCGCGCGCGGAAGCTTTCAGACAGTCATTCTTCCCGCGAACCATATGCGACTGGAACAGAAAAGAGAGGTAATGACAGTGGCACGTAAAGTGCCTTCCGCCACACACCGTTGGGTGGCTTGCGGAGTATAAATGTAGATGTAATAAGTATAACAAATCTTGCAATAACATAAGGTAACACATAATTATGGAAGAACTGAAGTTGCTACAAGAAATGTACTCGCCTAAGAATGTTCACAGAGAAGTGACTATTGAAGATTACCCCAATAGAGAAGTATAACACATTTTTGTCCTTAAAAAAAAAAACTTACAGAATTTAAAATGTAGAGAATGTTTCGAACACATCATGACATGTATTTTGTGTGTGAAATGTAGCTGCTGGCTAAATGGTAAGTGTGTGAAAGTGACTATGTAAGTTTTCATGGGTGTGTCCGTCCTGTTTATGTATTGAAATGTGCAAAAGCACACATTTAGTGAATTTGAAGTAAGAAATTATTAAATTGTTTCAAGATGATGCTGAAATGCTGAAAACGGAAATTTTAACATTTAATCAAGCACATGCTAAGTTAGTTAGTCAAACAGAATCCTGTGTATGCAGAAAACAACTAATTACATGACGAAGTGGTGAAAGTTCACAATCACATGCACTGCAGTCAGAAATAAGAGGGAACTCCTTCAGTTCATAGCCTGCAAATAAATATAAATGGATAACATTTATCTATAGTAAAAAGATCAAGAAAGAAACTGAAGCAAAGAAAGGATATCACAAAAATTACTTTCTGATAATAGATGACTCCACGGTCAAAAAATATTGTGCCAGACTGCAAGATAAATGATTGCACTCTAATTCAATCCCATCTGCTAAACAAAGATTTTAGAAACATGTTTCGTATGAAAAGGAACACAGCCAAAAATGGAAAAGAAGCAGAACACAAGAACAGTGTGTTTTAATCCATGTGGACACAAACTCTTACTATCTCCACACCAGCAGAAGTTGCAGCAGCTTGTAGGCGTTGTAGTTGGTGTCAATACTACAGCCTGAACACTTATCACCTTTCAAACCTCTCACAACAGACATCTCGCAGCACAGAGACAGTACTTACATAGCAGTGAGAAAGATACCTTAAGTGAAACATGGAACCTGATTAAATCAGCGATAACGTGTGCACAACCTCCCGGCTGGTAATTAGTGGTATTATTCACAGAAGATCAGTAAGTGATACACATGTTAACACAATAAATAGTGGTATTAGGGAACAGTGTGACAGACTGGGTAATATTCACTGAATCAAGAAAGGTTTAAATGTTAAAGGGTTACGAGAAGTTGGCCAACAGCTCAACTAGATAGGCTCTATGAATTTCACTTAAATGTTTGCACATGTGAGTAAAACCCTAAAAAGCAAGGGAGCGATACATCAAAGGTGTGGACTGAAAATATAAAGTATAAATATGAAGGAAAGAATGTATTATCAAACATAACCTCCAATCATAATATTCTCTTAATTGACTGAAATATCAATAGCTTAACAGAAGAACTTGCAAATACAGGTATTTTATGAATGGTTAACTTAAAACTATGCTTTCAAATTGTAAATATCAAAATAATCTGCTTACATGGACACTTGTTAACAGAATATTGTATAGAAGTTGAAAATAGGCTTAACAGTTTTAAGGTAGCTAAAAACTTTTATACAAGAAATGAACCTGGAGATTCTGAATTCTTCTTGATACTTCATTAAGTTGTAAGAGATGATTTTAATGATTTAAATGAAGAAAGTGTGCTTGGGAACTGTCTCTGTAGAGTTAAATGATGTGAATACAGCGATTATAGCAATCTATAGAATTTCTGGAAACTTAACAAAATAGTCTATAACTAAATTGTAAAGGCTCCTAGAACAGCTTCAGAAAGCAAATACGAAAACCTTTTGATCACAGCAGATTTCATAATTCAACTGAAAGCAGTGAATCCAAAGTAATTTATGACATAATTCGTAAACTTTGAGGTACTACAGGAAACAGTTGATCAGTGATCAGCACCGATAATATTACGAACTATGAGTTGGAAAAACCAAGGTGAAGTAGTACTTAGTTCTAGACATTTTTAACCAGTCAGCTCTATTTACTGGGCTCCCGAAAGCAAATTAACTGAAACCTCAAACAAATGTAAATAAAAAGCAATTTCAGTGAAAGTAATTTAACAGCATAAAACTCTACCACAGTCCAAGAGTCCTAACTAGGCCACTGTCACCACCACTAGTCACAGTCAATGACCTGCCGTTGTATCAACCATCCACCATGTGCCCGTTTCCATGTTGTCAAACTTCCTTGAGGTAAAGGTGTGGGCCTGGGATACTGATCAATGTTGAGGAAGCTTCTGCAGTTCCACCCACTACCATAAGGCAACAACTGGACTTCAGTCACTGGCCCATTTGAGACATTTTTGAGACACGCTGAAACGTGGCTTCTTCCACATGGTCAGCACCGGAACGCATTATTTAAATCCTCAGGACCAGCCCGTCATCATCGACATAACTGGGCCATACTATGATGCTCAGGCTGTGCCATTCAACACTGTACTTGTGATGCAACCACCACCACTGTCTCCAGGATGTGAACCATTGACTGCTGTCCAACTGCCTGCGCTCCTGGCAACCAGCTGTCTGCCACTACCACATGGTCTGAGACAAGCGGTGGGATCCTGCTTGTCTGGCACCACCACTCTCCAGTCTGCAGGCCCGTGTTCAACACCTTCGGCCGTCCCATTGAGCAAGCCTGCCTATCCCTGGCTACCAGCCATCACGTCACTGCCCTGCCCTCCTGACTTAGCAGTAACCATCCATCAAACTGCAGAGGTAACAAAGCTGTGCACTACTGTGCACAAGGAGTGCCTGTGCACTGGAACAGATGCACACGCACTGGGGTAGAAGAGTCATAGCCTATCGCCTGCTGCAGACCCACTGCCATACGTTTAATTAGGTTTGTTAGTAAGAAGTTTTGGCAACCAGATGACTGCTTAAGTCGTCAGCACCTCATCTTCCTCCAGCAGGGAGACATACCTTTCAATAGAATCCATTACAGACTGGTGGTGGAAGAACTGTTGGAGGTTGAAATGGTTGACCAATGGAAGGCAGAAATCAAAAGGATTCAGCAGCAGTGGCAGTCAATGCAAGAACGTTAGTATGTACCAACTGTTGTTGGGCCTGTTTGGTGGTGTTTTTTCCATTCCGTTCTTTTCAGTTTGAGTATATTGTATGGTTGCAGTGGTAGCAATAAGCAAAAATGTCCATCGGTACAAGAGCAACAACCCAGGAGACGGTTCAGCATTTGCTGGAAGAATCTGATAATGAAAGTGCATATGGAAATACTTCATTTAAAGGGTGAAGGAAAGGGACGTTCAACTTGTAGCATGACTTCACCCATCCTTGATGCTAGTACTGACTCACTGATAAGAGGGTCGTTTAACAATTAAGTAGAAAATCTGCAAAATGGCACTCATAGTATCAAAACAGTTTTTTGGTAGTCAGCATCATCAGTCGCTACAGGGCAGGTAAAGTTGCAGCCATATCCATCATGTGGTTTCATTGTCCCGTTGACTGAAAGCTCATGTTTATTTTGCACCATGGAAAAAATTTAGTTTTGAGTGGATTAAACACTTCCATTGAGAAAGCATAACACTGAAACAGAACAATGCTAAACTGGGTGAAGATCAGGGCATGTCTGCTCCCGTTTTCACAACTGTTTACAATTGGGTAAATGAGTTTAAATATGGCTGTACATCCATAATAGGAAAACAGCGTTCGGGATGGAAGTGACACAAAATCTACAATATGGTTTCGAGTGACTGACGAATCAAACTGTGCAAAATACTCGAGACCACAGACATATCACAAGGTACAGTGCTTTACACTTTACACAAAAACTGGGTGTGAAAAAAATCTCTGCAAGATGGGTGCCAAGTTTAGTCTCAGAAGAGAATAAATGCAATCGTGTGGTTGACCCTGAGGATGTTTTGGCACTTTTTCGTAGAAATTCTGCCAGGTTTCTGCATCAATATGTAACTGTTGACAAAACACGGATACACTACTACACTCCAGAGATTAAGGAACAATAAGAATTATGGATTTTTTGGATGCAAACAAGTTCTGAAGAAGGCATGGACGATGAAATTGGCTGGCAAGGTGATGGTCATGGTTTTTTTTAGGGATGTAAGTGTAATCATCTATGCCGATTACTTTGAAAAGGAGCAAACAATAACTTGGGAGTATTATGCATACTACTGCATCAGCTGAAAAAAGAAGACATGGAAAATGTTCTCCTTTGAAAATGAGAAATACACTCTTCCATCATGACAACGCACAGGTGCACATTTGCGTAGTGTCAATGGCCAAAGTTATGGAATTAAAGTTCCAATTACCAGGAAATACAGCGTATTCATCGAATCTGGTCCCCAGTAACTTCTTTTTTTTTTTTTTTTTATTCCCGAAATAATGACTCAGAAGACAATGGTTCACATCGAATGAGGTAGTCATCGCCCAACCAGATGCCTATTTTGCACACCTTCCGAAACTACTTTTTGGACAGCTCGAAAATTTGGAGCAATACTTGGAAAACTACAGCTATAGAGCTAAAAGAGGATTATTGTGGGGGAAAAACATCTCAAAATAATTTTCTTTCCTATCTTTTTCTAAGGACTTCTTGAACGAACCCCGTAGCCCCATTTTCGGGCAAAACTGGGGTATTGCCTTTTTTTGACAGTTTGCATATAGCCATGAAGTTAGGAAACTAGCATATTGAACTGTTATTAAGTGTGCCTCAATCAAAATTAATAGGGGATGTTAGAACATATTTAATGTTCAATGATAAGTTGTAGAATGCTCAGTCCTTCATGGACTTACATGAAGGGTTAGTGGATCATTACAGAAGAAAAAATACATCTAGGTATTACCACGAACAACTTAATGGTTTAGTTAAAAGAAACAATGAAATTGGTAGAAGGTTTTGTTGACCATGTCTGGTAAAATCAATGTTAATGTGTATGAATTATTGGACAATGATCGTACCAGAAAGGCTAATTTGCACAACGCAGAACAACAGGTGTTTGATGTATGGGCTGAAATTTCACGAAAAGTGTGCATAGAAATCCCGAAAACCTCAGACGAAGCAGTAGCAACTGTGGCAGCTTGGAAGAGATTGACTCAGTGACAGGGCTGAGAGTGGTTTTTAATACAGAGGTTATATGTCAGATTGGGGGGGGGGGGGTCTCTGGGTCATATTCAGTGATTTTGTAGGAAGCCACAGTGTCAAAGATGCAAGCAGGTGGAGCACTTCAATAGAATATGTCCATTGTCTAGTGGAAGGTGGAATCAGGGTAACACATGTGCCCATACGTTAAATGTGATGGGGACAGTGTGACCACAGGGCACTCCTGAGCGAAATGAGTGGTAGACATTTGTCTAACTGGTTATGTAAAAGTGAGATTGTGTACGTTTTCAATGGGTAAAGGACACAGGTTTCCACAGCAAGCCAGATTATATTTGATGCCACACAGTTGACTAAATGTGATGTTGGTGGTAATATTGTTTACTCGTTTGGGACGGCATTGTTGGACTTTCAACTGGGGAATTCCCTTGGCATGGGCATAAGCTATGGTGCCACTCTTGAGCTATAGTTCCTCAATCTACAACAGTGTATAGTAGAGCTAGACAGGATACCATTCCTATGCCATGAGGGGCCACCTAAACTGTGTACACAATCTCTTTGGAACTGACTTGCATGATATAATACCCAAAAGTACAGGAACGCTACTCTGGATTAACATAGGAGCTGAACTGTTGATTAATACTTCTTGTGTAGTGGAGCCCTTGCCAGAAAACAAGAAATTGGATCAGGCACAATGTTTCATGCGACATAGTTTATCTTTTGTGCAGGAAATTGATAGAAACCAAGTGAATGCTGCCAGTGCAGACAATTTTGATTCTAAAGAGGTGAAGATATCAAGAGGCGCATTAAACTAACTTAGAACTGTTAAAGGAAATCGAATTTAATAGGGATGTCAGAGTAGAATATTCGACAGCCAGACAGTCTGTCAATTTAACTGCACTAAGGGGAAAGGTGTCGCATATGAAAGGACATGATTGCGTGGGCTTGGAGCTATGTGATCTGAAACCGAAACAATGCATGGTCTACCTAGACAATATCATTGTACTGTCCAAGGACATCCAGGAACAAGTGGTGGGTCTACGAGAGGTCTTAGATCCATTATGTCAGCACGACTGACCCTTATTTTAGAAAAATGTGACTCCACATTAAAGGATGTCTGCTAATTACGCCTTTATTGGCCAGGATGGGGTACGAACCAACCCACGACTTTTACTATCTGTACAGCATTTCCTAATGCACAGCAAGGTACAGAAATAACAGTCATTTCTTGAAATCACTAATTTTCATAGAAAATTTTCAATGTATCAATACTCCCTAAAGGGAGAAAAATTTCACTGGCCTCTGGATTGTGAAGCAGCTTTTGCGTAATTAAGATTTATTGACCACCTGTCCCATCATCACTTTTCCTGACTACCAAAAAATACTGCTGTGCGAGTCAAGTGACATCGCTATGGGCTGTGTTTTGGGCCAAGAACGAGATGGGAAGAAACACCCAATTTCCTATGCTTCTGGACAGCTCAATAAGGCAGAGAAGAACTATTCAGCTACTGGAAAGGAAGTGCTCACACTAATTTTCAGCGTAACCTATTTCAGATGTTATCTGTATGGGCGACATTTTAATGGAAATTTCACAGTAACACAGATGGACTTAGCTGTGAAGTATGAGTCACAGAATGTATTGAGGTAGGCACAGAACAATGGCAAAGTGTCAAAGACACTGACCCAGACCGTCAAAAATCTTTGAAGCAAGTGCAATTAAGCTCTGGCAATGGAGTGTTGTACAACAAACAATGTGCAGCTGCTGCACAGTTGTCCCTGCAAATTTGTGGAAAAAAGTATTGAGGCAGACACACTATTTCATTTAGGCAGGGTGTAGTGGACGACAGACCACAGGGTACTGCATTGCAGAGCTTTACGTAAAGAACTGCATTCCTTGCGCTCAAATAGTCAAGGTGAGTCATCACTGAATATCATTATACAGGTCTCCTGAAGAGGACAGACCATTCCAAATGATCAGTATGGACATTCTTGGTCCATTTGCCCAACCACCAGCAGAGATAATTTCTCATATTTTGTAACCATGGAAGACATTCCAAATCAACAGGCAGAAACAGTGGCACAGGATATTGTTCACTAATGGACACTGAAATTCAGAATACCAGAGGCTGTAATAATTGACCAAGGAATTAACTTTATATCCACGTTATTGAAGCAGCTGTGTCAATTATTATGCATAAAGAAGTAATGAACTATTGCACTACACCAGCAAACACCAGGACGGAAAGGATACAAAAAAAAGAGTACGCTGAATGATAGTAAAAATGCTGTTGTTATGTCAACAGTAGCCATAATGACTGGGACACCCTACTGCCACATGTAGTAGCAGCAGCAAGTAACTATGATCCATGAAAATACAGGCTTATAAATATAGTGGGTTTTTTTTGCTAAAAAAAACTTCATCCCATTTATGCAAACCTAGCACAAAGGATAAATATATCTTCTGCTCTGAAAAAAATTGCATAAACACATGTCAGGCAGTGCATAATGCCATATAAACATTACATGCTGCAAAGAAAAATTAAGAGGTTCATTTTGTGTTGCCAAGGACCTTTTCAGGTAGTCAAGATGACATCTCCGGTCAACGCCAAACTATAACTTCTGATGCAAAGCACAGCAGAGGATATAAGAAGTATTTGTCCACTTCTGGGTGAACCGGAAGCACTGCCTCAATTGGCAGCAGGTCCTTCTGAAGGGGAGGTGGAAGTGGTTGGAGAAAATACAAGAAAGAAAGGTAAAACTAGACAAGTAGATGTACTTGCAGTTACTCAGACACATCCACATGCCTTGAGGTCACGAGAAGCCCTTTGCAATCTAATTTCTTTGTGTCATTAGGGATATTTGTTGAGTATATATCATGATTATTTCTATGTTTGCATTGCTTCTATGAAAGCAGCTCATGCGAGTGTAAAGCATACTTTTGTTCAGGTAATAGGTTACATGAACTTTCAAGGTGAAATTTTTATTTGCAATGTTAGTGAAACCTTAGCAAGCCTAATTCAGCTTAGAAGGAAAACACTGAAGTTACATGGTGTTTGTGTAGTAGTAGTAGTTGTGCAGAATTGCAACGGGAAGTAGGATGGCAGTAAAAAAGAGTGGAGAGAATATGTGTGACACACTGTCATCTACCTTTCAGGTTAAAAATCCGTAAGAATGGACATCTGCTATGTCAGTTTAATCATTTAAGATCGTGGGGGACCTGAGGAAGTACCATGCACTACTCTCCACTGCAGAATCACTACAGTGCTGAACCAGGGAAGTCACAGCCCACCCCCATGAAATGTATACACACAGTTCCCAAGGTATGCAAGTACACACTGTTTCATTTTGAGAAGCCTGTGACCGAGTGCCTCAAGGAGGTCATTAGTAATGTAGCTGAATTCTTAGTAACAAAACTGGTAGTTGCCATTTGCACTTGTTATGAACAAGATCATTTTGTTGGTACAAAGCAAACACAACTGCAGGGGTATAGGTTATTGATAAGCGGTACATTATTAGACATGTTAGGACCTACTTTCCAGTTACTCGTCACAGCCACCAGATTGACAAACCTGCCAGATGTACCCTTTGAGATCCTGCCCCCATGAAAACCTGGGCCCTACCCTTCTTGCTTCCCTGGATCAGCTGACAGCCATACTCAATGGCTGTGTGGCGATGGAACACCTGCTCGACAATGTGAAAAACAATATCAAATCGAACATCAGCACTGACACATTGCCCATAAGAACTACCACTTTAGTTGCCCATAGGATTCCAATAGTAACCAGTAAACCGCTGATTCTTTATTGAATCTTATTCCCTTGTACAGAACATCTTCAAATGTCAAATTACTTTAAAACTAAGTTAATGTGTTAAATTTTTGCCTTTAAGAATGTGAGTAAGGAAAAGTTTACGAAAGGCTTGAAATTATGCTTCAAGTTTGTTGTGAATTGTCAAGTGCTCTCATTCTCAAATACTGGATGAATGAAATCGGGATATTTGTGTGCTCTCGGTAACACTGCCTAAAGACAAACACACAATTTCGAACTGTAATAATTGTCTTACTGCATTAAAATAACAACATAAGATTATACGTCTTAATGAGTAAATTACGACAGCATTTTATGTTTTTAAACTCTGTCAATAATTACTTGAAACATTTGAAAACAAATTAAGGTTGCCCCTATGTTGCAAATGGGACTGGGTTTCGGGATAGCATTTTAGTAATATAACTAAGTATTCTGTATCGCCACCTCAGACAGAGTAGCCCAGATCCCACCCATGTCCCCCTTTAATCTGAGGGTCCATAGTAGTCGTGTCTCCACCAGTGAAGAAGTGACTCAATGACTCAAGCAACGTAATGCATAAGAGAAAATAAAGAAAGCACCCACCAACTCCATACTTTAACACTGCAAGAATGAGATAGCGTATATAGGCAATATATGTAGGTTGGAACTTAAATAGTGGTAACACTGCTGTGGAGATACTATGCAATGGAATCTACAATTGTCGCTGACAGCACACACATTGTTGACATACCTACCTTACCTCCAAGCAAATGGACTCACCCGTCCCACGTTACCAGCATGTGCACAATTGAGGGAAAAATAGTCAATTGTGAGCAAGAGATCTAACATAACGGAAGTCACTATATTTTTGAAAAAGGAACAACAGAGTTGGATCAAGATTGAATGTGCCAAAGGTCGTACAGCACAACAGTGTCATCAAGGTCTTCAAGAGGCATGCGGGCAATCGGCATTGACATACAGAACAGTGGCATGTTGGGTAAAAGCCTTCAACAAAGGTCATCAAACTGTGGCAGACCTGCATTGGGCAGGTTGTCCTAGCATCTCTGAAGTAGTAGTGCATGCTGTTGCCATGTTAGTGGACAGTGATCGACGCCATGTCATTTGTGAGCTCGCCCACGAAACTGGATTAGTGCACACGACTGTCCTTAGCATCCCGAAGAAACGCCTGGGCATGCGAAAAACTGCACCACAATGAGTTCCGCATGACTTGATGGAAAAGCAGAAATGGATGTGCTACAACGCTGCTCAGACACACTTTGAGCACTGAGTGCAGAGGAGAGGCTTTCTTAAGCAGTATCTTAACACTGGATGAGACATGCGCCACATCATACAAGCCGAAACTGAAACGCCAAGACAACGAATGGCGTCATTACGTGTCGCCACGAAAGTCGAAAGTGCGTCTGAGCCCCAGTATGGTGAAAGTTATGGTGATTCTCGTGTACGACTGTGATGGTGTTATCCTAATGCATTACATTCCTCGATGGCAGACCGTCAATGCACAGTAATACTGTTTGTTTTTGGAGTATCACCTGTGACCAGCCTAGCGAAAGAAGGGGGGAAACTTTCTGCGCAACTCACCCATCATTTTGCACGACAATACGTGGGTGCATACAGTGCAAGCTGTTGTTGCTCTGTTCAGTCGATGGGACTGGGAAATACTGTACCATCCACCATACTCCCCGGACTTAAGTCCTTGTGACTGATTTGATTCCAAAGACCAAGGAACCACTTCACTTCATGGCATTTGCTTCAGAATTGTTCCGGAGATTTGACAGGCAGCAAACCACTCCATTCACACCATCAACAGAACAGGCTCTGCTAACAGTATACTACGCCTTCCACATCACATCACTGGCAATGGGCTCTACACAATGCTAGGGCCTACTTTGAAGAACAGTAACAGGTGCAAACATGATACTCTTTTGTATCGATTGTGAATAAATAGTTGCCACTATTTACGTTCCAACCCACCTAAAAAAAGAGAAGGATTACTTGTTAAGTTTTAAAGTTATACAAGAAATGTTCCCTACAATTTCATGCAGGATAATCTAACATGCTGAAACAATAACAGATATAACAGTGTCTCTTTATGCAACGCTCTCACAATGACTAAATGAGCCAGTAATGAAACATACTGCTCTTTGTTGAATCTTCTGTATATCTTCTATTAGTCCTACCTACTAAGGGTCCTAGGACAATGAGGGATACTCAAGAACTGGTGAAACAAATGCTTTGTAAGCCACTTTTTTCATGGGTGAGTTGCATTTCCTCAAGATTCTTCTTATGAATCTAAGTCTCACATCTGCTTTTCTTACTATTTGTTTCTTGGCATTGCTACTGTCTTGCAGACAACAATGTCATCTACGAATTGGCTTATAGAGCTGCCAACATTTTCTACAAGAGTATTTTATATATTGTAAACAGTAATGGTCTCATCAAACTTCTCTGGGGTAAATTAAGGGCATCACATTAGGTTCTCTCTGCACAGAAGTCCAGTTATGAATCTGGTCTGGTACTTAGTAATCTCTTATTTTTCACTAAATGGCAATATGGGATGGTGTCAAATCCCTTCCTGAAGTCTAGGAACATGGTATCAACTTGAGTGCTGCAGTCTATGGCACTGTGAATCTCACGAGGCAACAGAGCAAGCTGAATTCTGCAAGATGTATGTCTGTGGAATCCATGTTGATTTTGATGGAGGAGATTTCCGCCCTTCAAAAATGTCACAATATGTGAGTGTAGTACATATTCCATAATTTTATGACAGATTGATGTCCATGATACAGGCCTGTAATTATATGCATTTGTCCTACAACCCTTCTTGAAAATGGGAGTAACCCGCACTTTTTAACAGTAGCTAGTTGCCTGTGGTTGTATTTGATCATCTTATGATTTTTGCTAGATGATAAATGACAGCATCCTCTGCAAACAATATGACAGCTGTTCAGATTGTCTCCAAATCATTTATATAGATTAGAAACAGCAGAAGGCTTCAACACTTCCTTGGGAAATGCTTGATATCACCACCGTTTCACTCAATGATTACTATAAACAGTGTCCTTTCTGACAGGAAACTGGGAATCTTGTTTCAAATTTGAGTTTATACTCAACAGCCAAGCAAGTCTATTAGAAGCCATTTGTGAGGAACCGTGTTGATGGTGTTCTGAAAACCTAGAAATATAGAATGAACTTAAGATTCACTGTCAATAGCACTCATTACATCATGTGAATACAGGGCCAGTTGTTTTTCACAAGTAAATATTCCGAATCTGTGCTGACTGTGTCAATAGACTGTTTCATTTCAGGTATTTCATAATTTTCAGACACAATACATGTTTCAAAATCTTACTACTAATTGATGTCAGTTAAATAGATTCATAATTCAGCAGACTAATTCCATCTCCTTTATTGCGCACTGGGCAACGGCCTTGCTGCAGTGGATACACCGGTTCCCAGGAGATCACCGAAGTTAAGCGCTGTCAGGCATGGTCGGCACTTGGATGGGTGACCATCCAGGCCGCCATGCGCTGTTGCCATTTTTCGAGGTGCACTCAGCCTCGTGATGCCAACTGAGGAGCTACTCGACCAAATAGTAGCGGCTTCGGTCAAGAATACCATCTTACGACCGGGAGAGCGGTGTGCTGACCCCATGGCCATCCTATCCGGATCCTCCACCGAGGATGACATGCCAGTCGGATGGTCCCGGTAGGCCACTCGTCGCCTGACGACGGAGTGCTTATAGTGCATTGGTGCGAGCTGTGCAACTTTCCCGTCCTTAGGTACTGATCTTTCATCTAGTGAGCAGTTGTATACTATATTACATATGGAGCTACTACACCAGCACACTCCAAAAGGACCCTAACTGTTATACAATCTGGACCAGAAGATTTCAGAACTGCTGACAAGAGACGCCTTAAGCCCTCTGCTGAAACTGCTAGCAAATTCATGTCACTGGTTTTAGCCAACAGCGTCATGGGATACAGGTCAAAGGTGTGGACTCTGGAGGATTCTGCAGTGCAGAACGCAGCTGCTTCTCTCTGTTGTGATCTAGAACTCAAGCAAAACAGATGTCTTTTTGGAAGGCAGAGCCTCTGGCTCTGCGTTCCATGACTGGCCACTGACATTGATTAATGTGAACTCTCTCCCCACCTGTTGCCCACTTAGTTATTCATCCTCCTAGACTGCCCTAAACCTGTTAACTTCCGACCCTAGGTGCGCCCCTTGTACACTGTACACTAAAATAATTTCTCTTTATTTTGCCTAATTTTCTGTTCTGTCACTGGATGCCCACTCACAAATCCTGACCACTGGACCTCTTGTACATTGTCATCTTAAGCAGATTCCGTCAACATTTTCCCCCCATCCCTGCCCATGTACATATGTTACTAATATTGATAGCTGTTCTTTATTCAAATCCTGGAATATTTAATGTATCTTCTTTGGTGAAGGAACTTTGGAAAACCATTTTTAGTAACTCTGCTTTACTGACACTCTCATTGGTAACATTACCACTGCTCTCTCACTGTGGAGCTATCGACTGTGTGTTGCCACTGGTGTACTTTACATAGGACCATAATAATTTTGGGTTTTCTGCCAGATATTGAGACAGAGTTTCATTGTGGAAAGTATTAACAGTACCTCACACTGAAATCTGCAGCAAATTTCGAGCTTCCACAAAACATGGCCAATCTTGCATATCATTTTCTTTTAAATCTGGCATGCTTTTGTCATTGTTTCTGCAACAGTGTCATGCCCAGTTTCTGTAAAATGGGGAATATGTTCCTTCTTTTATTAATTCATTCAATATTAATCTCTCAACTGCCATCAACACTATTTCTTTTAATTTAAGCCACATCTGGTTTACGCTTACATAGTTTTTGACAAAATACACTCCTGGAAATTGAAATAAGAACACCGTGAATTCATTGTCCCAGGAAGGGGAAACTTTATTGACACATTCCTGGGGTCAGATACATCACATGATCACACTGACAGAACCACAGGCACATAGACACAGGCAACAGAGCATGCACAATGTCGGCACTAGTACAGTGTATATCCACCTTTCGCAGCAATGCAGGCTGCTATTCTCCCATGGAGACGATCGTAGAGATGCTGGATGTAGTCCTGTGGAACGGCTTGCCATGCCATTTCCACCTGGCGCCTCAGTTGGACCAGCGTTCGTGCTGGACGTGCAGACCGCGTGAGACGATGCTTCATCCAGTCCCAAACATGCTCAATCGGGGACAGATCCAGAGATCTTGCTGGCCAGGGTAGTTGACTTACACCTTCTAGAGCACGTTGGGTGGCACGGGATACATGCGGACGTGCATTGTCCTGTTGGAACAGCAAGTTCCCTTGCCGGTCTAGGAATGGTAGAACGATGGGTTCGATGACGGTTTGGATGTACCGTGCACTATTCACTGTCCCCTCGACGATCACCAGTGGTGTACGGCCAGTGTAGGAGATCGCTCCCCACACCATGATGCCGGGTGTTGGCCCTGTGTGCCTCGGTCGTATGCAGTCCTGATTGTGGCGCTCACCTGCACGGCGACAAACACGCATACGACCATCATTGGCACCAAGGCAGAAGCGACTCTCAACGCTGAAGACGACACGCCTCCATTCGTCCCTCCATTCACGCCTGTCGCGACACCACTGGAGGCGGGCTGCACGATGTTGGGGCGTGAGCGGAAGACGGCCTAACGGTGTGCGGGACCGTAGCCCAGCTTCATGGAGACGGTTGCGAATGGTCCTCGCCGATACCCCAGGAGCAACAGTGTCCCTAATTTGCTGGGAAGTGGCGGTGCGGTCCCCTACGGCACTGCGTAGGATCCTACGGTCTTGGCGTGCATCCGTGCGTCGCTGCGGTCCGGTCCCAGGTCGACGGGCACGTGCACCTTCCTCCGACCACTGGCGACAACATCGATGTACTGTGGAGACCTCACGCCCCACGTGTTGAGCAATTCGGCGGTACGTCCACCCGGCCTCCCGCATGCCCACTATACGCCCTCGCTCAAAGTCCGTCAACTGCACATATGGTTCACGTCCACGCTGTCGCGGCATGCTACCAGTGTTAAAGACTGCGATGGAGCTCCGTATGCCACGGCAAACTGGCTGACACTGACGGCGGCGGTGCACAAATGCTGCGCAGCTAGCGCCATTCGACGGCCAACACTGCGGTTCCTGGTGTGTCCGCTGTGCCATGCGTGTGATCATTGCTTGTACAGCCCTCTCACAGTGTCCGGAGCAAGTATGGTGGGTCTGACACACCGGTGTCAATGTGTTCTTTTTTCCATTTCCAGGAGTGTAGATACTCTCTCTTTGGAACACATCAAATGAATTTTTATCTGCTTTTTATTAATAGATATATTTTGCATTTATTTTTGGTTGATTTGGATGTTAGTGTTCAGTTTAGCTACAATGATCTTGTGGTCAATAATTCCTCTTTCCGTCATGATGCTCCCCATCTGCTCAGGATTATTTTTTGGTAAGATGTCGATTATGTTTTCACAATCACTTACACTCTGGAACTAATCGCACAAAATAATTTTCAGAGAAAGCATAAGCACAATTTCTGACTATATTTTATAACTGCCACCAGCTTTGACTATTTTGTATGAAAATATGGAGATAATAAGCCTTTATTAACAAGAGGATTGACAAAAGATATTGGGAATTACCAATGTATTAGTCTTCCTTTTGTCTTCTCTAAAGTTGTCTAACAGGCTGCAGAAAAACAAAATCAAAAATTTCATATGATAAACTGACTTCATTTTTAAAACCCAACTTGGCTCCCAACAAGGTTAAAGAACTATAAATGGCACCAGCATGTTTACTCAAAAGAGACAGGGTTTGTACAAAAAGTAATGAGACTGAGCTTGTGAATCAAAATTTATTGTAGGTATCACTTCAATTTATGACCCTTGACAGTCGACAACCCACTGCATGCGAGATTTCCACGCTTCAAACGCTGCTGGGAATGCCTAGTCCAGGATGGCCTTCAAAGCCCTTTTTGTGGCAGCTTGGACCTCCTCCAGGATCCCATGACCATGTCCTTTCAGGGAACTTTTTAGTTTGGGGAACAAGGGAGGGGGGTGGGGGCGAGCGCGCGCACGCGCACACACACACACACACACACACACACACACACACACACACACACACACACACACACACACACACACACATCGGGACTGCAGGGGTGCTGGGGAATTGTTGGAATCCCTTTGTTGGCCAACTAGCTGGCCACCATGAAGCAGGTGTCTCTTGTCGCATTGTCATGATGCAGCTTCCAATCATCGGCGATGGCTGGCTTAGTACAATGGACCTTGACTTTCAGTCTCTTCAGCACTTCACAATAAAAAGCACCATTAACAGTTTGACCTTGGGGGGGCAAACTCATCATGAACCACGCCCCTGACATCTAAGAACACAATCAGCAGGGCTTTCACCATTGACTTCCTCATGCAAGCCTTTTTTAGACGTGGGGATGCTGTGGTGTGCCTTTCGGCACTCATGCACTTTGTCTCCGGGTCATACAGAAACACCCAGGTTTCGTCTCTGGTGATAACATTACCTAAAAATTCTGGATCAGCTTCAAGGCTCTGAAAATTGTCTTGGCAGGTGACAGCACACACTTGCTATTTAATGTACACACGTGCTATTTAATGTCCGACAAAATCTTCGGGACCATCTTGGCGCAGATCTTTCTCATCACCAATTCTTTAGTGGTGATTATGCGCACTGTCATTTTATCAAGTCTGAGGTGGTCTGCTATCATCCTGACACTCATCTGATGGTCGGTGTTCAACAACACATGCACATATTCAATGTTTTCGTCAGTTTTGCTTGCTGACGGGCATCCGGAGCAGTCCTCATCCTCAACGCTATCCCGGCCTTCTTTAAAGATCTTCACCCACCTGAAAACCTGGGCTTTTGACAGGCAATCATCGCTGTAGGCTTACCGACACAAATGCAACGTTTCCGTACCTGTTTTTCCTAGTTTCACACAAAACTTTATGGCATAACTTTGCTCTATCGTTTGCTGCATGTTGCGCCACGCCCGATGACTTTGCAATGTGTCCACTCAACACACGACTCTGCAAGACAAGATCCCGCAGGCGACTGGCACGCCACGTGTTTTCAGCCGTACACCTCCTATCACCAATCTGAACCCCCCCCCCCTCTCCCTCCAGTAGTGCGTGGTGTGAAGTACAGTTGTGTGAGCAAAAAATCAGTCATTACTTGTTATGCAATTCGTGTATGAGCCACATTAGGAAAGGGTATAAAGTTCACAAGAATATTCTGTGATCTGACTGAAGCATCAGATTCAGTGAATCACTTCTTACACCACCACAAGATATGTATGTATGTATGTATGTAATCAGGGATAGCACTTTACAGTGTCTCAGTTCATACGTAACAGATAGGAAACAAAGAGTAAGTGTAAAATCAAATACAAGCAGTTACTCCTCAAACTGGTAAACAGTTTCCAGTTTTCTGAGAAGTCCTATGGGTTTTGATACTGTGTTGCTATTTTATTAGATGTACTACCACTTGCTACTGATGTTCATTCTTATTTACAGATCATATAGCAGTTCTATTTAAAATATGAGATATCTGAAAACATTCCTGAAAGCTTCAAAAATACTTTGGAAAAAATTTCACTCTTGGTTCCTTTAAAACTGACCAAAACTGAATGCAACTATAAACCAAATGATGCAATTTTAAGCTAAATCATTAGAATGGAGAGAGATGATAAGAACTCCCAAGAATACGGAAAGGGTACAAGAAAATATTGTGAAGTTCTTATGGCTAAATCTAGACAAATCTTTACAATGGAAGGTACATTCTTAGACAAACCCCAGCTGCCAGCTGGCTGCCACTGACACTAAGTTGGAGTTGTTCACTTTAGGACGCAATTGGCACGCTCTGACAACATTGGAGGATGAATAGGTGTACGGAGGGAGTGCTGTCATTCTTCACGAGTTGCTACAGAGCTCTACATGCTTGTGGTCTAGTGGTAAACATCATGCAGTGTAGACATGATGTTGCGATTTCAACACCCCTTTCGCCATATTTTTTTTAATCATATTTAGGACATGTGCTAAAGTTTTGTCTGTCATCATCATCATCATCATCCATCATCCATCCATCCCCCTTAGAGTCAGAGGAAGGCAATGGCAAACCACCTCCATTAGGACCTCGTCTAGTACGGTGGTGTGGGTCTCCCACATCCTTCCCCTACGCTCTGTCAAGCAGCATGGGACTTCATTCCCATTCCATCCAACAGACCAGTAATCGCACAGCTATACCCTACCTGCTGCCTAATGCCAGTTGTGGTCCAACCAGCTGAAAACGGTGCATCCATATGAGCGTATTATCAACTGTCATTCTCTTATTTACAGTTCTACTATTTACCTTGCAGTTACCTATGAGATGATACACACTATGATCTTATGAATGTTGTTCAGGAACTGCAAAATTACATCACAAATAAGAACAGGGTATTCAACGAAAAAGATACGAATAGATCAAGTGAGATAATTCTGTCCATCCAGGAAGGAACTTCTTGTTCTCAGAGTTACCAAACATATTCAGCATTACTACCAAGATTCAGTTATACTAATAGCAGGAAGTATAGCAGCCAAAGTGTTACTTGAGTCGGCTGTGAAGTGACTACACATACTGTCTCAAACACATGGCTGCCAAGGGTCCGAATGCCAAAAATGTCACCGAGTTATTTGTGTTTCTGTAACTAGGTTTAGGGGCTAGAGCATAGTTACTAATAATACTCAGGTGTACCGTCTGTAGATCAATCATCATACACCAAGAACTGTCAGAATTATTAATGTTTTTCTGTTTGAAGAGCAATGGAAACTAAAAAGCTGATCAGCAAACATTATTCATATTTCTGGAGCATCTCCATTTATAGAACTATAAAACAGTTTTCTTGAGATCACTGTCATTGACACTATCCCCAAAACAAAGGACCAGACAGACAACAAAGCAACATTGATTGCAAAATGTGAACATCTACAGTGAGACTCCATTACTTATGGATGATAAAGTTTCAATCAAGAAAAGCTACTGGAATGGAAACCACATACAATGACAGAAAATGTAGACTCAAAAAGCCATTGAAAATTAAACCAGCCACAATTAGTGATGCATCACAAATGTTAACATTCTCTCATTGTAGTAGTATAGGCAAACGTAGAAATAAGCAGGCTTCCCACAACATAAATGACAAGACGCTTTGTAATCTAGTCAAAGTAACTTTCCTGCAGTCAAAAATGCAATTTTCCAATTCACTGTCACTTATTACGCATGGACTGTTCAGAATATTTCAACGAATTTACACGTAAATATCTAATGAATATAGTAGGGTAATGAAGCTCCAGTCTGGAAGTCCGTCGGCTATCACTCAGTTGCCAGACATTTTCTGGGTGGTATTTTATATATAACTGTTTTTTTTTTTTTAAGCTAATACTAATGATTTGCAGACATTCGGCTTGCTATCTGTGTAATAGCACTTTAATTGCATCCTTTCCTTACCCATTGTTTTGTGATGCCCTTAATTTGCATCAGATAAGAGGAACATCCAGAATGTTAGTTTTCCTATGTTGTTTCCTTTAAAGCAGACATATTTAGCTGGGAAAACTGCACATGCATTACAGCTCTATGGCAATCAAATACTGACCGGACAGGTCTTGCCTGGTGCCAGTACCCCTAATGGTGTCTCTTATTAGTTCTCTTGCTGCCTGCAAGTTTCGGTCAGTGATAACATTCCTTAATGCACAAAACAAAGCACCCATCAAAATTCATCATCAGCTCTGTCAGGTCTATGGGCATAACATCATATGCAAACAGATGGTATGTCATTGATGTAGGCTTTTTCTGAAAGACATCGAAAGTTTCCATGATGAAGAGCACAGTGGGCAACCACCTGTGATCAATGATCACCAGGTTGAGCTGGTGCAGCAGCACATCCTGGAGAACCCATCGCTTCATGATTACTGAGCTCAGTGGCCATTTTCCACAGAAATTGTCACTAAGCACCTGCTATTCAAGAAATTTTCTGCGAGGTGGGTGTCAAAAAACCTGACAACTGAGCACAAAACGAAATGCTCTGGAGCAGCACTGACATTTGTGCAGTGGTACTGTGATGACAGTTACATGTTCCTCAACAGGATTGTCACAGGCGATGACACATGGATCTCCATCTTTTCTTGCACCTCAAGAAATTCCTGTCCTCTGGCCAGCGTTTTGATCATGACGAAGAGCTGAAGACGATTGTCACACGTTGGTTCCATTCACAAGCAGCAGACATCTACGACACAGGAATACAAAAGTACAAAACTTGATCCCACGATATGACAAGTGTGTCAATTTTTCTGGTAACTATGTCAAAAAATAGCTCAAACGTTGCTGTACTAGGTGTTAATAAACTTTTTCATATAACTATGTTGTGTGTGTGTGTTTTTTTTTTGTTTTGTTTTGT
Source organism: Schistocerca nitens (assembly GCF_023898315.1). Taxonomy (NCBI): domain Eukaryota; kingdom Metazoa; phylum Arthropoda; class Insecta; order Orthoptera; family Acrididae; genus Schistocerca; species Schistocerca nitens. Next base: position 368,993,168 of record NC_064616.1, read on the forward strand.
TTTTTTAAATAGGGACACTTACTTTCTGGATGCTCCTCGTACATGTGAACCACTGAGTAGCGCCTGTATAGTCAAATAACTAATGGTCAGTATGTTTAAGAACAGCGTAAGCAGGACAGCAGTGAGCTTATTACTTAACTAACTTTAACATGTAAAATGTGTAGTGATTGTCAATTCAGATGCATAGTAGAGGGTAGTATTTGATAAGAAATTATCAGCAGAATTAATTTAATCATCACAAGAACAAACTCATGCCTACTTGGTGCTTGGTGATTCACGTATTAGATTGAGCAGACTGACGGTTGTTTCCTTTGAAACATTTGGAGTTTTTGGTTCCATTCCCTGCTTGTTCTTGAGGGAAACATGAGATCGTGCAGCAAGGCGGGTGTTCCTCGTCACAAATTGGTGTATAGAATATGCTGGCTTGCAGAGCACAATGAAGTAAGTAGAACTTAATCTGTGTTGTTGCCCATAAGAAGCATAGATGCCTACACGCTATCTTTACTTAGGTAGTCAGCGCTGGAGTAAGTGCATCACCACTAATGTCATTCAAACCAAGTGGAAAGTGCAACACCATCAAATTCACTGTGTATTCATACCATTCTGATCATACAGTTGTTACTATCATCTACTGGCAACAATTACAAAGTAATTGAAACCCAAAAGACTATAAGAAATTAACAAAACATAGTGAAGGGCAGAGCTACTACTTATTTTCTTGAGTTCTTGCAGTTTTTGATGGGGGCTATGCTTTGCGCATTAAAGGACGTTATCACTAACTGAACCTTGCAGGCAGCAGGAGAACGAGTAAGACGCCATTTCGGGGCACGGCTGCCATGCTACTTGCACCAGGCAAGACTTGTCCAGCTGGTATTTGTGATTGTCACATAGTTGACCTGCACCACATGTGCAATTTTCCTAGCTAAATATGTCTGCTTTAAAGGAAACAACATAGGAAAACTAACATTCTGGATGTGCCTCATATCTGATGCAAATTAAGGGCATCACAAAACAATGGGTAAGGAAAGGATGCCATTAAAGTGCATCCACACAATTCCGAAGACGGCAAGAGCTGACAAGTGCGAGAATTATCGCACAATCAGCTTAACAGCTCATGCATCGAAGCTGCTTACAAGAATAATATACAGAAGAATGGAAAAGAAAATTGAGAATGCGCTAGGTGACAATCAGTTTGGCTTTAGGAAAAGTAAAGGGACGAGAGAGGCAATTCTGACGTTACGGCTAATAATGGAAGCAAGGGTAAAGAAAAATCAAGACACTTTCATAGGATTTGTCGACCTGGAAAAAGCGTTCGACAATATAAAATGGTGCAAGCTGTTCAAGATTCTGAAAAAAGTAGGGGTAAACTACAGGGAGAGACGGGTCATATACAATATGTACAACAACCAAGAGGGAATAATAAGAGTGGACGATCAAGAACGAAGTGCTCGTATTAAGAAGGGTGTAAGACAAGGCTGTAGCCTTTCGCCCCTACTCTTCAATCTGTACATCGAGGAAGCAATGATGGAAATAAAAGAAAGGTTCAGGAGTGGAATTAAAATACAAGGTGAAAGGATATCAATGATACGATTCGCTGATGACATTGCTATCCTGAGTGAAAGTGAAGAAGAATTAAATGATCTGCTGAACGGAATGAACAGTCTAATGAGTACACAGTATGGTTTGAGAGTAAATCGGAGAAAGACGAAGGTAATGAGAAGTAGTAGAAATGAGAACAGCGAGAAACTTAACATCAGGATTGATGGTCACGAAGTCAATGAAGTTAAGGAATTCTGCTACCTAGGCAGTAAAATAACTAATGACGGACGGAGCAAGGAGGACATCAAAAGCAGACTCGCTATGGCAAAAAAGGCATTTCTGGCCAAGAGAAGTCTACTAATATCAAATACCGGCCTTAATTTAAGGAAGAAATTTCTGAGGATGTACGTCTGGAGTACAGCATTGTATGGTAGTGAAACATGGACTGTGGGAAAACCGGAACAGAAGAGAATCGAAGCATTTGAGATGTGGTGCTATAGACAAATGTTGAAAATTAGGTGGACTGATAAGGTAAGGAATGAGAAGGTTCTACGCAGAATCGGAGAGGAAAGGAATATGTGGAAAACACTGATAAGGAGAAGGGACAGGATGATAGGACATCTGCCAAGACATGAGGGAATGACTTCCATGGTACTAGAGGGAGCTGTAGAGGGCAAAAACTGTAGAGGAAGACAGAAAAAAATGGTTCAAATGGCTCTGAGGACTATGGGACTCAACTGCTGAGGTTATTAGTCCCCTAGAACTTAGAACTAGTTAAACCTAACTAACCTAAGGACATCACAAACATCCATGCCCGAGGCAGGATTCGAACCTGCGACCGTAGGGGTCTTGCGGTTCCAGACTGCAGCGCCTTTAACCGCACGGCCACTTCGGCCGGCGAGGAAGACAGAGATTGGAATAAGTCAAGCAAATAATTGAGGACGTAGGTTGCAAGTGCTACTCTGTGATGAAGAGGTTAGCACAGGAAAGGAATTTGTGGCGTGCCGCATCAAACCAGTCAGTAGACTGGAGAGGGGGGGGGGGGGGGGGCGGGGGGCAGACAGCAACCCAAATGTTCACAATTACCTTTAAAAAGAAAAAAAAAACCAGTTATATATAAAACGCCACCCGCAAAATGGAAAATTTCTCGCAACTGGTGATAGCCAACAGACTTCCAGTGCTGCAGCTTTATTACCCTACTATATTCACTAGATATTTACATGTAAATTCAATGAAATATTCTGAACAGTCCATGCTTAATAAGTGACAGCGAGTTGGAAAATTGCATTTTTGACTGCAACAACGTTACTTTGACTAAATTACAATGTGTCTTGTCATTTATGTTGTGGTAAGCCTGCTTCTTTCTACCTTTGACTAAACAATGGAGATGCTCCAGAAATGTGAATGACTTCTGCTGATTAGTTTTTTTAGTTTCCATTGCTCTTCAGGCAGGGGGGAAAAAAAAACGAATAACTGACAGTTCTTGGGGTATGATGCAGCCTGCAATTAATTATGATACTGAGAAAACAAGTCTTGGCTCACGCGTCAACATACTGGGACTCTGTTATAAAAGAGGCAGCCAAGATTAGAATAAATAGCAACAATTTCAACAGAGACTAAGTAGGGCATGGGAGCAGGCTTGGGAATTTGAAAGGAAGCAACAGCGGATGCTTAACACTTGTAGAGAGGCGGGAGCGGCAGTTTCAAACTTGGCGCCGGACCCTCGAATCACCTGACGTCACTTGATCCCACAGCGGGCCAGGGCTGCTATGAGCTGCCCGACTCGCCTTCCACGCACACATTATTTTGGCTCTCTCTGATTGGTGACAGCAGCCGTAAAGGTAGGTACACAAGTGGGAAATAGTGCCGATCCCAGCAGTCAATAGTTTTACTCCTGATGACGATGGAACTAGCCATCAAAATCTTGATAATTTTATTGGAATTGACGCAGGTTGAAAACCAAGACGATTTTATCCAGTCATGCCACCGTGAAAGACTCTGAAGACACATTACTGACATATCTTCTAATTTTGCCTCAGGATGGTGGCTGGTCTCTGCTGGTGGCTTGAATAATGAAATTAAAGACATTGGAATAATAACGCAATTAATGCATTAGTTATAACATATACCCACACCCTGATCCTCTCACTACAGAGGACACACTTTGAATAGCGAGCAACAATGCAGACCATAGTCAGTGAATCCGAGTATTATTATTAACTACGTTCCATTCCCTAAATCTAGTTACATAAATGTGAATAAGTCTTTAAGAAAGAATGTGTAGTCGCTTCACAGCCAACTCAAGGAACACTTCGGCTACTATTCTTCCCAACTGACTCTGGCAGCTATGCTGGATGTGTTTGGTAACTCTGTGAATGACAAGTTACTTCCTGGATGGCTATATTACTTTATCTATTCAGATCACTTTCACTTTCATTGAATAACCTGAGTGGTTTGCACGTAAGGTGTGAAATAATGTTATTAATTTATGGTTTTGAGTCAAGGAAAGTAGTTTGATGTGGAAATTGCAAATAATCTCTTCTTTTACCAAGGTGTATATGTGGACAAGGAAAAAAAAATCCCTAGATTTTTCCCAGGTCTCCTGGTTAAAAATACACTTTCTCCCAGGTGAAAATACACTTTTTCTCTGTTAAGTGACAGTATACTTTCCCTCGGAACTGTAAAATTTGTCAATCATTTGAATGGTTATGGTTTTATGCAGCGGCTTAGAATTTCCCGGCACTTTAGAAAACGAAACACATGGGGAAAAAGCTTGTTTTGGGATGTTCTTTGATGTGCAGCAACACATACGCTGCATATTTTCGTATTACGAAAGTATAAATTTGCATTCCACCAAACACCTCATGTTACTTTCCGAAGCATTGAAATCGAGATTGCGATGCGTTTTTGTAAGCCAGTCATAGCTCATGTCACGTGATCTTGCCAGCCGATAACGGCAGATATTCAGAACATAGGACACGTGATATAGTCAGCCAATAGCAACATCACTATTACGTAGTGCAAACACAAGAACAGGAAAAGTTAATGCTTTAAATTAATATACATTACGATTAATAAGCTACAAAAAAATTAAGCTTTCACATACAATATTGATCTTTTTTGTTAGTTTTACACTTTAAGATACATCACACAAATGTGCCAGTAAAATGTTTAATACTGACATACATCTCTGATCTTCTGGGCTAGAAATTCTTCTGAATGGCTTTTCATCAAAGAGTTGATTTTTAAATGAGAGTCAAACACTCTGTGATTTAAGAAATTCATCGTACATTCTCGCACATAGTTCACCTTCCTTAAAAGAAAATTTACTTAAAAAGTAACGCTTTTCAAACCACAATTCGCAATATTTCCCCGCGATCTGTTAGAAATACATTTGTTGCAGCAGTTGCCAGAGAGTGCCAGATAAGAGGAGTCACCGCACCTGCACAGCTACAATGACGTAGAAAGCATGTATGTTCGTAAAACATTAAAATATCTTAAATTATGTAATAAAAGAAACAAGACATCACAGGATACTCCAAGAGCATCGGAATTTCGTGAACCATACTGAGATGAATAATTAGCTTAAAGTGCACATTCGTATATCTATATTCCCAACGAAGTAGGCCTCGACCTGATATTAAGCTTTTCAGTGTGGTTTTCAGGATGTAAATTTTCTTGTAGTACCAGAACTGTATTATCTCATGTTTGGTTCTTTATTATGGCATAATGCCATATGTGCTAGAAGGTGAGAACATGCACTTGAAATGCAGCGAACAGTTGAAACTTGCCAATAGTGTGGAATTAAACACTTCATTTCAAATAAATTGCCTGCCTCAGCGGAAAAGATAAATAAAAGCCGAATTTCTTTAGCAAAGCAAAATAAATAACTTCATTGTTCTGCAAGGCGATTAATGCTTGACTGTCAGAAACGTGGAAATAAAATAAAAGCTGAAACTAATAACATATTTTAGCCCTCCATAATCATGTGAATGTATTTTAATTCACTTGATAGCTCCCAGCCACAGAAATCACTTTTTTTTCATTTAAGGTGAGAGCAGTAAGCGAAGAGGAAACAGCAAAATCACTAAATGTAAACACTGATCACGTGCAGACTACACCCCCCCCCCCTCCACACACACACACACACACACACACACACACACACACACACACACACACACACACACACAATAACTCTGACTGCTCAGCGCAACAGCCCCGGATCTACGATATTTCGAACCGGGGCAATACTAGATGGTGGCGTCCCCCCCCTCCGTCCATCTCTCTGGAGCGTTTGAGATAGGACGTCAGAAATTTAAAAAAAAAAAACTTTTCAAAAATATGTTCATTTTGGAGCGCACTCCTTTCTGAAGAGTCTGATGCATAAAACATAACTTTAAGGATATGTAAGGTGTGTTATTTGGTCTCAAGTGTGCCAAAGTGCAGTGCCACGCCTCTTCACACAGCATTCATCTATCGCATGCCACTGTATTTCGCACTGTGGAACTGAAATGTGTACATTTTGTAATGGATGCCATCAAACTATATTCTGGATAGCAGAAATTAAAACGTCCTGTGGTGCCTCTCCTGCTCCCAATCTGCAGGTCAGACATCCTGACCCCCACTAAAGAGGCTGCTAGGCAGGGACTGTACAACTGGTCCTTTCTAGTGTAGCGATCTGACCAAAAATGTTCTGTCAAAATTTCATTTTCTTGGATACAGCAAGAAGATAATACGAGGTGCATTCAAGTTCTAAGGCCTCCGTTTTTTTTTTTCTAATTAACTACTCACCCGAAATCGATGAAACTGGCATTACTTCTCGACGTAATCACCCTGCAGACGTACACATTTTTCACAACGCTGACGCCATGATTCCATGGCAGCGCCAAAGGCTTCTTTAGAAGTCTGTTTTGACCACTGGAAAATCGCTGAGGCAATAGCAGCACGACTGGTGAATGTGCGGCCACGGAGAGTGTCTTTCATTGTTGGAAAAAGCCAAAAGTCACTAGGAGCAAGGTCAGGTGAGTAGGGAGCATGAGGAATCACTTCAAAGTTGTTATCACGAAGAAACTCTTGCGTAACGTTAGCTCGATGTGCGGGTGCATTGTCTTGGTGAAACAGCACACGCGCAGCCCTTCCCGGACGTTTTCGTTGCAGTGCAGGAAGGAATTTGTTCTTCAAAACATTTTCATAGGATGCACCTGTTACCGTAGTGCTCTTTGGAACGCAATGGGTAAGGATTACGCCCTCGCTGTCCCAGAACATGGACACCATTTTTTTCAGCACTGGCGGTTACCCGAAATGTTTTTGGTGGTGGTGAATCTGTGTGCTTCCATTGAGCTGACTGGCGCTTTGTTTCTGGATTGAAAAATGGCATCCACGTCTCATCCATTGTCACAACCGACGAAAAGAAAGTCCCATTCATGCTGTCGTTGCGCGTCAACATTGCTTGGCAACATGCCACACGGGCAGCCATGTGGTCGTCCGTCAGCATTCGTGGCACCCACCTGGATGACACTTTTCGCATTTTCAGGTCGTCATGCAGGATTGTGTGCACAGAACCCACAGAAATGCCAACTCTGGAGGTGATCTGTTCAACAGTCATTCGGCGATCCCCCAAAACAATTCTCTCCACTTTCTCGATCATGTTGTCAGACCGGCTTGTGCGAGGCCGAGGTTGTTTCGGTTTGTTGTCACACGATGTTCTACCTTCATTAAACTGTCGCACCCATGAACGCACTTTCGACACATCCATAACTCCATCACCACATGTCTCCTTCAACTGTCGATGAATTTCAATTGGTTTCACACCACGCAAATTCAGAAAACGAATGATTGCACGCTGTTCAAGTAAGGTAAACGTCGCCATTTTAAGTATTTAAAACAGTTCTCATTCTCGCCACTGGTCGTAAAATTCCATCTGCCATACAGTGCTGCGATCTCTGGGACGTATTGACAATGAACGCGGCCTCATTTTAAAACAATGCGCATGTTTCTATCTCTTTCCAGTCCGGAGGAAAAAAATCGGAGGCCTTAGAACTTGAATGCACCTCGTATGTAATCTTTCTTACCTGTTATTCTTGTTAGTCATTTATTTCCACTCTGGTAGTCTGAATCTATGGACTTGGCTGGTAATTATAACAATGCTAATCATTCGCATACCCAATCAATCACATAAACAAACAGCAGTTGGCATTCACCTGTTCGGCTTTATTCCCCTCAGCCCGTATAGCCCCGTCCTCTTTTGTCTGCAGGAAAGTTTATTTCTAGATGGATTCCCCGGGCAGAGACATCACGTACACTATGCACATATTCAAATATCAACTTATGATTCATTTAGAAATCAACTTAGATTGTGTTCAAAAACCAATAGGGATGCGTTTCGAAATCAGCTGAGTAATCGATAGACCAACATGCACTAGATGCTAGGCGCTTTGTGAAACAAGTTTTTTTTTCCCCTCAAGAATATGAATTTAATCACCAACTTTCTCTTCCGAATGCGCAAATATTTTATTGACACCCACCTACGTAGGGAGAAATGATCATCATAATAAAATAAGAGAAATCAGAGTTTGAATGGAAAGATTTAGGTGTCCCTTTTTCCCCCGTGCCATTCAAGAGTGGAATGGTAGAAAAGTAGTATGAAAATGGTTCAATGAACCCTCTGCCAGGCACTTAAGTGTGAATTGCAGAGTAATCATGTAGATGTAGATGATGTTAAGAAGCATTGCATAGTCTTCCTAAAGCCTCTCACAAATTTTGCTGTTGGCAGATGCTTGTATGAGCTCTGTGTTTATTTATATGGCGCATTTCCTTTGCAATTTAAGTTTTATTCTCTCATTCATGTTCTGTTGCTGCAGTATTATTCCGCAGTAGCAGAATACAGAAATAGACATTGTTAGAGTATCAATTCTTACCAGTTAAAACTACAAAAAATTAAATGAAAACTAAAAATCCTTGAGAAATTCCCAGAATTCTAAAAAATTCCTGGGTTTTTCCGGGTTTTCTCCCAGATGAAAAAATTCCCAGGTCTTTCCCGGATCTTCCAGTTGTCCCAGGTCATATACACACTGTTTACGTTACGATTTACCTGTCTTAGCCACAACTGGGGCAATAAGAGAGAGACTAATACTACAGCTTTTCGCCAGCTCACAGCCAACGTGGGCACCTGCGAAGCGAAGGCTACTTTGACTCACATTTCCAGTCTCAGTGAAGGCCATATTTTTTTCAGTTTTGTGACCGAGATACAGACAGTCAGATCTAATATCAACAAGGAAATCTTTTTTATTTTATTTATGAACTGTCACATTTCTACACTGAGACAGCAAGTAAATGCAGATCCTTTCAAACTCCAGTGAGAGTAATATCTTCCTAATTCATGCTGAAATATGCTCATTCATGTTACAGGCTTCATGTTTTATTACAACAGACTTTTGGTTTATGGTTTCCGTAGCAAGCAACATTTCATTTGTATTAATACAAAGCATAATCTAATAGTGTTTTCCATTATTTTACACCAGACAGGAATTAATCATCAACAGACTATTCTCTTACATTATTAAAACAGACTGACAATGCTCAGGTAATTTACAGATTCCACACCTGTAAAACTGTACATGATCTGAGTTAAAGATGTCGCCAAACCAGGTTTGAAATGCATTTTTGTTCAGAAAGTTATTTTCTTGGTGGTAAACATGTGAGGGTGTAAGATTAGAAGAATAAGTGCATGACAGACGACTTTCCTGGATAGTTTTGTATGTTGAATCAGCACAATGCATAGTAGCAACATGTGGTGCAGTTTTGTAGGTTGTTTTTATTTCACTGCAACTGAAAGATGTGTTAACTGTTGGCAACAAATACTAGCTGTGATACGCATGCCCCTGGGGAGGGGTTTGTAAGGCACAACACCACCTTTGAGCCACCAGATGCAAAATAGTACATTCAAACTGACCTTTGCTTGAGTATTTGTCTTTTGTTACAGCTCAGATATTAATTCTGTCTTAAGAAGATAACTTAATGGCATCTTAACACATCACCTGTAACAACAACACAAAGGAGTTTTCAGTGAGGGAACTGATGACATTCAAGCAAAAATGTACCAATAGCCATCCCTTCATCTTTTGTTGCTATGTGTTAGAGGATCTAGTACTCCTACTCCCGATATCTGTACCTTGCCTATTGAATGCAAATGTCACACAATGTTTAAATGGGCACAGTTCATCACATATACCTGTTCTCTAGACTCCCTGAATTTGGAAAATCATTCATGCTGCAATAGTCTTTCTTGAAAGCAGAAAACCCTTTTCCAACATGTTTTCCCCAAATCACTCAATACAAAGATTCCAAGCTGCCTGTGTTGCCTTCAACCATCTATTAAACCTATAGCGAATAGTATGCCTCACACATTAGACCCTTTCCCATTTGCAATGCTATTTTACAGTTCTTTAACAACATTCATAATTTTCAAGCATGCACCATCACACATGCAACTGGAACTGTAAGTAGAAAATGAACTTGGTAATACATTCACTGCGCCATGCCATGTTCGGCTGGTTGGACAGTACCTGGCTTAGGCGGCAGGTGGTGTGTGGCCAACAGCTGGTGGCTGCTGTAGGCAACTGAACTCTCAAGAGTTAACTGTTCTGGTCTTGACGCAGCCACAAACTGTTTGGTGGAACTGTTTCTGTAAGTTCTTTCTATTACTGGTGTGTAGGACAAAGAAGTGTGTCATCTCTAGGGTTTCACCTTACAGAACTTTAGCACATTTAAAAAAAAATAAGGCAACGAGGGGTCTTGAACTTGCAACCTCAAATCTATACTACAAGATGTTTACCACTAGACCACGAGCAGATACAGCTCTGTAGCAGCTTGTGAAGAATAACAGCATTTCCTCCGCACATTTCCACATAGTGCAGTGTTGCTAGACCATGCATATGGCCAGACTTGGAATTTTGAGGGGGTGGCCAGTTATACTACTGCCTTAAGTGAATGTCTCCGGCTTAGTATCTGTGGCAGCCGCCCAACGGCGGGTTACATGTCTAAGACAGTACTCGTAAACTAATTAGAAGGGACCTGAAAAGTTCAAATTTTGGAGTAACTTTCCTGACAGAAACTATTTCATACCAAGTTGTACCCAGATGTTATCTCTATGCTAAGTACTTGTCTGTTCTATCTATGGTTCTCAGTGCAGGTTGCACGACTACAAATGCCCACAAAAGTTGAAATTCATATTCAGCAGATTTTGTAATTATTGAATTGAGTGGGGAAAAGAGAAACATAATCAGTTCACACGTAGAAAAATATAGCTGTTTCTCAACAACAACAACAACAACACACATCACGTGTTGAAAGTTTAAATGAAGCCAAAAGAAGGAAAGACAACACAGAAAAAAAACTGTTTAAGTTTTTCCAAAAGCAATCATTCCAGTCAAAAACCTCCCCAATCATCATCTTTTTTAACAGCCAATTTCAGGGCACTCAGGCTTTTCTTCAGGCACGTAGTGTGACAAACTTTTAAATTTTTATGTCTAACCACTTACAAACAAATCCACATACATAGTTGCACGTTGAAGTGCTGCTTCCAGGACAGTGAGGTGCACCGGCCCCGTACTGAATCCACTCAGTGGAGTAATGACGAGGGCCAGTGTGCCAGCCAGCCAGCGGTTTTTAGGCAGTTCCCCACATCCCACTAAGTTAATACCAGGCTGGTACCGAAGTCCTGCCTCAGTTACACAATTTGCAAACATTTAGAAAAATTTTGCTCATCACTTTCACATAACTAACACAACTCACAGACATTTGGGTACACACATTCCATCCCGCGGGTAATGGGGTGGTGACAAATGGCATGCAGCCAACCCTTAAATTAATCATGCCAAATCCAATCCCAACCATAATGACCTGTGCAAATGTGGAACACATGCACAAGAAAATGAATAATAATAATCATCTACAAACAAACAAAAATCAGACTGAATTTCACCTAATATAGATGCAAAATTTTCAGGACCCTATTAATTAGCAAATAAACTGAATAGATTAGCATCTAAAATGTGTGTTTTTGGTGCCAAAAACATGCACACCAAAATAATAATATATCACAGTTACTCTGAATAGGTTACTCGTTTATGTCATAATTTCTTGGGGCATCCAACAAATGTCAAAAGGCTCCCAATATTGCACTAGAAAATAATGAGGAACATATGTATTGCCAAACAAAGGATAGCTTATATAAATATGTAGGTTTCTGCTGCTGGTCTCAATCTCGCTAAAATCCTTCTAGGTGTACTGCAGCATCATCTTACAAAAAAGACTGAGCCCTGGGGGATGTCAATGCAACTTAGCCACAATGTCTACTTTAGTGTTTAATCTATCTTATAAGATGAAGCAGCAGTACAAGCACGAGTATTTTAATGAGAAATGGTAACTTGTTGCCCACTGTTACAGAATTACTTTCCATTCCTTCCATGTGAGTGTATGAGGTCTCGATTTTCTTACATACAGGGTGACAACTGTTTAACTATATGAAATAAAATAGTCATAACTTCTGCACAGATCGTGTTATGATGTTCAAACTGCACGGTTGGCCACAGGTCATGAGGGGAATTAGTATGGGCATGCATGCATGGTTTCACAACAAAGACCAATTTCATTTGGATGGGTTCATCAATAAGTAAAACTGGCAGATTTGCAGGACTGCGAATCAGCATTTTGTGATTGTGAAGTCTCTTCAACGAGTGCCTCTGTGGTGCGCTATGTCCAGTCACGGAATAATCGGTACGATATTCCTCGATGTCACGGTGACTACCAAATGGTACATGAAGGTTTTGGAATACAATTTCATCCCCATTATGCAAAGTGGCCCTGATTTTGACAATGTGTAGTTCATGCAAAACAGAAATCTACCCCATCAAAGCACGAGAGTGTTTGATGTCCTGGAGGAGCACTTTGAGGACCACATTCTGGCTCTGGGGTGTCCAGAGGCCACTGGAATGGGCCTTGACTGGCTACAATATTCTCCAGATCTGAACACATGTGATTCATTTTTGCAAGGCTATATTAAAGACGATACGTACAGCAATAACAACAAAACCATTGCTGAGCTGAAAACAGCCATTCAGGAGGTCATTGACAGCATCAATGTTCCAACACTTCAGCAGGTCATGCAGAATTTTGCTATTTATCTGTGCCACATCATCGCCAATGATGGCAGGCATATCGAATGTGTAAAAACCTAAATCTGAATATTTGTAGTGACGTTTACATGTTGAATAAAGTGTGTGCATGCCGTAGTTTGTAACTAATTTGCGTGTTCCCCCCCCTCCTCCATATACCAGCAGTTCAATGACTGCCACCCTGTAAAAACAACATGCACTCTAAACTTGCCATTTCTAGCACATCTACAGCACTCATCACAAGAATTTTGAACTTCCAACACATTGTTCAAAACACTATGCTCAAAAATCAGAGTACATGGAGTTAAAACCTTACAGTGAACTAAAAGACTGCATGAAAGCAATGTGTGATATTGGTCAACTGAGAAGATTATATTTTTCACTTCCAGTAGAAAAGTGTTGTTGTTTAACCAAAGATGATTGGCACTGCAATTCTTTCTGACAGGTAAAACGACCACCAAATCATTAGTGTTGTTCACAGTTAGTGGTATATTATTACCAGGCCTGGTAGGACAGAATGCAAAATTTATAGTCGCCAGTTCGCCATTGGCGACTGAAAACTGGCAACTGGCAATCCAGGCTTACATGTAAATTTTATTTTATTATCTAAACAAAGGAAGACTAGGTTCAGAATTGTACAAATATCATACAATTGTGCACCAAGATGGGCACAGCAGGAAGGAAAATTGTACATATTATTGACCTATGCCCCCAAGAAAATGTAATTTCTGAGGAATGTAAATGTTGTGTTCCTTCCTCCAAACTGCACAAGTCATCTGCTGCCTTTGGACCTGTGCACAATACACTCAAAGCCAAATACAGAGTAGCACTTGTGTAGAGGTAAATTTCATTCTTCGAGAGGAAGGAAGTGATGGGACTCAGCACTGTACAGGCTACGCATAGGTCTGTCACTGCCCAAACACCCATAACACAACAGATGATACTAAAATGTAAACTTTCACGGCCGGAAATATCATGTCCATTATAATTATCCGGGCTGTTATGCCGTGGTCGGTTGATGAATTCCGTATTGTTTCCCAACGTTTCGTCTCCGACTGCGGGAGACATCTTCAAGGGGGTCCGTAGCTTGATGGAAGGTCCAACACACACACTGGCTCGCTACTGACTGCCGCTAAATTCCGTGTCCGCGTGCCCCCGCGCCGCGGCGTGACGTCACGTGTTTTGAAAACGTCAGTGCAATTGGCTGCTGTACGTTGCCGTCGATCGCCGTTGCCATCACCTAGTAGTGGACGAGTGGTACACATCTTCTTTAACACCGGCATCCATATACCGTTTAATTTGACGCCCTCCTCCTTTCGGTTGAAATTATTTGGGTGTTTAGCGATTTCGATTGCCTCCCTATAGAGCCTTTCATAGTATCCGCTCGTGGCCGCTAGTACTTGCGTCTCCTCGAAACGAATATTGTGGTTCCCTGGCTGGAAAGCATGCTCCACAACAGCTGATCGTTCCGTTTCTCCTCTTCTACAATTTCCCTTGTGCTCTTCCAAACGTTTAGAAACAGTTCTTTTGGTGGTACCCACATAAACATCACCACAGCTACATGGGATCCTATACACTCCAGATTTTTCCAATGGTTTGCGAGCGTCCTTGGCAGGCCTAAGGTATTCCTGTATCTTCCTGGTGGGCTTGTAAATTATGGTAATATTCCGCTTCGTCAAGATCCTCCCTATTCTTTCCGTTACATTTTTAACAAACGGCAGGAAAACCTTAGATTTTGCAGTAGCCTGTACGTCAGTATGATTTCTGCGTGGCTGCCTCAACGCACGTTTTATTTCGGCGGACGAATATCCGTTCTTCGTTAGTGCATTGTGGAGATGTTCCATCTCAGCGTCGAGCAACTCAGGTTCACAAATATTTCTAGCTCTGTCCGCTAACGTCTTGATAACACCCCGCTTCTGTTGTGGGTGGTGGTTCGAATCCCGGTGCAAATAATGGTCCGTGTGCGTGGGTTTGCGGTACACTGTGCGGCCCAAACTACCATTTTCGTTTCTAAACACAAGCACATCGAGGAAATGTAGTTTGCCGTCTACCTCCTCCTCCATTGTAAACTGAATTCTTGAGTTTATACTGTTCAGATGTTCGTGGAACCGGCTTAGTTCCTCCCTACCATGTCTCCACAACACAAACGTGTCATCCACGTATCAGAACCATACATTTGGTTTCTTGCTGGCAGTACCTAAGGCCTGTTCTTCGAATTTCTCCATAAAGAAGTTTGCAATTACGGGACTTTGGGGGCTTCCCATAGCCACGCCATCCATTTGCTCATAAAACTGTTCATTCCACTTGAAGTATGTGGTCGTCAAACAACACTTAAACAGCTCTAAAATATCGGCAGGAAAAATTCGATCCAGCTGTTCCAATACATCATTAAGTGGAACCATGGTAAACAGCGATACCACATCGAAGCTGACCAATATGTCCACCGGCTGGACCACTATGCCATTCAATCTGATGTCAAGAAAAGTGCGACGCCTGGAAGGACTCCAGAAGAAGAGAGTGCAGCTTTTGTGTTCCCTCACATTCCTGTCTCGTTGCAGAGCTGTCGGTGTTATACCGAAGTTTCTGAAGATAAAGCGACTGTTCTATTCTGGAAAGGCACAACGCATTTTCAAACGGACTGAGGAGGCCTTACTACGACAGCACATTCAGCAGACCCGACGGGACTTGGCAAGCACAAACTGTAAGTTAATGTCTCTCCATATTACGATCAGTAATAAACTGTGCAGCGGTGACTGGGATAAAATTGATAGACTACTGCATGATACCATGGGGAAGCGTATGTTGACGACGTCTAGTAGACAGAAGAAGTAGTTTGATAATTTGCTACCTAATCAGACTGTTCGGCATTTAGACGTTTCCCGGACCGTTATCAATTTGTCCAAACGTTCGTTATCTGACGATGAGACATCTGTGCTTGCCAAGGGAGGAAATTTTGCTGTTAGTCCGCGTTTTGTGCCCACGGAAGAAATTATAGCCAATGTAGAAGCAGGAATTCGCAGTGTAGATTCTGTAACAGCTGAAGAAGTCCGTATAGAAACAGTGAGAATATTAGCCAATGCAAAACCGCCGAAAAGTAATATAACTGTGGGTGAGAGAAGAGCTTTAAAACTCCTGAATGACGACGATAGTATTTTGGTTCTCCCAGCTGACAAAGGAAGCGCAACGGTGGTTATGGATGTGGCCGACTATAAGAGAAAAATTACGGATCTACTGGATCCGCAAGCATATAGGAGGCTGAATAAGGACCCCACTAACAACGTTCTCAGAACTGTGTCGCGGTTAATAAAAAAGTCCTCCATTGAAGAGAGTGTACAGAAAGGTCTCTGCAGTTCGGTTGCGCTACCACCGAGGCTTTATGGATTGCCCAAAATTCATAAAGAAAATGTTCCGTTACGACCGATACTAAGTGCCATTGGTTCGCCCACCTACTCGTTAGCCAAGTTTTTGACTACGCTGTTAAAACCACATGTGGGCCGTTCGGACTCTCATATAAAGAATTCGACACATTTCATCAGCAGATTGAATGGCATAGTGGTCCAGCCGGAGGACATATTGGTCAGCTTCGATGTGGTATCGCTGTTTACCATGGTTCCACTTAATGATGTATTGGAACAGCTGGATCGAATTTTTCCTGCCGATATTTTAGAGCTGTTTAAGTGTTGTTTGACGACCACATACTTCAAGTGGAATGAACAGTTTTATGAGCAAACGGATGGCGTGGCTATGGGAAGCCCCCTAAGTCCCGTAATTGCAAACTTCTTTATGGAGAAATTCGAAGAACAGGCCTTAGGTACTGCCAGCAAGAAACCAAATGTATGGTTCTGATACGTGGATGACACGTTTGTGTTGTGGAGACATGGTAGGGAGGAACTAAGCCGGTTCCACGAACATCTGAACAGTATAAACTCAAGAATTCAGTTTACAATGGAGGAGGAGGTAGACGGCAAACTACATTTCCTCGATGTGCTTGTGTTTAGAAACGAAAATGGTAGTTTGGGCCGCACAGTGTACCGCAAACCCACGCACACGGACCATTATTTGCACCGGGATTCGAACCACCACCCACAACAGAAGCGGGGTGTTATCAAGACGTTAGCGGACAGAGCTAGAAATATTTGTGAACCTGAGTTGCTCGACGCTGAGATGGAACATCTCCACAATGCACTAACGAAGAACGGATATTCGTCCGCCGAAATAAAACGTGCGTTGAGGCAGCCACGCAGAAATCATACTGACGTACAGGCTACTGCAAAATCTAAGGTTTTCCTGCCGTTTGTTAAAAATGTAACGGAAAGAATAGGGAGGATCTTGACGAAGCGGAATATTACCGTAATTTACAAGCCCACCAGGAAGATAAAGGAATACCTTAGGCCTGCCAAGGACGCTCGCAAACCATTGGAAAAATCTGGAGTGTATAGGATCCCATGTAGCTGTGGTGATGTTTATGTGGGTACCACCAAAAGAACTGTTTCTAAACGTTTGGAAGAGCACAAGGGAAATTGTAGAAGAGGAGAAACGGAACGATCAGCTGTTGTGGAGCATGCTTTCCAGCCAGGGAACCACAATATTCGTTTCGAGGAGACGCAAGTACTAGCGGCCACGAGCGGATACTATGAAAGGCTCTACAGGGAGGCAATCGAAATCGCTAAACACCCAAATAACTTCAACCGAAAGGAGGAGGGCGTCAAATTAAACGGTATATGGATGCCGGTGTTAAATAAGATGTGTACCACTCGTCCACTACTAGGTGATGGCAACGGCGATCGACGGCGACGGACAGCGGCCAATTGCACTGACGTTTTCAAAACACATGACGTCACGCCGCAGCGCAGGGGCGCGCGGACACGGAATTTAGCGGCAGTCAGTAGCGAGCCAGTGTGTGTGTTGGACCTTCCATCAAGCTACGGACCCCCTTGAAGATGTCTCCCGCAGTCGGAGACGAAACGTTGGGAAACAATACGGAATTCATCAACCGATCACGGCATAACAGCCTGGATAATTAAAATGGACTGAACAGATGATGATAAATTCTTTCACACAGGCTAGCTGTTGTAAATCAGTTGCTGCTGAAGACGATATTGCTCCACAAGAGTAATGAGGTAGCAAAACTGATATTTCTCAAAATGTGACATTCCTGAACACTTTTTGTTGTGATGATGACATCTTGACATCTGTTTCCAAAGACTGGTGCAAATGAAATACTTATGAAGCAATAAATGTAGGAGCTAGCAGTAACAATGATGAAGAGTGAAAAGATTATTTTTTAAATAAAATAAAGCAAGTGTTCTATGGAAAGTGTAATAATTATATATTTACTGAATTTAAATTTGTGGCACAGGATATACATAATTTTGAAATTAAATAGCACTTTTATCCCCTAAACACGTTTGAATTATGAGTCTGTATCACTCCTTTCTTGTGCTCTGGCAAAACACTCATTTCAGGAAAAACCCAATTAAAGGAAAAAGTATTTGGCTCTATAGAGGTTCATTAGAAAGCGGTTTTACTGTTAACATCAGAATGGGTCAGTCAGAAGGGCTGAGTGACTTTGAACAAAAGTCGAATCACTGTATGTCACCTGAGTAACAAATCCATCTGGGCATTTCCACCATTTTAAAGCTGCATAAGTCGATTGTTGGTGATGTGAATATATATATATATATATAAAATCTCTATCACCTTCTGCAGTGCTTGATATTTTCCATCTGTCAGTACATGAGATCTTGTTGGTCTTGATTTAACTGTGGTTGTTCCTCCATGTTTCCAATTCACAATCACATCACCAACAATCTACTTATGCAGCTTTAAAATGGTGGAAATGCCCAGATGGATTTGTTACTCAGGTGACTAACAGGTGCTCGGATACTTTTGATGAGATAGTGTAATAACTAGAAACAATATTAACCTTTCCCTCTCCTCTAAACAAACTGACATTATAATTTAATGTTGTAAAAACATAAACAGTTAATCTATCTGATAAAGTCCTGGATTGGCGTCTTTTTGGTATACCAAATGAATTTGTAGTACTCACGGGGGGGGACCAGTCTTCAATAAAACCAGCAGTCTGAATATTGCTCCATTAAGTTTCGGGAATGCAGCCGCATGTATTCTGCTTCTTCTTCTAATATTTCGGCTGTATACCTTTCAGCCATCTTCAGAGAGAGTCGTACGGCTCTCTCTGAAGATGGCTGAAAGGTATACAGCCGAAATATTAGAAGAAGAAGCAGAATACATGCGGCTGCATTCCCGAAACTTAATGGAGCAGTCATTGCGCCGCGAAAACCTGAAGATTCACAGTCTGAATATTATGTCAAAATAAACTGAAAAAAGTGGGCTCAAATGTTATACGAATGACAGCTACCTACTTGACTATCTATCCACAGTGACATCACTACACTAATAGGAACATACCTGTCCAATGAGCTCATGGTTGTGCTGCAGATCGTCAGCGTAAGTATTGAGAAATTCTTTCATCTGTTTCACATGAGCCTCCTCAATTTCTTGAAAATGCTTTAAGAAAAAAAATTGAGAGATTAAGTGAACTCCAGTACTAAATTTAAATGTACAAAGTATATTCTTACTACAAATAAACAAACTTTCAGGTAACTACATGCTCGATCAGTCACTGAGTTTTTTGATTGTTAAAACACACACACACACACACACACACACACACACACACACACTGAGGTGCCAAAACATTATGGACATCCGCTTATCAGTGTATTGGTCCACTTTTGGAAAGAAATACAGCTGCTATTTTGCATGGCATGGATTCATGAAGCCCGTGGTAGGTTTCCACAGGTATGTGGCACCAAATGCCTATAAACAGGAGACATTTCCCTCAAATTATAGGACAGTTGTATGTGGGCACATAAGTTTATGATGATGATTATTATTTTTTCTTTCCTTTCTCAGACGTTATGCCTGGTTAAAAATTGAAAGTGACGCAGACCTTGATCAAGCGTGACTTCCTTTTAACTGTACGGTATATGTTACATTGCATTTAGGAACTTTCAGGTAATTGAACATGTATCAATAATTACAGATTTCTGTAGTTGTATATATACGTTTGGATGTAGCTGTATTGCGTTGATGTACTGGTGGATATTGTGTAGTATGACTCCTGTAGTTGATAGTATAATTGGTATAAGGTCAACTTTATCCTGATGCTACATGTCCTTGACTTCCTCAGCTGTTGGATGTATTTTTCAATTCGCTCCTGTTTTCTTCTGTATATTTGTTGTATTGGGTATGGATATTACGATTAGTTGTGTTAATTTCTTCTTTTTATTGGTGAGTATGATGTCAGGTTTGTTATGTGGTGTTGTTTTATCTGTTATAATGGTTCTGTTCCAGTATAATTTGTATTCATCATTCTCCAGTACATTTTGTGGTGCATACTTGTCTGTGGAAACGTGTTGTTTTATTAGTGTATGTTGTATGGCAAGTTGTTGATGTATTATTTTTGCTACATTGTCATGTCTTCTGGTGTATTCTGTATTTGCTATTATTGTACATCCACTTTTGATGTAATCTACTGTTTCTATTTGTTGTTTGCAAAGTCTGCATTTATCTGTTGTGGTATTGGGATCTTTAATAATATGCTTGCTGTAATATCTGGTGTTTATTGTTTGATCCTGTATTGCAATCATGAATCTTTCCGTCTCACTGTATATATTGCCTTTTCTTAGCCATGTGGTGGATACGTCTCGACCGATGTGTGGCTGTGTTAGATGATACGGGTGATTGCCATGTAGTGTTTTCTTTTTCCAATTTACTTTCTTTGTATCTGTTGATGTTATGTGATTTAAAGTGTTGTAGAAGTGGTTATGAAATTGCAATGGTGTAGCCGATGTATTTATATGAGTGACTGCTTTGTGTATTTTGCTAGTTTCTGCTCATTCTATAAAGAATTTTCTTAAATTGTCTACCTGTCCATAATGTAGGTTTTTTATGTCGATAAATCCCCTTCCTCCTTCCTTTCTGCTTAATGTGAATCATTCTGTTGCTGAATGTATGTGATGTATTCTATATTTGTGGCATTGTGATCGTGTAAGTGTATTGAGTGCTTCTAGTTCTGTGTTACTCCATTTCACTACTCCAAATGAATAGGTCAATATCAGTATAGCATAAGTATTTATAGCTTTTGTCTTTTTTCTTGCTGTCAATTCTGTTTTCAGTATTTTTGTTAGTCTTTATCTATATTTTTCTTTTAGTTCTTCTTTAATATTTGTATTATCTATTCCTATTTTTTGCCTGTATCCTAGATATTTATAGGCATCTGTTTTTTCCATCGCTTCTATGCAGTTGCTGTGGTTATCCAATAAGTAATCTTTTTGTTTAGTGTGTTTTCCCTTGACTATGCTATTTTTATTACATTTGTCTGTTCCGAAAGCCATATTTATATCATTGCTGAATATTTCTGTTATCTTTAGTAATTGGTTCAGTTGTTGATTTGTTGCTGCCAGTAGTTTTAGATCATCCATGTATAGCAAATGTGTGATTTTGTGTTGGTATGTTCCAGTAATATTATATCCATAATTTGTATTATTTAACATGTTGGATAGTGGGTTCAGAGCAAGGCAGAACCAGAAAGGACTTAATGAGTCTCCTTGGTATATTCCACGCTTAATCTGTATTGGCTGTGATGTGATATTATTTGAATTTGTTTGGATGTTAGGAACTGTATCAATTTAGGATCTACTTTGTATATTTCCAATATCTGTAGTAACCATGAGTGGGGTACACTATCAAAAGCTTTTTGGTAATCAATGTATGTGTAGTGTAGTGACCTTTGTTTAGTTTTAGCTTGATATGTCACCTCGTGAGGCAATACTAACCTTACGACTTATCTTAGAAGAAAGATTAAGAAAAGGCAAACCTACGTTTCTAGCATTTGTAGACTTAGAGAGAAAGCTTTTGACAATGTTAACTGGAATACTCTCTTTCAAATTCTGAAGGTGGCAGGGGTAAAATACAGGGAGCGAAAGGCTATTTACAATTTGTACAGAAACCAGATGGCAGTTATAAGAGTCGAGGGGCATGAAAGGGAAGTAGTGGTTGGGAAAGGAGTGAGACAGGGTTGTAGCCTCTCCCCAACGTTATTCAATCTGTATATTGAGCAAGCAGTAAAGGAAAAAAAAGAAAAATTCGGAGTAGGTATTAAAATTCATGGAGAAGAAGTAAAAACTTTGAGGTTTGCCGATGACATTGTAATTCTGTCAGAGACAGCAAAGGACGTGGAAGAGCAGTTGAACGGAATGGACAGTGTCTTGAAAGGAGGATATAAGATGAACATCAACAAAAGCAAAACGAGAATAATGGAATGTAGTCAAATTAAATCGGGTGATGCTGAGGGAATTAGATTAGGAAATGAGACACTTAAAGTAGTAAAGGAATTTTGCTATTTAGGGAGTAAAATAACTGATGATGGTCGAAGTAGAGAGGATATAAAATGTAGACTGGCAATGGCAAGGAAAGCGTTTCTGAAGAAGAGAAATTTGTTAACATCGAGTATAGATTTAAGTGTCAGGAAGTCGTTTCTGAAAGTATTTGTATGGAGTGTAGCCATGTATGGAAGTGAAACATGGACGATAACTAGTTTGGACAAGAAGAGAATAGAAGCTTTCGAAATGTGGTGCTACAGAAGAATACTGAAGATAAGGTGGGTAGATCACGTAACTAATGAGGAGGTATTGAATAGGATTGGGGAGAAGAGAAGTTTGTGGCACAACTTGACTAGAAGAAGGGATCGGTTGATAGGACATGTTTTGAGGCATCAAGGGATCACATTGGAGGGCATCGTGGAGGGTAAAAATCGGAGAGGGAGACCAAGAGATGAATACACTAAGCAGATTCAGAAGGATGTAGGCTGCAGTAGGTACTGGGAGATGAAGAAGATTGCACAGGATAGAGTAGCATGGAGAGCTGCATCAAACCAGTCTCAGGACTGAAGACCACATCAATAACAACAATGTCACCTCTGCATCTATTATCAGTTGCTCTTTACATCCTCGTGCTCCTTTGCAGCAGCCTTTTTGTTCTTCATTTATAATTTTGTTCTGTGTTGTATGTGTCATTAATTTCTGTGTAATGACTTAAGTTAATATTTTGTATATTGTTGGTAGGCATGTTATAGGGTGATATTTTGCTGGGTTTGCTCTGTCTGCTTGATCTTTAGGTTTCAGATAAGTTATTCCTTGTTTAAGTGTATCAGGGACTGTGTATGGGTCTGCAATGTAACTGTTAAATAATTTAGTTAGATGTGAATGTGCTGAGGTGAACTTCTTTAGCCAGAAATTTGCTATTTTATCTTTTCCAGGGGCTTTCCAAATATGCGTAGAATTAATTGCTCAGGTGACTTCATGTTGCAAAATTATCACTTCAGGCATTTGTGGTATCATCTTGTACGTGTGTGTGTCTCCTTGTATCCACCGTGCATGTCTGTTATGTTGTACCGGGTTTGACCATATGTTGCTCCAGAAGTGTTCCATGTCTGTTGTGTTTGGTGGATTGTCTATTTTAATGTGTGTGTTATCTATTGTCTGATAAAATTTCTTTTGGTTTGTGTTGAATATTTGGTTTTGTTTCCTTCTATTTTCACTTTGTTTGTATCTTCTAAGTCATTTGGCCAATGCTTGTAATTTCTGCCTCTTTTCATTTAATTGCTCTATCACGTCTTGTTGTGAGATTTTACCTAACCTTTTTAGTTTTTTGTGTGATATTTCATTTCTTATAAACTGTGTTAGCTGTCCTATGTCTTTTCTCAGTTTTTCTATTCCACAGATATATGGCACCAAATGCCTATACACAGGAGACACGTTTCCCTCAAATTATAGGGCAGTTGTATGTGGGAACCTATTATTATTATTATTATTATTATTATTATTATTATTACTTTCCTTTCTCAGACCTTAGGTCTGGTTCGAAATGAAAGTGACGCGGACCTTGATCAACCGTGACTTCCTTTTAAGGGGCTCCGGAAAGGCTCAAAACCATGAAACGTTCAATTTTTACTTTTTTGCATTTTCTGAATCTGCAGACTATTAACTTTTAATAGATATATAATTTATTCAATTCCGAAGACTACAACTATTTTTAAATTTTTTTTGAAATGTGTTCTACATGGGCGTGACCCACTGGGGCGCTGTTAAACTACTGTCAAATGGTGTTATTATTAGCGTCCGTGTTCATCAGGTAGATTTTAGTGATGTGAGATAAAGTATGTGGCTAACCTGTGATGGTTCAATATATATCGCTGGTGTGATTGTCGATTGTTTCATGTTTATTTACTCTGTCGTTATCTCGAAAATATTCGTAATTAATTCTGTTTCTTGAGTCTCTGTTTTGTTGAAGTATAATAATGAGTAAAAGTAAAGTTATTAGAAATCCTCTGAAGGCTTTTAAGAAAAGGAGAAATGTTGGAAAGCCAAAGGTATGTGTTATTACTGTAAACAATAAAGACGATGAAAATCCCCAACATAGCTTGTGTCCCAAAGAAGAAGACAGTTGGTGTAAATATAACAAAGGATTGCTAACTGGTGAAGTGTACACTCATAAGCATAGTCTGCCTCATGCAATAATGGAGGTGATAAAACCTATTTTCAGAGACTTAGCAGCACCTGAACTGTTGAAAAAGTGTATTCACGGAAAAACTCAAAACCCCAATGAAAGTGTAAATAGTGTTATATGGTCGAGAATCCCCAAGACTGTATTTGTTGGAATAGAAACACTTCACTTTGGTGTGTATGATGCTGTTGCGACTTTCAATGATGGCAACATTGTAAGGTGCAAGGTATTTAGAAATATGGGAATGAAGATAGGTTCTAACGTGGTACGAGCGATGCTTGCTTTAGACAAGGAACGCCTTTGGGCTGCAGACAGGGCTGTAAAGAGTCTAGAAATACAAGCAAGAGTAAACAGGAGGAGGAACAAGAGGAAGCTGGAGGAGGAGTTTGCAGAGGATGAAGATAATCCATCCTATGGACCTGGAATGCACTAAAAAGTTAATCCAATCTTTGTCGCTCGATTCCCAAAACTTTTATTTTCTCATACTAATTACATGTTTTCTAAGGATCTTCCAAACATATTTGTTTCAAACTTTCAGTAAATGTTACACAGTACCTTCTGAATAATTTAACACAGCCTTTTTCCAAAAAACTGTATATTTTTGAATATATAAATAAAAAATTGCAAAAAAATGTGAATTTTCATTACAATTGAAAAAAAAATCATCTTTAATAACTGAACTAAAATTTTGTAAAATCCCTGTGTTAAGTTGTAGCCCATATTCCAATAAATAATCTGTAAAAAGTTCAACTTCCTACCTCAAATACTTTGTGAGGAAAGATGTAATTTATAAGCGTTATTTTAACATTGCAAGTATAGGGCGTTCCGGAGCCCCTTAACTGTACGGTATATGTTACATTGCATTTAGGAACTTTCGGGTAATTGAACATGTATCAATAATTACAGATTTCTGTAGTTGTATATATACGTTTGGATGTAGCTGTATTGCGTTGATGTACTGGTGGATATTGTGTGGTATGACTCCTGTAGTTGATAGTATAATTGGTATAATGTCAACTTTATCCTGATGCCACATGTCCTTGACTTCCTCAGCCAGTTGGATGTATTTTTCAATTTTTTCTCCTTCTTTCTTCTGTATATTTGTTGCATTGGGTATTTCTTTACTTTCTCAGACGTTAAGTCTGGTTAAAAATGGAAAGTGACGCGGACCTTGATCAAGCGTCACTTCCTTTTAACTGTACGGTATATGTTATATTGCATTTAGGAACTTTCGGGTAATTGAACATGTATCAATAATTACGGATTTCTGTAATTGTATATATAAGTTTGGATGTAGCTGTATTGCATTGATGTACTGGTGGATATTGTGTGGTATGACTCCTGTAGTTGATAGTATAATTGGTATAATGTCAACTTTATCCTGATGCCACATGCCCTTGACTTCCTCAGCCAGTTGGATGTATTTTTCAATTTTTTCTCCGGTTTTCTTTTGTATATTTGTTGTATTGGGTATGGATATTTCGATTAGTTGCGTTAATTTCTTCTTTTTATTGGTGAGTATGATGTCAGGTTTGTTATGTGGTGTTGTTTTATCTGTTATAATGGTTCTGTTCCAGTATAATTTGTATTCATCATTCTCCAGTACATTTTGTGGTGCATACTTGTATGTGGGAACGTGTTGTTTTATAAGTTTATGTTGTAAGGCAAGTTGTTGATGTATTATTTTTGCTACATTGTCATGTCTTCTGGGGTATTCTGTATTTGCTAGTATTGTACATCCACTTGTAATGTGATCTACCGTTTCTATTTGTTGTTTGCAAAGTCTGCATTTATCTGTTGTGGTATTGGGATCTTTAATAATATGCTTGCTATAATATCTGGTATTTATTGTTTGATCCTGTATTGCAATCATGAATCCTTCCGTCTCACTGTATATATTGCCTTTTCTTAGCCATGTGTTGGATGCGTCTTGATCGATGTGTGGTTGTGTTAGATGATACGGGTGCTTGCCATGTAGTGTTATTATTATTATTATTATTATTATTATTATTATTATTATTAGAGATGATGAGTGCACAACATCATGGTCATCAGCACCCTTACGAAAAGTCAGAATGCCAATCACAGGGGTGGGGATGAAGGCTGTCCCCACATGTGGAGCATGTTATAATGTATTAATGTCTGTCACCCTATCCCACCAATTTAGGGATGAGGCCTGACAGTTTATGAAATGTCATCACTCTTGTAAGATTGGAATAAATATCTGTGAGAATGGTGGGCAGCTCTCTATCGAGACTGAGAGCTGCCCAAATATCAATATATAGGGCACACATTGCCAAAATATGCTGAACTGAAAGTGGCACGCCACAAACTTCACAGAGCAGTGGATCCTCTCACCGAAGGAGGAAACAATGTGTTAAAGTGCTATGTCCAATGTGCAACCTAGTAAGCAGAACCTCCTTCCAGCAGTGAGGCTGACACAAAGTCTGCCATGCCTTTGTGGTCGATTTGAGCGACTGCAGTTTGTTTTCTGTCATCTGCAAGCATTCAGTCTTCCGCTGATATATGATGTGTCTATCAGAAAATGAGATGATGACATGCAACGGGATGGGACACTGATAGACAGCACAATCCCGACATGCTTCCTTAGCGTCTGCGTTGGCCATGTCGTTTCCCTATATCCTGATGCGGCCAGGTACCCAGCAAAATATCACCACCTTGCCATGGTGTTGGAGCCACTGTAAGGAGTCATGGATGAGCTGAATCAGTTGGTCTACTGGATAGAATTGGTGAAGTGCTTGCAGTGCACTAAATGAGTGAGAACATACAAGAAATCTTTTACAGTGATGTCTGTGAATCCTCTCCAGTGCCATCAGAATGCCATATAATTCTGAATCATAATTTGTAAATAGTTCAGGAAGATGCACTTTAAAAACCATATCAGAGAAAACAGCACAACATTCTCTTGCTGGGATCCATCTGTGTAAACAATGATAAAACTGTGGTATGTACTTAGAATGGACGAAAACAAAGCAGTAAACACACAATCTGGAGTACAAGTTTTCTTGTACTGTGTCAAGCTCAAAATCACTTTGGGCCTCTGAAGACACCAAGGCGGCAATGTGTCCCATCCCTGGCTGTGCATTTTGATGCCTGATAATCTGTAGCATATTTCCAAAATGACTTAGTCGCATGGGGCCGATTCCTGAACAGCCATTCGAAGGTGGGTTCGACCACTGCACTAAATTCCAATGACAGAGGTGACAATGAGATTTTCAGAGTCTGTCGAGCCACAAGGATGCAGCACTGAATCTAGAGTGGTGGTTCACCAGCCTCTGCAGACAGACTGTGAACTGGGCTGGTCTGAAAAGCTCCAGTAGATATCCAAATGCCCTCATGGTGGACAGCACCTAACATCTTGACATAGGAAGCACAGGCTGATCTGTAGATCACGCTGCCATAATCTAAATGTGATCGAACAAATGCCCTATAAAACTACAGGGGGCGGGACCTGTCAGGTTTCCATGTTTTTCTGCTAAGGCATTTCAAAATATTCAATGACTGGAAGCACTTCGTTTGTATGTCTTTCAGGTGTGGGAGCCAAAATAATTTCGAGTAAATAACAAAAGCAAAAAGTGCAGTTTCTTGAAAATATAAAATATTGCCCACATTGTGAGCAGCTGTTGGTTAAAACTTAAACGAGCAGAGTTAACACTGACACATGTCATCTTCTCAGGTGAGAACTGAAAACCAGTTGTCCTGGCCCAGCTTTCCAGCCTCCTAATGGTCAGCTGTAGCTGCCTTGTTGTCATTATAAGATCAGAGCAGGAGTAGAAGATTGCAAAGTCACCAAACAAAGAGCATTTGACAGGGCTCCTGACTGTGGAGGAAATGCCATTGATAGTGATGGCAAACAATGTGACACTGAGGACATTGCCTTGGGGGACCCCATTCTCTTCAACATAGCAGTCACACAAGACATCGCCAACGCAATATCGGAAACGCCAGTTCCCATTCATGAAGTTGGAGAAGGATGTTGTACCTCCAAGTAGTGTCATATGATTTTTGAGGTCAGAAAACACACAAACCAAATGGTTTCAGTGTAAGAAGGGCTCCTGTATTGCCATCTCCAGTAGAATTAAGTTGTCGCGGGTGGAACGGTAGTGCCTGAAACTGATGTGGGAGCACCTCAGGTGACCTCGGGATTCGAGCAGCCAGATGAAGTGGTGGTTGACCACGTGTTCAAGAGCCTTACCTATACAAGTGATACAGGCTACACTCCGTTAACCGTTAGAGGCACTACGGTCCTTGGCTGGTTTCCCGAATGGAATTAATATTGCCTCTGTTCAAGTTGTGGGGTACTGTCCATAAAACCAGATCTGATCGAAACAAGAGAGGAGCTGTCCTTTCGCTTCACGGCACAGGTGACAAAGCATGGCATAATGGATCTCACCTGGTCCTGGAGCAGTGTCTCTGGCTGCAGATAAAGCTGATTCCAGTTCCCACATGGAGAACGGAAGGTAGTAGCCTTCCTCATTATGCAAGAAGAAACTGAACTTCCTCATCCCTGCAGTCCTACAGAACACCTCAGAAGCAGGAGCTTGTCTGAATGACATAGTGATAATAAATAAGTGTTCAGCTAAAACCTGAGCCATGTCTTCAGGTGTATCCACCAAGATCCCATTACTTGACAACTCCGTAAGGGGTTACCTGAAATCCATCTTATTTAGTTCCAAACTTGTGCAGTGGAAGTGGACCAATTAATGGAAGTAGTGAACACCCTCAGCAAGCCTTCTTCCATTCTTATATCACTCACCTTGCATGTGCTCTCTCAGATCTGAGGGCATGAACGGTTTCTGTAGTTGGACGGTGTTTGAAGTTCTGCAGAGCTGTTCATCTGGCCATGACTGGCCATCGACAGTCATCATTTGACCAAGCTACAGGCCATCGTCTGAAGTGGTTACTAGACTGCGAGGTGGACTCTGCGGCAGCCCATTGGATCTCACGAGTGATATGGGTCACCATCTCCTGTGCACAATCCTTTTGTTCAAAAATAGCCTGTCGACTGTACTGTACCCAATTTGCCCTTTGTATCGTCCATCTGCATGGTCTGTCAGCCACCGTCCTAGTCAGCGGATGGATCCACACTGGGAAGTGGTCACTAGAATGTAAATATGTAGCCACTTCCCACTGAACTGAGTCTGCAATAGCTGGGGAAGGAAAACAAAGGTCTGGCTGAAAAAGACCCTGTAGCAGTGGAGAAGGGTGTCATCTGAACTGCGTTCAGAAGGCAAATATTCTCAGAATGGACAAGTCATAGCCGAGCCCCACAGCACATTGTGTGCATTGAAGTCCCCCTCAAGAAGGAATGAGCACGGAAGTGCCTGTAAGTGTTCTGTCAGTGGGTCTGCATCCAAAGCATCATTAGGTGGAAGACACAAAGAACACATGATGATATTAAAAGATGCTAGAACTTTCACGGCAATTGCTTGTATGGTTGCGTTAAAAGGGACAGGAGAGGAGTGGCATCTGTCATCAATGAAAACAGCTACTCCACCTTTAGCCTTGTCTTCAGTAATTCGTCTTCCCTGTATGGGTGATAGTTCCGTAATCCAGAGTGTTGGTGACAAAGACGCGTTCCTTGTAAGCAGATGCAGAATGGTTTCTCCTAGACCAGGAGTTGTAATTCTTCCAAATGTGAATGATAACCATGTAAATTCCAGCACAACACAGAATTCTCCATGGAAGCCACTGTTTAGCGAAGTTGTTCGTGTCTTTCTCCCTCAAAGGTGGTGACATACCGGGGGAAGTCAAGGGGAACATGAACAGGTTCCCGGCCCTCCGGTTCCTCTGATTGGAAGTCCATATCCTCAACAGCATAGTCCCCATCAGTGAGGGAGAGAGGTCACTGATGTTGCGGGGATGGCTTACTTGGCTTCTGATGGTGGCTGATGGTACGTGGCTCAGGTGGTAAGCCAATTACCAACATCTTCCGAATGCCTTCTGTTTCAAATGGAGTGTTTCCCCCACAGGTACACCAACAAGTGCATGTGCTCGTACTTGAATCTGTGGTCAGAGTTTGTGTGGAGGCGTCACACTTGGCAACTAGTGGATGCAAAAGCGGTAGCAAAAACCGGAGGTTGCGTAGCTTTGAAAGCTCTTTTAGCTTCACCATAGGATATGCACCTCTTGACTTTCAAGTCCTGAATTTTTCTTTCCTCATTGTAAACCTCACACTTTCCGCTCCACACTGGGTGATCCCTGGAGCAGTTTACACATTTCAGAGGAAGTGTACAAGGATTGCCTGATTTGTGAGCTGAGCCTCCACAATTGCCGCAATTAGCACAACCATTACATCCCATAGTGGTATGGTCAAAACTTTGACATCTGAAGCATCGCATTGGGCTAGAAACAAACAGGCGAACCTTAAGATGGATATAGCCTGCAAGGATATGTTTAAGTAATTCTGGAGTACTTAATGTTAGAATAAATGTTACGGCACAGAAGTGGCACCTGATAGAGTAACAGACATATTTCATACAGCTCAGGTCAAGTGAACTTGGTGGTCAGGATGTCAATATGAGTTGAGTATCACACTCCTTTAACTAGTGTAGACCAATTCTGGTCTTGAGACACAGACAGCAATCCTGCTGGAAGATGTCATCACCTTCAGGGAAGACGTAAGCATGAAGGGATGCAGGTAGTCCACAATAATGTTCACTTAGTCCACAGCTGTCACTGTGCCTTTGACAACTACAACATGCTCCATAAAAGTGCAAGTGAATGTCCCCTCATAGCATAATACTGCCACCGTCAGCCTGTACCTGTTGTGAGATGCAAGTTTCAAGCAGCCACACACACACGACATCGTATTTGGACACGATCATCAACAAGACATTACCAGGCAACACATTTCCAATAATACACAGAGTTATCTCTATGTTCACTGCAATCTTAGCTGATGTTGCTGGATCAACATGAGAACACGTAGGAGCTGTCTGCTACAGAGCCACGCACTTCTTAATGTGTGCAGAATGATGTGCTCCAAAACACTTGTGCTTGTACCAGCACTGTACTAGGTCACCATATCAGCCACAGACCATCACCTATCCAGCTTTACAGAGTGTGCAGCCTCCACATTCTGTGATGAGGTGTGAATGTTACACACCTTACCACTTACACATTATTTCACTGGCCTTCAAACATTTCCAATAAATTCTCACAACAGTAGCACATAAATAGCTGATCAACTTTGTCATGTCCTAGACACATGCTCCCAGACACCAGGTCATAACAATTTGCCCTTTGTCAAACTCACCTGTATCAGTGGATTCCCCTATTTGCACTCTGTATCCTCAACAGAATGATTCCTCATTCATCTCTGATCTAATATAATTATTATATACTTTCCTTACCATGTCACATGCCAGCAATATCACCAAGCAGCACTGAATCTCGTCGTGGACAATCATAATAATTTGGCTCATCAGTATGTGTCTACAGCAATTTTATTACAAAATTTGACATTTTTAGTGTTCTTATGCTAGACAACAGAAAAAAACTTGGGCAGCTTTTTGATAAGGGAACATTACAATAAATACAAAAATTCCTAATTTTTTAAGGTACTACATCACGTCCTCTTGTGTCAATTACCAAAATTAGTGACTCAGTTGTGTACCTACTCACCATATCGGTGCATGAATCACAGTAGTCAAAAACTACTTTGAGAGAAAAAAAAAAAATTTGCACATAGTACCTTAAATCATAATGGTATTTAAAAAAATACTCACTGATGGAGTGAAGGTCAAAATAAAACAATATTTTTAACTATGTTTCACCCCAGGAAGTGGACTAAAATGCAGAATGAATACCAGTCCATTAATACTGTTGAAGATTTTTGCAAAATGGATTACAAAGTCAGATGGGAGCGGGGAGGCGGTATCAGTCACAGAGTACTCAAACAATTTGCTGTTCTTATACTAAATGGTGTGAAGATTGTCAAAAGCGTACATTACAAAACAAATCTAATTGCCAACTGAAATAAGATGTGTTTTGAATGATTTCACGATGGCTTCAGCCGCCATTCTCTTCATCTGACATACATCACGAAATCATTCAAAAAATTAATTATAGTTGCAGACCGTATCACAATGAAGATAATATAATATTTGTTTTGATCAAAGTATGAAGTTTATTGTGTCTATACTTCGGGAACATTTCAAAGACTGGAAAAACTTATGCATGTCAACCCATTGTATGTCCCAAACTACAATGTACAATAGTTTGAAAGAAAGGAATATTGGGTTTAATGTCCCATCGACATCAAGGTCATTAGAGACGGAGCAAAAACTCTGATTGTGTCAGGGATAGGGAAGGAAATAGGCCCTGTCCTTTCGAAGGCACCTGGCATCCTCCTGTACTTTAAATACCCTGAAAATTGTTGTGGTGAATGCACCATGTAAGCAAACACAAGCTGTTGTGACTCAAGTAAAACAAAATTATATCCTTACAAAACAAGAAAAAAAATTAGTAGCCTCCCAAATGTACTTGTCAGATTATCAATCTCTACCCAATAGCTCTTATGCTTACAGACACCATCAGTGAAGTGTACTCTATCAGTACCACCTAGACCAGCCCCACAACTGGCAAAACGTATTACATTTCAAATTCTGAAGGTGGCAGGGGTAAAATACAGGGAGCGAAAGGCTATTTACAATTTGTAAATAAACCAGATGGCAGTTATAAGAGTCGAGGGGCATGAAAGGGAAGCAGTGGTTGGGAAAGGAGTGAGACAGGGTTGTAGCCTCTCCCCGATGTTATTCAATCTGTATATTGAGCAAGCAGTAAAGGAAACAAAAGAAAAATTCGGAGTAGGTATTAAAATTCATGGAGAAGAAGTAAAAACTTTGAGGTTTGCCGATGACATTGTAATTCTGTCAGAGACAGCAAAGGACGTGGAAGAGCAGTTGAACCGAATGGGCAGTGTCTTGAAAGGAGGATATAAGATGAACATCAACAAAAGCAAAACGAGGATAATGGAATGTAGTCAAATTAAATCGGGTGATGCTGAGGGAATTAGATTAGGAAATGAGACACTTAAAGTAGTAAAGAAGTTTTGCTATTTAGGGAGTAAAATAACTGATGATGGTCGAAGTAGAGAGGATATAAAATGTAGACTGGCAATGGCAAGGAAAGCGTTTCTGAAGAAGAGAAATTTGTTAACATCGAGTATAGATTTAAGTGTCAGGAAGTCGTTTCTGAAAGTATTTGTATGGAGTGTAGCCATGTATGGAAGTGAAACATGGACGATAACTAGTTTGGACAATAAGAGAATATAAGCTTTCGAAATGTGGTGCTACAGAAGAATACTGAAGATAAGGTGGGTAGATCACGTAACTAATGAGGAGGTATTGAATAGGATTGGGGAGAAGAGAAGTTTGTGGCACAACTTGACTAGAAGAAGGGATCGGTTGGTAGGACATGTTTTGAGGCATCAATGGATCACATTGGAGGGCATCGTGGAGGGTAAAAATCGTAGAGGGAGACCAAGAGATGAATACACTAAGCAGATTCAGAAGGATGTAGGCTGCAGTAGGTACTGGGAGATGAAGAAGCTTGCACAGGATAGAGTAGCATGGAGAGCTGCATCAAACCAGTCTCAGGACTGAAGACGACAACAACAACAACATTACATTATCAAAGGAAGAGGTGCCTAAGAGTATGTATGATCAACCAATTTACTTTAAGTTTTACCCATCTTGTTATATTGAGAGTCAGAGTGAATGGCCACACACTTTCTATCAGCAAAATCCAAAATCCTGTTAATAGTGTGTTGTAGAAATAAGAGCAGTGACCAGATCAGGAAGTTCAGCATTCTAGATACCTGGATAAGAAAAAAAGGGGGGGAGGGGGGTGGCACTAAGAGGTCAGTGACGACTCCAATCTTGTTTGTGTCTCAAATATATGGTGAATACTCAGCACATGTGACTGAAACTGGATATTGTAATTTTTTACGCAAGTTTTTGTGATTAATTTCTTGCTTTGATATATCCATCTACATAAAATAACTAAGTACTTTCTACAATAGTACTAATTACATGGCATGTACATGTGAAAAATGAAACAAAATATAACTCTACCCTGCAAGCCAATATCATTTTCCTTTCAAATTCCTCTTTAATCATCTTGTATTTTTCTATCAATGCTTTATACTCTTCTTGCGCCTTCTTGAGTTTTATTTCTGCTTTCTCCAGATCCTTAGGTGACGCATTTTCTTTCTTTAATTTTTCATATTCCAAGCCCCTTTGTGTGTATGTATCCTTAGCCTTTTGTAGTATCAAGGTCGTTGACTGTATAGCTTGGACCACTTCCAATGTGCTTCCTTCTTCCTCTTTAACCTGCAAATTATTTCCTTCATTGAGTGTCTTATTTATATGGTGATATTTTAGTTTAGATTCATTCAACAAATTTCACAAGCATTATGAAAAAAATATATATAAAATCAATGAACCATTTACAATTGAACTTCCTCAAAGCAAAACAACTATATAAACCCGTTTAATATAGTATCAAAAATTAAGAATCCGATTATTTTAATGTAAGAGCTTCACTATTTGAGTCACACATTTAAAACTGATTTGTCTGAATGGGGCTGTGAAGCAAAATTTCAGTTATTCGAACAACAAAATCAGTTTTCTGATAGCAACTAGTATGTATCAGAAACAAATTTAAATCAATAACAATTACAAAATGCTGTGTCGTCTTGCACCCAGACATAATTCTTAGTGCTGAAAATAGTCCGTGTTTCTACCAGAAAAATCTGACAGTACTCTTAAGTTACTAAATTGAAAAGGCTATGGCTGAAGCCATTTCTTATCAAACAGAAAATCTTTCAACATTAAAATCTCTGTTTCTATCAATGCTCTAAGAGTTGCTTATTATTTAAATGCATTTTTTTTATGTAGACCTGCAGGACTTTACAATGCTTTCTGACAAGGGGTAGCCAGTCATCATTGTTGATCACAGATCCGAATGTACAGATGTTCATCACTGAATAAAAAAAACTACACCATCTACTTTGGCTTTTAGTTCAACACTACTTATCAATAATAATAATAATAATAATAATAATAATAATAAATAATAATTGATCAAGGTCCGAGTCACTTTCCATTTTTGACCAGACATAACGTCTGAGAAAAGAAAGAAATAATAATAATAATTACTGGTGAGATATAATGGCTGCTACCTCACAACCAAAAAGTGGATAATATTCAGCAGTACTTAGTTTTTGAGAAATCCAGTACAGAAGATATCTCACCTGCTCAAGTTATAATGACTACATGACTACTAACAGTTAATAAACCTCTGTGTGTGTGTGTGTGTGTGTGTGTGTGTGTGTGTGTGTGTGTGTGTGTGTGTGTGTAGGAGAGGGGGGGAGATTGCCTATGGTTCGATTCTCCTCCCAATTTCAAATAAACTTTTTCCTTATGCAAAATATACTTAGTTACTGTTTATGCAGGTTATGTCCTATTCATTTGTAGCACATTGCACAGTAAAGCCTGTGTTTCTACTGTTAAATGACCTGGGAAAAAAAGGTGAAAGAATGTACACACATTTTCAGCAAGGTGAAGGAACAGCACAAACACACATGCAAACTTCCTCCAAGTTCATTAGGTGTTTGGTGAGGACAGTCAGAAAAGGCAGTCGCCTCTTTTTGGTTCCTATATTGTGTGATCTCTCTCAACAATATTAACTGAAAGGAAGAGGTCCCCAGTGGTGGGATGGACTTTTTAGAACCAAATATACAGTGATGTAGGTTAATATCCCAGCTATACCCTGTAGCCACTCACCCTGGTGTCCCTCATTTGTGAGTAACTGATGATAAACAAATTTGTAATTTTGTGTGAAACTCAATAGCTTTAAAAAAAGTGTGGTTACGAGGTGTGATGAATAGGATAATAGCTTCACATACAGGATATTGTGGGTTGTAATCTTGTCAGGTGCAGTAATTTATTTTTATTTTTTAAATGAAATTTTTTATTTCCCTTCATTTGTCACATCATTTTAATCATTACATCAAGTTCATTTGCTCTCATTTTTCTTCCTGTCATTCTTTTTCCACTTGAAATCTTTGTTCGTATGTTTTTAATCAATTTTATGTTTTAATTTTGATCTATATTCCTTTGTTTTATCATCGTGATTTTTTGTCCAGGTTATGCAATTACTACCTGGACCAAAAAAAAGAAAGGATGATAAAACAAAATAATTTAAATAAAAATTAATACACAAAATTAATTAAAAACACATGAACAAAGCGTTAAATCTATTCCTCATTTTGCTCGAACTTTGTTTTACTTATAAACCCTTCTTTCATTTACGTCTCCATCTGGGTTATTTTGTCCATAGTGTAATAGGAATTTAGTTATGTTTTAAATGTTTTTACAATGGTTACCATGCAAAGAAAAAAAAACCTGCACATCTGGCAACAAAACCTACATTTTTCACACCATTGCATACACATATAAATAGATTATTTTGCCTTTTGTTTTTTAACTGATTGATTGGATTTCTCAAATAATTGAATATTATAATACATCAATGTAATTACGTTCATACTCATAAAATTCTCATTGGAAGAAGAATGAGCTAAAGAAAAAAATGAAAAAGTTCATACGGTGATTAAAATGATGTGACAAATGAAAAGAAATAAAAATTATATTTAAAATAATTAATTTAATAAAATTAATGATTAAAGTCATTTTGATCAAAACTAAAGAATAAAAGAAATTACTGCACATGACAAGATTCAAACCCACAACCTTTTGCATGCGAAGCTGTTATCCTATCCATTACGCTCCACAACCAGTCTATGTAATAAGAACTATCTAATGCTACTGAGCATCAAGCAAAATTATGTATATTTTCTTCATGAATTACCTCTCCTTTTGAATGGGGAGGGGGGCAAGGGGACAAGTTGAAGGGACATATGTACTCAAATAATCCTCACAAAAAGGCAGAGTTAAAGCAGAACATTGAAAACATTCTTGCAGCCATCCCTTAGGCAGATGAACTAAGTACATTCTAACAGTTTGATAAATCACGCACATCACTACACTGATGTCAATGGTGGTCATTTCTAGCATTATCATTAATGACCAGTTCTCTTTTTCATTAGCTAGGGAACTTGCTTTGAGTCACACTGAAGAGAGGTCTCTATTTTTTGGCCAGCCTGTAGGAAAAACAACTTCTGATTCATCATCATGAATGTAAACTGCAGTTTATTGTAAGGTATAATTATTAAATGGGAACAATACTAACTGCAAATGATATAAAAAATGAAAATTCTGTCAATATTCACAACCTCTTCCACATTAAAGAAATAGAAACTATTTATATTACTGAAATATTCATAGTTTTGTGAATATGATTAACCTTACAAAATAAAATTTTTCTTAAAATTCTGGATGCAGACTTGAATCCAAGTAAACAAATACAGAGTGGGCCACTTGCACAGCTCACCTCTTGATGCACTGAACACTTTCACCAAATCGTTATCATCACAAGCACTTACGCGACACTGTTGCACAACTATTTCCTCCAAAACTACTGCGTCTAAATTTTCTTCATCGAAGAAAATCTCTGGGAAATTTCATCCAAATCCAGGACATGCAACTGCTTTGTTTCTGCCCAAGAACATCAAAGTTCTGAAATACTGTGTGTGTGTGTGTGTGTGTGTGTGTGTGTGTGTGTGTGTGTGTGTGACATTTTCTGAGAAAATTCTCCATTCATATGAGTAAAAGATTTTCTCTGACTAAGGAATTCACTCTCACTACCTCTCCTCATCCTTTAGAATGTTCTCAATGTGCATCTTCCGGTGAGTCTGGGACAGAACATCTGCATAATCTTATGTTTCATTCACCTGGCTCAAACAGGCAAACTATTTGATGTACAAATATGGAACTGACATCAATGTGTTATGGAAGAGTTCCACTACCTTTGTTTTTAGTTTTGTGTGCGTCGACATATTATTAAGACTATTACAGACAGCCTATAAAAATGCATTTTCTGATGATGTTGCTGAATTTTCAACATGCGGGAAACTTTTTTGCTACTGAAGTTAAGTGAACATAAAATGCAAATGAAATCTTAAGAATATATCATATTTTCATCTACTCCAAACCGGAACTCTGTCAGAGTTTTCCAACCTGAGATAATTTTGGTTACACATGACACATAATGGTCCGCTCATGCTTTAAGTACTTAAGCAGTCATCTGTGCACTTTCGTTATAAGAAACAGATCACTAGGTTTGGAATAAATCAGTTATTAACTTTTCTGAACTGCCAACTTACTTCTAACATAACAAAATGTAAGACTTATGTTGCGAGGAAACGTGGTGATGAACATCTGAAAATGTCAGTGGACACAGTTGTCTGGTATCTGCCCAAGTTTTCTCCTAAACCAGACTGAAAACCTGGATCTACTAAATAGCACAAAAATGTTTTATTTTCACTTACTTTGAAAGGTCACCCCTCTTCTTTCACGGTTTTCGGGAAGGAAGTTCGCCAGCCAAATAACGTTTTTATTGTTAAATTTACAGAAACTTCTACAGGTTCTCTGTTACTTATTTCTTTGGGCTACATGTAAATTTTTTTGCCCACTGAGCAACACAAATTCTCAGCTAGAAGAATACTACAGATCTCATTTCAAAAAAAAGGGAGAATGTTCTCCATTTGTGTGAAACTTCTCTACATTAGGGACCCAGGGATGAATGGGGCCACTACAGTGCAAAGGTAGTGGAGTGGCAGGTTTTGGAGGCAAAAGTGTTGGTCAGGGGTGACTTGCAAAATTCTGTTGCAAGATACAACATATTTTATTCACCTTGGATTACAATGTCAGAGTGCTGTGGCACCCTCTGATAAGTCTGCAAGCGTCTGGTCTGGTGATGATGACATTGGAAAACTGCGACAGTGTTATGGCCAATTGACATTCACATCCTGCTTCACTAACACTGTTCACCTCACTCAGCAGCGTGTGTCTGAGTTAACACAATGCAGTCCCAAGTAAGCAAAGCACAATTCTCCTGAATTCCCATAGGTAGCCAAGGTTACTGAGTTAGCAGCTCACTATGGTGTTGAGGGATGGCAGCAGAACCACCATGGCAGCAAACTGATGCTGTCCAAGGCAGAAGTTCGGTGTTGCTGTGACCCCTGAGGTTGGTTGGTTGGTTTAAAGGAAGGGGGGAAGGAACTAAACTGTGAGGTCATCTTTCCCTTGTTCCCAGTAAAATAATTACACAAGGGAAAGAAGAAAAGGAAGGAGACAAACAGCACAAAAACAGGAGAATGGAAGAACCAAAAGAATGACAGAAGGACAACCAACACTACTATGGACAAAACAGGAAAAGAAAACCACAGAGAGAGCCAAGAAACAGTAGAAGGGATAAAAACAAGAGAGCAGATGACCATGGCTGGCTGATCACGAGAATAAAAAGGAAAATCCAGCCACCCTGCGACACATTAAAACATCCAGCCTAAAAGTGTTTGAGTGGAGAACACAAAGGGCCAAAGTACATGAGCGAAAACCTATATAGAATCATAAAACCCACCGTCACGTATAAAACATAAGACTATATTAGCTGATGAGGTCAGATAAAATTAATGGCAACGAGTTCGGTAACTGAAGAGTCAATAGCAGGGCAGCCAAAGAAGGACAGCTCACCAACATATGGGCCACTGTCAGCCGGGTGCCGCACCGACACCGAGGTGGGTCATCACAACGCAGGAGGTAGCCGTGTGTCACCCAATCGTGGCCAATGCGAAGCCCACAGAGAACCACAGAGTCGCCACGAGAGGCCCACGTGGAGGTCTTCCCCACATTCACAGTCTCCTTAATGGCATGCAGTTTGTTGTGCATACTAAGATTATGCCATTCCGTCTCCCAAATCTCCAAAACCTTGCAGCATAGTACTGAACGCAGGTCAGTTACAGAGAAGTCGATCTCCATAAGTGGTTTCCGCGTAGCCTGTTTAACCAGCCTGTCGGCAAGTTCGTTGCCTGGGATTCCGAAGTGACCTGGATCCAGACAAACACCACTGAAGACTGCATCATTCCAGGGCATAGATGGACTCCTGGATGGTCATTATCAAAGGGTGATGAGGGTAGCACTGGTCGATAGCTTGTAGGCTGCTCAAGACAGAAGAACGTCTCCCCAGGGAATGAACGTATGTGCTCAAGAGCACAAGGTATAGCCACCAGCTCAGCAGTGAAAACGCTGCAGCCATTGGGCAAGGAATGCCGTTCAATATGCCCTCCATGCACATATGCGAAGCTGACACAATCATCAGCCATCAAGCCATCGGTGTAAACCACTTCATGCCCTCAGTACATGTCAAGAATCGAGAGGAAGTGGCAGCAGAGAGCTGCGGGGTTAACTGAGACCTTAGGGCAACATGAAAGCTCCAGGCAAAGCCGTGGCCTAGGAGTACACCATGGAGGTGTACGTGAATGGACCTAAAGTATAGGTGGTAACGGCAAGGACTCTAGTTCGGAAAGAAGGGATCGACACGAACTGCAATTGGAAACCCTGACCTG
Organism: Schistocerca nitens; assembly: GCF_023898315.1. Classification (NCBI taxonomy): domain Eukaryota; kingdom Metazoa; phylum Arthropoda; class Insecta; order Orthoptera; family Acrididae; genus Schistocerca; species Schistocerca nitens. Next base: position 369,034,031 of record NC_064616.1, read on the forward strand.
GGCCGCCAATGCGGGAGATAAACCACTGTGGGTGGGAAAAGGAGACAGTAATTCGGATGCGCAGGAGAACTACAAATGTGTGCAATGTAGCTGGCCAGCAGTTGTGAATGCCTATCCTGCAATGAAGGGACTCCAGCCTCCACCAGGACGCTGGTCACCGGACTCGTCCTAAAAGCTCCTGTCACTAGGCAAATGCCACAATGGTGCACTGGGGCACCGCCGAACCATAAACCAGACTACCAGTCAAGGTGGGATTGAACAAGGGCTCTGTAGAGCTGCAGCAGTGTAGAGCAATATGCACTCCAGTTGGTTTTGCTCAGGTAGCGAAGGGCATTGCGGTGCTGCCAGCACTTCCGCTTAAGCTGATGAAGGTGAGGAAGCCAAGTCAATCGAGCGTCAAAAACCAGTCCTAAGAATCAGTGTGTCTCCACTACAGTGAATGGTTTGTCATTAAGGTAAAGTTCTGGTTCCGGATGAACAGTACGATGCCGACAAAAGTTCATGACACATGACTTTGCGGTCGACAACTGGAAACCGTGGGCTAGAGCACATGACTGCACCTTGTGGATGGCTCCCTGTAGGTGCCGCTCAGCAACAGAAGGATGAAACACACAAGTCGTCTGTATACAGAGAAGGTGAGACAGATAGCCCTACAGTTTCTGCTTGACCATTAATGGCCACTGAAAATAGAGAGACACTCAATACAGAGCCCTGCGAGGAACTATGGGAGGCACCAACTTGGAAAAGTACGGGGCGACAGGAAATTTTGGATAAAAATCTAGAGCGGGCCTCAGAGACCCACTCATACAATGTGCCAAGGATATGATGTTGCCAGGTTGTGTCACACACTTTTTGTAAATCAAAAAAGATGGCAACCAGGTGTTGGCACTGGGAAAAGGCTATTCAGATGGCAGACTCTAGGGACACAAGTTTACCAGGGGTAGAGCGACCCTGGTGGAAGCCACCCTGATATGGAGCCAGTAGGCCACATGACTCCAGCACCCAACCCAACCGCCAACACACCGTACATCCCAGCAGCTTACAAAGTGCGTTGGTGAGGCAGATGAGCCAATAGCTATCCACATCAAGTGGGTTTTTACCGGGTTTGAGCACCGGAATGATGGAGCTCTCCCGCCACTGCGATGTGAAGACGCCATCGCACCAGATCTGGTTGAAGATGACTACAAGATGTCGCTTGTAGTAAGATGAGAGATGTAGTCAGATGAGAGATGTTTAATCATCTGACTGTGGATCCGATCTTGCCCAGGAGCTGTGCCGGGGTACTGTGAAAGGGCACTGAGGTGCTTCCACTCTGTAAATGGGGTGTTATAGGATTCACTGTGGCATGTAGTGAACAAGAGGACTTTCCCTTCCAGTCGCCGTTTGAAAGTGCAAAAGGCTGGGGGGGGGGGGGGGGGCGTAATTCTCCGATGCAGAGACTCGAGCAAAGTGCTCAGCAAAGTGCTCTGCAATCCTGGCTGTGTCGGTAGATAACAGGCCATTTATGTTAACACCGGGAACACCTGTTGGGGTGTGGTACCCGAAAACACATTTCATCCTTGCCCAGACTTGGGAAGGTGACGTATAGCACCCAATGGTCGAGACATATCTTTCCCAACACTCCTGCTTCCGTCATCTGGTAAGCTGTCAAACATGGGCACGGAGCCATTTAAAGGCTATGAGGTGCTCCAGGGAAGAGTGCTGCTAATGACATTGTAGAGCTCGCCAATGCTCCTCAATTGCTTCAGCGACTTCCAGCGACCACCAAAGGACTGCCTTCCGCCGGGGCACCATAAAAAGCAAGGTATCGCATTTTCTGCTGCAGGAAGGATTGTTGTAGTCACCTTCTCAACCACCACATCGACGATACCATGTGGGGGGAGATTCAAGGGTGACAGCAGAGGTGAAAGTTTCCCAGTCCGCCTTGTTTAAAGCCCATCTGGGCAGGCATCCGTGAGCCTGATGCCGGGGCAGTGACAGGAAGATGGGGAAGTGGTCACTACCACACAGGTTGTATTGTGCTCTCCAGTGCATAAATGGGCTAAGTCCTGGGCTGCAAAATGATAAATCAATGGCCAAGTAACTACCACGAGCCACAATGAAATATGTGGCAGCCCCAGTATTTAAGAGGCAGTGGTTGAACTGAGACAGTAAAGTTTTGACATCTCTGACTCGGCCAGTAAGCACGGTACCACCCCACAAGGGGTTATGGGTGTTAAAATCCCCCCAAAAGTAGGAAAGGTTTAGGGATTTGATCCATCAGTGCAGCTAATACATTCAGGGGTACTGCACTATCTGGAGGAAGATATACATTGCAGACAGTTATTTCCTGTGTCCTCCTCATTCTGATAGCCACAGCTTCAAGAGGGATTTGAAGGGGCACAGTTTCACTACAGACTGAGTTTAGGACAAACGCAAACTCTGCCTGACACTCAATTATAGTTGCTATGGTTCTTGTAATATTCCTTATAGCCACAGAGGACAGGGGTCCGCATTCCCGGGAACCAGGTTTCCTGGAGGGCAATGCAGAAAGCAGGTGTAAAGCTTAACAGTTGCCGTAGCTAAAAACCGCCGCAATTCCACTGGAGGATGACGTCATTGTGAGACTGGGAAGGCATGGAACATTCAACAAGGCAGTTTACACCTCAGGGTCATCTGCTGCCACCGACTTAGTGCCTCAGCAGTCCATATCCATTGTGTCTGAGGGTCTGGCGACATCTAGGTCCTCAGGGGACGCCAGCATCTCCACCTCATCCGCAAACACAGAGCTTGTAGGCAGCAGTGGTGTGGGTGCCACTGCAATTCCCTTGGTCTTGGGGGATGATCTTTTTGGATTTCTCTTGCTGATTCTTGGGTTTCCCTGGCTGGGAGGGATTTATTGTCTCTGGGACTGAGAATGAGTGTGAAGCCCTGCGACCAGCTGCTTTTCGGCTCTTCAGCCACTGGCAGCTGGCATCTTTCCCACTAGCAGAAACCTGGGAAGGGAGGACCCAAGAGAACCCCTTCCTAGCGAGAGGAGCCGGAGAAGACTTACGCTTCTCCGGTGCAGAAATGGGGATTGATATCCCCGAAGGTTAGGGGGTGCTGCTCTCAATGTAGGTGGTGCAGGAGCAACAGGGAGGGAAGTGCCCCTCACTATCAAGGGGGCAGGTGTGGTCCTCCAGCTCTGAGAGGTGACTGGTGTTGGCGGAGCTGATGGGGCTAGAACTTTTAGCGGCAGCATAAGACGATGTCATGCGTACAGGATGTAGGCGTTCAAATTTCCTCTTAGCCTAATCCTGCAGTCTGGTGAGCAAGGCGAATGGTGCTCTCCACAGTTGACACAGATGGGAGGCGGAGCACACGGAGTATTGGGGTGTGAGGGGCATCCGCAATCTCGACATATAATGCTGGAAGTACACGGGAAGACATATGGCCGAACTTACAGCATTTAAAGCACCACATTGGGGGAGGTTTATAGGGCTTGCCATCACAGTGGTAGACCATCACCTTGATCTTCTTGGGTAATTTATCACCCTTGGAGGCCAAGATGAAGGCACCGGTGGCAACCTGATTATCCCTCGGACCCTGGTGGTCACACCAAATGAAATGTACACCTCACTGCTCTAAACTGACGTGCAGCTCATTGTCAGACTGCAAAAGACAGTCCCTGTGAAATATGATTCCCTGGACCATATTTAAGCTCTCATGGGGCGTTATGTTTATAGGAACATCCCCCAGCTTGTCACAAGCAAGTAATGCCTATGACCGGGCCGAGGGTGCTGGTTCGATCAAGACTGACCCAGATCTCATTTTGGACAAGCACTCCACCTCCCCAAACTTGTCCTCTAAATGCTCAACAAAAAACTGAGGCTTCATCGTATTGAAATATTCCCCATCAGCTCTCTAACATACAAGGTACAGGGGCAAATAAGTCCCTGCCATCCTTAGCCTGACGTTCCTCCCATGGTGTGGCCAGGGAGGGGAATGCTTTGGGGTCATAGTTCTGTGCGTTGACTTGAGCCCATGAATGCTTAGAAACTGCTGGTCTTTGACCTCCAGCAAGAGATGATGCACAGGCGCCACCCAGCCTCAGCATCGGCCACCTTCAGGATGGTCGATGCCCCAGGGAGACAGGCATCTACTCCTTGGCATACGTGGGAAGTTAACGGTGCAGGCATCAGCAGAGTGCTCCCTGTGTGGTCAGGGGGCTACAACCAACAGGGTACATGGCGGCCCCACCACAAAAGACTGGCTACCATGCTTGATATCAGGTGCAACCAAGCAAAGAAGTCCAGTATCATTGTCAGCATAGAAAACGATACTGCACAGTTGATGGAAAAATACGCACCCAGGAGGGTGACCTCACCCAACAGTGGGAGAATAAGCAGAAGTACAGATCTACGTCGACAAAGGATGCAATAGGTCTCAGTGCATGATGGACACGATGCACCATGCAAGGCGCCCTACTCCAATTGGCTCGCTCTTCGGGAAAATTTTGAAAAATGGAGGTCAAATCCTACAGGGAACCATCATGTACAGGCTGAAACGTGAGACACTCCTTTTAGTCACCTCTTATGACAGGCAGGAATACCCCTGGATCCGCATGTGGAGGCCCCTGAGGGATTACTCACAATTGTCGCCTCAATCAACAGTAATAGACTTATAATCTAGAGCTGGTCTGATGGAGATGGCTACCCAGACTGGCATTGGCTGCTGGCTGGCCCACAGTGTGCTGGAAACCAATGTGGACCCAATGTTGTGGAGGGTGCTGTCAGACAGCACATAACTGTGCTAGCATCAGATGGTGTTTATGGCGATTAGTGGCACACTTGTTGTGTCAGTACACTGCTACCAGGCACATACAGATCAACACCTTTGTTTCCCCAACACAGTGGAGATATACCACAGGATGATCTGTCACTGCAAAGTCATTCTCCAATGTCACCATGATTGCACGGCTTAGTCTGGCCATCTCACATGTACAGGCTCACTTGTGAAATTACATTATCAGTGTCACTGTGACCACATGCTTGCCTCACACATGGCTGCCATCGTTTTGCTCGAGATTAATAATGCCCCAAATTAAGCGATAGTGTTGCATATCTTCCCTCTTTTGGAAGACCTGGACACCAGGTCTAAACTCTGACTGGTCTGCAACAGAATACTTCACCACAAAGTCACAATATATGTTATTTACAGTTTTTCCTCTCACATCAAAAATCAAGACTCTGAAAGTGAGGTACTTTCCCTTACAATTCCAGCCCCCTGGTTCCATTAGTCCACAAGCTACTACATATTATCCCTTAAATGTTAAGCAAATATTTACATGAATACTTTCGTATTGTGTCCCTATGGCATCTCTTACTGCAAGCAGCAATGCTTGTTTCAACACCTTTCCTCATCTTTCAAATCACAATTAATTACATCTTACAATAACTCACTCTTACTACTATAAGTGGTCCAACGGTATCTGATGTACAGAGGATTGCATTGTCTAGCTGCCCTCCACCTAAGGTAGATGAAGGCTGCACAAAGCGGAGTCAACATTAAAGTGGCACTTGTATTTGTGATGCTTATGGTCTTGTTCATTCACTGCTGCTCCTCTCAATACTGCTGAACATCTGAAAGCATTTGCTCCACTGGAACACACCCCTCTTGCATGTCTATGAGCCAGTTCTGGGACAGTATTATGTTAGGATTTAATGTTTCATTTAGGTAAGTCAGGTTTTTCACTGGAAGTATCACCAGCTTCTCTGACCAGTATGACTGCGGCTGCGTAATGTTCAACTTGGTTTCACCCAAAACAAAAGTTGAAAGATGAAAGGTGAAACATCTGCCTGGTTATGTCACAGTCCATTCCATTAATAATTATTCCACCCATGTGCCAATCCAAACATTTAGGTTACCCGAGCTTATCTTGTTCATAGCAGTTTGCTACTACAACTTCAGTACTGTTTACAGAAAACACCCTGTGCAAACACAATTGATGAAAATAGGGTCAGGTGGACAATCCTGGCATCTTTCTTTACCAAGTTCAACTGTACCTCGCAAATGCCGGCACCTGTATGTACATCCAGGTTGGGCAGATAATAACCCTCTCCCTCTGACAATGTTCGAGTCCCGTTAGTGACATAACCGCATGGCTATCACCATCTTCTGTGATCAGTAGTATCTCCTGTGTTTTTACTTGGGCAAATTTCCCCAAAGTTCTTCATTTTATTGGGGATGCATGTGTATGGTGTAACATTTGAATCTGGCTTGCCCGCTGCTAACTGGAAACTGTACCAGTATGTACAGTTGCACTAGACATGTTCTGGTCACGACTGCTGCCATATGACAATACAATGGTCGATTCGACTAGTCTGGTCCTAATTCCAGTGGCAACTACTGCATTTTCTGTACACCTACCAAACACTGATCCAGCATTGATAGAGATGGGCTAAGCTGCCCGTGCACCGCATAAAGGACTGCTCCTTACAATTCCTCTACTACTACCCAAGTATCCCACAAGCTATCAGCCAAAGACTGCAACAATCTTGCTACTGCCATTCTCCTATCCAAAGTATCCATCTGAGCTTCTGTAACTCCTAGATTATCGCCCAGCATCTATACTGCTGTTTTTAGTATGCCTTTCCCTTCCATCTCACTGTGTAAATCCATGAACATATTTTCCCAACAATTTACCTCATTACACATTTCCAAAGCATTCAGTCGGCTTCAATGCACAATGACAGTACTCCTGTTATCAATTGTAATACCTGCAGCAACCCCCCCCCCCCCACTCCCCCACCCTCCCAATCCACTCCTGGTGAAGACGTGCAACCTGGTAAGATAAATCCTCCCCTCTTTCATTTCGACCCACGACAACCTGGGAAACGGGAACTCCAATCACCCCCCCCCCCCCCCACACACACACACACCAAAAGGTCTGCCATTATACAGACATAAAAGAACACTCAACCCTCAAATACTTAATTTTCCAACAAATGAGCATAAAAGACAAAACTTCTTCCCCCCATTCTCATTTTCTACTGATATAATGATCATTTGTGTTCCTGAATAACATGTACACACTAATCCAAATGTATACTATCCCCCTTTACCCCCTCGGCCTTAATGCATATGGAACCCTTTGTACAGGTTATGCAAGGTTTCTGCACTTCCTCACCTTCCTACTCCCGTACTTTTACGCCCAAAGCATTAGGTTACCTGTGTCAAAGCATCTGGAGCACCTGAAAATGGCTTGGCATTTACCAGTGATATTGTTTCAACTACCCGTTTTAGCCCTTGGTAATAAGTAACAAATTTCTTGTCCTTACCTTTCGGAATGTACGGGTTCAATAACACTACCCTCTGACTGATTTTATATTGTGGTAACATGCCCACATGATTCCCTAACCACTCTTGGCATTCCAAAGCTCTGGTGTTTATTCCCTGCACACGTTTCCAAATTTCCCTTGTCTTTTTAGCAAAATCCTTAGCGAACTCCCTGCCCTTGCCATTTCTTGGCCCTATTTTGTCAAACAGTGACAGCATGTGCTTTCCGTAAACTACCTCATATGGTGAAAATACTGTCACAGAATGGACTTTTGAATTATATGCACTCCCAATGAAGGATAAATATATGTTCCAATCGTTAAGGCGCATGCCCACATAATGACTCAGCATCTTCCCACTGTGCGATGTACCCACTCCGCCCTACCATTAGCCTGAGGGTGTAATGGACTCATCATTAACTTCTTAACCTTTACAAAATTACATAGCTGCTTTAAAAAACCAGACATAAAATTGTCCCTTGGTCAGTGATCATAGTTTCTGGCACCTCAAATTTGAGCAACCAGCTGCTAACCAATGCTTGTGCAACTGTTGGTGCCTGTTAGGGATGGCAATCATTTCCACATATCTAGAAAAAATGATCAATAGTGTTCAACACGAATCGATTCCCAGCAGAAGTCTTGTTGAATGGTCAGAGGACATCCAAACTAAACATTCTGAAAGGCTCTATTGTTTCTAGTAACCTCTGCAAAGGTTCACATCTGCCCACTGTGTGCACTGTACCACCAACCCCTTACATACTGATCTACATCATTTATCCTAGACTTCCACAAGTGCCGCTCTGCTACTCACCAATTTGTTGTTCTACAACCCCTGTGTCCTGAATATAATGTGGTCATGCACTTCTTTCAGTACTTCCTCCTTTAGGTTTGCAGGCACCACTACTCAAGGCTCCAACCTTATTGTCTTACACAATAACTGGCCCACAAAGTGAATTATAGCTGAGACTCATACTGTTTACATTTAAAGTCAGCCCATTCTGCTGTTTGCCATTCTGCAAGGTTGTGACCCAGTGTCTCTATCACTGCTACTTTCCAGCTTAAACTATCCGTGTTCGTATGTCTCTTACCAGGCTTGTGTACTAATACACTTACCCTCAATACCCATTTAGTTAGCCTACTCGAATGGACTTGAAGCCCCAACAACCACTTAATGGCTGCACGGTCCCTTGCTACTTTAAACTTCTTTCCCTACAAATAACACCTGAAATACACGCTTCCATGTATCACACTAAGTATCTCCTCTGTTGTTGAGTAGTTTTTTCGCACTCTGCTCAACTGTCTAGAAGCATTTGCTACCCAATGCTCCTCTCTGTTCACTACTTCACTGAGAACATACCCTAGGACCCGATTCGAAGCACCCATTACCAAAATAAACTCTTTCTCATAGTCTGGAACAATTAGTACTGGACTTGACATCGAAACTCTCAAACTCCTCAAACTCATCTTGGCATACCTTTGTCCATTCGAAATTTACTCCCATTTTTAACAGTTGGGTATGTGGTCCCACTGTATCTGCAAACTCTTATGAATTTTGTATAATTACCTAACCCCAGGAAAGATTGCTGCTCCTTGTATTACTAGGAATCAGAAATTCTTGTACTGCTTTTGCCAACCTCAGATAGGTTTAACCCCTCCACTGTTAATAATGTGCCATAAACACATAACTACTTTTAATCCAAAATGACATTTCCCTATGTCAAGTGCTAAATTTGCTGCTCGTAAACTTTTAAAACCCTCCTGCAAATACTGCATATGCTGTGCCATATCCTTCACGAAAATGATGTCATCCAGGTATACCATGCACTGGTGAGGTTTCAGTCCCCTCAGACACTGTCCAGCAAACGCTAAAATGTTGCCAGGACATCAAGCCAAATGGCATCCTACAATACTAAAAATCACCCCAGGGGACTGAGAATGCTGTTTCCAGATGGTCCTTCGGGTTTACTTCTATCTGAAATCTTCATGTCTAAGATACAGAAGTACTTGCACTGGCACAAATTGTCAACAGCTTCATTAATGTTTGGGATCGGATATGCATTGGTTGTAGTTTTGCTGTCAAGACGTCTGTAGTCACAACAGAATCTATATTTTCTGACCTCATCCAGAGATTTTTTCGGTACAACTATGACCGCTGCCCTCCAACAACTAGTGTTTTGCTCTATTACCTCATCTGCTAACTGTTGCTCAATTAATTCCTCTAATACTAGTTGCATATGGTGTGGGTCTACGATATACCAGTGACTCGGCCCATGTAGTGATACAATGTTGTGTTACAGGAGTTGCTGTTAAGGCCCTTTAAGAAAAAACGAATTCTCAAATTCAAACACTAATTTCTTGATTTCTAATCTATCCGTACCTCTAAGATGATCTAAATACCTACACAATGCAGTTTTATCAGCAGTTTGTACATTACACTGCTGCACATTGGTCGTGTCTCTACTCATATCATCCAGGACTTTCAAACTAGCTACAAAATTCCCTTGGTGAGCTGTCCTTCATCGGCATCTAAATTATATAAATTCAGGGGCACTATTTACCTGTCCAATTCCTCCCCTATGCATACTGTGCTTCTCATGACAAAAGCAACATGATGTGTCTAATACATCACTTTCTGCCAACAGTTCTACCAAGCACAATTCTTTAAGAGGAACATGGAGAATTTAATGACCACTGACTCAAGGTCCATATGCACCACCAACACAAGTGCCCCATCATCTCACAAAAACTTGTGCTTTCTACCTTCACTATTCGTACTATACTACATTTTGCCTCTTCATTTGTATTAGTTGCAGCAAGACTTATCAGGAACTCTGTTTGGCAGGCCTGGGGTTCCCTTTTGCATTTAACACCTGCTTACTCAACTCCTGTTTCTCCTTACCATTCCTACTATCAAGATGGTGGTGCCTAACCACCTTACATCTACTGCAATGATGTTGGCAACACTGCTTCTGCACATGTCCCGTTCTTCCACCTCTGTAACACCTCACGTTAGTGAAGAAAACTACTCTCTTATCCTGTATTCCTGTTACTACATTAATTTCTTCAAACTCCGTGGCTAATCTGACCACAGTGTATAAGTCCCTCAGGCTATTTGTTCTCGTTCTTCTACATATCAGGTACAAGCCCCTCAAAAATGTGTTCAGTGCTCTCTATTCCATTTCATGGAGTGTGACTATTTGCTTCATCACTTTCGCTTAATTCATATGTCTGCACATTCACTTTATGTATTCTGCCCACAAAATTTTCTACCGACTCATTATGCTTCTTTGACATAGTACTTAATTGCTCGTGAAAAAACCTCGCACTATTTTGCTTCTTGTTCCTATGTAGCAGGCCTTCTTTTCAAATTTCTGTTCTCCTCTTAAGCCCTTTGTACATGTCTTGGCTCCACCTACCCACTATAACGTCGTCATCTATAATAACTGATCCTGTGATCACCACCTAATATTAGCTGTTAACTGATGGTCATCCAGAAAGGACATCAAGTTATCAATCTACTTTTCTGAGAAGGGTTTGATAAAAATGGCTGTAGCTGAATCTAACAAAGGAGTAGTTTGATTGGCTAATCCCAACTCTCCCTCCCTGGCTGCAAGGTTATTATGCAAGTCCGCATTATCTGCTTTCAACTGAGTCATTTTGTTAACCAGTGGTTGATCTGCCTCCCACGTAGTGACACCCTCCACTTGAGATTGCCATTGCAGAACCGTAATCACCAATATACACTAAAGGCTACAAAATTTACTTATAACGAACTGTATTAAATTACACACACTTATATCTCACTTTTTATCATCACTATTAAATATATTCCTCGAGGTGGTGACAATTAGTACAAATTACTGGTATTAATACTGTACATGGTGCAAACTGACCTTACAAGTTACACTGAGACCCCATCTTCTAGACCGAAAATAAAGCTCCTTTGGATTACCATGGAATTTCAAAAGAACAGCCCGTCCCCCTGACTATAGAAACGTACCCTCAAATCATCATGCATCACCTGCTTGGACTCCATACCCTCTACACACAAAACAAGAAAAACAACCACAAGAACTAACTGTCTGCTCACTCATCCCACTGTCTGATGAAACTGTGTGCTGCAGTTGTGAAGATATGCTGCGTGTAGGTTGACTCTGCTGGCACCGTCTGCCAGATGATGGCCATAAGTACTTCTGACACCACTCTATAATGACCCGGGGGTGAATGGGACTGTTATGGTGCCGAGATGGTGGAGTGGTAGGTTGTGGAGGTGGAAATGCTCGTCAGGGGTGGCTAGGAAAACTCTGCTGCAACTTAATTTATAGTGTGCCTAACTTGTAAGTAATAACTCTGGCAGGGCATATGAAAGACAGCAATTCTTTTCTATTATGTTCCTGTCACAGGATGGATTTCTTTTTAGTATCTTTTGCTGTCACTAGAAAACAATAGGAAATACAATATTTGATTATCTCTCCTAACTCAGATAGTGCCTTTTTTCCATCTTTCAGGAGCAATATTTATCTGCAGTTACACTGCATTATTTTGTTATTGTTAGTTATTGCTAAATGGTAATGTCAGGTCTCACAAATTGACTGCCAAACAACAGAATAAAAAAGCAGTTTTGAAGATAAAACATTCATCCTATTAGTGGACAAGTGACTATTCCTTCAGCATGGTCATGTAGCCACACAGTGGGAGGGGTCTGCTACATATTGGGTATGTTAGGCGCGTTATGGAGCTTCTTAGGGAAATAGCATCCAGGGCTTACTTTTACGTAACATTCATTAAGGAACAATTACAGAAAAATGAGGTGAACTTGGAATTTTATACTTGACAGTAGATTTAATATCTCCTATTAGTACCAAACATCTTTTCAATGGCTAAAGGGCTCTCTCTCTCTCTCTCTCTCTCTCTCTCTCTCTCTGTGTGTGTGTGTGTGTGTGTGTGTGTGTGTGTCCACAGCCTTGGGATTAGATGAAGAAATGACACCTATGTAATATGCAGCCTGAGTGTCCCTTCTACTATCCAACAGTCGGTCAACAGATAGGGTGGTGCTCTAAAATGTAGTAGAGTTTGAAGTACCAAACAAAGACATTGTCAGCATCTTTGCAAATATTTTCTTGGTGAATGTGACTACAGTTTTAAAAATGCCTAAAATTCACACACATCTGCTCACATTTGCTCTCACATTCACCCATGCAATCTCATTAGCTATCAAACTGTGACATTACCAATATGTTGTATGTTCAAAAATGTTGAAAATTTATTGGTAGAGAAACAGACACAAAACTACACTGATATAAAGTGTGGTTGTCTGATCACCTACAAAATAATTTTAAGAGCCAACAATCCTGGCAAAACTATTGCCTAATCATTTAAAAAGCAAATCAGATTATTCAGGAAATTAGAAAGACTTGCTAACTCTGTTCATCCACAATACACAGAAAGCAGTAAATACAGGTGTCTCAAATACCATGTTCCTTGATTTCCAAAAGGCTTTCGATACAGTTCTACACTGCCACCTAATGAACAAAATCTGAGTGTGTCATATCAGATCAGCTGTGTGACTGGGCTGAAGTTTCTAGCTAACAGAACACAGCATATCATCCTCAATGGAGAGAAGTCTTCAGACATGAAAGTAACTTTGGGTGTGTCCCACAGGAGTGTTATAGGACCATTACATTTCACAATACATATACATGACCTAGTAGATAATGTCAGAAGTTCCACGAGGCTTTTCGTGGTTGATGCTATTATATAAACAGAAGGAAACACCAGAAAGTTTTAGCAAAATGCGGGAAGACCTGCAGGGGACTCATGCTTGGAGCAGGGAATGGTAACTGACCTTCAACATAAACAAATGTAACGAATTGTGAACACGTAGACAGAAAGACCTTTATTATAAGACTACACAATTACAGAACCATCACTGGAAGCAGTTACTTCCATGAAATATCTAGGAGTATGCATACAATGCAGTTTGAAGTGGAATGACCACATAAATTAATCACAAGTAAGGCAGATCCCAGATTGAGAATCCTCAGGAAAGAAGCTAGCTTATGAAATTATTCATTTGACCAATACTTGAATATTGTTCATCAATATGAACTCTGTACCAGATAGGACTGTTAGAGGAAATAGAGCAGATCCAAAGAAAAGCAGCATGTTTCATTACAGGTTCATTTAGTAAGGATGAAAATGTCATAGAGTTGCTCGGCTAACTCCAGGGGCAGATGCTGCAAGAGAGGTGTTCTGCATCACATTATTGTCTACTGTAAAAGTTCGGACAGTGCATATTCCTAGAAGAGCCAACCAATATATTGCTTCATCCAACAAATACCTCGCAAAAAGACCATGAAGATAAAATTAGGGAGATTCCAGCCCACATGGAGGCATAGTAGCGATTGTTCTTCCCACGAACCATACGCAACTGGTGCAAGAAAAGGGGTAAGTGACATTGGTCCACAAGTACAATCTGCCACACACTGTAAGGCGGCTTGTGGAGTGAAAATGTACATATCACATCATCTGTTAAAACAGAGGGCAGAGCAATTACAAACAAGTCTCTATCCCCATCCATGAATATAAAGCAGTTACTTAAAATGACAGCTTGACAATTGCAAACACACACTCGCAATATACCGAAATCTCAACACCGCGAGCGTGAGCACACACACGCTCTCTCTCTCTCTCTCTCTCTCTCTCTCTCTCTCTCTCTCTCTACGGCCCTCTCGCCAAAGCACGAAGTCAGTCCTACAATTATTGACTATGTGCAATCTGTAGAAGAGTGAAAATCTCATTCTATCTACATTGCTATGAGAAGGTATGCAACAAAAGGGTGTTTACTAATCTCAGCTTACTGACCCCCAATTTCAGTCACACTTCTTTTCCATCTATGTACAACACCTATCACAATAACAAGGTGATGGCTATTGCTTCATGTGTTGTCAGGACCATTTTTTCCATTTTAATATTGAAACTACTCATTCTCTACCACAGTATTTATGATATCTGTTATTTGTTTGCCTGTGAGGAAGCATGGGAATTTGATATTTCACAGCCACAGCAATCTTTTCAGTAACAGTAATGGGAAATTTGGAGAATGACACACTGAACATATAATGGCAAGAGCAATGGTTAATATTAACATTTTTCCATGCTTCTGTGTTGTAATTTAACTTGTATTGAGGCCTGTTCCACTGTCAAAAAAAGACTTTACTGATTTTGGTTGCTGCACAGCATTAATGGTCTACTTCACTTCATCATGTGGTATCATTATTGGCCTTAGTTTTTTTGAACCAATTTTTACTTAGCACAGATGATCAGTCGCTGTTACCAGCCCGATTTCGGTCGTAACAACTAACTTACACTGCGGAGAATGGACATTCTACGCCTGATTTTCTCCTCTCATTGTTTATTTGGCTCTTATAGATGCTCACTGACTAATTTCTTGCAGGACACTACTCCACAAATTTAATTAAAGTTTTGTGGAACTCAGATATCATACAATAATAATTAAGTTTGTTAAGACTTAATAAGTTTAACACCTTATCTGAAATTTGCCATTTTAATTAGCATATACCATTTTGAAAACTCTCCTAATATTTAAAGTTAATTATAATTCCCTATTATCCTTCTTGTACAAAAAAAAATTGACACCTTACCAAAGATTCCCTTTTCACTGAGTTCACTACACTCAGCTGGCGGCTACAAGGGTAGCGGAGGCTGTGTGGCATGGACTGGGCGGTTTTTTAGGTTAGAAGGCCTTGGGAAAGTACGGGGTGGGCTGCAATCTCAAAGGCTGCATGGCAAATACAGGACGTGCCTGGATCAAGGAACAGTCGAAATTGTAGTTGTAAATTATTGTTGTTGTGCTGGGAAAGTCCCTGAGCTTCAAGCGCAAATAGAAAGCACAGAAGCTGAAATCGTTATAGGTACGGAAAGCTGGCTAAAGCCTGAAATAAGTTCTGCAGAAATTTTTACAAAGTCTCAGATGGTTTTCAGGAAAGATAGATTAGGCAGAATTGGTGGTGGAGTGTTTGTGTCTATCAGTAGTGATTTATCTTGTAGTGAAGTCGAAGTAGATACTCCGTGCGAATTGGTATGGGTGGAGGTTATGCTTAACAGCCGAACTAAGTTAATAATTGGCTCCTTCTACCGACCCCCAGACTCCGATGATATAGTTGCTGAACAGTTCAGAGAAAATTTGAGTCTTGTAACAAATAAATACCCCACTCATACGGTTATAGTTGGTGGGGACTTCAACCTTCTCTCGATACGTTGGCAAAAATACCTGTTCAAAACCGGTGGTAGGCAGAAAACATCTTTCGAGATTGTCCTAAATGCTTTCTCTGAAAATTATTTTGAGCAGTTAGTCCACGAACCCACGCGAATTGTAAATGGTTGCGAAAACACACTTGACCTCTTAGCCACAATCAATCCAGAGCTAATAGAGAGCATCACGACTGATATAGGGATTAGTGATCACATGGTCATTGTAGCTAGGCTCAATACCGTTTCTTCCAAATTCACCAGAAACAAACGCAAAATAATTTTATTTAAAAAAGCGGATAAAGTGTCACTAGAAGCCTTCCTAAGAGACAATCTCCATTCCTTCCGAACTGACTATGCAAATGTAGACGAGATGTGGCTCAAATTCAAAGATACAGTAGCAACACCAATTGAGAGATTCATACCTCATAAATTGGTAAGAGATGGAACTGATCCCCCATGGTACACAAATCAGGTCCGAACGCTGTTGCAGAGGCAATGGAAAAAGCATGCGAAGTTAAGAACGCAAAATCCCGAAGATTGGCTAAAATTTACAGACGCGCGAAATTTGGCATGGACTTCAATGCGAGATGCCTATAATAGGTTCCACAACGAAGTATTATCTCAAAAATGAGATTTTCACTCTGCAGCGGAGTGTGCGCCGATATGAAACTTCCTGGCAGATTAAAACTGTGTGCCCGACCGAGACTCCAACTCGGGACCTTTGCCTTTCGCGGGCAAGTGCTTCAGAGTTCGAGTCTCGGTCGGGCAGACAGTTTTAATCTGCCAGGAAGTTTCATTATCTCGAAATTTGGTAGAAAATCCGAAGAAATTCTGGTCGTATATAAAGTACACAAGCGGCAAGACGCAGTCAATACCTTCGCTGCGCAGTGCCGATGGTACTGTTACCGACGACTGTGCCGCTAAAGCTGGAGTTATTGAACACAGTTTTCCGAAATTCCTTCACCAGGGAAGACGAATGGAATATTCCAGAATTTGAAACACGAAAAGCTGCTAGCATGAGTTTCTTAGAAGTAGATACCTTAGGGGTTGCGAAGCAACTCAAATCGCTTGATACGGGCAAGTCTTCAGGTCCAGATTGTATACCGATTACGTTCCTTTCAGATTACGCTGATTCAATAGCTCCCTACTTAGCAGTCATATACAACCGCTCGCTCACCGATAAATCTGTACCTACAGATTGGAAAATTGCACAGGTCGCACCAGTGTTTAAGAGGGGTAGTAGGAGTAATCCATCGAACTACAGACCTATATCATTGACGTCGGTTTGCAGTAGGGTTCTGGAGCATATACTGTATTCAAACATTATGATTCACCTTGAAGGGAACGATCTATTGATACGTAATCAGCATGGTTTCAGAAAACATCGTTCTTGTGCAACGCAGCTAGCTCTTTATTCGCACGAAGTAATGGCCGCTATCGACAGGGGATCTCGAGTTGATTCCGATTTCTAGATTTCCGGAAAGCTTTTGACACCGTTCCTCACAAGCGACTTCTAATCAAGCTGCGGGCCTATGGGGTATCGTCTCAGTTGTGCGACTGGATTCATGATTTCCTGTCAGGAAAGTCACAGTTCGTAGTAATAGACGGCAAATCAACGAGTAAAACTGAAGTGATATCAGGTGTTCCCCAGAGAAGCCTCCTGGGACCTCTGCTGTTCCTGATCTATATAAATGACCTGGGTGACAATCTGAGCAGTTCTCTTAGGTTGTTCGCAGATGGTGGTGGTGGTGGTTGTTGGGATGTTTAAGGGGGACTAAACAGCTAAGGTCATCAGTCCCCCATTCCAAAATCAGGCGAGCCAAAAATCTACGGAGCAGGTAAAAACCAAAGGGGGAAGAGACGTCCCCCCAGGCGCTAACAGAACACAAATGCAGCAACAAACACTACAGACAAGAACAGGACAGAGAAACACCAGACAGAAAGAACAGAAGAAAGGCAGACGGCCGGAGACTGGTTGACTGACCACGAGAACAAAAAAGGGAAAGAGTCAACCATCTGACGGCACACCAGAACAGCAACAGACACAAGGACAAAAGACACAGAGAGGGAAAGCTGCAGGACCTCCCTAAATCGAACCATAAAAAGGACTACCACGGATAAAATGTAAAACATTGTCAGCCATGGAGACATCGTCGGATAAAACCAAAGCCAAAGTGCCCGGGAGATTAAAAGATTGCCGGAGTGTGCACAGTCGAGGACACTCCAGCAAAATGTGGCCGACCGTCAGCCGGGAGCCACACCGACACAAGGGGGGATCCTCCTGACGCAACAGATGGCCGTGCGTCAGGTATGTATGGCCGATGCGCAGCCGACACAGGACTACCGAGTCCCTGCGAGAAGCCCGCAGGGAGGAACGCCACACATCGGTCGTCTCCTTGACAGCCCGCAGTTTATTCGGGGCTGTCATGCCGCGCCACTCAGCAGCCCACATCCCAAGCACCTTACGGCGCAAGACCAGCTGCTGGTCGCGAGCCGTAAGGCCGATCTCCAAAGCTGGGGCGTCGATCGCCCCTTTGGCCAGCCTGTCTACACGTTCGTTCCCCGGGATGCCAACGTGACCTGGCGTCCAAACAAAAACCACCGAACGACCAGAGCGGGTAATGGTGGAAACAGACTCCCGAATAGAGGACACCAGAGGAGAAGAGGGATAGCAGCAGTCGATGGCCTGGAGGCTGCTCAGGGAGTCACTGCAGATGACGATGGACGTACCTGAGCAGGAACGCATATGCTCAAGAGCGCGCAAGATGGCCACCAGCTCTGCAGTAAAAACACTACAGCCAGCTGGCAAGGAGCGCTGTTCAACATGGCCAGCGTGAGCATAAGCGTAGGCAGTGCGACCATCAACCAGGGAACCATCAGTGTAGACAGGCTCGCAGCCCGGAAAGGAGGCGAGGAGCGCAAGAAAACGGCGACGGAGGGCTACAGGCGGAACCGAGTCCTTGGGTCCCTGTGCCAAGTCCAGACGGACGGCCGGCCGGGGCAGACACCACGGAGGCGTAGGCGCACGGACCTGGAAGTGAGGCGGAAGAGGGAATGACCCCAGTTCGGACAGCAGGGACTTGACGCGGACAGCTATGGAAAGCCCAGACCGAGGTCGCCGTTCGGGCAGATGGAGGACCGTGACAGGGAAAAGCAGGCGACGATTGGGATGGCCTGGCGAGCAATGAACGTGGACAGCATAGTCGGCGAGCAGTCGATGGCGGTGAATCCGCAGCGGGGGAACCCCGGCCTCGACCAGTAGACTATCCATGGGGCTCGTAGGAAATGCGCCAGTGGCAAGCCGGACCCCACAGTGATGGATGGGGTCTAACAACTTCAACACTGAGGGGGATGCAGACCCATAGGCCAGGCTCCCATAATCAAGCCTGGACTGCACAAGGGCTCTATATAATTGCAACAGCGTGCAGCGATCCGCACCCCACGATGTGTGGCTGAGGCAGCGGAGGGCGTTGAGGTGCCGCCAGCACTTTTGCTTCAGCTGAGTAATATGAGGAACCCATGTGAGCCGGGCATCAAACACG
Source organism: Schistocerca nitens (assembly GCF_023898315.1). NCBI lineage: Eukaryota > Metazoa > Arthropoda > Insecta > Orthoptera > Acrididae > Schistocerca > Schistocerca nitens. The sequence goes on from NC_064616.1 coordinate 369,053,145, forward strand.
AGTCCTAAGAAGCGGCAAGTGTCCACCACTTCGAGCAGGTGGCCGTCGAGGTAAAGTTCAGGATGAGGGTGGACCGTCCGACGCCTGCAGAAGTGCATAACTCGAGTCTTGGCTGCAGAGAACTGAAAACCGTGAGTCAGAGCCCATGACGCTGCCTTGCGAACGGCTACTTGCAGCCTGCGTTCAGCGACTCCTGTAGTCGTGGAGCTAAAGGAGATGCAGAAGTCGTCGGCATACAAGGAAGGAGACACCGACGACCCCACAGCTGCTGCCAGACCATTAATGGCCACTAGAAATAAGGAGACGCTCAACACCGAGCCCTGCGGGACCCCATTTTCCTGTATATAAGATGAACTAGAGGCGGCACCCACTTGCACCCGGAAAGAGCGGCGCAATAAAAAGGTTTGAAGAAAAGCCGGGAGCCGACCACGAAGACCCCACTCATACAACGTGGCGAGGATGTGATGCCTCCATGCGGTGTCATACGCCTTCCGCAGATCGAAAAATACAGCAACGAGATGCTGACGTCGGGCAAAGGCCGTACGAATAGCAGATTCCAGCCGCACCAAATTGTCCGTGGCAGACCGGCCCCGACGGAAGCCACCCTGGGATGGAGCGAGGAGACCGCGCGACTCAAGGACCCAACACAAACGCCGCCCCACCATACGTTCGAGCAATTTGCACAAAACGTTGGTGAGGGTAATGGGACGATAGCTGTCCACCGCCAGTGGGTCCGCACCGGGCTTCAAGATGGGGACAATAACACCCTCTCGCCATTGCGACGGGAACACGCCGTCGCTCCAAATGCGGGTAAATATCGCGAGAATGTGTCTCTGGCAGTCCCGGGAGAGATGCTTCAGCATCTGCGCGTGGATGCAGTCCGGTCCTGGTGCTGTATCAGGGCAATCGGCGAGGGCAGCAAGGAATTCCCTCTCGCTGAAAGGAGCATTGTATTTTTCAGAACGACGCGTGTGAAATGAGAACTGCGTCCGCTCGGCTCGCTCCTTTAGAGGGCGAAAGGCGGGGGGATAAGATGCAGTCGCCGAGCTCTTTGCGAAGTGCGCGGCAAGCTGTTCAGCAATGGCGGCAGCGTCCGTGCAGACAGCGCCGTCCAAGGAGAGCCCAGGTACACCCAAAGGGGTCTGGTATCCATAAATCCGCCGGATCCGGGACCACACGAGCGAGGGGGAGACACGGGAGCCCAAGGAGGAGACATACCGCTCCCAGCACTCCTGCTTACGCCGTGCAATAAGACGGCGGGCGAAGGCACGGAGCCTCTTAAAGGCGATGAGGGTCTCCAGAGACGGGTGCCGCCTATGACGCTGGAGAGCCCGCCTACGGTCGCGAATAGCCTCAGTAATCTCCGGCGACCACCAGGGTACAGCCTCCCTCTGAGGGAGTCCAGAAGAGCGGGGGATGGCAGCCTCGGCCACCGAAATGATGGATGTGGTTAAGACACGGACCACCCCGTCGATGGCACCCTGGGGGGGAGAGTCAATGGTTGCAGCAGAAGTAAAAGCCGGCCAGTCAGCCCTGTGGAGAGCCCAGCGGGGCAGGCGCCCAGAAGAATGACACTGGGGCAGTGACAAATAGATGGGAAAATGGTCACTACCACACAGGTCAGGTTGCACTCTCCAGTGGAGGGATGGGACAAGTCCGGGGCTGCAAAGAGAGAGATCGATGGCCGAGAAAGAGCCATGAGCCACACTGAAATGCGTGGGAGCACCGGTATTCAAGAGGCTAAGGTCGAGCTGAGCCAATACATGCTCCACGGACCGACCGCGGTCATCGGAGACAGTCCCACCCCATAGAGGGTTGTGGGCATTGAAATCGCCCAGAAGCAGCAAAGGTGGCGGGAGTTGAGCCAGCAGCGCAGCCAAGACATGCCGGGGGAGCTCCCCATCCGGAGGAATGTAAACAGAGCAAACTGTAATAGCCGGCGAGAGCTCAACCCTGGCAGCGACTGCCTCTAAAGGTGTCTGAAGGGGTACTGGCGAGCTACAGACAGAGTGGTGAACAAAGAGGCAAACTCCACCTGATGCTCGGTGACAGGCAACACGGTTCTTATAGTATCCCCGATAACCGCGAAGGGCGGGGGTCCGCATTGCAGGAAACCAAGTTTCCTGCAGAGCAATGCAGAGAACAGGGGAATCAATCAGAAGCATCCGGAGCTCAGGCAGGTGGCGGAAATAACCGCCGCAGTTCCACTGGAGAATGGAAGCCACCGGGGGAGAGTCAGCTGAGTCCATAGGAGAGGCCCCCAAGGGTTCCGTGAGGGCGAGATCCGCGGCAGAGGCGAGGATTTCCACCTCATCCCCGGAGCCAGGACCATGTACAGCAGGCGGTGCTGAAACCGCCGGAACGTCCTTCTTCTTGGACACATGCCGTTCCTTCTTCTCACGTCGGCCCTTAGTGTGAGAGGGCTGGGAGAGCTTCTCTAAAGGAGCGTCTGAGGCTGACGACGACGCAGAAGGCCTACGACCAGCAGGTGGCGGAACCTTCAGCCACTGGCTGACATCCGGCTGGGTAGGAGAAGAAACGGAGGAAGGGAGAGCCCCGAGGGACCCCTTCCGCGAGAGAGGAACCGGCGGAGGCAACGCCGGCGGAGAAGGAGGGGGAGGGATCGAGCCTCCCGGTTGTGGAGCAGATGTCACTCCCGAAGTAAGCGTGGGGGGAGCGACAGAAGAGGGTTTGCCCCCAACGGCTAAGGAGGCAACAGAGGAAGGCTTGCCCCCAGGCACGAGGGGGGCAGACAGAGATGCACGGCCCCGAGGGCCCACTGAAGGCGGCACAGATGAGGCGACAACCGTCGCTCGCGTGGGCGACGATAACGTGGCTGCAGCATAAGACGTTCGAATGGAAGCAGGATACAACCTTTCATATTTCACTTTTGCCTCTCGATAAGTAAGCCGGTCCAGGGTCTTAAATTCCATGATCTTCCGCTCCTTATGAAGAACAGGGCAATCCGGCGAGCATTGAGAGTGGTGCTCCCCACAGTTGACACATACAGGCGGAGGCGCACATGGAGAATCGGGATGAGAGGGGCGTCCGCAATCTCGACATGTAGCGCTGGATGGGCAACGGGAGGACATATGCCCAAACTTCCAGCACTGGAAGCACCGCATCGGGGGAGGGACGTATGGTTTGACGTCACAACGGTAAACCATCACCTTGACCTTCTCGGGCAAGACATCACCCTCGAAGGCCAAGATAAAGGCACCGGTGGCCACCCTGTTAGTCTTGGGTCTTCGATGGACACGACGGACAAAATGCACACCACGTCTTTCCACGTCGGCTCTCAGCTCGTCATCGGATTGCAACAAGAGGTCACGATGGTAAATAATCCCCTGGACCATATTTAAGCTACTGTGGGGAGTGACGGTGACAGGGACGTCACCCAGCTTATCACACAAGAGCAACGCTCGTGACTGGGCTGGGGAGGACGTCTTGAGGAGGATGGACCCATTCCTCATTTTCGACAACCCCGCCACTTCCCCAAACTTATCCTCCAGGTGTTCCACAAAAAACATAGGCTTCGTCGTAAGAAAGGAGTCACCATCAGTCCTGCTGCAGACAAGGTATTGCGGCACGTAAGGCTCCCGCTTGGCACTAGATCGGCGTCCCTCCCATGGCGCAGCCAACGAGGGGAACGTCTGAGTGTCATATTGCGCAGCATCAAAGTCGACTCTACCTCGCTTAGAGACGCTGGTGGCCGTGCGACCACCAGCTTGGTGTGATTTATTGCGCTTCATTGCGCCACATCCGCCCAGATGCCACCTACTCCGAACGAGGGCTCTCCCCAAGGGCGCCACCCAGCCAAAGCAACAGGTACCTGGCCGATATCCCGTTGCCCGGAGTCCCCGTGCCCCAGACAAGATGGGCACATACTCCTTGGCATGCATGGGGAGGAAACAGCTCTGGCATCTGTAGTGCGATCCCTGCGTGGTCAGGGGGCTACCACCAAGAGGGTACATGACGACCCCACCACAACGGACTGGCTACCGTGCTGGATTTTAGGTGTTGAAAGGGGTCCACAGTTGTCGTGGGTGCTAAGAATGGTATTGTGCACAAGGCGAGAAGGAGGTAACCCAGGAGACGTTGGGCGTAAATCCCGCCACACCACAAGAGGTAACATGCAAGATGGTGGAGCATGATGGACCAATAGAAAAACACCACGTAAGGTGTCCTTCCCCAAATGGCACGCACTAAAAACGGAAATTTTGAAAAAAAAAGGAGGTCAAACCCAAGAGGGGACCATCACAGAAGGCCGAAACGTTTGAGACTCCTTTTAGGCGCCTCTTACGACAGGCAGGAATACCGCGAGCCTATTCTAACCCCCGAACCCGCAGGGGGTGTTCGCAGATGATGCTGTAATTTACCGTCTAGTAAGGTCATCCGAAGACCAGAATCAGTTGCAAAGAGATTTTGAAAAGATTGCTGTATGGTGTGGCAGGTGGCAGTTGACACTAAATAACGAAAAGTGTGAGGTGATCCACATGAGTTCCAAAAGAAATCTATAAATAGTACAATACTCAAGGCTGTCAATTCAACTAAGTACCTGGGTGTTAAAATTACGAACCACTTCAGTTGGAAAGACCACATAGATAATATTTTGGGGAAGGCGAGCCAAAGGTTGCGTTTCATTGGCAGGACACTTAGAAGATGCGACAAGTCCACTAAAGAGACAGCTTACACTACACTCGTTCGTCCTCTGTTAGAATATTGCTGCGCGGTGTGGGATCCTTACCAGGTGGGATTGACGGAGGACATCGAAAGGGTGCAAAAAAGGGCAGCTCCTTTTGTATTATCACATAATCGGAGAGAGAGTGTGGCAGATATGATATGCGAGTTGGGATGGAAGTCATTTAAGCAAAGACGTTTTTCATCGCGGCGAGATCTATTTACGAAATTTCAGTCACCAACTTTCTCTTCCGAATGCGAAAATATTTTGTTGAGCCCAACCTACATAGGTAGAAATGATCATCAAAATAAAAGAGAAATCAGAGCTCGAACAGAAAGGTTTAGGTGTTCGTTTTTCCCGCACGCTGTTCGGGAGTGGAATGGTAGAGAGATAGTATGATTGTGGTTCAATGAACCCTCTGCCAAGCACTTAAATGTGAATTACAGAGTAATCATGTAGATGTAGACTTGTCATAATCAATTCCAGACATAGGAAAGTTGGATAGAGGTCAACACAGTAACCATAGATTGCACTTGAATTATGCAGGTAAATGTTATTTGTGTGAAAAATTAAATCAAATAATAAGAGAAAGGCTTGAAGTGAAAACCTTATACATAAAAACAGTTTGTTTGAAACAGAAACTTTTTTCGAGTATAACAGCCTTCACTATGCAAACGTGAAGGCAAAGTACTTGTCAACAACATCATAAATGACAGTACACTCAAAATATTATCACAAAACATCTAATATCTTACGGACAAAATTGAACAAACTGACAAATTTCTGAGTGGTAGCAGTCCTCCTCATATTTATTTTGTGAACGAACTACAGCGCAAAACTGGAGAAATGAGTAACATTAATTTAAGTAATTATATAAAACTGTCAGTGTCTGTCATAGGAAACAGCGTAAAGGTGGTGGTGTTGGTATTTATGTCAAAAATAATGTCCAGAACAAAAAAAAAAAAAAAAAAAAAAAACAAAAAAAAAATTGACTGGGTGGATAATTTTGCACGCAGGATGGTTTTTTAAATAGCTGCAATAGGGATAAAGCTGAGAAACAGCAGTTTAATAATAGCTAGCCTATACAGATCCCCTAATGATAACATGAAAGAATTCTTTTGTCATTTACAGGAACGTTTTGATAAACTTTCACCTCATAAAAAGCAGACTATCATAGTAGCAGATGTAAACACTGACTCCTTAATAATAGTATGAATTATCTTAGATATATTGATAGGTTTCAGTCCTATAATTACAGTCATGTGAGTTCAACACCAACAAAAATGACATGTTACTCTCTGACATGTATTGACTATGTTATTACAAACTTAAGCAAGGAAGACCTTGTAGTCAGAACTGTTGAGAACCACATTTCAGATCATAATGCATTAGTTCTAGAGCTTCATACAGACAAAGTAGTAGTATCTCATGGGGTCCTATGAAAGAAAGCTAGACTATCACACTTTAAAGGAAACTCTGGCGCACACAAACTGGCATCAGGTAGGCCTATATGAGACAGAAAATATTAATGAAAGGTGAGAAATTTTATACAACATTAACCCATTATCTTAATCAAGGGTGCCCAGTGGTCAAAATACTAAGGAGAACTGACAATTCCAGTAATCTTAAACTTCCCCCTAATGGAACAAAATTACAGGAGATATGAAGGATTTATATATTCTTTTTGGAGACACCAAACTTCAGTACTTCCGATCTACATACCAAGTCTGTAGAAAACCTACAGGGACACACTTAAGACATTAAAAGCACAGATGTATGCAGAAAAGATGAGGAAATCCAGTAATGTTACGAAAACGGCATGGAGTATAGAAAATAAGGAGCATGCAGGAGGGGGGGACATACAATGCAGTGTGGCAGTGTGCTATAACATAACAAGAGGCAATGAAAAATTGCTGAGTGACCCAAAGGAATTATGAGAGATTCACAGACCAATTTAGTAAGATGAGCAGGGAAGATGTGACTGACCCACCAAAAGTGCTAAAACCCAGCAATGTCAGTAATTCATTCTTCCTGAGGTGTGTTACAGAATTGGAAATCCTGAAAATTTAAAAGCAAATACATCCAGTGCTGGGATGACACCTCGGCCGAACTTCTGAAAGAATGCAAAAATGATTTAATAATGCCACTACAACATTTAATAAACAGCTCTTTCAGTCAGGGGTGATTTCCTCACTTGCTACAAGTCACTGAAATAAGACTGGTGCATAAAAAGGGACTATCTACTGACATACAAAATTATAGGCCTCTTTCATTGACATCAATACTCAGTAAGTGGTTGGAAAGGCTACTTCTTGCATGAATTGTTGTTCTGTAAGTACAATCTATTAAAAGGCTATAAGCATGGTTTTAGGAAGGGCAGGTCTACAATAACAGCTGTACCTACATTTTTTTCAAGTGTTATTGAATAAACTTGATGATGGAAATAAAAGTTATTGGCACCTTTTTAGACCTATCCAATGCTTTGACTCAGTCTATTCTTCTATGTAAATTAGGAACTTATGGAGTCACAGGAGTGGCTTTAGATTTGTTAAGATCCATCTTACTGACAGAAAACAATGTGTTAAGCTGTATCATACAACCGGGGGACACATATTAAACAGTAAAATCATCTTATAAAATTCTTGACTGTGGAGTTCCTTTTGTTTTTTGTGCACATCAATGAAATAATAATTGCATAAAATTCAAACATAGTAAATTATGCCGACGATGCCTCCTCCATAAGCTGAGGCTCTAAAAAAGCAGTGAAAATAATACAGAGTACATTAGCCTTATGTCAGAATATGCACCATAAAACAAACTGGCACTAAATGAGGACAAAGAAGTTCTGATGGAGCTTCTGCTGAATTATAAATCAAGACAACTGGATACTGGGCCATAGTTATCAGTTGAAACAAGTGATTAAACACAAATTCCTAAATATTGTGATTAACATCTTACGTGGAAGGAGCACATCACCTACAAGTGTAAAAAATCTCCTGTAACACCTACATGCTAAAACGCCTTTCTACCATAATAGTGCCACCTGTCTTAAGACAAATCTATTTTGGAATTCCACGCACTCACCTACAATATGGTATTGAGATTTGGGGTGGGGCACCAACGGTATACATGTGCGCACAATAGAATAATTAGGACAATAGCTAATACTAGTAAACATCAGTCCTATAGAGAATAATACTTAATTAAGTATAACATACTAACAGTATATTCATTGTACACTGCAGCACCAAAGAAACTGGCACAGGCATGCGTATTCAAATACAGAGATATGTAAACAGGCAAAATATGGCACTGTGGTCAGCAATGACTATATCAGGCAACAAGTGTCTGGCGCAGTTCTTAGATTGGTTACTGCTATTACAATGGTCGGTTATCGAGATTTAAACGAATCTGAATGTGGTGTTATAGTCGGCACACAAGCAATGGGATACAGCATTTCACGAGTGTACAGTGAATATCAAGAATCTGGTAAAACATCAAATCTCCGACACTGCTGCGGCCAGAAAAAGATCCTACAAGAACGAGACTAATGACAACTGAAGAGAATCATTCAGTGTTAAGGAAGTGCAACCCTTCTTAAAACTGCTGCAAATTTCAATGCTTGGCCACCAACAAGTGTCATCGATATGGGCTTTCGGAGTCCACTCATCTACCCTTGATGATTGGAAGACACAAAGCTTTATGCCTCGCCTGGGCCCGTAAACACTGACATTGGACTGATGATGACAAACATGTTTCCTGGTCAGACTAGTCTCATTTCAAATTGTATCAAGGGGATGTATGTGTATGGGTATAGAGACATTCATGAATCCTGCATGTCAGCAGGTGATTGCTCAAGCTGGTGGGGACTCTGTAATGGTGTGGGGCATGTGCAGTTGGAGTGATATGGGACCCCTGATACGTCTAGATATAACTGAAAGGTGACATGTAAGTAAGCATCCTGTCTGATCACCTGCAACCATTCATGTCCATTGTGCATTCTGACAGACTTGGCAATTCCGACAGGACAATGTGACACCCCACATATCCATAATTTCAACAGAGTGGCTCCAGGAACACTCTCCTGAGTTTAAACACTACCACTAGCCACCAAACTCACCAGATATGAACATTACTGAGCATATATGGGATGCCTTGCAACATGCTGTTCAGAAGAGATATCCACCCTATCATACTCTTATGGATTTATGGGCAGCCCTGCAAGATTCATGATGTCAATTCCCTCCAACACTACTTCAGACATTAGTGGAGTCCATGCCACGTAGTGTTGCAGCACTTGTGTGCGCTCGCAGGGGCCCTACACGATATTAGGCAGATGTACCAATTTCTTTCGCTCTTCAGTGTATAACATTGTTTTAAGTCATGTCAAAGGTAGAACCTGCTGGATTCCACAACTGCTCACACCCATTCAAAACACCCACTGAACAAAGGCAGAAATGTTGCAGCTGTGTCAAGTCAATTCTTGAAACTTCTCTGGTGATCCAATCTCCATGTACTGGGTGCATCACTACAACCCCAAGACCAAGGAGCAAAGCAAGAAACTCACTCTGCCAAAGACACAGTCACATAAACTGCTTCTTCGGGCTCTCAAAATTTTCCTTGCCCCTTGTTTTCTCCTGACATGGCACCCAGCTACTTCCTCCCTTTCTCTGATGATGAAACCATTGTGTGGTATGCATTTCTAGAATGATGATGAGGCGATTTTCAAGATGGAAAATTACCTGTACAAAACAAATGTTGCTTGTACAACCAATGTCTCCAACAAATTACGCATTGTGAGGAAAAATGTGTTGCACTGCAGAGTGAATATGGACAAAAGGACTAACACCATCACCATGTTCCATGGCCTGAGCTTGAGTTTTCCACAGTGATAATTAAAACTTTGAGATTATCTCTTGAACAACATATGGCAGCAGCTTTCAATCTTTATGTTAGGGCTCTGTAATATTTCTTTCCACATTCATTCATCTTTGCTCAGTGTGTAACTGGACAGAATGATCCAGCATACTCATCCAAGACAAGGACATCACTCTTTCACTTGGAAAGAAGGAGTACAATGGAGCTTGATAGTTTTTGACAGGAAAACAGCTTTACGCAATGTGAATGAGCAAACTAACTCCAGTTCGTACCATGCTGTGAACTAACAATATTCTGACTTACAGGTGGCTCTCTTATTATATGAATTATGAACCTGCTACCTCTCTCTTTATCATTTATGGATTCTCTTCCTTACCATTCCTTAAGAGTCTCTAACACGTAGTATAACACTAGTCGCAAAAGAAGAAACGAAAACAAAGTAAAACTACCACCCAAGATACATTTATCACAATCACCATAATTAGTTATTTATAAAAAAAAATTGCATAATCACAAACTATACTGTGAAGCATATGAAGAAACTAATGTTTGTAAAAGAAAATTTGATTACAAAATAGACTACAGACAAGTAAAATTGTTCACTTTTAACAGTGGAATACACACGATAAACCCATCACCAAAAAAACTTCGATTCTTAGAGCTACATACTGTAGTATAAGGAGAGATTATACTTTTTATTGGGAAAAAAAAGAGAGAATATACTATCATGATAATGTAACTGCAAGAGAATGTCATGGAAAAGAAAATACTTTAATGCTCAGAATTTGTTACTGGACTCAAAACACAACAACATACAGTTACAATACCACATCTGAAATCAATGAAGAAGGCTATAGTTTCAGACACTTCCACAGGTGAGGTTACAATCATTAAGAAAGATAATGCCAAAATTTGATGTAAACTGTATGCAATCATACAGTTACATTTATTAATTACTATGTAGTTACCAATTTATGTTTTTTATGAAGTTCTTCGGCATATTTGCTAACTTCTTTCACCAGTTCAGTAACTTTCTGTACCATCTGCATGTGCAAATTTGACAGTTTCTCTGCTGAAGAGCGGAGAACTTGCCAAACTGGAGCAAATGTCCCTTGTACACTTCCAGAACTTGTTTGCTTAGCTAACTTAGCCAATAACTTTGAATTATTTTCTTCAATGTTAGATCTGTAACAAAAATGAACTTATATTTTCTCCTCCCCTCTGCACATACTTGTATGTTTATATATTCACATAATTACTGAGTTTGGTACTAAACTTTAACAAGATCCTTCTCTACCAACATGTGTGAATATAAATCAGTAGTTCACTGTCTTCATTTATGAAAGTTTCTACACTGTCTATGAATATTATAAACCTATTGTTATGAAGTGCTTGGCTTATTTATTTATTTTGTTAGGTTCTGTGTAACCATCTGAATTAAAGCCACCCAGTAACATAATTAGTCACTAAATATGTATCCATACAATGTTGATTATAAACAAAAAATACAATGAAATGTTTCCAAATGGTTCAAATGGCTCTGAGTACTATGGGACTTAACATCGGAGGTCATCAGTCCCCTAGAACTTAGAACTACTTAAACCTACAAATGCGAACATTTTAAGTTAGGCTTTACTGTGACTGTCATTGACATTAAATGAAACAACAAGTTTACTGTTACCAGTCACCGTTTTATTTTATATTGTCATCAATGTATATAATTTTACTGCTGTAGCCAATATGATTATTGTACTTAACATCTGTAAAATTTCACCTGATTGTTATTAAAAAGTATGAAATTTCAGCCATTTTAACATTGCACCTGATTGTATAAATGAGTACAAATGTTATGCTGTTTTAACTTGTCAAAATCATATTTATATGCCACCTGAAGTACACACACATATATTCAACACCTCAAAACAAACACCTCCAAATCCTTTAAATAATTATTCTGTAATAATGTTGTTACGATGCATATTCTACGTACTTTGCGATTATGTCTTCTATTCTGCTATATGAACTTTGCACCCAGCAGATTCCAGACACCATATTTGTTTACAAATGTGACAGTATACATCTGATGTGTTACGACAGCAAATAGCAACCTGTGACCACTGAAGGTACTCTATTTTACTTATTTTATGTTTACCATTAGATATCAGTTTAATTTTTTGTCAGAAGAAATCCAAAACCAAGTTCTGAAATAGTGTCTTGTTTCTCCACTAGACAGTGCGATAAGTTCCTCCAAAAATCGTAACACAACACAACACAACACAACACAACACAACACACACACACACACACACACACACACACACACACACACACACACCTCATACTAAATAATGTAAATCCACCTGATGATGGAGGTTTAAACCTTTGAAACGTGTCGTGGAAACAAAAGAGTGACTGGTAACAGTAAACTTATTTCATTTAATACTTAAACCTAACTAACCTAAGGACATCACATACATCCATGCCCCAGGCAGGATTCGATCCTGCGACCGTAGTGGTCGCGTGGTTCCAGACTGAAGTGCCTAGAACAGCTCACCCACTCCGACTGGAGAAATGTTTCCAACATTGTATGCGTATAAGTATGAACACAGTAAAAGACCCTAAAATTACTGTTAGGAATTTCTGCAGGGAATGAAATGAGTGTGTCATGAGGAGACCTTTTAAGTTAGAATTGAGAATCTGGGATCCATCTGCCAAGTTTTTCAATTTGTCTCTGGAACTGAATATGCAGAACAGAACACGCCTTATCATACAACAGTCAAGTATGTGTTACCCAAGTACTAAATGTTTTCCCACCTACTGTTCAATTAATGACTGCTGCAGTTTCTTTTGAATGACTCCATACTACTAATTCTACTGTTCATCTTTCGCGGTACAAGGACTATGGAGATTGGCCACCAACTGGGGTGATGAGGCATACGTTCCCAGGGAGGAGATGTAACACTTCCTCCGTTCTTACTGTGTTTGCTAGATAGTGAGCCCCAGCAAAAAGTCACTTAAAAGTGATAAGGTCAGCCTGCAACGGATGGAACTTTTCACAGCTCTTCAGCAATTCTGCAAAGCTACTTCAATGTCTTTGGTCCATCATGGCACTGGCTGGCTGTGGAGGGGAGCTGTAGGAAAGGGAACAGTAGTTCCAAGTGGTGTGGGTGTGTCTTGCACTACCTCGGAGACACAATCTGACATAAAGAGGGTCAGCGTAACAGCAGACACGTGTCAGTTGGCTCTTCAAAGCACCCAATGTGGTAGTCAGTCCATATGGCAGTGGCAAGGAAGTAACAGGATCACTGGAAAGTGGTCACTGTCAAAGATTGATATGCAGTGAAGCCACGAGACTGGGGGACAATTCATTAGATCGGTAACTGAAAAGGTGCCATGGACAGCACTGAAGTGGGTTCAAGTACTGAGGGGAGATAGGTCATGGATGGTCACTCAGAAGATCGTTGGTTGGTTGGTCTGTTTGGGGTATAAAGGGACCAAACTACAGGGTCATCAGTCCCTTTCTCCTGACGCAAGCAAGGCCCAAGGCACAAGAACACCTAACACCACACCTAAATAGAAAATGAATGGAACGAACAAAAACAGGGAAAACATACACCACAAGGAAAAGTGGAAGAAGGTATTAAAACCACAGAGCATATGGTCTGGGTTGGCTGGTCACAATAATAAAAGAGGATGAGCCAGCCACTCTACAACATGTTAAAATGTCCACTCCAAAAAGACAAGGCGAGATGAACGCATGTAGGGAACAGACGACCACCAAGACAAACAAATGCAAAGAACGTGTGACAGAGTAAAAATGAAAGGAGGGTGGTGACCTCAGAGAGAACACTAAATGCCCACCCTTAGATGGTACAATAAAAAAAAACCCTCATGAGTAAAATGTAAAACTAAATCTGCTGTTGAGGCACTGTTGCCGAACACCAAAGGTAGGGTGCTGGGAAGGTTAAAAGTCTGCCACAGAGTGGCTAAAAGGAGGCAGTCCAGCAAGATGTCGATGACAGTCCTATGTGAATCACAGTGACACCGAGCTGGGTCCTCGTGACAGAGGAGGTAGTCACGTGTTAGCAATGTATGGCCAAAGCGGAGCTGGCAGAGAACCACGGAGTGCCTGTGAGAGGCCCGCATGGAGGTCTTGCGCACATTCGTAGTCTCCTTAAGGTCATGCAGTTTGTTGTGTATACTGAGATTATCTCATTCTGACCCCAAAAGCTGAATAATGATCGTGTAATAATGATTGCAGGTCAGTTACAGGGATGCTGATCTACAGAAGCAGTTTATGTGTAGTCTATTTGGCCAGCCTGTCGGCAAGTTCATTTCCTGGGATTCCGACGTGGCCTGGGGTCCACACAAACATCACAGAACAACTGGACCGTTCCAGGGCATAGATGGACTCCTGGATGGTCGCTAACAAAGGATGGAGAGTTAGCACTGGTCGATAGCTTGTGGGCTGCTCAAGGAGTCAGAACAGAGAAGAAACGACTCGCCAGGGCATGAGCGGATGTGCTCAAAAGCACGAGAAATGGCTGCCAGCTCTGCAGCCATCTGGCAAGGAGTGCTGCTCAATATGTCGTCCATGAACATACATGAAGCCAACATGACCATCAGCCATCAAGCCGTCAATGTAAACCACTTCATGGTCACAGTACATGTCAAGAATCAAGAGTAAGTGAAAGCAGAGTGCTGTGGGGTTAACTGAGTCCTTAGGACCATGTGAAAGGTCCAGGCGAAGCTTCAGCCTAGGTGTACACCATGGAGGTGTACGTGAATGGACCTCAAGTATAGGTGGTAAAGTCAAGGACTCCATTTCAGACAGAAGAGATCGGACACAAACCGCAATATTAAGCCCAGACCTGGGCCTCCGATGCAGGAGATGAACGGCCATGGATGGGAAAAGGAGATGGTAATTCGAATGCTCAGAACTCTGAATGTATGCAACGTAACTGACAAGCAGTTGTGCATGCCTAACCTGCAATGGAGGGACTCCAGCCTCCACCAGGACGCTGGTCACCGGACTTTTCCTAAAATCTCCTGTTGCCAGGCAAACACCACAGTGGTGCACTGGGTCGAGTAAACGAAATGCTGAGGGCACCGCCGAACTATAAACCAGACTCCCATAGTCAAGGTGGGATTGAACAAGGGCTCTGCAGAGCTGCAGCAGTGTAGAGCGATCTGCACCCCAGTTGGTGTTGCTCAGGCAGCGAAGGGCATTGAGGTGCTGCCAGCACTTCCACTTCTGCTGACAAAAATGAGGAAGCCACGTCAATTGGGCATCTAAAACCAGCCCTAAGAATTTATGTCTCCACTACTGGAAGTGGATCGTCATTAAGGTAAAGTTCTGGTTCCGGATGAACAGTACGACACTGACAGAAGTGCAAGACACACGACTTTGCGCGTGAATACTGGAAACCGTGGGCTAGAGCCCATGACTGCATCTTGGGAAGGCTCTCTGTAAGCACCGCTCGGCAACTCCAGTACTAGAGGAGCAGTACATAATGCAAAAGTCATCTGCATACAGATAAGGTGAGACCAATGACCTGACAGCCACTGCTAGACCGTCAATGGCCACTGAAAATAGAGATTCACTCCACACAGATCCCTGTGGGACCCCATTCTCCTGGATATGGGGGGAACTAGGGGAGGCACCAACTTGGACATGGAAAGTATGGAGCGATAGGAAACTTCAGATAAAAATCTGGAGCAGGCCCCGGAGACCCACTCATAAAATGTGGCAATGATACAATGTTGCCATGTCGTGTCGTAAGCTTTTCGTAAATTAAAAAAAAAAAAAAAAAAAACGGCAACCAGGTGCTGGCGTCTGGAAAAGGCTGTTCGAATGGCAGACTCGAGGGAAACTAGATCATCAATGGTAGAGCAACCCTGATGGAAATTGCCCTGGCATGGAGCCAGTAGGCCACCTGACTCCAGGACTCAACACAACTGCCGACTTACGATACGTTCTAACAGCTTACAAAGAACGTTTGTGAGGCTGATGGGCCGATAGCTATCCACATCAAGTGGGTTTTTACCGGGTTTGAGCACTGGAATGATGGTGCTCTCCCGACATTGCAATGGAAAGAAACCATCACATCAGATCCAGTTGAAGATGATGAGGAGATGTCACTTGTAGTCGGACGAGAGCTGTTTAATCATCTGACTGTGGATCCGATCTGGCCCCAGAGCTGTGTTGGGGCAATGTGCAAGGATGCTGAGGAGCTCCCACTCTGTAAATGGGGCATAATAGGGTTCACTGTGACGTTCAGTGAACAAGAGTGCTTTCCTTTCCAACCGCCGTATGAGAGTTTGAAATGCTGGGGTAATTCTCTGATGCAGAGGCTCGAGCATAGTGCTCGGCAATTGCATTTGCGTCAGCAGATAACACGCCACTGATATTATTGCCAGCAACACCTGTTGAGGGCTGATACCCACGAACACGTCTGATCTTCATCCAGACTTAGGAAGTTGACGTATTGTACCCAATGGTCGAGACGTATCTCTCTCAATACGCCTGTTTCCATCCTTTTATAAGCTGGCAAATGTGGGCACAGAGCCGTTTAGAAGCTATTAGGTGCTCTAGGGAAGGGTGCCACTTATGTCGCTGTAGAGCTCGCCAACGCTCTTTAATGGCCTCAGCAATTTCCGGCGACCACCAAGGTACCGACTTTCGCCAGGGGCACCCTAAAGAACAAGGGATCGTGTTTTCCGCAGTAAAAACGATCGTTCTAGTGATATGGTCAATTACCGCATCGATGATACCATGTTGGGGAGATTCAATGATGACAGCAGAGGTGAAAGCTTCCCAGTCCACCTCGTTTTATCTACATCTACATTTACACTCCACAAGCCGCCCAACGGTGTGTGGTGGAGGGCACTTTAGTGCCACTGTCTTTACCTCCCTTTCCTGTTCCAGTCGCGTATGGTTCGCGGGAAGAATGACTGCCGGAAAGCCTCCATGCGCGCTCGAATCTCTAATTTTACATTCATGATCTCCTCGGGAGGTACAAGTAGGGGGAAGCAATATATTCGATACCTCATCCAGAAATTCACCCTCTCGAAAGCTGGACAGCAAGCTACACCATGATGCAGAGCGCCTCTCTTGCAGAGTCTGCCACTTAAGCTTGCTAAACATCTCTGTAACGCTATCATGCTTACCAAATAACCCTGTGACGAAACGCGCCGCTCTTCTTTGGATCTTCTCTATCTGCTCTGTCAACGCAACCTGGTACTTCCCACACTGATGAGCAATAGTCAAGTATAGGCCGAACGAGTGTTTTGTAAGCCACCTCCTTTGTTGATGGACTACATTTTCTAAGGACTCTCCCAATGAATCTCAACCTGGTACCCGCCTTACCAACAATTAATTTTATATGGTCATTCCACTTTAAATCATTTCGCACGCATACTCCCAGATATTTTACAGAAGTAACTGCTACCAGTGTTTGTTCCGCTATCATATAATCATACAATAAAGGATCCTTCTTTCTATGTATTTGCAATACATTACATTTGTCTATGTTAAGGGTCAGTTGCCACTTCCTGCACCAAGTGCCTATCCACTGCAGATCTTCCTGCATTTCGCTATAATTTTCTAATGCTGCAACTTCTCTGTATACTACAGCATCATCCGCGAAAAGCCGCATGGAACTTCAGACACTATCTACTAGGTAAATTTATATATATTGTGAAAAGCAATGGTCCCGTAACACTCCCCTGTGGCACGCCAGAGGTTACTTTAACGTCTGTAGACGTCTCTCCATTGAGAACAACATGCTGTGTTCTGTTTGCTAAAAACTCTTCAATCCAGCCACACATCTGGTCTGATATTCCGTAGGCTCTTACTTTGTTAATCAGGCGACAATGCGGAACTGTATTGAACGCCTTCCAGAAGTCAAGGAAAATGGCATCTACCTGGGAGCCTGTATCTAATATTTTCTGGGTCTCATGAACAAATAAAGCAAGTTGGGTCTCACACGATTGCTGTTTCCGGAATCCATGTTGATTCCTACAGAGTAGATTCTGGGTTTCCAGAAACTACATGATACGCAAGCAAAAAACATGTTCTAAAATTCTACAACAGATCAACGTCAGAGATATAGGCCTATAGTTTTGAGCATCTGCTCGACGACCCTTCTTGAAAACTGTGACTACCTGTGCTCTTTTCCAATCATTTGGAACCTTCCGTTCCTCTAGAGACTTGCGGTACACGGCTGTTAGAAGGGGGTTAAGTTCTTTCACGTACTCTGTGTAGAATCGAATTGGTGTCCCGTCAGGTCCAGTGTACTTGACTCTGTAGAGTGATTTCAGTTGCTTTTCTATTCCTTGGACACTTATTTCGATGTCAGCCATTTTTTCGTTTGTACGAGGATTTAGAGCCCATCCTGGTAGACTTCTGGGGGAGGGGGGGGGGGGCGGGGGGCACGGGGAATGGCGCTGGGGGAGTGACAGGAAGATGGCGAAGTGGTCACCACCACCCAAGTCATCGTGGGCTCTCCAGTGGACAGATGGGCTCTCCAGTGGACAGATGGGAGAAGTCCTGGGCTGCAGAGGGATACATAAACAGCCAAGAAGTGCCATGAGTCACACTGAAATGTGTGGAGGTGCCAGTATTTCAGAGGCAGAGGTCAAGTTGAGACAGGAAAGTTTCGACATCTCTACCTCGGCCAGTAAGCACAGTGCCACCGCACAAGGGGTTATGGGTGTTAAAATCTCCCATAAGTAGGAAAGGTTTACGAGTTGATGAATCAGTGCAGCCAATGCGTTCAGGGGTACTGCATCATCTGGAGGAAGGTATACACTGCAGACAGTTATTTCCTGTGTCGTCCCTATCCTGACAGCCACAGCATCAAGAGGGGTTTGAAGGGGCACAGGTCGATTGCATACCGAGTTCAGGACATAGACACAAACTCCACTTGACACACTATTATAGTCGCTACGGTTCCTGTAATATCCCTTATAGCTGCGGAGGGAAGGGGTCCACACTGCCGGGAAGCAGGTTTCCTGGAGGGCAATGCAGAAAGCAGGAGTAAGGCTAAATAGTTGCGATAGCTCAGCCAGGTAGTGGAAAAAATCTGCCGCAATTCCACTGGAGGATGACGTTTTTGTGAGGCTGGGAAGGCATGAAGCATGCAAGGAGACAGGTTATGCCTCAGGATCACCTGCTGCCACTGATTAAGTATTTGTATCCATTCCTATTGTGGATGAGGCATCAGTGAGATCCAGGTCCTCAGGGGATGCTGAGTTCTCCGCCTCATCCGCAGATGCAGTTCCCGGTGCAGAACTGGTAGGGACTGGTGGTGTTGGGGCCACCGGAGGGTCCTTTTTCTTAGCAGACTTGTGTCTTTGCTTGCCATCTCGCTTCCCTTTAGGGGCTTGCTGGGAGGACTTCTCTAAAGTAGCTTCAGACAAGGAGAAAGACCGTGAAACTCTTCATCCAGCAGCTTTTGGCTCCTTTAGCCACTGGCGAGTGTCCGCTGTGGCATTAGTGAGGACCTTGGGAGAGAGTGCCCCAAGGGGCACACATTCTGCACAAGAGGAGCCAGGAGGAGGCTGTTGCTTCTCTGGCTGGGGGAAGGGGACCGATATCCCCCGCGTTTGGGGGGTCTCGATCCCGAAGTAGGTACTTTGAGAGCAATGGAAGGAGATTTTCCCCCTACCACTAAGGGGGCATATGTATTCTGGAGGCCCGGAGGTCACACTGTGGCACACAGCGTGGTACAACTGGTACTTGTGATGGTGCTGGTAATGTAGCTGCAGCATATGTGGACGTCAACTGAACAGGGTATAATTGTTCAAATTTATGTTTAGCCTCTTGGTAAGTCAACTGGTCCAGGGTCTTGTACTCCATGATTTTCCGCTCCTTTTGGAGTACTGCACAGTCTGGCAAGCAGGGGAAGTGCTGCTCAACAGTTGATACAAGTGGAAGGAGGCATATGGAGTATATGGATGCAGTGGACATCTGCAGTCTCAACATGTGGCGTTGGAAGTGCAGCACGAAGATGTGCCTGAATTTCCAGCATTTGAAGCACTGCATAGGGGTAGGTATGTATGGTTTAATGTCACAGTGGTAAACCATCATCATTACCTTTTCAGACAATGAATCACCCTCAAAGGCTAAGATGAAGGCACCGGTAGCAATCCTATGGTCTTTGGGTCCCCTGTAAACACACCAGATGAAATGAACACCCCCTCGTTCTAGATTGGTGCGGAGTTCGTCGTCAGACTGCAATAGGAGGTCCCGATGGAAAATAATCCTCTGGACCATGTTGCGGCCTTTATGGGGAGTGACGAAAACAGGAATATCACCCAGCTGCTCACAAGCGAGTAACGCCTGGGATTGCGCTGGGGATGCTGTCTGAATCAAGACTACACTGCTTCTCATCTTGGACAGCGCTGACACTTCCCCAAACTTATCCTCAAGATGTTCAACAAAAAATTGAGGCTTCATAGATACAAAGGAGCCCCCATCCATTCTGTTCCACACTAAATACCGAGGTGAATATGGTTCTCTTCCTGTAGCCCTACATTCCTCCCATGGTGCAGCGAGGGAGGGAAACGATTTAGGGTCATATCTTGCCCTTCTTACAGACTGCTGCCGCCGTACGGTCACCAGCAAGAGATGACTTAGTCCGCTTCATTGTGGGTCATCCGCCCTGATGCCACCCACTCCGATCAGGGGCTGTACCCACGGACACCAACCAGCCACAGCAAAGGACACCTGACTTGATGGCCGTTGCCAGGATTCCTGATGCCCCAGGAAGACAGGCATCTACTCCTTGGCATACGTGGGGAGTTTACAGCTCAGGCATCAGCAGTGAAATCCCTGTGTTGTCAGGGGGGCTAACACCAAATGGGTAGATGACGGCCCCACCGCAACAGACTGGCTACTGTGCTGTATATCAGGCACAGAGAAATCCAATACTGCCATGGGGGTGAAAGAGGACAGAAGACAACAGAAGATCACATACCCTGGAAAGTGTCCCCAGCCAAATAGTTGAATTGCAGGTGGAGATGCAAAGCCATGACAAGAGGTTCAGGAGATCGAATCTAAGGGCACTACGGATAACACATGCACCACCTAAGGCGTCCTTCCCCATATGGCCCGCACTTCTGTAGAATTTAGAAAGCGGCAGGTCAAACCATAAAATCCAGTACTGTCATGGGGGTGAAAGAGGACAGAAGAATTTATAGGGCTGAAAAGTGCGAGACTCCTTTTAGTCACCTCTTACAACAGGCAGGGATACCTTGAGCATATCCTAACCCCCAGACCCACATGGGATCAGAAGATCGACCATCAAAACGCCTCTACAAGATGAAGTGATACTCCCCCAGAAGGGGTAGTGATCATTGAAATGCCCAAGACGGAGTAAAAGTGGAGTTGGATGAAGGTGGTCAAACAAAGTAAGTGGCCTGCCGGGAGGTGAGCAAACATTGCAAATGGTGATTGACAAGGTCATTTTTAACTGCACCACTACTGCTTCCATCAGGGTGCAAAGGTGTGTACATTCACTGATCACATCAGTGTGAACCAATGTACAGACCCCTCCAGGTGCATGCCCTATCAGGACCAGCACACTTCTGTCAGAATGCATGATAACCACACAGCGTTGGAAAATGATCAGGTGAAGTGTTATAGTTTCAGCAGGTGACAGTAATATCCATTACAGTAACTGAAGGAAACTACACAAGCCACGATTACTAAAAAAGCATGTTATGGAATGACCAGTTTTGACAGCTATATTGTCATCATCAGATTTTACACTTTGGAATTTTTACAACATACACTAATGGGGGAAAAAAATCGCAGCAGCAAGAAGATGTTCAACATCAATGAAAGTTGGTAGGAGTGTTTCTATACCTGAAAGTTGAAGTCTACTCAAATTTCGCACCAGTTGCATAAGAGTGGCGCTAGTAGCATCACTATGATGCTGTGAATCAGGTTTGCTTTGAATACATGCTGTAACAGTCGTGAGGATTATTTGCCTTTGACATTGGGATGGTGAACTGATGTTAGTCAAGAGCGCCTTTAAGATGACAAAGACACCATTATCAACACCTCACCGAGTTTGAACAAGATCGTATAATAGGGCTACGAGAAGCTAGATGTCTTTTCTGCAATACTGCAGAAAGACTTTGCAGGAATGGAGGCACTGTACATTACTGCTGGCAGTGGTGGTCTCAAAAATGTACGGTTGCAGCACGACCGGGCACTACCAAGAGGGAAGACCATTTGTTTGGTGTACAGCTCTGGCACGTTGTACTGCATCTGCAGCAGCGATTTTAGCCGCTATTGGCACCACAGTGACACAACAAACTGTTACAAATTAGTTACATCAAGGACAGCTCTGAGCAAGATGCTTTGTAGCACCTATTCCACGGACCACAAACCATCGTCATTTGCGACTTCAGTGGTGTCAAGCAAGAGCTCATTGGAAGACAGGATGGAGGTCTGTTTTTTTAATGAAATCTGGTTCTGCCTCGGTGCCAGTCATGGCCACATGCTGGTCAGGAGGAGACCAGTTGAGAGCCTGCAACCAACCTGTCTGTGTGCTACACACACTGAACCTACAACTGGAGTTATGGTCTGGGGTGTGATTTCACATGACAGCAAGAGTACTCCTTGGTTATCCCACGTATCCTGACCGCAAATTTATACGTCAATCTCATGATTTGGCCTGTTGTGCTGCCCTTCATAAACAGCATTCTTCATGGCGTTTTCCCACATAAGACTCACCCACATATCACTGTTGTAACCCAACATAGTCTACAGAGTGTCAACATGTCGAACAACATCAGATGACAACTCCGGCATCATCCATAAACAGCATTAATCGTCCCTGTATTGTATGATCAAGCGCAACAGGCATGGAACTCTATCCTACAAACTGACATCTGGTACCAATATCTTGCGCTTACATTAACCTATGATCTTGCAATGTTAACCACTTAAGTATGTACCTAGACAAACATATTCCTAAAATTTCATTATCCTACATTATTTACTTTTTGGTACTGCAATTTTTTTTCCAACAGTGTATTATCCATCAGTATTACAAGTCGCTTTACATTGCATATTTACAAATGCTGTTCAAAAAGTGAGGTGACTTTTCAAATTGAGTGGGCAATGTACATTCGATTATTGATCTTTATTTTGTTATGTTGGTGCATATGTTCACGGTTTCAAGTGTACAGCACACTTCATTTGATTTTGACAGATAGAAAGGTTAGACGTGTTTCAGTGTGCTCGGCGATTTTTGATTATTATAAAAAATGGAGCAAAGAATTTGCATCAAATTTTGTGTGAAAAATGGAGTAAAGTGCGAAAACACTTGAAATGTTGACAGTGGCATATGGTGAGTCTGCTCTAAGTAAAAAAATGTTAAGAAGTGGTACAAGCTCTTCCAAGATGGTCGAGAAGATGTCAATGACGAACCTCACTCTGGACGACCCAGCACATCAAAATCAGATAACGTCGAAGCTGTGAAGAAAATTGCTTTGGAAAATCGTCTAATTACCATAAGAGAAGTTGCTGAGGATGTTGGTATATCGGTCGGCTTGTGTCATGCAAAGTTTTTGGATGTTTTGGGCATGAGACGTGTGTCAGCGAAGTTTGTTCCGAAACTTCTCAATTTTGATCCGAAGAACCATCTGATGAGTATTGCTCAGGAGCTCTTGAATGATGTCAAGGATGATCCCGATTTGCTCAAATGGGTCATAACCGGTGACAGAACACGACTTCACAGTTATGAAATCGAAATCAAAACCCAATCGTCCCAATGGAAGCATCCCGGAGAGCCAAGTTCGATTAACTGTCAAAGTTTTGCTCATTGTTTTTTTCAATTACCGTGGCATAGTGCATCATGAATTTTTGCCTCAAGGTCATATGGTCAATAAGAAGTATTACCTTGACGTTGTGCACTGTTTGCGAGAAGCAATACCCAAAAACATCTGACGTTGTGAAAAAACATGACAACATATCACAACAATGCCCCTGCTCATTCACCGCTGCCTGTGAGAGAGTTTTTGGCCAAAAACAACAAACTCATGCCTCAGCCACCATATTCACCAGATTTGGCACCCTGCGACTTTTTCCTGTTCCCAAAACTGAAGAGACCTATGAAAGGACAAAGATTTTCAATGACAGGAAATAAAAACTGCATCACTGGAAGTACTCGAAGCTGTACCAAAAAGTGCTCATAAGAAGTGCTTCGAGGATTGGAAGAAGCGTTGCACAAATGTATTGTATCTGAGGTGGATTATTTTGAAGGGAACAACATGAATATTGATGAATGAATAAATATTTTTCATCAAAATATAAAGTCACCTTACTTTCTGAACACACCTCATACACTCCACTACCATGAACATCACTACACTTCGGCGCCGCAATTGCAAAAATACGTAATGTGAAGTGATTTTAAACACTGATGGATAATACATTGTATAAATTCAAAAGCATAAGAACGGATTATGACAGCACAGTTTTGTCAAAACTGGTCTTCCAATAAAATGTTTTTTTAGCGATCTTGACATGTGACGTTTTTTCAGTTACCATATATTGGAGATTGCCCCCCCCCCCCCCCCGACTGACCAAGTCAGGAATATACGATATCCATAACAATTCCACTGAATAATCAAGTCAAAGTTGTTCAAGTTAGGAGTGAAGGGGCCAGAAGAATAGGTCATGTTCCAGGATCGCTGCCCATCACCAATAAGGGAGGAATCACATCGCGTATCAGTTCAGAATCCGATGGTAGGGACGGGGGAGAGGGGGGAGGAGGGGGAGGGGGTATGCGGCATCTCCAGGGTCACTGGTGTAGCATTTACCCAGTCCTCCTCCTCCTCCTCCTCCTCCACCGCAGCAGCCTTTGATGGATGGTATTCCTGCAAGGGCCTATTCGTGACAAGTGTGGGGATGGATGAAGAGCAAACAGCCCTATGTCCTATAGATCGCAGTTCCTTCAGCAACTGGCTGACACTGAGTTTCTGATCTGAGGGTTTGCATGGACAGGAATCCCAGGAGGGAGCCCAGTCACTGATAGACACCTTAGGAAAAAGCTGCTTCTCTGGCCAACTGCGGGAATGGTTTCCAAAGATGGTGCCATGGAAATCACAAGAAAGGAGGGCAGTGGGTGAACTGTTTTCCAAAAAAACTGAGGGCATGGGAGTGATGGCTGTGAATTTCGCACAGTTGGATGTCTTATCAATGGGATGTATGTGTTCATATCTTTTTTCATGCCCCAGTATATGACAGGTGGTCAATAGATTTATATTCCAGTATTTTATTTTATTTCTTGAAGGCTGAGCAAACCGGTGAACACGGAGGATAATGTTATGTGCAACTGACATGACAAGGTGTTTATTCACAAGCACTACCTTCATGAGTTATCATCTGCAGTTACCACATTTTGGGTCCACCACACAGTGGGATGACATATGACCAAAGCGCAAACATCTGAAGCACATCACAATTGAGTTTTCTTGGGAGGACATTCTCTTTTGAGGCTAAGATAAAGGTGATTGTATCTATTCGATTATCCTTGGGGCCATTTTGGATGCGTCAGGCACAATGAACGCATCGCCGCTCAAGATTTTTCTGAAGCTCTTCGTCTGTTTGGAGTGTAAGGTCTTGACGTAAGATGATACCTTGGATGATATTCTAAGTCTTGTGTGTGTGGCAATAGTCACTAGTCACTCATATGCCACCCAGACGTTCACATGCTTCAAGGGCCATAGACTATGCAGTAGAGAAGGCGTTAATAAATAGTGATCCATTGTTCCCCCCCCCCCCCCCCCCCCCAGCGACTCAGCCTCTACAAATTTACCGTCAATATGTTCTACACTCAATAACTGATTTGTCTCAGTAAAAGTATCCATATCAGTTGAAGTATATAGTACGAATTGGATACATGGAGGAACAATGTAGAACAGAAAGTGGCTGCCAAGGAGCTTGGCAGGATGATGAGACTGGTCTGCTTAGCCATAATGTGGCTGCCAAGGAGCTTGGCATGATGATGATACTGGTCTGCTTAGCCATAATAGGTATAATTAGCAGCACACCCACAGCTGAGGTGGAAACCACAATGGATATGCCCCATTACACCTGTGGGTTAAAACAGACTGGGCATACGGGCTTAAAACTGGAAAAAAATGGATAACTTCAGAATATCCTGAATCCCTTTATCAAGATATGGAATGTGATGAATATAGGAATGGTTGGGGAAATGCCAGCTGACTGTACAATAACTTCCAGCTGCTTCAATACACCTTTCAATTTAACAACTGGAAGAAGGGAGCAGTGGGAGGACGAACCAAAGCACTGTGCAGGAGACACGGTCTGGTTTACTGACAGTCTAAAGCATTGACATCAGTGTGTAGGAGACACAACCTCGACTAGAGTGTGCAATCTCTCTAGCGATGCTGGCCATGGTATTCCAAGTGGAAATATCCACTATCAGTGTATGTGAGGAGGAGAATCTGCATATATGCTACACAAATCATATCATCTACATTTATTGAGATAGCCAAGAAACTCCGACATCCCTATCAGCTCTCGTAAAGAGATCTAAGATCATTCAGAATACCACAAAGCCCTTGTGAGACAAGGGAAAGCAACAGGGTAAACCTTCCGTGAGTACCTGCTAACTCAGGAATCAGTGGCAATGATCATATTGATACGACTGACAGGACAGGTGCAACAACTCCATTTACTGGACTGAAACCTGTCCTTGCCATCACTAAGGTGACTGTTAATTCAAAGCGATGGAGAACTGCATTGGAAGACAGCATGTAGAATATAATAATAATAATAATAATAATAATAATAAAAACACGGCAAGCTAATGATGCTAAAACCTGTTTTAAGATAAGTTCCGTAATCCTGGGCTTGAACAGAAGACAGACTGAACTCATGGTACAACTAATGACAGGCCATAGGAACTTTAAGAAACACTTAAACACAATGGTTACAGAGAAAGAAGCTGATAGGTGTACGCTGTATAGTTAGGGTGATGAAACCGCATCACATCTAATCTTCCAATGCGAAGTGTTGGAGATTAAAAGACAGAATATTCAGTTCATCAAGCCTTGAAAAAACCGTCTTTAATAAAGAACTAGTAAAAGTCCTCCAACTACTCTTTATGGGTAATAGTTGGCTTCACTAGAATCACAGGGATTGAAACCATATAATAAACCCTGTTTCGGTGTGGGATTAGTGGGCTAGGAACACTTAATTTTATCTCCCTGTTCAAATCAAATACAAATGTTGGATAGATTGTTTCACTCCAAGATGTCCAGCTTGGCCCTCTTCCTATGGGGTAACCAAGACAGGAAAAACAGTAGGGTTGTAAGTGTCTGCAAAGATGTTTTAATTCCTCTCTGAAAAGAGAGCCTGATGAGAACGTCCATTATTTTGATGTAATTTAATGCGTTTTATGTGCGAAACGACTGCCCTAATGGTGCCGACTTCAATCAAGGGCACTCTCCACACGTGTGACTCCGCCGCAGCAAGGGCCATCTGGCATGTTGGCCGGTGCCGAGAGTCCTGATGCCCCATGAAGACAGCCATCTGCTCCTTGCAATACAGGGTTAGATAGCAGCTACGGCATCAGCAGTGTGATCCCTGTGTGTCAGGGGGCTCTAACAAAAGGTTACCTAACGACCCCACCATGTCAGACTAGCTACCACAGTGGCTTTGAAGTGTATACATATGAATCAAGGCAGTTATTGTGCATAGTGTTGTCAACACCGTAGGCAGCAGATTTGACATTAGATGTTGCTCTCTAGTCAGTCCACTCTACAGTGGGAAACCCAGAAGGGGACCAAAATTTACTTTAGATAAAAGATGAAATACCGTAAATGAACAAAGATGTTCAGTAAAGAAGGCAGAACCTTTGGGACAGTTGTATCAACATCGAAGGCTGCCATCATGGTAAGGTAAGTGAAGGAAGTAAGGATAATTGCAGATTGATGATTGCCACACAAGAAAGGAAGTAGGTGCTGCAATAGCTTGGCACTCTATGTTTGCCATGCACATACTCACAAAAGAGTCCTGAGCCCCCTGGGGAGCCCCCTCTACAAAGGGCCTCATTGTTTCCTCTTTGTAAGTAGTATTCTGAAACGAATACTGCATCCTAGAAATGGTGTAGCATTCCCACAGTTTATTACGCGATCCTGACCAAGTGAATCAAATGCCACTCACAATATTATCAGTTATTTGCTTAACCATTACCCTGTACCAGTCTTATCCAAATGAAAGGTATGCCTAATACAACTCTACTGTTAGACAGTTTCCATTGCCACCATTAAAATGAAATTATATTATCTCAATATGGTTCATCACTAAAACAATTAACTTTTTTAGTTTACAAATAAAAACAACAACAACAACAACAAACAAATAAGACTTCCACATGCAACATTAAAATTAAGCATAATGACTGACTTACTGACTCCCCCCCCCCCCCCCCCACACACACACACACACACACACACACACACACACGCACGCCTTTCACTATAGAATGAGTTGTTACTTTTACTCCTTCCATTACTTGTAGTCTATAGAGTGTTTCCATTATATAAGCACAAATTTAAAGGGAAACATCCAACTTTCATAAAAGAAAAATGACTCTTGTTTAAAAATTATTTTATACTTTTCAATAAATTGTTCAGGCATACATCATTTTCATAACTTGAAAACAAGTGAGAAAGAAGGAGAAGACTATGTTAATACATTCACAAATCAAGACAATAAGATCTGAGAGACTTGCATCAAAATGATACAAATTGAAGGAAGCAGTATCATGGGCAAGTAATGGTGACAGCAAGTAATGTATCACTACTAAAAATAAAACTGTATGTTTAATGCATGCACCTACCTTTCCCTGAGGAAGTCGGCAAATTCTTTGCTTGCAACCAAACCATGTTTCATATTCTGATAAAGAACAGTGAAGCCATTGTTCTTCTCTCCCTAAAAAATTAAAGTATTCTTACTAACTGATTTTAATGGCAGACACTATTGCATTCACACATTTTTTTCTTAGCTTCTAATTTATCTAGTTCTCAATCTGCAGAAGTGAGAAACCTGTCAACAAATAGTCTCTTTCCTAGTCTCTGGATCTAGCAGCATTTTGTTGCACTTCACTTCATTCCAAATACGGAAAATTGAAGCATTTTTGGCCTCTTCAGAGATATAAAGGTTGGACTAAAACATGGAAACACCGCAAGAAATGCATTCATCAACATAAACGTAGATGATAGCCAAGTCTGCAGATTGTGATGTTTTATTTGAACATGAATGGCATATGTCCAATACGCTGCAAATGTCAGTCATGGTCAGAACAGCATTCTGTGTAGTTGTGAGAGCATCATGTCAGAGTTAACTGAATTCGAACATGGACAAATTGTTGGTGCCATAAGGTGAGTACTTCCGTAACCAAGGGAGCTGAAGTGTGTCGTTTTTCAAGAGGCACCATATCAAAGATTTATGCGACATACAGGAAAACTGGAGAAACATCAGATGCTAACAAGAGACTGCACAACAATTGGACTTTTGTATTTTTTTTTATTTTTATGCTGCGTGAAGTTCAGAATTCAAGTACCAATATCACAAAGCAGATCAATGCAACTCTCAAAAATTTGAAAAAATTGACTTTGAAGTTTTCCGAGCATCTTTAATACCTTAATGTAACGCCAATTTTTTCACAGGCAAGGCTCTGGTAGAATGCTTGTCTATCATATGGAGAGCGTGGTTTGACTCTTCACTGAAGCAAATCTTTGTTTAAAGATGCAGCTTCTACAAGCATTTTTGTGATGTGTAAAATACATAAATATGGAAGTGGGGTGGCGTTGGGGGGTAGTGGTTGTACTCTAGACTGAACTGGCTTTTGTCTTATTTCATTTTGTCCATATAGTTCAAGTACCTACATTGTTCAGAAAGAAAATTTCTCCAACGTACGCTAATTAACATAAATCTACTCCTCCTTTTTATGAAAAATGCACATCATCATATTTTTAATTACATGTTGTGCACAAAAATAAATTCATAATTGTTAAGCTTTTATAGAAGATTGTTAAAAAGAAAAAAACCATTACTTTTTTCACCTTTATGTATTTTACACGTCACAGAAATGCTCATAGAACATGCACCTTTGTTTGAAAATTTTGTATTAGCCAGGAATCAAATCCAGGCACATCACACGGCAGGTGAATATTCTGCCATAGACCTACACTGACTATAAAAAAACCTTACATTGGGGTATTAAGGATGCTTGAAAAACTTCAATGTTTAGTTTCTTAAGAATTCTTTGGAGCTGCATCGAACACTTTCAGCAGATTGATATTTGAGTTCTGAAGTTCATATGGTACAAATAAAAAACACTACGAAAATCTGATTGCCATGTGGTCTCCCTGAAAGTCACAATATGGATGAAAGAGTGTACTGTGTGATCATGAGAGACTGTCACTTAAAAGAATTGTGACAAAAAAAATATGACAATATCTGCAAAAGTCACTGCAGAACTGAACATTACTCTCGTGAGCCCTGTCAGCACCAAAACAGTATTAAGGGGAGTTCCATAAGCAGGGCTGGTCTGGCAAGAACCAGGATCAATTATTTGATCTCCCCTGGGCACCACAGTCACTAAATCTCAATATTATGGAGCCTTTATGGTCCGTTTCGGAGAGTAGGTAGCTTGTTTCCTATCCTCCTCCATCATTGTTACATGAACTTGTCACTGTTTGGCTGGAAGATGAGAATAGGATTCCCTTGAAAACCATACAGGACCTGTATTTATCCGTTCCATGATCACTGGAAGTTGTTTTGAATGCCAATTAGTTTCCTAAGTCATATTAGGCATCGTATTTTGGTGCTTTCATAATTCTGTCCACCCCCAGTACCACCCACCACTACTGTTGTGCAGATAAAATCATCGATTTTATGATAAATTGCTCTTCATCTTATTTCTAATTATATGTTAGACACAAAAATCCACTTTTCACTGCAAATATAAAAGATGGTTGACCAAGATTATTTAAGTTGAAACATTACAATTTTTTTTTCCATTTTTGTGTGTTTCAGGCTTCACACAAATACTCTTAGAACATGTACTTTTGTTTAAAAATTTGAATCCGATGGAAATTGAATCCATGCTTCCCACACAGCAGGTAAGCATTCTACCACAGAGCCACATTGCTTGTTGAAAAAATACTTACTTTAGCATATTAAAGATGGTCAGAAAACTTCAAAGTCACTTTTCTTGAGAACTTTTGAGGGTTGCATTGAGATTCTTTAGGATACTGATATATAAGTTCTTAAATTCATGTACCATGAATGTAAAAAAATTACAAAAATCCGATTACCTTGTGATCTCTTTGGCAGCTTAACTGTGCTGGATGCCTACTTCTTACAATATTACTTCTGCAAATGAGAACTAAGTCATAACAATTATTGATAAAAACTCAGAATACAGTTTATTTACTGTAAGTGCCAGTACAGAGTGGATGTACAAACAATCACTGTAGCTATATGCCAATAGCAGCTTGATTTGAATCTTAAACCAAGATGTGTTATACATTCCATGACTGGTGTCTACATGAAACATAATGACACTGACCAAACAAAGAAGATTAAAAGTATTGTGACTTCTGAAATTTTTCCTGGCGTAATCAAAGAATCAGTGGAAATACGTCTTGCCGATAATCTTATAAATCGTGACAACGGCTTTCAGCTGGATAAAAATTGGAATCCTGTTATTAAAATTATAAAATCACAGCGGAATCGACAACGTCATTCGATACTCAATGACTAGCTGATCTTTTACTTTCACCACCGAGGGCAGCATGTACAACCCGGCTATGCCGCGCATGTCAACAACTGACGCATGCGCTGTAGGATGCCAGTACATTTCGCATGTGCGAGATTCGGCATAAATACTGCGACTGCACCTGGGATCTTCAGTAGTTGTGTGCTCACCTGATGATGGCCGGACGTCTCTGGGCCGAAATATTGTGGCAGAATGTCGACGGGATCCGGCTGCATACCCGGAAATTATTGGAAGATTAAAAGTATTTGTTACAACAGCACAATGCATTAAATAAGCACAAAGCTCTCAAATGGTGTGACATCAGTAGCAGTTACTCCCCATTAAGGTCAGACACAGCTGTGATTCCAGAGGTGAAGTAAGGACAGAAAATCTGGCCAGCAAATGAGAACTAAGTCATAACAATTATTGATAAAAATTCAGGATACAGTTTATTTACTGTAAGTGCCCATACAGAGTGGATGTACAAACAATCACTGTAGCTATATGTGATTCCAGAGGTGAAGTAAGGACAGAAAATCTGGTCAGCAACACTGATAACCAGACCATACTTTTGACATCACATGATGAAGCCCTACACTTTCATATGGGGTCATTCCATGTGGAATAGCCTAATTTCACAATGTTTTCCTGCTCAACCGGCGTGGATTTTGGTGGAATTGTGTGTGGGCATTCGCCCATGTCTCCTATTAATATTGGAAAGTTCAACGTTCATCAAAGCAATACTGGCCAGGATAGTAATTAGTTGGACTCCATGTGCAACTGTGCAGAGCGAGCATACATTTATGGTGACTGAGCTAATATACCTCCAGCAATGTTTTGTTAACAGAAATGAAGTTTGGCCATCTTGGACAATTTTATCCATTCTCTTAAGAATAATAAAAAAATAATTTTCCAAGCCATGCTCAGCTAGAAACGTTTAGACAAGACAGCCTGAAAAAATTTCAAAGTTTGGCTTCTTATATGACTAACATGAAACTTGGCATATAATAATCTAACAACACAAGGTTCTCTAATAACAACTTTCATTCGTGTATTACTTTCCAGTACTGAATAAAGTTAGTGTAAAGTTGAAGATCTTGTAAGAAAATAAAAAATACAGTATTTCTGACCTGATTTAAAAAAAAACTATGTTCTATGAAACTTTCCAAGCTCGGACACTTAGGAAGAAAATTATTTTGACACCAAAAGAAGTTTATTTGATCTTCCAACATGAGCTAACAAGCCTAGATAATTTGAATATAATTCGGGCGCAAAAATCACGGTACAAAAAATATATAAAATTCGGATTCTTATATCTTGTAGAATAATGCTGAACACTGAATTTAATAAGCAATAGGCCGGCAATACAAGAATGTGGAATGCAAAATTTCATTCACCTACAGTTTTCCAGTTATCTTCAAATTATTTAAAAAGATGATGATTTTTTATGATAAGGTGAAAATAGGGTATATCCGCCTCTTCTTTTACAAATACCAATTCCTCATAAAGCTTTGGAACCAATCTCATTTGAAACAACATGTTTTAAACCTTCCTACCTCTGTCCGGAACAGCGAGTTTAATTTCCAACAATGGCTAACAATGCTACTTAAATTGAGGCAAAGTAGCCAGAAAAATCACACTGTGAATCAAGTTTTAACTTTGAATTCTTATATGTCATTGATTAAAGGTATGATGAACATGAAACTTTGGAAAACATCAGCTTAGCAACATAAAGTTTCCAAATATAAAATATCATTCATTTACTGCTTTCTAAATTTCTGCAAAATCAGTTCAAACATGACTTTCACAAAAATGCAGAAGAAGATTACATTCAGTTTACTTTCAGAAAACCTGTTTTCCATAACGAACTTCAGACTAATCACAGTTGGAAACAGCATGTTTTCAAGCATTCAGAAATTTGTATTTGATTTTCCAGTGTGCACTAACAATACCAGAAAATGACAGACAAATTTGAGGGAATGTACCATGGGTGCAGGCTACACATTGCAGCAACCTATTGTCCATATTTTCTCACATGTGGCTTTTATTTTTAAATTGACAAGTAATATATCACTCTACTGCATATCTAGCCATCCATCTGGGTGGTTTCATTGAGTAAATTAAAGTCCCCAGTATGGGATGCCACCCTATAGCGAGGCCATCGTGTCTTCCGGGCCAATGAAAGGAATCAGATAGGCCCGGAGGATGCATAAATTTTATCAGTGCATCATTTTATTCCATTGATATGTTAATAATGCAGCAGTAGTCAGAAGTCTAAAATAAAAAAATGATATTACATTTTCTTGCCACATATGTTAGATACTATTACAGATTTGGGAATCGGAGATGTGGTACTTTCAAATGGCTTTGTAAGCAAACAGGTATCACTGCAAGGCTTTGGAACCTAAATTAAGAAAGCATATTACAGACTTGGGAAACTGGATGAAGAAACCCAACAGTGGATGGCATTGCAAGGTATCTGGCATGACCGCTGTGGTGATGGGGTTACTGGTTCATGTTCTTGAACCAGTAGCAATAACGTCACCATGGACCAATGCAATATATTGAGATAATATTTGTCAATTTAAAAATAAAAACCACACACGATGAAACACTGACAACAGGTTGCTGCAATGTAGCCTCCAGCCATGGTGTATTCCCTCAAATTTGTCCATTTTCTGGTATTGTTAGCACACATGACAAAATCAAACACACATTAATGAATGCTTGAAAACATGTTATTTCCAACTGTGATTAGTCTGAAGTTAGTTATGGAAAACAGGTTTTCTGATAGTAAACTGAACGTGATCTTTTTCTGCATTTTTGTGAAAGTCATGGTTGAACTGATTTTGCAGAAATTTAGAAAGCAGCACGTGAATGATATTTTATATTTGGAAACCTTATGTTGCTCAGCTGATGTTTTCTTATGTTTCATGTTTATCATTTATTTAATCAATGAAATATAAAAACCAAAGTTAAAACTTTATTCACAGTGTGGTTCTTTTGGCTACTTCACCTCAATGTATGTAGCATTTTTGTTGGACATTAAACTCACTGTTCTTGGGGGACGGGGAGAGGCTTGGAACACATTGTTTCAAATGGGACTAATTTTGAAGCTTTAATAGAAAACAGTACTTGTAAAGGATGAGACACATACACCTTATTTTCACCTTTTCACAAAAAAATGTTCCTATTTTCAACTAATTTGAAGATTATTGGAAAATAGTAAGTGAATGAAATTTTTGCATTCCACATCCTCGTGCTACTAACATATTGTGTATTAAATTCCATGTTTAGATATAAGAATCTGAAGTTTACATGTTTTTCTTACTGTTTTTTTCCATGCCTAAAATCTATTCAAATTATCTAGCCTTGTTAGCCCACATTGGATAATCAAACTCCTTTTGGCATTGAAAATTGTGGTTTTCCTAATGAGAGCAGCTTGGAAAGTTTTATTAGAACACAGCTTTTTTTGTTTTTTCTTCTTTTTTGCAAAATACGGTCAAAAATACCGCATTTTTTATTCCTGCAAACTCTTCAACTTTACAAAAAATGGCTCTGAGCACTATGGGACTCAACATTTTAGGTCATAAGTCCCCTAGAACTTAGAACTACTTAAACCTAACCAACCTAAGGACATCACACACACCCATGCCCGAGGCAGGACTCGAACCTGCAACCGTAGCAGTCCCGCGGTTCCGGACTGCAGCGCCAGAACCACACGGCCTTCAACTTTACAGTAAATTTATTCAGTGTTGGAATGTGGTACACAAACGAAACCTGATATTTGAGAACCTTGTATTGTTACATCACTACATGTGAAATTCCACATTAGTCATATAAAACGCCAAACTTTGAAATTTTTTAAGGCCATTTTGTCTAAACTTTCATGGTTGAGTATGGCTCATAAAATATTTTCATTTCTGTTATATCCTAGCCAGTAATGCCAACCGAGCCCGCTGCCAAAAAGGTTGGCAGCATCAAAGTCCGGACGCCGTCCGCATAAGCAGCGCCAGCGATACAGGAAATCGCCGCATGTCTGCGCGCGCCACCACTGGCTTCTGGCTTCTTAAGCGCTGGAGTCGCGAGCGCTAGGACAGTTCTGGATTTGCCACTCAGTTGTAGACTCGCCACCGAATTGTGTACTTGCTAGTCAGTTGTGTGTTCATCGCAGCAGAGTTGTTGTTTGTCGTCAGCCGACGCTGACCTAGCCGCTCCGACTCGAACTAGACAGATTTCTGTAGACCATGTTCACCACTGTGTTCTGTATCGTCGTTAATAAAGATAAGTACCGACTTTCATTTAATCCGAGTGTTTGGGTTTTCATCTTTCTGTTCACTGTTCCAGCAGACCGGTCGGCCCGCTATTAAAAGTGTGGCGGTGACTTCGTAGGCCGTTTCTACAGCAAAGTGTTGTCGCTACGAAGGCCGTCACAAAACTGGCGACGAGGACTTCCGAACTCGTGTGCAGGGCTGGTTCAACTTGTTTCTTGAGATAGAATTTTGGGGGCTGGTTTAATTTGTGTTCACTATGTCTGCCGAATTACAACAGTTGATCTTGTTACAGAGTCAGCAAATACAAAGTCTGGTGGAAGCAATCGCCAAACAAGGGGCTAATCCACCACCACACAAGGAACAAGCACAGGCAGCACCGCCTTTTCGTGCTTTTGAGGCATCACGAGAAGAATGGCAAGAATATTTCGCGCAGTTGCAGGCGCACATGTCAGTCTACAAAATCACAGGTAATGAGCGGCAGCTTTATTTAATTTCCACTGCAGGCGTGGAAGTCTATAGACTACATTGTAAGTCGTTCCCGGAATCCAAGCCAGAAGCTTTAGACTATGACGTTGTTGTTAACAAGCTTGCTGAGTATTTCGAGTCGCGAGTTCATGTGGCAGCAGCCAGATTCAAGTTCTTCAGATTAAAGAAACTGCCACATCAATCTAATAAACAGTGGTTAACAGATTTACGGGGCCTCACCCGTCAGTGCCGATTTAATTGTGTGTGTGGAGCTTCCTACAGTGATGTCATGTTACGCGACGCTATTACTCAAAACATTGCCGATTCTCGTATTCGTGCTGCTATCTTAAAGTTGCCTGACCCGTCATTAGAGACTGTGATGAACATTATTGAAGCCCAAGATACTTTTGACTATGCTGAGTGTGAGTTAGATCAGCCATGTATTTCTCAAATTGCCTGTGCTAAGCAAGTTATGTCACGCCCGCGGCCCCACCGGCAGAGTCAGACTGTAAACACTAGCCGGCCGCGTCATGTTAAACACATTCGTCAGCCGCGTGTGCAAAATGATAGAGTTAAGTCTTGCCCTAAGTGTGTTCTTGCTCATCCTCGTGAACGTTGCCCGTTAAGAAACGCGGTTTGTCACTTTTGTCAAAGGAAAGGACACATCCAGACTGTTTGTTTGCGTAAACGCAAGAACAATTCTAGTGCTGCCCAGCCCATGGATATTCATGTTCTTCAAAGCCAGCCCGCCCAGAAGGTCGCGTTTAAAGACTCTTCCACGGTTCGTGTGGGTAATAAACTTGTTCGCAATAAGCCACCCACCCAGCCCTCTGCTATGCGACCCAAGCGTCATTCAACCGCTGTAACACGTAATGTACAGACTGCAAGTGAAGCGGGAGTTGTTGTTCCACCCGCCCAACCCACGAGTTGTCGTAAGCAGCGAACACGCGCTAAACGCGCTGATTTTGTGTCTTCCGCCTCCACTGCTCCGATCCAGAGGCAGTGTAATAAACTATTTGTGAAGCTACGCATCCAGGATAAGACCTTCAATTTTCAATTAGACACTGGTGCGTCTGTGACTCTCATAAATAGTGCTACGTATGCGGCTATCGGCCGCCCTAAACTTTCAGCGGCAAAACATTCTTTGGCTACTTATAGTGGAGAACAAATTCCTGTGTTAGGTGTATGTAGCGTGCCAGCCACATTCCGTGGCAATACAAAAACAGTTTCCTTCACAGTGCTCCGCGCTACAGACAGTGTAAACATTTTCGGATTAGACTGTTTTGACTTGTTTGGCCTGTCTATCCAAGACAATGTGTTGCAACTTAATTCTGTTGTTGTTCCTCAAGACAGCATAACCGATTTGTGTAACCGATACAGTGACATATTTAAAGACGAACTCGGTTGTGCTGCGAACTTTGCCGCTCATATTACGTTAAAAGATAATGCTCAGCCTCGATTTTTTCGTGCTCGTCCAGTGCCTCACGCCCTCCGGGCACCTGTAGAAGATGAACTTCGTCGTTGGCAAAACAACAGTGTTATTCAACCCGTTTTCAGCGAGCCAGTGGGCTTCTCCCTTAGTTGTTATAAAGAAACCGTCTGGCAAGTTACGTTTGTGTGCTGATTTTAAGTCGACAGTTAATCCTCAGACTGTCATTGATTCTTTTCCTTTGCCTAGACCGGACGAGCTGATGGATAAGTTAGGGGAAGCTCGTTTCTTTTCCAAAATTGATCTCCGTGAAGCATATTTGCAACTGCCCCTCGACGAGCAATCACAACAGTATTTTGTCATAAACACGTCGTTGGGGTTGTTCCGTTTTCTGCGTTTGCCTTTTGGTTGTGCGTCAGCTCCAGCTGTTTTTCAACGTTTTTTGTCACAACTTCTGGCTAATGTGCCATCGTGTTGCAACTATTTAGACGATATTGTTGTGTCCGGTCGGACGCCTGCTGAACATTTCCGTAATTTGGAGTGTTTGTTTACAGTGTTGTCTCAGGCAGGCCTACGTTGCAACATCGATAAATGTTCATTTTTCCTTACGGAGTTGGAGTATCTGGGACATGTTATTAATGCTCAAGGCATTCATCCCTCCCAGTCACATTTAGCAGCTATTCGTGATTTGCCCGCCCCTCGCAATCTGCATGAATTGCAAGCAGTTCTTGGCAAATTGACATATTATATTAGGTTTATACCTAATGCATCACAGATTGCTGCACCGTTGCATCGTCTCCGCCGTAAGAATGTTCCGTTTGTGTGGTCAGCTGATTGCCAATCAGCCTTTCAGCAGCTAAAAGAGGCTTTATTGAATGATCGTTGTCTGGTCCATTACGACCCTAACAAGCCTCTGGTGTTAGCTTGTGATGCTTCTTCTTTCGGTCTCGGTGTTGTGTTGTCTCACAGAGTCGGTAACACCGAACGTCCTATTGCGTTCGCATCTAAATTGTTAAACAAAGCTCAGTGTAATTATAGCCAATTGGACAAGGAAGCGTTGGCTATTGTGTTCGGTGTCACAAAATTCCATCACTACCTCTATGGTAGACCATTCTATTTAGTAACAGATCACAAGCCCCTGACGTCACTGTTTCATCCGTCTAAACCAGTTCCTCAGCGGACAGCTCAGAGACTACAACGTTGGGCTCTTTTGTTATCACAATACCAGTATGAGATACTGTATCGCCCTACAGCTCAGCATGCAAACGCTGACGCGCTTTCTAGATTGCCGATTGCTGCGGATGATGTCTTCGATTCCTCTGACGACTCTTGCCATCAGATTGACGCCGATGAGCATCAATCCCTCCGGGATTTTCCGATTGATTATCGTCAGGTGGTACGTGAGACAGCTACGGATCCTCATCTGAGTTTACTATTACGTTTTGTTCAACGTGGTTGGCCGTCCAAGGCAAAGGACATATCGGATCCTGTGGTTCGTCGCTATTATCCGCAACGTCATCTGTTGTCCGTTTCGCACGGAGTTTTGCTGTTACGCACCGAGAATGACCAGCTTCGTGTAGTGGTTCCCCAAGTGCTCCAATCCAAGGTCCTCGACTTGTTGCATCAAGGTCTTTGGGGAGTGGTCCGCACCAAGCAGCTTGCCCGCCGTCATTGTACATGGATCGGCATTGATAAGCAGATTACGCAGATGTCTACAGATTGTTCGACGTGTGCCGAACACCAAGCTGCTCCGCCTCAACGCTATTTTGAGTGGGCACGCCCTGCCGGTCCCTGGCAGCGAGTACATATTGATTTCGCTGGTCCATATTGGAATTCTCGTTGGCTCATCGTGATAGATGCATTTAGTAATTTTCCGTTTGTTGTGCCCATGCAGTCTACAACGTCTGCACAAACTATACAGGCGTTGACTTCAACTTTTTGTATTGACGGTCTTCCAGAAGTTTTAGTGTCTGACAATGGTCCACAATTTACCTCTGCTGAATTTGAAAGTTTTTGTTCTGCCAATGGCATTCGCCATGTTCTTACTCCGCCGTTCCAGCCTCAATCGAATGGTGCAGCGGAACGTTTTGTACGCACATTCAAGGATCATATGGACCGCCTTCGTGCTACGCACTCTCGTCAGCAGGCCCTCATCACGTTCCTGTCGTCGTACCGGACCACGCCACACGACGGCCCTTCGCCTGCGGAGCTTCTCCACGGCCGTCTTCATCGCACCCTACTACGATTGTTGCACCCCCCGGATCGACCCGCCGCTTCTGAGCATCGCACGCGTTTTCAGCGCAATGACGCCGTTTTTTTCAGAGTTTATCATGGTCGCCGTCGTTGGGAACGTGGTACCGTGATAAGTGTCCAGGGTCGCGGTTTTTATACTGTTCAAGGTGCTACTGGGGTGCACAGGAGGCATCAGAACCAGTTGCGCCGCGCTGGCCGCCCGGATTCTGCCGCTCGTTCTTTGTCCACAGATTTGGTCCGCGGGGGGTTCCAGCCGCGCCTTCCAACTTCGCTGCCGCCCCCAGGGCAGCAGCAGCAGCCGTCGCCGCTACCACGCCGACAGCCCGTCCCGTTGATGCCTCCCGCGCAGCTTCATGCGGGAGCGCCCTGGGTGGTCGCTCCGGCGCCTGCGGTCCCTCTTCAGTCGCCACCGCCTTCGGAGCTGATGGAAGTCGACCCCTCAGCCGGGCCGCCTTCCCAAGCGGTGGCTGTGCAGCCTGTACTGCAGCCGCTTTCCTTGGGCACCCCCAAGGAGTCTGACACCGCAGCGCCTTGTCCGGCACCCACTCAGCAGCCGTCGACGCAGCGTCAGGAGACGCTGCCTCTCTTCGTGGGTCCCGACGCCCCGTCGCGTCCAGTACCAGAAGCTGCGCCCGTGGTCGCAGGCGTGCACCCTGACCTCGGTTTTCAGTCGGTGTTTCCCGAGGCCCCGCGCAGCCAATGCTGGGGTGCGGACCGGGGACTGCCACCGACAACAGTCTCCGCCCCGGTCTCTTCTGCTACGTCTGCGGCCAGACCCCTCCCCCGCCGTCGACGCTCGCCACGTCATTATTCAATGACGGTGCGGCGATTTGGGGGGGAGGAGTGTTATATCCTAGCCAGTAATGCCAACCGAGCCCGCTGCCAAAAAGGTTGGCAGCATCAAAGTCCGGACGCCGTCCGCATAAGCAGCGCCAGCGATACAGGAAATCGCCGCATGTCTGCGCGCGCCACCGCTGGCTTCTGGCTTCTTATGCGCTGGAGTCGCGAGCACTAGGACAGTTCTGGATTCGCCGCTCAGTTGTAGACTCGCCACCGAATTGTGTACTTGCTAGTCAGTTGTGTGTTCATCGCAGCAGAGTTGTTTGTCATCAGCCGACGCTGACCTAGCCGCTCCGACTCGAACTAGACAGATTTCTGTAGACCATGTTCACCACTGTGTTCTGTATCGTCGTTAATAAAGATAAGTACCGACTTTCATTTAATCCGAGTGTTTGGGTTT
The DNA here is from genome assembly GCF_023898315.1 of Schistocerca nitens. Taxonomy (NCBI): domain Eukaryota; kingdom Metazoa; phylum Arthropoda; class Insecta; order Orthoptera; family Acrididae; genus Schistocerca; species Schistocerca nitens. Next base: position 369,094,183 of record NC_064616.1, read on the forward strand.
TCATCTTTCTGTTCACTGTTCCAGCAGACCGGTCGGCCGCTATTAAAAGTGTGGCGGTGACTTCGTAGGCCGTTTCTACAGCAAAGTGTTGTCGCTACGAAGGCCGTCACAAAAATTTCATTCTTAAGAGAATACACAAAGTTATACAAGATGGCCTAATTTAACTTCTTTCAACAAAATATTGCCAGAGATATAACAACTCAAAGTCGGCAGAAATTCATGCTCACTCTGCACAAAGTCTGTCATGGAGTCAAACAAGTGACTATTCCGGGAAGTATTGCTCCGACAAATGTTGAACTTTGCCAATGTTAATAGCAGACATGGGCGAATGTTCATGTAAAATTTCGTCGAAATCCGTTATGGTCAAGCAGGGAGGCCTTGGTGAGTTGGCATGGAATGCTCCAATGGTATTGACTAAATAGTTACAAATTTCATTGGTGGCTAGCTTTTGATACTCTTCTTCTCAATACTGCAGATAGGAGACTACTGTGTTATCTAGTAAAAGTTCCAGAAGGCATTGTGACTTCAAAATGTACGTTTGCACTTAAACGGAAAAATATGCACATGAAAAGAATTAAGTACCGAGCCTAAAACGGTTTCAGTTAAATGTAGAACTTCAAAAAATACATAAAATTTATTGACATCACAATTCCTACATTAATTTAGTAAAAGCATGCCCAAATGCAATATTCTAAGTTTCAGTTATTTAGTTTGTTTCATTTAATTTTAGCTGAAAAGCTCTTAATTTTACTGGAGTTTCATATATATTCACAATTATTACTATTGAAAATCATTACTGGTTTCCTTTGTTCAATTTTATATGTCAGGATTAGTGTCATGATTATGTCGTTTGTAGAAAACATCTTCCAGGATTTTTTTTGTTATGCACTGTAATGTCAGTGAACCCGGACCTTATCAACAAAATTTTCGAAGTTGTTCAGGGATAGTTTTGGGGTAATTCTGTATAAAAGACCCATGGTGCAATCTCCAGTAATTTTTTACAGGATAATACATTACTTATGATTTATTTCATTTGTTATCCCAATTACCTTTGTTTTTGTGAAAATACCTTCACAGCAGAAATGTCCATAATATGCAAACACTAAAATATAAAACAAAGAGTAACTCCAAGGAAACACACATACTTTTATCACAATGTGTTCTATCTGGTCTGTCAGTGTGCAGTGCAGTACGTAACAAATGGCAGAGCTGTTCCCAAACAGGTACTGTCCAAAATGTCAGCCACCTTGATCACAGCAGGGGGTACAGTGATGCACCATCAATTATCTTGTACACTCAAGAATCCAAGGTGTTTGGTGTACGCTGTGCATGGATACAACGATCCTAACAATTAGGCGAATGCGTCAACCACAGACTCATCAACTATCGAAATTCGCTAGACTGACAGAGACTGCCAACAGTGGAAGAGGGTTTTAAAGTGTAATAAGCAGACATCTATCCAGACCATCACACAGGAATTCCAAACTGCATCAGGATCCACTGCAAGTGCTATGACAGTTAGGCAGGAGGTGAGAAAACTTTGATTTCGTGGTTGAGCGGCTGCTCATAAGCCACACCTGATGCCAGTAAATGCCAAACACCTCACTTCGTTTAAGAATTAAGAAGTATAAACAATGGACAATTGGACAGTGGAAAAACACTGTGTGGAGTGACGAATCACAGTACACAATGTGGCGATCTGATGGCAGAGTGTGGGTATGGCGAATGCCTGGTGAACGTCATCTGCCAGCGTGTGTAGTGCCAACATTAACATTTGGAGGCGGTAGTGTTAAGGTGTGGTCGTGTTTTTCATGGAGGGGGCTCACACCCCATATTATTTGGCGTGGCACTATCACAGCACAGGGCTACACTGATGTTTTAAGCACCTTCTTGCTTCCCACAGTTGAAGAGCAATTCGGGGATCGCAACTGCATCTTTCAACACAGTCAAGCACCTGTTCATAATGCATGGCCTATGGCGGAGAGGTTACACAACAGTAACATCCCTGTAATGGACTGGCCTGTACAGAGTCATGACCTAGATTGTATAGAACACCTTTGTGATGTTTTGGAAGGCCGACTTCGTGCCAGGCCTCACCAACCGACATTAATACCTCTCTTCAGTGCAGCACTCCGTGAAGAATGGGCTGCCATTCCCCAAGAAACCTTCCAGCACCTGATTGAATGTATGCCTGTGAGAGTGGAAGCTGTCATCAAGGCTAAGGGTGGGCCAACACCATATTGAATTCCAGCATTACCGATGGAAGGTGCCACGAACTTTTAAGTCATTTTCAGCAATACGTCTGGATACTTTTTATCACATAGGTCGGCCTGTAAGCTTTTGTGCTGTACATGTCACTTCATGTTTCCACTTCACTAACACATCGGAAACAATGGACCTAGGGATGTTTAGGAGTGTGGAAATCTCACATACTGACTTACGACACAAGTGAAACCCAATCATCTGACCACATACGAAGTCTGGGAGTTCTGCAGAGCGCCCCATTCTGCTCTCTCATGGTGTCTAATGACTATTGAGGTTGCTGATATGGAGTACCTGGCAGTAGGTGGCAGCACAATGCATCTAATATGAAAAATGTGTGTGTTTTGGGTGTGTCTGTATACTTTTGATCACATAGTGTACTTTACATGGCCATTATCTTCCATGCTAACATGGAAGGATCCAGTTTCAGTAAACACCTATGTACAGATGCCAAGGTACTGTTGCTGCAGGAACATCTCAGTATAGTGCTGCTCTTCCAATACATCAGTGAAGCCATACGTAAAGTGCATATCAGTCAACTATTATTCAGTAAACCTACCAGTAATGCTGTGTATCACTGTTAAGATACAACTAACCCAAGAGAGAACTGAACAGTACCAAGTGCAAGGTTCACAGTGAAGACATCAGAGGGCATTACTGTTTTAAAAAGCAAGTACCACCTATGAATGGAACAAACTTGTTTGCAAACGACACACACAGCACATACTATCGACATTTGTATGGCTGTGCAGGTATTTTCAGTGTGATAGAGGTATGGAGATAAATTGTTGTCAGAAATCAAATGATATCCAATTACTCTGTAATGAGCCATTGGAGCTTCATACTGAAATACTAAGAGAATATCTCTACACAGACTTTAAGGAAGGAAGGTTGGGTGTAACATCCCGTCAACACTGAAGTCATTAGAAATGGAGCACAAGCTCAAACTGTGTCAAGGATGGCGAAGGAAATCGGTCATGACTTTTCAAAAGAACCTCCCAAAATTTGCCTGGAACGATTTAGGAAAATCACAGAAAACCTAAATCTGGATGCCCGGACACGGGTCTGGATGATCGGCCTCCCAAATGCGAGTCCAGTGTTCTAACCACTGTGCCACCTTGCTCAATGAACAGTCTCCAAAAATTCCGAAGGAGTTCCCTGTATACTGTTAATTGGATTGTACTAGCAGTTTAACCACCGACAGCCTTCATCTGCTAGCAGTTTTTTCATACTGGAGCAAGTATTGGGGCTGCTTATGAACGTGCAACCATCTGAAAAATGGACTGATCCTGTTGTAAAAGGAGGTATACAAATTAAAAAATTGAGCATGACAAACACTGTAGATCAGTCGTATAGAAATTGACAACAGTTAATGCCTGACTATGTTGCAAGTCGTGTAGTCTGCTAGTTTTACTTTCACACTGAAAGGCAAATTGTGAATTTTTGGGTGGACTATTACACCAGTATCAAAAAAATACTTCCTTGAAAGAGACATTAGTGGCACTGAAACCTGGGCTTACTGCTATCAACCATAACGTGTGAGCAAGAGATTATATTCTTCAGTAATAACTGAGGCAGTCGGACACAATTATCTGCAGGAAAGATTATGTCTATTTTTCAGGATTAAGCACAACACATATAATGAAAAACAATACAAACTATCATTTACAGATCTCTTCCGTATTCACCACCACCATACAGTAAAATGACTGCCGTAATTTTGCAACGTAACAACCCCACAACTTGTATTAATTTACCTCAGGAGTAAAGGAGAGTTAAGTTCAGTCACCACAACATCGACTAAAGACTATGTAACACTCATACATTACTTCATTTATAGAAAGAGGGTGGCCATGCAACTGCATCCTATGTGCCTGGTAACACAACCTAAATCAATTAAGATGTCTAGCAGGCTCCTGGCCTTTTTAAACAAAGCAACACATTGATATTACAAATATGGTCTCTAATCAAACTTGTGGAATTTGGAGATACATCTCTTTAGGTCTGAAGTACTGAATTAGGTTAAGATGTTTTTGTAGTTCAGAAAGTCACGAATAGACAAAGCATTCTGTCACCTTACATCAGGTTATACAAAAGTTGAGAGTCAACAATAAGAACTTGTTTTATAGTATAACTAGCTGAGTAGTGAGCATTTCCAGGGTATGTATTTATTCCAATTTTCTGTTAGTCCATCTTTTCCTCCCCATTCTCCCTCTGCCCATTTCCCCCTCTCCCTTACCCGGAGCCATCTCCTCATCTCCCCTTCTCTTGCGATCACCCTCACTCAAATACGAGGCCTGTGGTTCTTACCCCCCCCCCCCCAAATTACTTCTTTCCAAATTGTAACTAATATATATCAAATTTTGTTGAATTTGTCCCCAGGGGCTTTTTACCTGTGGCTTTGCCCACTTAAGCACGTCAAATATATTTCCACATGTATTTCTAAACACACTTCACGTGCATGTCTAGTGAATTTTGCCCAGCAGTTTCATTTTCATAGTTCTCAATGTTTATGTCCTCTTATCTCCTGAAGTATGTGCTGCAGAAAGATATAATTTTGCTGCTACGCCAGTGGTATACGTGGCTACTGACTAATGTGTGTTGTGAATACCGTTATTACTAAAGAAGGAATAAATTAAAATGCCATAGTTCATAGAGCAATTTTACTGCCAGAACAGTGAAAATAAACTTTTGCTTTCATCACTTCGAGGGGGCTGTCAGTGGAAAAAGGTTTGAAATAATGTGTAAAGTATGTTGCACAGCACTAAGTGCTCTCATTCTCTAATACTGCAAGAATGAAGTACAGGTATTCAGGCATCGTTTGCTACACTTCTTTTTCACCCCTACTTGCATCCCTTTGATATATAAGTGATTCCCAGCCCCACAATGATTATTACCAGTCAGTGACACGTGTACAAAGTTTGGTCACAATCGGTCCAGTGGTTTAAGAGAAGATGTAGAACATACGCACATATGAGCATATGTACATCCACTTTTATAATTTGTATGGCTGTATGGATTCATATATTTAGAACATACACTAGGTGTAAGATATGGTGAAACACAACAACACCTTGTGCAGGCAGCTGCAATACATAGTTTTTCCACTAAGGTTCCATCTGAGCAATGCTTATAAAAGGATTACTATGGTGCAAACTCTGCATCGATCTTGGGAATGAACTAAAGTAAATAAAACGTAACAAAATGAATGTTTCACTCAACTGCACTTAACTGAGTCAAAGTAGGTCATGGTACTACACTGATGTGAAACAGAGAACACCAAGGTTGTGACTCAACAATCTTCTACAGAGGAAGTGAAATACTTTTTAAAGACAGAACAAAAGACAACAAGCAATTATGTGCGTCCTAAGGGTTGTGTGACAAATACCAATTTGTACTAGGGTTGAGCAACATATCAAACCGTAGCTTCTGGCTCATAACTGGCTGAGTGTGCCATTTTGAAGGATCACCTCAGGGCTAACCTTAATCAAGCACTGTGGTATTCAAATCAATGTGATGATCACTTTTTATGATATTTAAAGTTTCCAGAATGTATCTTTCACTCTGTAGCACAGTATGTGCCATTTTTAAACTTCATCACAGCTTAAAACTCTGTGTCATTCCAAGATTAGGCAATGCCCTTACCAACCGAGTTATCCAGGCATGACTCATGACCAGACCTCACAGCTTCAATTCTGCCGATATCTTTCTTCCACGAGTGCCACTCCAGCAAGTTATACAGGGGAGTTTCTGTAAAGTTTGGAAAGCAAGAAAGAAGTAGTGGCAAAAGTGAAGCTGTGAAGGTTGTTCGCAAGGTGAGACTGAGTATATTAGCCATTAAAGGCACTGCCTGCTAAAGGCAATGTTCCAAGTCCAGCCCAGAATACGGTTTTAACCTGCTATCAAATTTCTGCATTTTGAAAGTGACTAACTACAACATAACACAGTTATTAAACTGAAAGCATTTTTCGATACAGCTCACTGTATCTGAAGAATTGGCAAAATGTCAATCAATCATATTAAGCAAATTGTATTTAATAGCTTGAAAGTGGACTCGATCCAGATTACCAGTATGAGCTGCAGGGAAGTCTTTATAGACCCTCTGCTGTTCCTTAAACAATTTAGGAGACAATCTGAGCAGCTCTCTTAGACTGACTGAAGATGATGCCTGTCATTTACCATCTAGTAAAGTTATCAGAAGATCAAAACCACTTGCAAAATGATTTAGACAAGGTACCTGTATAGTGCAAAAAGTGGCCATTTACTCTAAACAATATAAAGTGTAAGTACTAAAAGGAATCCATAGATCGCACAGACTTAAAGGATGTCAATTCAACTAAACGGCTAAGGATTACTATTATAAAAACAACTTAAATTGGAATGATCACACACAGGTAATGCTGAGAAAGGTGAACCAAAGACTGTACTACTGGCAGAACAGTTAGAAGATGCAACAACTCTATTAAACAGATTGCCTACACTATGTTTGTCCATCATCTGATAAGAGTGTTACCATGCAATATGGGATCCTTACCCAGTAGGAGTGACAGAGAACATCGATAAACTTCAAAGAATGGCAGCTGGTTTTGTTCTGTCACAAAATAGGAGAGAGAGTGTCATGCCTGTAACACAGACAAGCTGTGATGGCAATTATTAAACCAAAGGCAATTTTCAATCACCAACTTTCTCTTCTGAATGTGAAAATATTTTATTGACGCCCACCTACATAGGAATAAATGATCACAAAGATAAAATAAGAGATTGTACAGTAAGAGGTAAGTGTTCACTTTTCCCACATGTTATTCAAGAATAGAACGCTAGAGAAATAGTCTGAATGTGGTTCGATGAAGCATCAAGCAGTTAAGTGGGAACAGCAGAGTAGTGTTTTGCATGTAGCACATGATCTATGGAGCACTTACCTAATTAGCAAATCATGTTCTAACACAAAATCAGTTAGCTAATTAAGAAAGTAAGTACATCCATCTAGTACTCCCACTACGAGAGTAAACATCAGGGTAGGTCAAAACCATAAATTTCACTTTCAAAATATTCTATGTGTATGACACGTAATTTCAAAACACTGAGGTCAGAAATGAAACATTTCACTCACCAGATTTTACAAGTGTTTGATAATAAGATAGTGCCAGTATGTACACTCTATGACCTATCTAAGGCATCTGACAGTGTGACTCACAATATTCTCTTAGATGAATTGAAGTTATAAGACTGATGGTATAACCAATCAATGGATAATGTCCTATCTAACCAAAAGACTGCAGAAAGATTCACTCAGTAATTCAACAAATAATCTGGGGACATAATTTTGAGTGAGGAGAAATCATGTATGGGATTTACCAAGGCTCAATCTTAGGTCCACTATTAATCTTCATATATGTAAACACTCTTCCATCTAATATACAAGCAGAATTAGTTCTTTTAGCAGAAGACACTAGTATTGTAACCAATTCAAGCATGCATACATACAGAAACGGAAGAAATGACAAATAAAATTCTTAAAAGTATCACTGACTGGTTTTCTGTGAATGGTCTCACCCTCAATTTTAGAAAAAGGCAACATATTCTGTTCCGCCCATCTATAGGTACCACACCAATGATAATCACAACACATGATGAGGCAATAATAAACAGGGTGGAAACTTCATTAAAAATTATTGCAAATCTTGAGGAAAGACAGATTAGTAAGTTGACTTATTTTGTATATTTTCATTCAATAATGTCATATGGAATAATGTTGTGGTATGACTCATCTTTAACAAAGAAAGCCCTCATTGTTCAAAAATGTGCTGTAGGAATATTACGTGGCATTCTCTCATGATCATCTTGTAGACATCCATTTAAGCAGTCCGATTACTGCTTCAGAGTATATTTATCCTCTCATGAAGTTTGTTGTAAATATTTCACTACAGTTCAAAACGAACAATGATGTACATAATTACAATACCAGAAGGAAAAATGACATTTATTCTTCCACATTAAGGTTGCCTTCAGCACAAAAAACGGTGCACAATGTCATAACAAAAATTTTTGATTCACTTACCCAGCAATATAAAATATCTGACTGACAGCAAATAAAATCTGAAAACAAACTGAGAAAGTTCCTCCTTGACAACTCTTCCTATTCCACAGAATAATGTGTAAAAACATGCTAGGTAGGACCTATTAACACACAACATGTTTATATCTTTTCTTTTTTGAAAAACTTAGAAACGTTCAGAATGTAACCATATGTACAAATTAATCTGCGGTATGGATGTAAAATGACATGTTCCACATCATTGTGACCTATCGTGCAAAATAATCCATGGAACAGGAAACTAACTAAAAGATTTTTTGATTTGTTCTAGGTTCATATAGAATAGTTTTCTGGTGCATTTTTTTTTCGCACGCGAGCACGCGCACGCACGCACACAGTATTCATTGTAAGGGTAATATCTGGGTTTCATCATAGAACAAAGGTATGAGCATATGGAATTAGTTCCCACATACGAGTGGCTCGAAGATTTTGGAAGTGATCTGGCAGAACAGGGTGGACAGCAATCTGCATTTGTTTGCTGATGATGCCGTGCTGTATGGGAAGGTGTCACAGTTGATTGACTGTAGGAGGATAGTAGGCGACTTAGATAAAATTTCTAGTAGGCAATAATGAATGGCAGCTAGCTCTAAATGTAGAAAAGAAAGGTAAGTTACTGCAGCCAAGTATGAAAATCAATCATGTAATGTTCAGAGACAGCATTAGTAGTGTCCTGCTTGACACAGTCACATCATTTAAATATCTGGTTGTAGTGTTGAAAAGCAATATGAAATGGAACCAGCATGTGAGAACTGTGGTAGGGAAGGCAAATGGTTGACTTCAGTTCATCTGTAAAGGAGATTGCATATAGGGAACTCATGCAACCTATTCTCAAGTACTGTTCAAGTGTTTGGGATCTGCACCAAGTTGGATTAAAGGAAGACATCGAAGCGATTCAGAGTCAGTTTGCTAGGTATGTCATCGGTAGGTTTGAACAACACCCAAGTACTACAGAGATGCTTCAGGAACTGAAATGGGAAGCATCTGTGGTGGGAAAGCAACGTTCTTTTTGAGAAACACTATTGAGAAAATTTAGAGAACCACCGTTTGAAACGGACTGCAGAATAATTGTACTGACACCAACACACACTTCGCATATGGACCATGAAGATAAGGTATGAGAAATTAGGGCTTATATGGAGGCATATAGGTAGCCAGTCTTTTTTTTCCTTCACACTATTTGGGAGTGGAACAGGAAAGGAAATAGCAAGCAGTGGTACAATGGACTCTCCACAATGCACTGTATGGTGACTTGGAGAGTATGTCTGCAGATTTAGAACTTTGTGTAAGCAACATGTTAAAAAATTTCTCACACTAAGAACAGCTTCATAAATACATTTACTCTCTTATGTAGCCTGTTGTGAAGAAACAGGTACTATTTAAAAACAGTGGCAGCTTACATAAACAGAACACTACAAAAAAACATTGCTTACACTATATACACCTTAACCTTCCTCTTGCCCAAAAAGGAGCAAAGTACAAAAATATTTCACCACGTCTCTTGCAAATTTAAAGTGCTGGCAGATAATGAAAATTTTACAAACAAATGAAATCTTCTTCTTCTTCTTTGTTTATTTTCACCCCCGGGCTCCCATGCAGGTGAGATCCATCGCATCATCCACCCACCTCCTTCTAGGTCTCCCTTTCCACCTAGCAGCATGGATCATACCATTCATCATTTTCTTTTGTATTCTGTCCTCTGCCATTCTCTCCAAGTGCCCTAGCCATAATTTTTGTTGCGATTTCACTTAGTTTACTATATCTCTCCCTTGCTCACTGCTATAGCATATCCTCCAGACTTCTTCCTCCCTTACTGGGCCATAAATTTTATGTAGTACTTTTCGCTCAATCATTCTTACACAATTTTGTCATCTTCTGTCAGTGTCCATACCTTTGGCGCCCATGTGACAACTAGGCAAACTAGGGAGTTACCGATTACAAGTTTTGTTCTTCTTGTAACAAGCTTGTTTCTGAAGAGTTGTAAATATGTAAAGTAAACTCCATTCCCTGCTTGTATCCTTTCTCTTATAGCCTTTCTGATGCTGTTATCATTTGATATTAATGCTTCCAAGAAATTAAAAGAGGACACTCCTTTCAAACATGCCCCATTTATATTTACATTTTTGTAGGTTCTTCTGGCCTCCGAGTGTATCATTACCATATACCTTGTTTTATTTTCCATTTACCATGACACAAATTTTTAATGATTCTTTTTCCGTTGCCAGGTATGGTTCTTTAATTGTGTTGGCATTTCTTCTTACTACTGTTACATCATCAGCATATGCACGTATCTTGCTAGTTTTCATATATATGGTGGCTCTTATTGATCTTATTTACCATGCTGCGCAGGGCCATATTGAATGGGACAGTGGAGAGATTTTCACCTTGTTTCACTCCTTTATTAAATAAAAAGCTTTCACTTGACTTGTTAAATATTTTTACTTTAGCTCCTGTCTTTCTCCTCTACCCCTACCCCACAGATGAATTCATGAGGAGACTTAAGTATGTGGTTGTGCTACATTTATCAGATTTTGTTGTAGATTAGGATTCAAAATTCAGATGCATAAATGGCCAGCATGTCAATATGTTTTCAGGGAGAAAATGTATTTTATTTGTGAATCTGAGCCATTCTACAACACATGACAGTGAGTTGACACAAATATGTTACGTGTAGCATGCATAAAGACTTAACTAAACTACACCTTTCAGAAGGATGACTGGAACAAACATCTCTTCAGTGTTTCAACATAATAATATCACTAATGACACATGTATCTACACTACGCAAATTATTATGAATTGTTTGGTAGAGCATAGTTCCTATTGTATGAAAGGGTATCCTCCAACTACATTCATGCATGCTATTCATGCATGCCATTCATGTTCTATATTAATGGCCTTGCAAATAGTATTAATAGTAACCTCAGACTTTTTGCAGATGATGCAGTTATCTATAACTGCAGAAATATTTAGTCAGGCGTCAGTAAGGTAAGTGGTGCAAAGATTAACAACTTGTTTTAGATCTTTGGAAATGTAAACTATTTACTTCACAAAATGACTACAATATCAATTATTTGCAATTGGAATCAGTCAATTCATACAAATACATGGATGTAACAATTTGTTGGTAAATGAAATGGAATGACAACATAGGCTCACTTGTAGGTAAAGCAGTTGATGGAATTCGGTTCACTGGTACAACACCGGAAAAATGCAACGACTGCAAAGGATACTGCTTACAAAGTACCCTTAGTAAATTGGTTGGCTGCTCAGTTGTTCCATAGATCATACTCACAATAAATGTTACAATGTGGGATGTGTCGACAGAAAATATACAATATGAGACTTAGTGGCTGCAGTACGTTTGTAGCTACATGTCTTTAACATTACATACAGCAACCAGACCATCTATGGCTTGAATTCAGCACAACTCAGCAACCTGAAGATGTTCAAAGAAACGATGAGATGATTTTCGTTAATCATTAACATGTCTAATTTAAGCCCAAGGGGCCATGAGCTCATGAACATTCTCTATGAGACAGATGCCATGTTCTGACCTTAACCAATGGTTCCCTAGATGACACTATATTTAAGAACTCTGTTGAGTAATTAATAGGACAGCTCTTACTGCTGAGCAAGTTGAATATGCATGTGTAACATATCACTACTATGAATTTATTCTCTGGCAGCTACCAAATGGTGTACTTATTCAGGCAAAAGAACTAACTACCTGGGGTTTCCTGCATTTAAATATGGAAACACAATGCTGCCATTATCTACTACCCTCCCAGCTGCAAATTTAAATTATACTTCATATGTACCCACATATGCAATTTTGTACAATTTTTTGTCACATATGGTAGTGAATCATTGATAGTTACAGAAAATTTATGTACCCAGAACACAACCTTGCCATTACTCCTCCCCTTCAACCACCAACCACAAACTCTACCACTTTAGCACATTCCAGTCACATTCAGATTTGTTCCATTTAAAGTCCAAGACAACATCTTGCTTCTTATTTACTAGATATGAAACATATCATTGGTGAGCTTTCCCCTCTTTCCATAATGCTGCACATTGTGTGAAAGTATATCTGGAGCATAGCATCAATTCTTCTGTTAAATCAAGAAAGACATCTACTGCCCTCCCCAACTCATCATTTATCACTGCAAGTGTCTCACACACAGGGAAATAAATTGTATTGTTTAGCATCCTACCCCGAAACCAAACAGGAAGTTTAAAAACAAATTGTATGTAAGTGATGTTTAATACTCTTACACATAGCCTTTCCAAAATTCTTCAGAAACACTGATAGTTAGAAAATTGTCTACATAACCTCCTTATAATTTTAAGTGCTTTTAGGCATGTGTATTCTGATGTGTGTACAAACAGATTACATTGCAACAGACACACAGGTGACTCACGAAAGTACAATGCAACAATATTTTTGAGCCTGGCATTTCATAGCACCTGTGTCAGCGATTACTCCTTAGTGGTTCAACAATTAATGTTTTCCTTCTTGTAATCTGAAGCTGAATTTGACTCAATACAATTGAAACATCAGCTTGTGCAAGTTCTGCCTATTTACCGGTACAAATAAAATGTTTTATAATTCACCAAATACTGACAGTAAACCATTGTTAAATATACTACACAGTTCCAGTGGACAAACAAGTTTTATTAGATACGAGCAACAAGACATAAAGCTTGGTATTAACAGCTACTTCTTCTATCTGAACTGAAATCCTCACACAGAAATCACATATTCAACTAAAGGAAATCTTGGTATTTGTTCCCTATGTATGTTACACTGATATAAACATGTTAAGAGGAAAAATCACTAAGCCGTTCACTTATTTTACAACAATTTCTTTACATATACTGAAGAAGCAAGCTCACTGAGTTAATCTCTTCCCAATTTTCACCCCAGAGACTATGTACCACTGTACTAGCCTCACTACCCACATTATTAGGCATTATTATGCTGAAAGACAATACCAGTTTCTTGTCAAAGAAGGGTTCAAATCAAATAGACCTAGTTGGCAGTGGTTCTTCTTGCCTCCACAAATTCTGAAGGGAAAGTTAAAATTAAACTGTTAGTCTCTCACATCATGCAGTCTGGAGTAAGACTTCAATGATTTGTATACGCATAAATGGACAACTATTCTCACCTGGTCTATGTAATACAAATACATACCACTATCTGAGTACAATGAAGATAAGTTTTCAGATCTACTCCCCAGGTGGAATGTTTCAAAAAATATCTGCCATATCCAGAGTAATAACTACAGTTGTATAAACAAGCAGACTGTTCATAAGATTTACAGTCAATTTCAGTTTATAAACACCAAGCGGTACTATCATTTGAGTGTAATATGAATAGCTTAAGTTATTTAGAAATGATTAGGACATAACCCTGAAATTGTTTTCATAATAGAGTATCTGTGCACCTATGCTAATGAAACATGTTTCTTGCAGTAGAGATGATCCAAAAGTTAACTTATCTCGTTAATGTCAACTGACAGACCATTATCATGAAAGGTGGTGGTATAGTTAAGGGACTTGCCTCAGATTTGGAAGTAGTGGGGTTTAAATCTCTTCAATCCCTCTGATAAAGATTATCCACAGTAACTTGAATGATGTAACAAGTACGATGGTATGGTTCCTTCCAAAAGACTAAAGCTGATTCCTTTACACTTCCTCCAACAACTGAGGCAGTTCTAGTCAATCAACAATATTTTGAACCCTATCCATCCTATTCCATGCAAGCAAATCTTTAGAATAATAATGACTACCTTTCAGTAAACCTCTATGGCAAACCTTAATGGTTAAAAAGCCAAGCAACAAACCCCATAGAATGAGATCACAATTTTAATCTGGAAAACTAATATAGCACTACAGTTTCTACCAGTACAGAATGTCATTCCATCATGCTGCATGTACCGAGGTCACATACACAGTTTGAATATTACAAGTACTGGATCTGAAAATGGGTTGCTAATTACATCAACTTCCTTTCCTGGAACTTCTTTTGTGCATTTTCCACAACACTTTAAGAACACAAAACCTCTTAAAATTGTTATCTTCAGCCTGCTTGTGACATCTGACTGACATGAAGTACAATAATCAAAATTTACATCCTGGGGAAGCTGAGAGTTGGTTTCACAATTTAATGTCTGCTTTCCTACAGTTGAAAAGAGAAAACTTATTGAAGGCCTACTTGGATATTTTCCTTCGTTTCATTCCTTTATTTGAAAACCTTTCATTAACATTATATCCATTACTAAGTAGTGATACAGTACTAGAACAACAATGTGTAATGTACAACTCTTATTTAAACAGCAGGACAACAAGAATACAACAACACCACATTTACATTGTTTCTAACTGAATCTATGGTCAGTACATCATAATATGTAAATAAGAATAATATTTATGAACATAAAACATCAAGGCTCTGATAATGTCTATTCTATTTAACAACTCTTTTACTGTACAGCTAAGACCTGAGCTATTTTTATATATAGTCCTTTGGTATGATACATGGTGAGCAGGGCGTAACACACAAAAAACACCATGCAATTGCAATGTTTTCACATCTACCGTGGTTCACAAAAAAGAAATGAGAACCAGTGTGAAAGAGAGGATTTTTTTTTCATTTGGGGGAGGGGAGGGAAGGGTGAGGTGGTTTGCTGTGTAGCATTTTGAGAGAGATTAAGAAATATTTTATAGTCTACACTACACTCTGCAAAACCACTATAAAGTTCATTGCAGAGGATACTTTCCATTGTACTAGCGATTAGAGCTTCTTCCTGTTCCATTCACGTATAGAGTACAGGAAGAGCAGCTGTTTAAATGCTTCTGAGTGTGCTGCCATTAATTTAATTTTGTCCTCGTGGTACCTGTAGGAGCGATACATGGGGGTCTATTCCTACATTCACCCTTTCATGCTAGTTCTTGAAACATTGTTAGTGAGGTTTCTCAGGATAGCTTGCATCTATTATGAGGTGTCTGTAGTTCAGGTTCTTTGCACCTCTGACACTCTCCCATGAAAGAAAAACTTGTGTTTGTGCTGCTCTCCTCTGTAGGAACATATGTTCAATATCCCTTGCAACTCCTATTCAATATGGATCCCAGACACCTGAGTAACATTCTAAGATGGGTCACACGAGGGACTTGTAAGCAAACTCCTTCATATACTGACTGCATTTCCCTACTTTTCTACTAATAAACCAAAGTCTGCCAGCTGCATTCTTACAACACAGCCAATGTGATCATTTTATTCCACACCCCTACAAAGTGTAATTCTGAAGTACTTGTACGAGTTGGTCAATTCCAGCTTCGGGTTACTAATAGGGTAGTCAATGGATACTGAGTTTATTCATTTTGCAAAAATCACAATTTTACATTTCTGAACACTTACAGCAAGTGGCCAATCTTTGCACCACTATCAAGATGTGACTGAATACTTGTGTAGCTTTTTTCAGACAACAGTCATTATAAGTAACTGCACCAACTGCAAAAAGTCTGAGATTACAATTAATACTGTCTGTAGGGTCATTAATATACAACAAAAACAGCGATGGTCCCAACAGACTTCCTTCGGGCTCATCTGGGCATGAATCTCCATCCAAGATAACATGGTGTGTACTCCCTACCAATAAATCCTCAAGCCAGCCACAAAATTAGCTTGACACCCCATATGATCATAATTTCAATAATGAGTGTAGGGATGGTAGTGAGCCAAATGTTTTTTCAAAACTGAGAAATGCTACATCTTCCGGACTGTATCATCCATGACTTTCGCGATGCCATTTGAGAAAAATGGGAGTTGGGCTTCCTAAAGAAAAAGTATGCACCATCTCCATCAAACACTCAAAGTGGAAGGGGAGTGCAAGGCAATTTACTTGTGCTGAAATTATAATCGAAAAGTTTCTGAACGTCAATTACGACTGAATATACAGCGAGATGTCTTAGTCACTGGACTCCGTATATAAGGTCTGCGTTAAACGAAAACAGCCTAAGGGCAATAGCATAGAATAACTATCAGAGAAACACAACCAACAACAATGTACAGTAAACAATTCGTGTATTGGATTACGGCCGTGTACAGCACATAAGAATAACACCATACACAAACTTTCTCCTAAACGCAAAAAAAAGTAACATCAAACGCATGAGCGGCGTAATGTAAACAGCACCCTCATTATGACAAATGTCATAAGTTCACTTCATAGCTTCAGTCTACTGGCATATTGTACTACAATACAGAAATGCATCAGCCCCCCTTTTTATCATATAACAAACAAATAGTAGCGCTAAACCAGCTAAAACGCAGTTTATAAACTTCGTAATCACCGCAAAACACTTGCAACAACTGACATTCCATGTAAATTATGCTATCTTGCTCAAAAACTTACTAATTACGTAAGAGATATACAACGATGTCCAGCAGCTTTCTGCAACTCGTAATATGTACATTAACAAGGTTTAACATTCAGGGCAAACAAGAAACACCTTAATTAAATACGGTTACGTTAACATTTTCTGTACAGCATCCTGTTGACACAACAGTGGTCCACTGATAATCTATAGTCACTTCACTTACCCAGAAATAATCACCAAAATCGACCGTCATGGTAAGGCAATACCCATCACATAAACAAATCACTCACAACGACTGACAATGACCCCCAACACACCCATACAGCTGTAATATGGCGACACCCCCCTCCATACAATTTTTCAAACCTAAATGCAAAGATAACACTGTTTGTGGTCTTAGTATCAAGACAAAGATGTTTGAAAATCGCAAAGAGAAGTTGGTATGTTTTTCATTTAATACGACAGTAGTATCATTAATCACACTTATTTATTAGTTGCCATGAAGATATATATAATAAGTAAATGTGTTCCAAATATCTTGTACCTTGACATATCTGCAAAGTTTATCAGAGTTTCCAGTTTAAAATTGTCTGGTGATTGTGACGTACACACGTCCTTAAACTTGGAGCTAGGCACAAAGGCATATTGTAAAAAGGAAGCGCCTGCTATTTGGAGGCATTAAACGATCGACTCGGGTGGGGCCCTTGCAACAACGTTTTATTATGAAAACTCTGTGTATATTTCAGAATTTGGAATTATTGTAATAAAATATGCTCTGCAAATAATAAAATAACGTCACGAACGAAAAAGCTTGAAAATGTGACAATGTGGCTCAAGAGGACTTGTGTGGGACGTGTTCCCTAACTATTTCTGCAGGGAGGCAAACACAAAACTGATTCAGAAATTGGTACAAAACACCGATTTTAAAACCACACAACAGCTGATGAGGATTGTCTGGTATATATCGTCACATATTGTAGGAGTTACCGTATTTGGACAGCCTGAAACAAATCTCGTCCGAATAAACGGAAAACTGAGGATCCAAATGTCTCGGAATCGTTGGAAGTAGATTAGATTAGATGTGCCTTTCGTTCCAATATATCCATAGAGAGGAGATCCTTCAGGATATAGAACATGTCAGGACACGAAAATACATAATGAATATTCACGAAGAATAAGAAATACGCTTAATGTACCTTCCACAGATGCCCAGTGGAATGGTCCTTATGGGTGTGGAATAAGTAAAACAATCTTAAACATATTTTTATTTAAATGGTACTAACATCTTGTCACAAAACATGTAAACATTCAATGCTCTTATAATTCTTAAGCTATAACCATCATATGACATCATACAGGGTGAGTCACTAACTATTACCACCAAGAATAACTCCGAAAGTATGGTAGGAGCTGAAAACTTTGTGGACAGAAGTTGTATGGGACAATGGGGACCATAAGATGACATTGGTTTTTTATGCTAGGTGGAGTCATGTCAAAGATATGAAGGTCAACTTCGTTTTTTTATGGGATGCTATAGTTTGATACTTATTTTCTCATAGTGGCTATCAAGGCAAATCCAATGATGTGTAACACTAATGTCTTTGAAGGTCAACAAAGGTAAAAAAGGTGACATGTACGTCCATTTACGGAAGGTATTCGAAGTGATGACCATTGGTATCAATGCAGTGCTGCAATCTTCTTATCATGGACTGAGTGGTATTCCATATCACAATATAAAATCATGTGCCATTGCTTGAATCTGAAGTTGAGCCCAACGGCAAAACTCAATGCGATGCTTACAATCCGTACCAGTTAATTCTTGGTGGAGAGTGATATGGTAAGGATTATATTTATGGCGATGCAGAACACGAATAATACTACTCTGGTTTATGCCATATTCCTTTGCAATTCGATGCGAACTAACACAAGGATATCGAACCACAGTGGCAAGAGTACCAATTTCCGTTTCCTCATCAGTAACTTTCCTTTGCCAGGTATGTTTCCGATGTGTTAAAGATCCAGTTGTTCTCAATTTATCATACACATATTTAAATGAACGAAGTATAGGGTGAGTACGTTGAGGATGTCTTTCAGCATATAAGTCTCTTGTTCTTCGAAGGAATACGTTATTCACATCAGCTTGATACGAAGATTCTACTATTACCGTTCCTATTACTGTACTATTACGAAACCGACGAATGGTGTTTACATCTCATGGGCACATTAGATGGTTATGCCATATTCGGCGAATATTTACTATTTGCAAGGTACACAAGACAGAATTGTCAGAGTGTGATATGATAAATGCTGAACTGATAAGGAATACCACTCAATCCATTATAAGAAGATTGCAGCATTGAATTGATATCAATGGTCATCACTTCGAACTCCTTCTGTAAATGGATGTTCATGACACCTATTTGACCCTCACTGAAATGAAATGTCGTGTGGCTGGGGCCTCCCGTCGGTTAGACCGTTCGCCTGGTGCAGGTCTTTCGAGTTGACGCCACGTAGGCGACCTGCGCGTCGATGGGGATGAAATGATGATGATTAGGACAACACAACACCCAGTCCCTGAGCGGAGAAAAATCTCCAACCCAGCCGGGAATCGAACCCGGGACCTTAGGATTGACATTCCGTCACGCTGACCACTCAGCTACCGGGGCCGGACGACCCTCATTTACAAAGACCTTACTGTTACACATCGTTGGATTCATCTTGATAGCCGCTATCAGAAAATAAGTACCAGACTATAGCATCCCTTAAAAAAAAAGCAAAGCTGACCTTCATAACTCTGACGCGACCCCACCTAGCAACAAAAAAATAAGGTCATATTATGGCCCCCATTGTCCCATGCAACATTTGTCTCACAAACTTTTCAGTTACTATCATACTTTCGGAGTTATTCTATGTGGCAATAGTTAGTGACTCACGCCATATACAAAAATCATTTTACAACAGTTATTTAGAATGAACACATTACTGTACTGAGTTTGCATAGAAGATAGATTGTACATTATTTGATATTATTCATAACACATACACATCAGTTGGTTCTACTAAGAAATTCGTAAATGGAATGGAAGGAGCTGGCTACCAATAAACCTTTTAGGTTCCTCTTAAACAGCATATGGTTGCTGGCAAGTTATTGAAAGTGTGTGTTCCTGAGGAAAACTTTCTGCTCCAAAACAAGTGACTTCGTATATTTGTGGAGATCATTCTTATTTCTAGCAATGATTCCATGAACTGAGTTGTTGGTTTGAAAAAGGGATGTATTTTTTATGAAAAATGTAATTAACAAATAAATATATTGAGAAGCAGTAATTAGTATCTCTGGTTCCTTAAACAAGACTCTGCTGGATGTTCTTGAGTTCACACCACGAATGATTCTTATTACAGGTTTTTGTACCACTAAAACTTTAACTTGACTTTATGAGCTATCCCACAAAATAATATCGTATGATATTATGGAATGAAAGTTATCACAGTATGCCACCTATTTTTATTTTTATATCACTTATGTCTGACAACATGTGTACTGCAAATAGATATTTGTTCAGGCTCTTCAGCAGCTCTGTTGTATGCTCATCCCAGTTTAATTTGTTATCAAGGTGTAAAACCAAGAACTTAACATCGTCATCTTCTTCTGTCCGTTTGTCATCATATTTTAAGTATGAACTGGTGGGAAACCTCTTAAAAGTTCTAAACTGCACGTAGAGTCTTTTTTGAAAGATTCATGGTAAAGAATTCGATAGGAACCATTTATTAATGTCCATGAAAATTTCATTACATGATCTTTTTAAGGCTATACTTGATTCGTTATTTATTGTAATGTGTGTATCATCTTCAAACTAAACAAACTGGACAGTTGCTAATGTTACAGATGAAATGTCATTGGTATACATATGAAAAAGTAAGGGCCCTGAAATGGAACCTTGTGGGACACCACATGTAATCATACCAGATGGATGATGCCTGACAGCTTCATACATATCTCGTTCGTAACGACACCCTTTATTTCCTGTCAGAGGTATGGAATTTGAACCATTTTGCGGCATTTCTTATTAAAATGTCATAATCTTATTTCCTTAAAAGGATACTGTGATTTACATACTCAGTTTCCTTTGCCAGATCACAAAATACACCTATAGCCTATAATTTATGGACTAACGAAGTATGTGCCTTCTCGCTTTATATATAGATAGCCTTGGCAACTCTTTGGAAACTCAAACTATGGCTTAGGAAATGCATCATTTGCTGTCAGATGATCAAAAAGCCAATTATATACTATTTTTTCTAAAATTTTCAAAAATGTTGGAAAAAGTGAAACCAGATGGAAACGTGACAGTATCTCTTTAGTCTCTTTCTTAAATAAAGGCTTTACTTCCGCTTATTTCAAACATTCAGAAAATTTTCCACTGACAAAGGACAAATGTAAATTGGCATTTATGTAAATTAAGTATACAATACTATATTCTACTGTAAAATCGTATCTATAAAGACATAACTTGTACCAGACGATTTCTCATCCAACAGCAATGTTGTCTTCAGATAAATTAAACGATCTGATTTGATTTGATCTGATTACACAGATAATTTAAACTAAAAACACACTCTTTAATTAACTTCGTTTATATTTTGTCATAAGCACTAGAATTTTTTGATTTTAAAGATTTTATGTTAGACATTACTTCTACTGATGCACTCAGGGTCTTATTTACCTTACTGAAGTTATTTTAAGGACACGTCTGAGATGTTTTAGCAACAGTGCACTTATTTGTTACCAATGTTCCATTTACCCTTAATACTATCAGCTCCTCTTAATGTCTGGTTCTATCAATATCCTCAATCACTATATTCCATATTGTCTTTATTTTGTTACCAGTATCTGACATGATTACCTATTTCTCATAACATATTTGCTTTAATGTCTGTATTACTGTCTTTAATATTTTGCAGTTTGTCTTATAATGAGCTATAGTCAATACTACAGCTGTTTCTGACTGTCAGATACAGTTTTCTTTTGGTTTTACAAGATACTTTCATTCCAGAGTAAAACGTTCATGTTTCAGTTCCATACAAGGCTACACTAGATATAGATACTGTAAGAAAAGACTACTTAACACTTAAATCTATATTCTATGTTAACACAAATTTCTTTTCTTTTGAAACACACTGTTGCTATTGTCAGCCTACCTCTGATATCCTCTCTACTTTGGCTATCATCAGTTAATTTACTGCCCAAATAGCAAAGCTCATCTACTTCTTCTAGTGTCTTGTTTCCTAATCTAATCAACCAGCATCGACTGATTTAATTTGGCTATATTCCATTGACCTAGATCTGCTGTTATTAATGTCCTTCTTACATTCATTCAAGAGATGGTCTAAACTGTTCATTGTCGGCAGCTCATGGTCTAGTGGCTAGCATTGCTGCTTCTGGATCAACAGGGCCCGGGTTCGATTCCCGGCTGGGTTGGGGTTTTTTCTCTGCCTGGGGATTGGTGTTTATGTTGTCCTCATCATTTTATGATCATCATTATTTGTGCCAGTGGCTAGATTGGACTGTGAAAAAAATTGGACTGTCTAAAAATTGGGACGTTGTATGCATGCTGATGACCATGCAGTTCAGTGCCCATAAACCGAACATCATCATCCAGTCTGTTCAATCGCTCTTCCAAGTCCTTTGCTGCCTCTGACAGAATTACAGTGGCATAGGCAAACCTCAAGGTTTTTGTTTTTTATCCCTGGACTTTTAGCTCCTCCAAATCTTTCTTTGGATTCCTTTACTGCTTGCTCAAACCACAGATTGAATAGTATTGGGGATAGGCTACAACCAACTCTTCTCAACCACTACTTCCCTTTTATGACCATCCACAGTTGTAGCTGTTTTCTGGTCTCTGTGCAAGTTGTAAATAGCATTTTGCTCCATGCTTATACCCCTGCTACCTTCAGAACTTCAAAGATAGTATTCTAGTCAACATTGTCAAAACTTTCTCTAAGTCTACAAATGCTATTAACATAGATTTTCCTTTCCTTAACCCATCTTCTAAGAAACGTCGTAGGGTGAATATTGGCTCGCGTGCTCCTACACTTGTCTGAAATCCAAAATGATCTTCCCCAAGGTCGTCTTCTAGCATTTTTTCCATTCTCCTACAAAGAGATTGTGTTAGTATTATGCAACCATGACTTATTAAACTCATAGTTCGCTAATTTCACACCTGGCATCACCTGATTGCTATGGAATTAGAATTATTGTATTATTCTTGAAGCCTAAGAGTACTTCAACTGTTTCATACATATTGCACACCAGGTGTAATATTTTTGTTATGGCTGGCTTTCCCAAGAATATCAGCAGTTCAGATGGAATGTCATCTACTCCAGGGATCTTGTTTTGACATAGGTCTTTCAGTGCTCTGTCAAATTATTCTTCTTGCAGTATGATACCTCCCATCTCATCTTCATCTATGTAAGCCCCGATAGCTGAATGGTCAGCATGACGAACTGCTGTCTTAAGGGGCCTGGGTTTGATTCCCACCTGGGTCGGGGATTTTCACCGTTCAGGGATTGGGTGTTGTATTGTCTTCATCATCATTTCAACCCCATCTAGGGCGTAGGTCACCCAATGTGGCATCTAATCTAATAAGACCTGCACCAAGGCGGCTGGACCTGCCCCAAAAGGGGCCTTCCGGCTAATGACACCAAACACTCATTTCCATTTCCATCTTCATCTACGTCCTCTTTCGTTTGTATAATACAGGCTTCAAGTTAATTTCCCTCATGTAGCCTGTGTATATGTTCCTTCCAGATTTCAGCTTTCCATTCTTTCTTTAGTACTGGTTTGCCATCTGGGCCCTTGATCCAAGTATTTATACAACTACTTCTATTTTTTCCCAAGGCCTTTTCAGTCTTCCTGTATGTAGTGTCTGTCTTTCATTTATTCATACGTGCTTCTATATACTACTTTAGAATTTTCTAAATGGCTGTAGCAGCAACTGTAGGATGAAATCTTCATGAAGAAATAATAAACAGCCAATCACTTGCAAGATGGAAGGTTTTTAAAATCCCTTAAGCACGATTTCAACATTTACATAAACATCTTCTTCAGAAGGAAATATTAACAGGGAATATATGGGAAATGTGTGAGCAACCATTTGCTTTAGTTATAGGGAGGCTGTTATCTGGAATACCAGCAGACACTTTTGTAAATGTGTTAGAAGAAATTCATTCCAAAAGGTAACCTGTTTTGTAGAGTATGACTCCCTTCTATGTTTGATACATAGATGATGTGCTCACAGTGTTTAATGGCAGTGACCAAGATCTACAACGAATGTTACATGCTTTTAACAACCATCATGAGAAAATTGTCACAAAAAAATACAAAAATATAACAGAAAAGTTAATTCCTACATTTGAAACTAAGGTTACTCAAGAACAAAATCAGCTTTGACATTTTCCATAAATCTCCTTTTGCAGATAACATCATTCCAGCTGACTCATGTCATCCAAAAACCTGCTTTTTTCCACTATGCAATACATAATGCAGTGTGCACTCCCTTAGAATAGCATTACTTCCAAAAAGAAGTATCTGTAATAAAGGCCATTGCAATAAACAATGGATATAACCTCAGATTGACTGATCATATCGCAAAAAAAAGAAAAAAACAGAAGCTGCTAAGTGTTCAGTTGTAGGCACTAGGAGCTTGAAGATGGGAAGTGAGAGTAATACGTTTATCTATACATCATTTCTAGGAAATGTGTCGCCCAAGGTAGATAAACCGATGAATGAGAAATATGGCTGCAGAAATGCTTTCCCTGTAAACAGTAGTCTAAAATAAAAACTAAGTCATTCCATCAGAACACTAGAAGATCGTGTCAATAATTCTGATGTTCATAAAATTACATGTAATAACTGCCCTAACTATTATGTGGGACACATAGGTAACCCATTCAAAGTAAGATATAAAGAGTACCTCCTAGATAAAGGTGTAAAATTCCATTTTAGCTGAACATCTTCTTCTTCTCCAACACACACCACAGAAACTAGAAGACATAGAACTTTTGCATAAAGGAAGTAAAGGTTAAAGGCTTGACGTGTTAGAAGAATTAGAAATTTTAGAACATGTGGCTTACAGAGATGAATCCATTTTAATTGAACAAGAGCAACTCAAAAACATAAATTTTCTAGGTAGTGTTAGACCTCTACTTTCGTTCACATAACAGAGAAGTGACAAGATCTTCTAGACTGGATATGTCGTTTTCCTCATTTACCAATGCTAGTGGTGTTTGTGTTTCTTCTTTGCTATCGTTGTCTATTTACATTATCTCACAGTTTACGTAATTTATTTTTACCAAAATGGCCTTTTCTAGATGGTAATTGTTTAGCTGTTGACATTTCGTTAGTTTTAAATGTGTACACAATTAAATATTGGATAGTATGATGGGAGTGGTGGACAGTGAAGTACTGCAGGTTAAATGGAGGGCGAGGAAGAGGTGGGGACAGAGTGGGGGGGGGGGGATGTAGTGGAAAATGAGATAAATAAAAAGAGACTGCGTGTGGTAGTGGAATGATGGCTGTGTAGTGCTGGAATGGGAACAGGGAAGGGGCTGGATGGGTGAGGACAGTGACTAACAGCACAGTGGTTGCAGCTTAGCTTGTAGACCACATGACTGGTTTCACAGGTAGCCCTGTCTTTGATGGGATAGGTGATGTTAGTGACTGGACTGTAGTAGGCAGTGGTGGGAGGATGTACAGGACAGGTCTTTCATCTAAGTCTGTTACAGGGATATGAGCCATGATGTAAGGGATTGGGAGCAGGGGTTGTGTAAGGGTGGACGAGTATATTGTGTAGGTTCTATGGACAGCGGAATACCACTGTTGGTAGGGGTGGGAAGGATAGTGGGCAGGACATTTCTCATTTCAGGGTATGACAAGAGGTAATCGAAACCCTGGCAGAGAATGTGATTCAGTTGCTCCAGTCCTGGGTGGTACTGAGTTACGAGAGGAATGCTCCTCTGTGGCCAGATGGTGGGACTTCGCGAAGTGGTGGGAGATTGGAAAGATAAGGCACGGAAGATTTGTTTTTGTACAAGGTTGGGAGGATAATTGCGGTCAGTGAAGACTTCAGTGAGACCTTCAGTATATTTTGAGAGAGACTGCTCGTCACTGCAGATGTGACGACCATGGGTGGCTAGGCTGTACGGAAGGGACTTCTTGGTGTGGAACGAGTGGCAGCTGTTGAAGTGGAGGTATGGCGGGTGGTTAGTAGGTCAGATATGGACGGAGGTACTGATGTAGCCATCTTTGAGGTGGAGGTCAACATCTAGGAAGGTGGCTTGTTGGGTTGAGTAGGACCAGGTGAAGCAAATGGGGGAGAAGTTTTTGAGGTTCTGGAGGGATGTGGACAGGTTGTCCTCACCTACAATCCAGATAGCAAAGATGTTGTCAATGAATCTGAACCAGGTGAGAGGTTTAGGATTCTGTGTGTTTAGGAAGGATTCCTCTAGATGGCTCATGAATAGTTTGGCATAGGATGGTGCCATGCAGGTGCCCATGCCCGTACCCTGGATTTGTTTGTAGGAATGCCTTCAAAATAGATGTAATTGTGGGTGAGGGTATAATTGATCATGGCTACTAGGAAGGAGGTTGTTGGTTTGGAATCAGTAGGGCGTTGGGAAAGGTAGTGTTCAATAGCAGTAACGCCTCGGGCATTAGGAATATTAGTGTACAGGGAGGTGGCACCAATAGTGACGAGCAGGGCACCGCGTGGTAAAGATACAGGAACTCTGGAGAGTTGGTAGAGGCATCCTGGGTGGTTAGGTTTATGGACTTTAGGAAGCATGTAGAAGGTAGGAGTGCAAGGAGTGATATGTGTGAGTAGAGAGATGGACTCCAGGGATAGGTTCATGAGCCAACCGATTAGAGTAGTGACTGGTGGTCCTGCTGGATTACTGGAATGGGGTCATTGTGGCAAGGTGTGTAGGCGGAAGTATCTGACATCTGGCGGAGTCCTTCTGCCAGGTAATCCTTGTGGTTCAAACAACAGTGGTGGAGCCTTTCCTGCAGGTAGGATTATAATGTCAGGATCAGTCTTTGGACGGTGGACTGTGGTTCTTTCTGCGGATGTAGGGTTAGCTTGCATGTAGAGGCGTTTTGGGAATGATGGTGAGGCAAGGTTCGAGGTAAGAAATTCTGGAAAGTTAACAGGGGGTGGTTTGGGGCCAGTGGGGGTGGATTGTGGTTGGATGGAGGAGTGAACTGAGTTAGGCAAGGTTCAATATTGGACTTTATTTGAGTCTGATTGGTAGGGTCGGAGGCGAAAAAGTGTTTCCACTGTAGGTACCAGGAGAAGGGGAGAAGGTGTCTAACAAGTCCTGCATGATTTAATTTGGGAGTGGGGCAAAAGGTGAGGAATTTGCAAAGGACTGATATTTCTGTGGGGCTAAGGCTTCTGGAGGAAAGGTTCATGACTGTGTTGTGGGTCTATTTAGGTTCTGGATTCTGTGTGGTGGTGGGAGGGAGTTTTGTAGGGTGGGGTAAGTGTGAGACATGGTTTGTCAGCAATGAGGGGACATGGGGGAGGTTTGGAGATTGTTGTAGAAATTATGGACACTGGTACTCCAAGGCGGGAAAAGGAAGTGAGCAGGATGGAGAGCTTTTTGAGGCGGCCTTGTACATGTTGCTCAAGTTCCTACAGGGCGAGAGTTTCAATGTGTGGTATGAGTTCCATGAATTTGGGAATCCATAGCAGGAGAATTTTGCGGATGGACAGAAGGTACTGCAAGGAGGTTTCGACTTGGATAACGTGGTTTTGCAGGACTATATTGGTGAGGGCTAAGGATTAGCGGAATCTGAACATCTGGAGGTCATTGTGGAAGGAGGAGTGGCAGCCAGAGATGGGTAATTTGATGGTAGAGCCTTTAGGGGGGGGGATCCCACGAACCAAGCAACAGCGTAGAAACAGTATGTGGGACTGGGATCTGGCAATGAGGTGGAAAAATGCGAAAAATTGCGTAAATAATGTAGAATTACGTCCGAAAAGTTACACAAAAATACACCCAAATACATGTGAAAATTCACTAAAAGGCGAAACAAGAAGAAATCTGAGGATCAAAGTAAAGAATAACTAATAAAAAATTATATATTACTGTGGGTAGCAGGTCTGACGGTGGATAACTGTGAAGAAGGGGGATGGCAGATGCGATTGGATGGTGGAATTAGTGGGTGCGAACTGGGATAGAACGGAGGAAGTGTGGGGGGTGGGGAGGGGCTTGTAGGATGAGATATAATATTGTGTGGCACCGGAAAGGTGCTGGAGTGAACACCTAAAAATACAGGATATGGCGCAGGAAGAGTGATCAATCTGAAAATATAGGACTAATTATATCAGCCGGTGTAATGTGGGACATAAGATGCTGCACCACCAATCAGGGTGATCTTGTAGCCTTCTGTTGTGTGCAGTTGAGACGGTCGATACAGTGTGGCTTGTAAGTAGAGCATGCAGTGCGGTTTGTAATGTGACAAGAGAAACACAAGAAAGAAGAGAAATAAGGACGGGCATTGAGTATAATGCTTTCTATTTCCTGTTCTACTGCTGCTTTCCATTGTGTAGATATGATTCAATCCATCTCCTGGCCCTATCATTCAGACCATAGAGTTGGCCTTCCCTAAGATGATGTTGTGGTCTACACAGTCAAAGGTCTTTGACAAGTCACAAAAAATTCCAATAGGTGACTTTTGTTATTTACTGACTCAAGAATTTCATTTGTTAAAGAGAAAATAATCTGCTCTGCTGATCTGTTTTTTGGAAACTAAACTGGTTTTTGTTTAGGATGGTGCAAGTGTTGAGATGGTCTACAATAATATTTTCGGGAAGAAACTTAGCTGAGATATTGGATGGTAGATGGGTACATTAGTTTTGTCAACCTTTTTAAAAAGTGGTTTTACTATAGCAAACTTTAATCTCTCTGAGACAAAGCCTTGCTGCAAAAAATCATTGAAAAAGTAACACAGGGCAGGACATATATAACCACTATAGTGCTTTATAATTTATACCTGTGGTATTTTTATTTTTTAGGGCTCTGATTATATGTTTCACTTCGCTAATAATAACTGCCGCTATACAAATTGGGTCTTATAAGTTATAGTCATCTCATTGTAGTAAATTAATGGCCATATTTAATGAGCCCTTACAGCCCACATGTTCTGCTGCAGTTAAGAATTGATTGTTAAAGATGTTAGAAATTTTTGCAGGATTATATGTCACCTTGTCAAATACGAGGGTCACTCCAAAAGAAATGCACACTATTTTTGTAAATATACAGTTTTCATTCTGCATGTGTGAAAGTTTTACAGTGTGTAGATACATCCTTCCCGCTTGTTTCCAAACTTAGTTCAACCTGTTCCCGTGAGTGGGGTCGTCACAGCATGTCTTCAAGATGGCTGCTACACTTGACGTTCGTCTGAAGCAAAGTGCTGTCATAGAATTCCTGTGCTGTGAAAACGAGACAGTGGGAAACATCCACAAGAGGTTGATAAAGGTGTATGGAGATGCTGCTGTCGATCGCAGTACAGTTAGTCAGTGGGCAATCAGCTTACGTGATGAAAGCGGGCACGGCAATATTGAGGAGTGTCCTCGCAGCAGCACGCCTCATACTGCACACGCTCCAGACAATGTACAGAGAGTTAACGAATTGGTGGCTGTTGACAGATGCATGGCAGTGAACGAATTTTCCCGCTACGTTGGGATAGGGGAAGGAAGTGTTTGCAGAATACTGAAAGTGTTGGCGTTAAAAAAGGTTTGTGCCAGGTGGGTTCCCAGGATGTTGAGAGTGACTCACAAAGAAACAAGAAAAACGGTATGCAGCGAACTTTTGGAACAGTACGAGAATGGTGGAGATGAATTTCTTGGAAGAATTGTGACAGGTGATGAAACAAGGCTCCATAATTTTTCACGAAGAAGCAATCAATGGAATGGCATCATGCAAATTCACCCAAGGAAAAAAATTCAAAACCATACCTTCTGCTGGAAAAGTTGTGGCTACAGTGTTTTTCGATTCCGAAAGACTCTTGCTTGTGGACATCACGCCAAGTGGAACCACCATAAATTCTGATGCATATGTGACGACACTGAAGAAACTTCAAGCTCGACTGAGTCGTGTTCGACCACATTGGCAAAAGCACGATGTTTTGCTGTTGCACGACAATGCACGGCCACATGTCAGTCAAAAACCATGGACGCGATCACAAAATTCGGATGGACAACACTGAAACAGCCGCCTTACAGTCCTGACCTGGCTCCATGTGACTATCATCTCTTTGAGAAACTGAAAGACTCTCTTCGTGGAACAAGGTTTGAAGATGATGACTCCTTTGTGCACGCAGCCAAACAGTGGCTCCAACAGGTTGGTCCAGAATTTTACCAGGCGGGTATACAGGCGCTGGTTCCAGATGGCGTAAGGCAGTTGAGAGGGATGGAAATAATGTGGATAAGTGAAAATATTGTTCCTAAAGGATGTATCTACACGCTGTAAAACTTTCAAACATGTAGAATAAAAGATGGATTTTAAAAAATTGTGTGCATTTCTTTTGGAGTGACCCTCGTATATCACCTTTTCATTCCTATTGGTCTTGTCACACCCTCACTGTGTGATGTTCCAGATTGATTTTATTTTGTTCCTAGAGTTGTGAATTTCAGATTTAATATGTAAGCTTCTGGATATATTTATCACCCTTTTAAAAAACTTTACAGTCCAATTTATAACAATATTTTTCAAGGGAGTCATTCGATTCTTTTAATGAGGCCTGTAATTCTTTCTTAGTACTACAAGAAGTTTTAATTTCTTTGGTAATCTATGGTTTCCTGGAAGAAATCTTAATGTTCTTCCTCACAATTACTGTTGGAAAAGTCATTTTAATTATAGAAATGAGTACATCTAAGAAAATATTAAATTTGTCATTTACATTAGTTATTCTATACACTGCATCCCAATCAATTTGTTTCAAATCTTTTTTAAAGGCTAAATGAGTTTCAGTGTTTGTACATCTAAAGGACAGATAGGTGTCAGAATCTTTGTTGCACATATGATGTTGACCTTAAGCAGGTGGCCATCACGATTAGAAAGATCATTCATGACATGGCTTATACTTGCACTGCTTAATCTGTTCTTGAGATTCTAGTTTATTCATAAAGATACAATACTTCCCAACCAGAGATCTGTAAATTGTAAGTACTGTAACCAATATGTCCTTCACAGAAATTTCAATACCACAGACTTCAAAATGTCGATCTGTACAATATTTCCTTAAATCTAGTGGTTTATAAGTAACTGTGTTTTCTACATAAATTACAGCTCCGCCTGTCTATCTACTTCATCTGCAATAGTGAGTAGCTAAATCACATCCATTGAGCTTTTGACTCTCAATATCAACTATTGTATGGTGCTCAGTAAGATATAAAACATGAGCTCGATTTACAAGATCCATGTCACCTACATTTACAGATAAAATATCTAATTTATTTTTAAGACCTCTGATATTTTGTAGAATAATAGTAAGATTGTCTGAGCTACCTTCACTGTCCTGGCATTTGTCCTTTCTATATATGTACAATATTCACTGTTTCGCTCTGAGCTGGGTTGTTTATACTGTGGCCTGCATCACAGATGGAAGTTTGTCCACTTGATGATGTTGCTGTGGTCGTGAAGTTTCCAGCCATAAAAGAATCACTGCTTCACTTTGGAACTCATCTTGCTCTCGTTGCTACTTGTGGTGCAGCTTTTTACTTGTAAATGAAGGAGAAGAAATACTTTCAAGATCTTGAGACTCTTTGGATGATGCATTATGTAGCACTGAACGTTTCTACAAGTGGTGTTTGTGATGCCATTATAACACTGTTGAGCACAGCAACCACCATGCTGTGCATGTTTTGATTATTATGTAGGTGAAATTTCATATTTTACCGACACCTTTCGACTATATTTTAACGAACCTGTGCTACATTTAGCCTAGTAAGTTTGAATAATTTTTTATATGTGTAAAGAAATATTAGTGTACCTGTACATATATATCTTACCATATTTTTTACTGTTAATCTGTTTAGGTTGTCAGTACTTCTTTCTGAAGAAAATGGTTTTATAAATGTTGAAATCATGGTCAATGGGTGCAAATAAACCTTCCATTTTACAACTGATTGGTTGTTTACTATTTCTTCAAGAAGTCTTCTATATACTTACATTTCTCCTCTAGCCACTCTTTTACTTATCCATATTGCACTTCTGGTCAATCCCAATTCTTAGACATTTGTATTTCTTTTTGTGTGCTTCATTTGCTACACTTTTATATTTTCTTCTTTCATCAGTTAAATTCAATATTGCCTGTGATATCCAAAGATTTATACTAGGTCTTGAGTTTTAGCCTATTTTATCCTTGGCTGCCTTCACTATTTCATCTCTCAAAGCTACCCATTCCCCTGCTACAGTATTCCATTCCCCTGTTTCAGTCAGTCATTGTCTAATGCTGCCTCCGAAAATTTCAACAGCCTCCAGTTTGTCAACTTATCCAGGTTCCATCTCCATAATTCATTACAACTATGGAATACCTAAAACAGCTAGCTTTCCCTTTCAAAATAAAATGAATATTCATTACTTGCAGAAACATAAGGCACAAAATTTTCTTTAATGAACATTTGTCTTACTCAAAAAAGTTTACTAAATGTCCATGCCCTAATGCTAACTGTGTAGTAATTCAAAACAAAATTAAAATAAAATCTTTTTGGCTATTTTGCCACTGCTCACAGTTAATGTTCCTATTTTAGAAAAAAAGTGTACTGGTCCCACCTCTGGCATTGATGCTGAATAACCTATCTTCCAACTAATGTAAACCATTAATAAATTCTCAGTTTGGTAAAAACCTGACGATTTCCTGGCAATGGAAAAGAACTTTCTTGCCTCACTGATCAGAAATTATTTAAAGGAGACGGCATACTATCTGTGGCCAATTCAAACGATAACATGTCTATTTGTCAGTCGCTTCAAACTGGAAAAGAGACAAACCAGAACCACTGCTGTCATCACGATTATGATACAAAACTTCATCTGTGGAATTTTTTGTGCCGAGTCATGCAGCAGTATTCTAGGAAGTTTCATTAATCCTTCAGCAATATGTATCTATCATTTGCAGATTCAGCTTTAGTAAGAGGCCATTGCTGGATCTGTACACTTACAGCCTGTTCACTCTTAACATCTCAGTTCCTACAAAACACAACTATATATGTATATATACATTGTTGTGTTAAGCAGGAATTGTGATTTTAAAAGTGAGCAAGCTGGGTGTGCTCTTTCAATATATATATTGAAAGTTTCAACCCCACTGTTAATTAAACCACCCTCCAGTAATACGAAATAAGTGAGTTCAATACTCATTGTTGTCACATGAAGACACATAAAACCAAATCGTACTGATGCAATACAAGCGAGTGCTTTGTTCATTAATTCCACAAAATAATAAGTAAATTAGACTTATAGTTGCCCACTGCATACGAAGACAGCCTCGACACAATGAAGTGAACCAATTGGTTGTTCAACCGGCTATATTTATTATATAGTGGGTCACATAACCACGACAAGTTATAGGATCTTGGAACCTAAGTCAAGACTAATATTAACAGTTATTTATTTGTTCTTATGATTGACATAAGTTACAATGAAATTAACAGAGAACCAAGTTCTGTACAACTCAGATAATATTATGAAATCAAAGTGGGGAGATACCAAAAAGTGTGGAAGGCTGAATGGAGTAAGAACAGCAATATCTGCTTGTCCGAGCAGCTCCTGAAATCGAGTTTAATGTTGGAAGAAGAAGCTATAAATAATAATCAAATGAAGCAATCAAACTTGTGTGGCAAACTAAGCAAAGTAATAAGCTGCACAGAATATGGATCGCACTGCCGCAATCGCGACACTTACTTCCCCCAAACAGCTAGTGTGTGCCGATCAGCACCAGATGGTAGCCAGAGATGACACCTGTCTGCAATAGCCTAATGGAGAATGCTCAGAATCTATGTTCACAGCCCTCAGCTCTCTACTTTCAAAAAACTGTACATGGAGAGGACGACTCTGTGTTAATGTCTACATCTACATCTACATGATTGCTCTGCTATTGACAATTAAGTGCCTGGCAGAGGGCTCAACAAAGCAGCTTCAAGCTGTCTCTCTCCCATTCCAATCTCGAACGGCTCGCGGGAAAAACGAGCACATAAATTTTTCTGTGTGAGCCCTGATTTCTCTTATTTTATCATGATGATCATTTCTCCCCAAGTAGGTGGGTGCCAACAGAATGTTTTCGCAATTGGAGGAGAAAACTAATGATTGAAATTTCATGAGAAGATCACGTCGCAACGAAAAACGCCTTTGTTTTAATGATTGCCACTCCAATTCACATATCATGTCCGTAGCACTGTCTCTCCTACCTCGTGATAATACAAAACGAGCCAACCTCCTTTGAACTTTTTCAGTATCATCTGTCAGCCCCACCTGATAAGGATTCCGTGGACCACACAGCAATACTCCAGAACAGGGCGGACAAGTGTTTTGTAAGCAGTCTCTTTAGTAGATTCGTTGCATCTTCTAAGTATTCTTCCAATGAATTGCAGTCTTTGGTTTGCTCTACCCACAACATTATCTATGTGATCGTTCCAATTTAGGTTATTTGCAATTGTAATCCCTAAGTATTTAGTGGAATTTATAGCCTTCACGTTTGTATGACTTATTGTGTACCGGTAATAGTAATTTAGCGGATTTCTTTTAGTACTCATGTGAGTAACTTCATACTTTATTCAGGGTCAATTGCCACTTTTCACACCACACAGATATCTTATCTAAATCATTTTGCAATTCATTTTGGTCTTCTTATGACTTTACAAGACGATAAATGACAGCATCATCTGCAAATAATCTAAGAGGGTGACAGGGTGACAGGAGAGAATTGTTACTAAATTCCTGAAAAACCAATCGGTAGAACACGTAACCTCCATTCTTTTGCATAAAAGACCCACTTTTATTAGCCCAAAAGATGGTATTGGGCCAAAGTTATGTCTTCATGATTGATAAACCTTGCGTGTCAAGAAAATTGTCCAGTGTGATGCAATGCTATTGGATGCATCAATTGTTAGACCAAATGCAAATGCAACTGACTCTCCCACACTGGTCGTTTGGTGTCATGGTGATCTCGCTCTTTGGAATCTGCACAGAAGGGAAAAAATGTCGTGTTCAATGATTCTCTGGGGACTGAGGGGTGGTTGTGGCGTCCACTGACCACAGGGGGAGGGGGGAGGGGGCAGGTAACTGCCTGACATTCAATAGCCATTGATGGAATCACTTCCCTGTTCCATAAAACTGCTGGAAGCATCGGTGGATGCCCTCTTGACCTAATGCCTAATGAGATTCACAGACTGCCCTCTGCTGACAAAAGAGCCCATAGAGACATTTCTGGTGACACACCACATCAGCATGATGAGTGCAAGGCTGCCTTTTGAAGCACACTACTCCAGCATACTCACAGAACTAGCTGCCAAATAGCCACAAAAAATGAATTAATATTGCATAACAATATGTGACAGCAATATCTCATTATAACAGTAATCTCACATTACACCATCACTGCTTTCTAAAGAGGAAATGAATGAAGAACTCTCAAGAATGCAAAACTCGGCCTTCACATGGTTTGAGTGCCTTCAAAATCAACTAACTCAAATGAGTATTGAAATTAGAAAACCACTCAAAGGAGTCTTTAATGGAAAAATGGCACCGCATAAAACTGCCTGATTGATTCTTAAGTAAAAGCGTAACATGGTAACTCAAATTCATATATAGATTATTTGTGTTAGCAAAAGGAAATAAGAAAAAATATTAGGAATCTTTGTTCCGTATGAGTGTTTATGAAAGTAATTCTTGGCATGGTTTACAGTGCAGACTTGCTATTATGAACAATCATCTTGACAGATGTGAAATTAAATAAAATATTTGTTATCTTACATAGAAAAAATTGTGCATATAACAGGAGAAATATTTTAAAATTTCGACTTAGCATTTACTTTTGTTCATCAGAAGTTTAAAAAACAATGTTTTCTCTCATCAGGATGTTATGGACACAACAGCATTTGTTTCACAAGTCAGCTAGAATCTGGGCTTTTAATTCGATTGAGAAAAGACAAACTAAATGAACTGCTCGAAATGAGTATAGTGACCGCGAATTAGTGAGTGGTAAGTTACATTCTTAAATAGTAGTGACTGCCAGGTTTTTACGTAAAAAAAATGTGTGTGCGTGTGAAATATCGCTTACATTTCTTGTTGCTATCCTTACCAAAATCAAATTATTTGTGGGTTCACTTACAAACGTGTATTGTCTTTGCAGGTGCTGACTGTGTGCTCTTACACTAAAAATATTTATGGTGATCGGAGAGTGACTCTTCAAGTGAATCGATTGCCACTCCAGAGGCTAGAAGTTTGTTGATCCTAGTGTCTGTTATCATCTCTAATTTGCCAGCTTCTCCACCAAGCAGACAGGCACACGGCGGCCCTTGTGTGCTCCAACACATGCTGATCACTCTCTGCTAGACATAGAATTATTGTCTTAAACACGCCTATCCTACTCTCTGCCAG
Source organism: Schistocerca nitens (assembly GCF_023898315.1). Taxonomy (NCBI): domain Eukaryota; kingdom Metazoa; phylum Arthropoda; class Insecta; order Orthoptera; family Acrididae; genus Schistocerca; species Schistocerca nitens. Next base: position 369,130,580 of record NC_064616.1, read on the forward strand.
GGTCAGTAATGGCTCAGAATCTCATGGCCACTCAATCTCCTTTCGCAGCTCCTCAAGACCTTGTTTAAATGAGACAAACCCATCAGTCTACAAGAATCGCTCGGTTTTTGTGGTTTCAGATTCTGTACGCTCCTCCAGAGCCTGCACTGTTCGAGAAAGCGAGTTGTTTGTTTCCTCCAGGCTCTACATTATTCGCGAAAGCGAGGTATTCATCTGCTCCATTTGCTTCACATTTGCCTAAGCTTGGACCAGGCTGATCACATTGCGTTCGACGGTCTTAGAAACCTCAACCACTTTTTTATCTGTTTAATGCGTCAGCTGAATTCCCCTCGCAACGCTGCCATCTCTTGCCTAAATTGCTTTCTGTCTTCCTCGACTTGTTTCCTGTCTCCCTCCGCTTTTTCGTCTGTTCTCTCTGCTTGTTTCCTGTCTTTCTCGGATCGCTTCCTATCCTTATGAATTTCCTATATCTTTCTTCTACTCTTATCCTTTGCTTTTTTCGTTATCCCTTTGCTTTTTCTAGAATCTACTTTGCTCGCAACAGAATATCCTCCAAGTTTCCAGAATTTGAACTGCTCTGTGCTTGTGTCGATTCTGTTTCGCAAATCTCGCTGGTTTCGATCTGTTGACTTGCTGCTAGGGTTTCTTAGGTTTCAGGCAACGCAGCCGCTGCTGACGCCTCTCCCGCAGAAATTTCCAACATCACTTGCTCTGACTCTGTCGAATCTTGTGGCTAAAATCGCGATCGACTAGCCCTATCAATGTATGGTGGAGTTTCAACTGCAAATTACCTCATAACATTCCAAATGAACAAATAAACTTACCTTCACACCAAAACACAAAATCTCACACAATACAACAAAATCTTCACCTGCAATACAAAAAACAGAAAACTTAATAAAAATCTACAAACTCCGACTACATACAAAAAATCAATAGAGATCAAAACTTCTGTGTGCACCACGCTATCATATGCTGCCACTGCTGGTTCTAGCAGACATAAATGTAAAAATGGGATAAAATGGTTATTACAGCTTTTTATATGGTGAGAGCAGTTTCACTGTGCTGTCCTAACTGCAGGAAACTCAATGAAATCAAAAGTAAGGTCCAGGATCAGATACAACATGAAAGTTCTAACCCCTTTATTAATGAAACCAACTTCTACCAATATAAGAAGAGCGAATGCACTGGTTGTGGCTGTCACAAGATAACACATAAAACCAAAACGTACTGGTGCAAGACGACTGAGTGCGGTGTAAGTAAATTATCCTTGTAGTTGTCCACTGTGTATGAAGACAACTCCAACAAAGTGAAGTGAACCAGTTGGGTACAGAACAGCTTATATTTATTTTTTAATGGGTCTCCTTACCAGGACAGGTTAAAGGATTTTGTGATCTAAGTCAAGACTGAGATTAACAGTTATTTATCTGCTCAGATGACAGACGTAAGTCACTATGAAATCAACAGACAGAAAAGAACTATACAACTCAAATTATATTACAAAATTTACACTAACACAGTGAAGAGGTACCAAAACGTGTGGAGAACTGTAAGAAGTAAATGCAACAAGACCGGTTTGTGTGGGCAGCTTGTGAAATCGAAGTTAACATTACAACAAGAAACCACAAATTATAAGCAAATTAAGCAACACAAGTTGCATGGCAGACTATGCAAGTTATGAGCTGCACAAAATATGGATTGTTCTATCATAACTGAATGCGCCTATCAGCACCATGTGGCAGCTGGAGATGACCCCCTGTCTGCGATGGCCGGAAACAGAATGCTCAGAATCTAAGTTCACAGACCTCAACTCTCTACTTTCAAAAAACTGTACATGGATGGGAGGACTGCTAGCTAATTCTAGTGTAACGGGGGACAATTATTGCTAATTTCTGAAAACCCAAGGGAAAGCACACGTAACTTTCCTCTTTTTGTGTGCAAGCCACATGTTTATAAACACAGAGTTGGTACTGGGCTTATAACACTGCAACTAGATTTACGTAGCTTGTGCAATCAAATACCGAATTTGGTTTATTACGTACTATGCCCCAACAGAACAAATAGTCCTGTCACGGAAAAGCCACGTATAACACTGCTGTCTGTTACTGTTATACCATAACCTCAAAGCTGGAGGCAGTTCGTATAAAAGAAATTATTTTTATTAAAGCAATTGCAGTATAAAGAAGCAGAGCAGTGTAACCCTCTGAAAGGAATTTAGTTGTGTTGACCGTGATATATCTGTGATTCTTCAATTTCTCCAGGCGTATTTTAAGACAAAATAATTCTCGGGAGAACAGCCTGGTATGAGTGTGCATAGGACACTGCTGATGTACATCAGCGCACCTGATGATGGCAACGTGGTCGATTGCCGAAATATTGCGTCCTATGGACACTCGTGCCAGGCTGTTCACCTGAGATTTATTTCGTAGTGATATACCTATTGGAGATGGCTTATCGGAAGTCAAAGTTAGAATTACGAAAATATTTAAACAGTAATAAACAATAATTTACCTATCCACAATGTCCAAATGATAATAACAATGGTCGCCAGCCTAATTAGGCATAAGAATGAGTAACATTCTTGTTCAAGAAACTTAAAATAAGTAACTTCAATGGGCAAACACAGCCTATACATTGTCACATAAGAGTGCAATGAACTCTGGCACCTGCATATGTTAACGTTAAGCTTGGATCTGACAGTTAGAGTGGAACAAACTATTTGCATAAGTATAACAGGTAACGATACACACTGTTACCTTCAGGGCTTAGTCAAACTGAATGGCTTCAATGATATTACTATTAATATTTACTATAAAATTATAAATTGGGCATAGGTTTAGTCTCTCTTTTACCAATTACTTTTCTATCTGACATGAAAAAAAACCATTAGCAAACTGTTTCTCATTGACATTTGAATAAAAGAAGCTACTGTTATCATAGATAGTGGTCTTTCTGTTACTTGTTACCTAGCATAAGCACAATAGACAAACTGTGGATCCTGTTACACCATTAATATGCACTTTTAATACACAAGAGGAACCCAATATTGTACAGAACTTGACTGGGATAGCAAGAGTAATTGAAACTTTCTATAACTGAGTAACTTTGAGCATTTGGACTACTTTCAATGGGGGGCCTTAATCTTGACGACTGTAGTAGAGCAAAATAAATGCACTTTCATTACATTAGTGAAACAAGCACTTGGCAAGCGTGAACACATTACTCTCAACAGTTGCAGTTCTCAACTTTTACTGCAGTGAAACACAACATTGAGATATTTCTAAGAAACTGACTCACCTTTTAAAATTTACAACAGGCAGCACTATGATCATTAACTAAGCAAAACTTTATAATCCTCAGTTTTAAGAATTTTTAATTTTTAAAAGTAACAGCAAATTGTTTACTAAGAAGAACATTTCAAGCCAAACTTCAGTAATATTTACTTTTGGAACTAACCACAAGATGGTTTATTACCTTTCTTTATTAACACAGTCTTCTACTTTCAAGTCAATGATTAAATAGGTAACTTTGAAAGCACTCAAAACTTTAATTTGGACTGTTTCAATCACAAAGCTACATTTATTACCTCCCACAATTTTACCAAATTCACAGTAAATCTGAATACTCCCTTGTTCCCAAAGGTCAAACAACATTATTTAATTAACTGTTTGGCTTTGAGGCTTTCATTTTTTTTCACAACAAGGACACTCGGTAATCATAGTTCAAACAGAGAGGAACCTGAGAGGTGTTGTGATAAGGAAAAAAATCAAGATAGATACATAAATTCAGTTATAAGTTGCCTTACATTTAAGCACACTAAAGCATCCAATGAACTGATCCTTCACTTTACATATTTGCAATTCCTTGGTTCCTTTTCAGTGATTGCGCAACGTGGTGGCGAGTGCATGTCGGTGGGTGGATTTGCAGGCGGAAATGCTGGACTCTTGTCATTTTGCAATTCCTTGGTTCCTTTTCAGTGATTGCGCAACGTGGTGGCGAGTGCATGTAGGTGGGTGGATTTGCAGGCGGAAATGCTGGACTCTTGTCATTTCTTGGTGGCGATAATAGGTACCAATTCCAGGATAGTTCCAGCTCTTTATCCATCCATCCGAGGCATTGGAAAGTGGCACGAAAAGCCTCGCTCGGCACCAGCACACTACATAACTTTTACATGAGCAGTTGACAGTTTGGCAGCTCGTCCCCGACTGACTCTTTGTTCCACCTTTCTATCCATGCTAACCACATTTTGCGCGCGCTACACAGTTCCGTTCCCGAGGGGAACCACACCACCTTTTACATACAAAATAACTAAGAAACCTAAGTGAGGATCAGCAATTACATAACAGCAGCCAAATATATTAAATAAAATAGATCAGTTACACATACTGGTATTACTACAAAAACATTATTCACACAAAAATTATTCAACCTCAAAGATAACCAAAGAGATTACGCGACAAAGACAAAACATATCATTTGCTCATATTGTGCATATTACAGAGAATACACTTCATTACGATATCGAATTAATCATACACTTATTACAGAAGTTTAACGATGGGATGTTGAACAAAACAGGAAGCTAAATGAATCAACAAAAGGTATGTAGTGTGTAAGCTATGGTGTTACAGGCTGAAGCAGTAACTCCCTGATTGGTCATTCTTAGGTGTTAAGAACACCGTACAGAGCAACACGATACTGCTGGGTGAATCAAGTTGTTAGACTGAACGCAACTGACTCTCCCATGCTGGTTGGTTGGCGCTGTGTCGTCTCGCTCTTTAAAGTGTGCAAAGGAGGGCAAAAATGTCGCGTTCAATTAATCTCTGAGGGCTGTTGGGTGGCTATGGCGTTCGGTGACCACAGGGGGTGCAGATGTCTGCATGGCATTCAATTGCCGTGGAGCGGATCGTTTCATGAGTCCTGCAAAACTGCCTGTATCCTCAGAGGAGGCTGTCTTGACCAAATGAGATTCAGAGACATCGTTCTGCCGACAATATAGGCCATAGAGACGTTTCTGGTAATACACCACCCGAGCACGGCAAGTGCAAGGCTACAATTTGAAGGGCACTACTCCACTATTCTCACTCAACTAACTGCAAAATAGCCACAAAAATGAATTAATATCACATAGTGATATGTCATAGCAACGTCATATTGTGACAGAAACATCACAATGTATCCATGCATATTATAGAAATGGATATATGTTTATACAAGATGACAATTATTAAAATATGTGGAATAAAATCATCATAACTTCTGAACGTTTTGCGTTGGGACGTTAAAATTGTACGATTGGCCACCGGGCATGATGGGAATTATTAGACGCTGTATGGTTTGGTTTTGCAACGAAGCCTACTTTCATTTGGATGGGTTCGTCAATAAGCAAAATTGGTGCATTACAGGACTGAGAATCCGCATTTCGCGATCGAGAAGGCCTCAATAGGTGACTGTGTGGTGTGCAATGTCCAGTCACGGAATAATCGGTGCGATATTCCTTGATGGCATGGTGACTAAAAAACAGTACATGAGGGTTTTGGAAGATGATTTCATCCCCATTATGCAAAGTGGCCCTGATTTCGATATAATGTGGTTCATGCAAGGCAGAGCTCGACCCCTCGAGGCAGGAGAGTGTTTGATGTCCTGGAGGAGCACCTCACGGAGCACATTCTGGCTCTGGGGTACCCAGAGGCCACTGGCATAGGCCTCGATTGGCCGCCATGTTCTCCAGATCTGAACACACGTGACTCCTCTTTTTTTTTGGCTATATTAAAGATAAGTTGTGCAGCAATAACCACAAAACCATTGCTGAGCTGTAAACAGCCATTCAGTAGGTCATCGACAGCATTGATATTCCTACACTCCAGCTGATCACGCAGAATTTCGCTATTCTATTCGTCTGCGCCACATCATCGCCAATGATGGCGGGCATATCGAATATGTCATAACCTACACTCCTGGAAATTGAAATAAGAACACCGTGAATTCATTGTCCCAGGAAGGGGAAACTTTATTGACAAATTCCTGGGGTCAGATACATCACATGATCACACTGACAGAACCACAGGCACATAGACACAGGCAACAGAGCATGCACAATGTCGGCACTAGTACAGTGTATATCCACCTTTCGCAGCAATGCAGGCTGCTATTCTCCCATGGAGACGATCGTAGAGATGCTGGATGTAGCAGTCCTGTGGAATGGCTTGCCATGCCATTTCCACCTGGCGCCTCAGTTGGACCAGCGTTCGTGCTGGACGTGCAGACCGCGTGAGACGACGCTTCATCCAGTCCCAAACATGCTCAATGGGGGACAGATCCGGAGATCTTGCTGGCCAGGGTAGTTGACTTACACCTTCTAGAGCACGTTGGGTGGCACGGGATACATGCGGACGTGCATTGTCCTGTTGGAACAGCAAGTTCCCTTGCCGGTCTAGGAATGGTAGAACGATGGGTTCGATGACGGTTTGGGTGTACCGTGCACTATTCAGTGTCCCCTCGACGATCACCAGTGGTGTACGGCCAGTGTAGGAGATCGCTCCCCACACCATGATGCCGGGTGTTGGCCTTGTGTGCCTCGGTCGTATGCAGTCCTGATTGTGGCGCTCACCTGCACGGCGCCAAACACGCATACGACCATCATTGGCACCAAGGCAGAAGCGGCTCTCATCGCTGAAGACGACACGTCTCCATTCGTCCCTCCATTCACGCCTGTCGCGACACCACTGGAGGCGGGCTGCACGATGTTGGGGCGTGAGCGGAAGACGGCCTAACGGTGTGCGGGACCGTAGCCCAGCTTCATGGAGACGGTTGCGAATGGTCCTCGCCGATACCCCAGGAGCAACAGTGTCCCTAATTTGCTGGGAAGTGGCGGTGCGGTCCCCTACGGCACTGCGTAGGATCCTACGGTCTTGGCGTGCATCCGTGCGTCGCTGCGGTCCGGTCCCAGGTCGACGGGCACGTGCACCTTCCGCCGACCACTGGCGACAACATCGATGTACTGTGGAGACCTCACGCCCCACGTGTTGAGCAATTCGGCGGTACGTCCACCTGGCCTCCCGCATGCCCACTATACGCCCTCGCTCAAAGTCCGTCAGCTGCACATACGGTTCACGTCCACGCTGTCGCGGCATGCTACCAGTGTTAAAGACTGCGATGGAGCTCCGTATGCCACGGCAAACTGGCTGACACTGACGGCGGCGGTGCACAAATGCTGCGCAGCTAGCGCCATTCGACGGCCAACACCGCGGTTCCTGGTGTGTCCGCTGTGTCGTGCGTGTGATCATTGCTTGTACAGCCCTCTCGCAGTGTCCGGAGCAAGTATGGTGGGTCTGACACACCGGTGTCAATGTGTTCTTTTTTCCATTTCCAGGAGTGTAAATCCGAATACCTGTAGTGACGTTTACATGTCGAATAAAGTGTTGTGCACGCTGCAGCTTGTAACTAATTTACGTTTTTTTCATATAGTTCAATAATTGTTATCCTGTATGTACGTTTGTTTGTTTGTTTCTTTGTTTGTGTGTGTGTGTGTGTGTGTGTGTGTGTGTGTGTGTGTGTGTGTGTGTGTTCCGCATCTCTCAAATCACTGGACTGATTTCAACCAAACTGCCGCATCAGGCCTGACGTTTAAATTTATTACTTCTTTACTACTAAACCTATTTGCAGCACATTTTGCAGACAGTCTCCACATACGCCACTTAATTTATCATATATCATTTGTAATATCTCTTTATATTCGATGAATTATTCTGATACAATTCTACCCTTGAATGACGTTTACTATTTTTCTATCTTCATACTCGCAGAATCCATGCGCAAAGTAGTTTCATACAATAGCTATGCCATGAGCGCATATTTATTCTTTGTAGTACTCTCTCTGGTGGTTGTTAGAAGAAAAAAGCTTCCGAGATTGTCTTCGTGCCGATTAGCCTGAGCTTGGTTTGAAGAATTGTAATCTGAATATTGAGATTTATGACAAAAGATAACTGAGACGAAATTGTACGGTAAAAAGGGAAATATACATATATATTGGTCCATCATATTTCGGGCTTGCAGCCGGATCACGTTGACATCTTGGCACGATATTTCGGCTAACAAACATGCAGCCATCTTCAGGTGAGTACGAGACTGAAGATTACTGGTGCGCGTCGTTCTACGTATATATACCGAAAATTGGCGCGGCGTCAACGTGATCCGGTTGCAAGCCCGAAATATGATGGTCCAATCAATACGCCGGGAAAACTTCAAGATATACATATATATTGCTCCTTCATACAAAAGGTGTGTATTTGACATTTGAGAATTAATGATATTCATCGATATATTGCGTAGTTGTTAATCAGAAGGGAACTTCCGAAAGACTGGATACGAACCTGCATTTAATAATCCAAGAGCTCCCTTACTTCTTCGGAAGGTTAAACTTCATCAAAGCCAAATATCCTCTTGATCTGAGGTTTCCCGACTGATTATACAACGCTCCCAAAATTAGGAGGCATTTTATTTGTACAGATTACCAGACTGCCGCAAAGCACGAGCCTCTAGAGAAGAAGAATCATCGCCTGATTTCATTCTAACAAGTAAAATTTCTGAATCATTTTGAGTGACTTAGCTATGACTGTGTTTCATATTATGAATGATTGATTGCTCGAACGAATTGAGAACTACATAATTACATAGATAGGAGGAAAAATTACACATTGTATGACACACAGATCAGGACTTATGACGTCATAAACACTAAGATTCGTGGAAAACTGCCGCATCATACATGACGTCTAAATCCATTACTTCTTTGCTACTAACTCTAATCGCAACATATTTCGCAGACTGTATCTACACATGCCGCTGAGTGTACCTACACAAATATAGCATGGTACGACACGAAGGTCAAGAGATATGACGTCATGAACGCTGAGATACGTGAAAAACTTCCGCACAATGCATGAAATTTTAATGCATTTATTCTTTACTACTAGGTCCCTCGTCAACTTAAGGAAATCCTAGACGCCCGTCATCGCTTTTGACAACTTTCAACTACGAAGCGTAAACGGCTGTGGGCGAAAACAGTGCATCTGCCATGCAGATGTTTACAAAATCACGTTGCAGATACGTGAAGCAATTGTGCTTATACATTTTTACATTATGCACATTTTCTTTGTAGTAGTGTTTCACAATTGCAAAGACGTTTTCACGAATACATGGAAATGAAATATTTTCGACATTACGCTATAAACACCGTTCACTTTATGCTTCGAACGTGGTCAGATGATTGGGTGTCACTTTGTCATACGTCTGTATGCGAGATTTCCACACTCCTAAACATCCCTAGGTCCACTGTTTCCGATGTGATAGTTAAGTGGAAACGTGAAGGGACACGTACAGCACAAAAGCGTACATGCCGACCTCGTCTGTAGACTGACAGAGACTGCCGACAGTGGAAGAGGGTCGTAATGTATAATAGGCGGAAATCTATCCAGACCATCACACAAGAATTCCAAACTACATCAGGATCCACTGCAAGTACTATGACAGGCAGGAGGTGAGAAAACTTGGATTTCATGGTCGAGCGGCTGCATGGCACTATCACAGCACAGATGTAAATATCTTCTTGCTTCCCACTGTTGAAGAGCAATTCGGGGATGACGACTGCATCTTTCAACACGATCGAGCACCTGTTCATAATGCACGGCCTGTGGCGGAGTGGTTACACGACAATAACATTCCTGTAATGGACTGGCCTGCACAGAGTCCTAACCTGAATCCTATAGAACACCTTTGGGATGTTTCGGATGGCCGACTTCGTGACAGGTCTCACTGGCCAACATCGATACCTCTCCTCATTGCAGCACTCCATGAAGAATTGGCTGCCATTCCCCCAGAACCCTTCCAGCACCTGAGTGAATGTATGCCTGCGAGAGTGGAAGCTGTCATCAATGCTAAGGGTGGGCCAACACCATATTGAATTCCAGCATTACCGATGGAGGGTGTCACGAACTTGTAAGTCTTTTTCAGCCAGGTGTCCAGATATTTTTGATCACATTGTGTATACATATATTCTTGGATTAATACAAGGTTTCAGGACATAACCTGTATTTGGCAATACATAAAGTCTGGAATACGATTTTAAGTTGTGTTAGGCGTTGTCAACATTTGTACTATTATCCAAATAAGCCCACTAGTCTGATGCTTAGGTACCAAGAATGAAAACTAAGATGAAAAGAAATAAATGTTTTTAGGGTGATTACGATAAATAACAAAAACTTGAAATTTATTATTTCCCTCTCATGCAGCCTTTCTTACGATGGAAGAGGCTGGTAAGATTTTATTTTTCTGCCTGATTTCAGTTACCATGTTACAGACTTTTCCATTGTTTACTTCATGACACAAAAACAGTAACATAAAAGTAATAAATTATTCAAATAATTTTGTGAATCATTGAACTGCTACTGACTGGTCTGATGTGGTCTTTCGGGATTCCCTGTCTTGTGCTAGTCTTTTTGTCTCACAGCAGCGTTTGCATCATACATTCTCAGTTTTTTTAAATGTATTTCAATCTCTGTCTTCCCCTACTGTTTATACACTCAAAAGGTATCTCTAGTACCATTGACGTTATTCCCTGGTGTCTTGAAATAATTCCTGTCACCCTGTCCCTTTTTTTTTTTTTTGTCAATGTTTTCCATATGTTCCTGTCTTTGTCAATTCTGCAAAGAACCTCCTCATTCCTTATGTTATCAGTCAACCTAATTTACAACATCCTTCTACAGTACCACATTTCAAACGCTTCGATTCTTCTTCTCCGGTTTTCCCTATTTCCAAGATTCACTACCATACAATGCTGTGTTCCAAACGTACATTCTGAGAAATTTCTTCCTCAAATTAAGGCCTACGTTTGATCCTAGTAGAATTCTTTAGGCCTCTTTGCCTGTGCTAGTTTGCTTTTTGTGTCCTCCTTGCTACGTCCTACACGTGTTATTTTGCTTACAAGGTAGCAGATTTTCTTAGTTTCGCCTACTTCATGGTCACCAATTTTGTTGTTAAATCTATCACTAACAGCATCTATTCAATTCTTCACTACATTTGTCTTTCTTCACTTTATTCACCATCCATATTGTGTGCTCATTAGACTGTTCATTGCATTCAGTATGTCCAGTAATTCCTCCTGGCTTTCACTGAAGATGCACTGCCATCAGTGAATCTAATAGTTGGTATCCAATCACCCTGAATCTTAATTCCACACCTGAATCTGTTTTTTATTTCCATAATTTCTTCTTCGATTTACAGATCGAACAGTAGGCGAGAAAGGCTGTATCCCTGCCTAACACCTTTTTTAATCCGAGCACTTCATTCCTGGTCTTCCATTCTTGGTGTTCCCTCTTGGTTGTGGGACACATTGCATTACTCATCTTTCCCAATAGCTTACTCTTACTATTAATTTCAACAACTTTCACCAATTTACATAGTAGAATGCATTTTCAAGTCGACAAATCCTTTGAAAGTTTCATTATTTTTCTCTAGTCTTGCTTCCTTTATTAATTTCAATGTCAGACCTGCCCCTCTGGTGACTGCACCTTTGCGAAAGCCAAAATGATCATCAACTAACAGATCCTCAACTTTCTTTTCCGTTTTTCGATATATTATTACTGTCAGCCCATTGAGTGCATCAACTGTTAAGCTGATTATCCGACAGCTTGCACACTTATCTGCTTTTCCTATTTTCACGATTGTGTGGATCATATGCTTCTGAAAGTGTGATGGTATGTCTCCAGTCTTATAGATTCCACCACCAACTTGAATAGTCATTTGTATGCCACTTTCCTAATGATCTTAGAAATTCGAAGAAATATTATCTATCTCTTCTGTGTTGTTTGATCGCAAGTCTTCCGAAACATTGTTAAACTCTGAGTCTAATACTGGATCGCCTGTGCCTTCTATATCGATGCCCTAGAATTTTTATACTTCCTTCTTTCGGCAATCACTTGAAGTTTTTCTTCTGTCACCCATGTTTTCTTCGCATTTACCTCCCTTGTATCTACATTTCTCTCTCCCACTTCCATGTTTTTCGTTTTCTGTGATCTCCGTTCCTCTTCAGCTAAACTACCTTCTGCGGTGTTCACATTATCGCAGTCTCCACATACTTAGAGAACTTTAAACATACCTGATCATTCTTCAGTATTTTAGTACCTCACTTCTTTCCCCAACGATTTTTTTTGATGATCTTCTTAAGCTTCGGTCTTCCCTTCATCATAACTGAATTGTGATCTGAGTCTATATCTGCTCCTGGATATGATTTCGAAACCTTTGTCTGACAATAATGTAATCCAACTGGACTCCTGTGTCTGCGACCTTTTTCAATCACTCTCTTCCTCCTGTTCTTGTTGAACAGTGTATTCGCTATTACTATCTAAAATTTATTTCATAACTCAAATAGTCTTTCTCCTCTCTTATTCATGCTAGCAAGCCCATATTCTCCACAATTCTGTCTTCTACTCCTTCCCCTGCAACTGCATTCCACTTCTCAAGTATTATTAAATTATCATCTCCTTTTACGCACTGAATTACCTGCTCAATATCCTCATATACTTTCTCTATCTTTTCGTCCTCTGCTTGTGATTTTGGCATTTGTATCTGAGTTATTGTTGGCACTGGTTTATTGTCGATTCTGATGAGAACAACCCTATCACTGAACTGTTCCCAGTTACTCACTCTCTGCCCTAGCTTCCTATTCATCACGAATCCTTTTCCGTTATACCATTTTCTGCTGCTGTTGATGTCATCCTATATTCATCTGAGCTGAATCCTTACCTTCTTTCCAGTCCACTTCACTGCCCTCCACTGTATCTTTGTTGAACCTTTGCATTTCCCTTTTCAGAGTTTATGCATCAACAACGGTTTTCTTTTTTCATTGCGATACTTGTTTTATATTGACTTCGCTCGTGTGAATCCAAAAATTCCATTATTTTCGTCTTATCATATAGAGTTTTTTTTTGTAATTTCAGTATTTATAATTAAAATATCATTAAAACGCAATATATGCAATGAAACAGAAGTGCAAACATTTATTTAGAAGTAAATGACCAGTTTGAAGTAATCAATTTTGCACTTCTGAGTCGTTGCAGATAAAAGTATTTTATAGGACACATCAGCAGGTGGCAGTGCTTTCCACTGTTACAATGAAGGGACTCACACACAGGTCACTGAACTAGCACCGTCTAGAAGACTGTTTCAGTGGGCTATTTTGTTCTTGTTTATTTGTTGAGCTGTAGCCATGCAAAGGAAAAAAGGATTTGAGCAATCCAGGTATATTTTGTTATATTTGTGGACTTTTATGACAGCCACACAAAAGCAGAACACAATTTCAGTTGTTAAAAGTGTTTACTCTGCTTATTTTGGAGTGAAACTGTGGAGTCAGGATAATCATCAGCCCCAGAGGGTCTAGCGTTTGTATTGTGAAGTTAAGAATATGGTCAAAGGGAAAATTACAGGCTCTTTGTTTTTGAGTTCAAAAAAATGGTTCAAATGGCTCTGAGCACTATGGGACTCAACTGCTGTGGTCATCAGTCCCCTAGAACTTAGAACTACTTAAACCTAACCTAAGGACATCTCACACACCCATGCCCGAGGCAGGATTCGGACCTGCGACCGTAGCAGCAGCGCGCCTCCGGACTGGAGCGCCTAGAACCGCACGGCTACCGAGGCCGGCCTTTTGAGTTCCAATGTGACTTTCACCAAAGAACTACCCGGAATATTGTTACTTCTGGATTTGCTACATAAAAGGTTTCAATACGAAAAACAAAAAAGGAATGATTTATCCTGATTTGGAGTCTGCTAGAAGGCTTGTACCACATGGTCTTGGTGTTCCTGTACCAGTCCCTCCTAAGAACTTTCTAATACTACATTCTGAACTAAGTTGTACATCAGACGAACCATCTAATGCTTCTGATTTGGCAAGTGAACAAGACATGCCTCAACCTTTCACTCAACTTGAGCTGAACGATTTAGTCTGAGATTTAAATCTTCCAAGGGATACTTCAGAATTCCTAGCTTCAAGACTGAAAGAAAAGAACTTCCTAGTTCCAAGAACGAGTGGAACATTCTACAGACACGGAAAGAGACTTAGAACAGTATTTTAGGCAGGAAGACTCTCTAGTATACTGCACTGACATTCCAAACCCCATTAACAAGTTAGGGACAGGTAATAATACAGATAACTTTAGGCTCTTCATTGACTCAAGTAAGAGAAGTTTAAAAGTGTGTTACTTCGTAACTGCAACATTCTAGCATCAGTCCCAGTCACTCTTTCTGTCCATATCAAGGAGACATAGAAGAATCTCGTGCTGCTACGTGAAAAAATAAATTACAGCGAACACCAATGGATGATCTTCGGTGGTTTGAAGCTTTTGTGTACATTGTTAGGATAACAGCAGGGTTGTATCAAGCACCCATGTTACATGTGCAACGGAACAGCCAAGATGGAAAGAACCAGTGGACAACATGAGAATGGCCTAGAAGAAATACACTAATTTAGGATCCAAGAACATTGTCAGTAAAGGCTTAGCGGATTCTCAGGATATTGTTATCAGCCTTGCATATTAAATGGGAACTAATGAAACAATCTACAAAGCCATTGGATTATAAAAGGCAGTTATTTTAAATTCCTAACTAACAAGTTTCTTGCACTCTAAAAAGCAAAAGTCAAAAAGATCTATTGTAGGACCACAGATCAGGGAACTACGTAAATATAAAAGTTTTGAAGAATGTAACACTCCGCAAGAAAAGGATGCCTGGATTGGTTTCAAAGAAGTGGTTTAGAAGTTCTTGGGAAATAAGAATGATTCAGACAGTATGGAATACGCGAACAACATGCTGAAAAAATGTAAAGCCTTAGAATACAACGTGAGTCTGAAGGAACACTTCCTTCACTCACATTTAGACAAGTTTCCAGAAAGCCTTTGGACAGTGAGTGAGGAACAGGGTGATAGGTTCCACGAAAAAATTACAGCAATAGAAAAGAGGTATCAGGGACGATGGAATGCTTTCATGATGGCCAGTTACTGTTGGTTGCTACAATGTGATTTGTCCTCCAGAAAAAAGGGAAGATGTGGCTCAAGACGTTTTTCAGACAAGTGGCAGCGGTACTCTTCTCTTGTTCACGTAAGCGAACAAAAGGATTGAATTTAGTGTTTTCTTTGAATTTCATATGTTACATTAAGTCTTAAGTTAGTATGTCATTTTATTTTCGTGCCCTAAATTCTGTCTCTTCTACAAAAACAGTCCAATAGAATAGTTATTCAAATCATATTCAGTGCACTGTATTGGTCTTGCAGCCGACACGAAATGCAGAATTGCAGCTATAAAGCATGTCGTAAAGTTCTGTTCTAAGTACAATTTTTAAGAACCGTGACGTGATACATGAGAATGAAATTCTATTATTTTAATCATGCATCTTCAAAATACAAAATAAGTTATTGGGTTCCAAAAATGTCTTCAATTTTTTTTATTTTATTTTATTTTATTTTATTTTATTTTATTTATTTATTTATTTTTTTTTTTTTTTGCAGTTGGGCTGTGTTACTAATCAAAGGTCGTCCCTAGATCATGGATTGTAAACAATTGAGAAGTTTAAATCATCCACTACTCTGGTTGAAATTTATTGAACTCTGAATTAAAAGACACAGAAGCAAATGTGTACTCAATGAATTAGTGTAAAATAGCGGCAGCAATGATGAGGTAAAATATAAGCGTTTGAGGAATTCTTAATGGAATAAGTTAGTCATTGTTCTTTTGTAGTGCTTTGAGTCAGGATGGACAAATGTTAGTATTTTATTTGTAGTGTATGCGTTTAGACAATTTTATGTTCTTTCACGAAGTAGTGTTATCAGAGAGGGAGTCCAACAGTTCTTCTGCTTGTATAATGTGATTTGAGCAGAGTCGTGGAAACTGTTCATGCTACGCAGTGGGGAAAGGTGTAAGAAAGGAATCTTTCAGTGACAAATACTGAGATTTCGTGAAAACGAAAATATTAACTCTGAAATCATGTACAGCCTCAATAACCTGGAGTTTTTAAAAAAATGTGTACTGATTGTGAACTCTTTTCCATAGCCTCTGCCACAGTAGTTGACACGAAATGCAAATAGAAATTCCTGACTCGATCCCTTCGATGGACCATATGTTTATTACCATAATTCGGCTGGCAAGAGGTGAGCAACTGTTGCTACAGAGTTTCTAACAATCAGGGTACGTACATCTATTACAAACCTATCCACACTATCTTATGAAGTGACTGAACTGACAATGTTGACTATGGACATTAATTCCCTTCCTTTTACTGCATAACAAGAAAACGAAAGTCGTACTACACTACAGAAACACTCATTGTAACTGTGCGCAACATACTGACAAACAGTTTACATTTAATTGATAGTTCAGACGAAGAAAACGCAAACTACCATCGAAAGATATGTGTTAAGAAAGAAACACTTTATTTTTAATATGTGTGCAAAGTTGAGCACTGAATATGAGACTGATCTTAACTTTTGACTGCCTAGAACTCTTCCACTTCAGTAGTGTATTTAATATGTAAGACATGAATCATTCCAGGAGTGCATAGTGGTTTTGAAACTAAGATTTTGTTTGATTAAGTGGACAAAACAAAGAACGAATAATGAGATACATTTCTGTGAATTATGATAAGTAAACTCAGGATGGAATACGCAATTCTACTTGCCCACTAGCAGGGGCTAGAGCAGCAGCATAGCCTACCTGCAGGTGCCTAGGTCTCTGTGAGGGATTGTCTCAGTACAGGTACATTTTTAAAGTGCTCAACAATGGTGGGTGGGTAGCAGCGGGGGTGTTGCCGAACGTGGTTTCCTAGAGGGACCCTTTGCCGCTTTATTCGCGCACATGTAAATGTTGCACACCCCTTGTCCCACGCCATAGGAAGGCGTGAAACAGGAGCGTTGGGAAAGCATAAGCACCTTTTGTTTCTTCTTATCACTATCCTCTTAAGTCGAATAGTTTGAAAAATCCATAGTGGTTCCATCCTGTGCACCAGAGTAATAATTGCTGTCGCACTGCACTACAAAGGGCTGCAATCACATTCTATGGAGTTGCTGGCTAACGACGTACTCACAGAAGTGTTGCCTCGTCTGGGGAGTCTCAGCTGTGTCAAAATTTGTCAAGAACGTGGTTGCGTTGTTCCCTGCACTGCAAACTATAGTTTTCCACTGGGAAATTTGTGGAAATTAACGCCACAAGAAAAGAGGTGGCTTAACTGACGCCCTTTATGCCATCCCCTGAGGCCTTTTCGTGTCGATTGTGAACGGCAGTGTGTCTGAAATGCTTTCCTCGGTCACCCATAAGAAAACCGCGTGATTTCAACGCAGGGCGTAGTGGTCCTGGTCTCCATACCAGAGGCTTCAAAAAGAGCGGTGAAATGGGGGTGCGGCACATGCGCGGTGGCGCTGGGCAGTATTGTGATCAAATTTGGTGTCAATGTGACATCATTAACCTACCTTACACCTCACATGAATCTCTGAACTCTCGTCATTTCTTGGTTTCGAAAAAGTGGTCCGTTAATTGTGTTGCGCAGTGTATAATTTATTCATTCATTAGACAATTGATATTGGATGATTGTCTGGATATGTAGAGTCCTTAGACTTGTCATATATTACAAAATAAAAAATAATCACTTATTTCCATGAAAAGTACACCGCGCAGCACAATGAAACGCTCACTTTTTCGAAACACCGTAATAGTCTCCCACTGCGACGCGTGATTTGGAAATTTGGCTCAAAGGTGCCTGTCTTCGTGATCGTTCTAAAGTGTGGGGCCACCCTACGTCACCGTCGGATTCGGCGATGCTTCAAACAGCAAGGTGTCGACACATGCGGAAATAGGCCGGAGCTCAGAAGTTCATGTGAGGTGTAAGGCGGGTTAATAATGCCACATTCGCACTCACTTCAAGGACAACGCAGTCGCTGGAGAGCCCAGAAAAATGGTCTACCTTAGGGAAGCGTCTTGGCTCCACTTCTCTTCAACATCTATACCAACGACCAGCCATTGACCCCAGGCACAAGGAGATTCTTATATGCAGATGACTTAGCCCTTGCTACGCAGAGCTCATGCTTTGAAAGAGTGGAAAGAAACCTGACAACAGCACTTAGAACACTGTCAAGCTACTACAATCGGAGCCAACTCAGACCAAACCCTTCGAAGACACAAGTGTGTGCCTTTCATTTACGGAACGGGGAAGCTAATCGTGAGCTACATATTGCGTGGTCAGGCATCCAACTCGCACCATCACGCACCTAAGTACTTGGGAGTCACTCTCGATAGAACTGACATTCAAAACTCACTGCAAGAACACCAAAATGAAAATCTCCCTTCGAAACAACCTAATTAGCAAACTAGCTGGGACACAGTGGGGATCACATACACAAACTATTCGCTGTTCTGCAATGCCACTGTGCTTTTCTACTGCTGAATATGCTTCTCCAGTCTGGTACAGGTCATCTCATGCCAGACAAGTAGACATTGCTCTCAACGAAACCTGCAGGTTGATCACAGGTTGCTTAAGAACTACCCCAACTGATAAGTTCTACTGCCTGGCTGGAATAGCGCCACCGTGGATACGCAGAACAGTGGCTGCCAACAAGGAGAGACTGAAAGTGGAACAGGACAGTGCCCATCCACTGCACGGACATAATCCACCACAGCAACGGCTGAGATCGCGAAAGAGCTTCCTGAGAACATCCGAGAAGCTCACCATTTCACCAGAGAAGGCAAGGCTGGAGTTATGGAAGAAGTCGACGCCTCACCTGCAGACGCCAGAAGCTGAAGAACTACCACCTGGACACAACGAGAGCTGGCTGGTGTGGACTTCTTTAAACAGATTACGATCAGGAGTTGGACGATCCAGAGACAACCTGAAGAGATGGGGATTCATAACAGAAGATACGTCCTGTGATTGTGGACAAGAACAAACCACAAGCCACATGCTCCAGTGCCTTTTGTGCCCTACATCCTGCACGAAGATTGATCTGCTGCAAGCCATTCCAAGCGCATTGGAGGTTGCAAAGTACTGGGCACATGTAATATAAATACAATTTGTGTATATATATATACACTCCTGGAAATGGAAAAAAGAACACATTGACACCGGTGTGTCAGACCCACCATACTTGCTCCGGACACTGCGAGAGGGCTGTACAAGCAATGATCACACGCACGGCACAGCGGACACACCAGGAACCGCGGCGTTGGCCGTCGAATGGCGCTAGCTGCGCAGCATTTGTGCACCGCCGCCGTCAGTGTCAGCCAGTTTGCCGTGGCATACGGAGCTCCATCGCAGTCTTTAACACTGGTAGCATGCCGCGACAGCGTGGACGTGAACCGTATGTG
The DNA here is from genome assembly GCF_023898315.1 of Schistocerca nitens. NCBI lineage: Eukaryota > Metazoa > Arthropoda > Insecta > Orthoptera > Acrididae > Schistocerca > Schistocerca nitens. The sequence goes on from NC_064616.1 coordinate 369,149,978, forward strand.
CAGTTGACGGACTTTGAGCGAGGGCGTATAGTGGGGGTGCGGGAGGCCGGGTGGACGTACCGCCGAATTGCTCAACACGTGGGGCGTGAGGTCTCCACAGTACATCGATGTTGTCGCCAGTGGTCGGCGGAAGGTGCACGTGCCCGTCGACCTGGGACCGGACCGCAGCGACGCACGGATGCACGCCAAGACCGTAGGATCCTACGCAGTGCCGTAGGGGACCGCACCGCCACTTCCCAGCAAATTAGGGACACTGTTGCTCCTGGGGTATCGGCGAGGACCATTCGCAACCGTCTCCATGAAGCTGGGCTACGGTCCCGCACACCGTTAGGCCGTCTTCCGCTCACGCCCCAACATCGTGCAGCCCGCCTCCAGTGGTGTCGCGACAGGCGTGAATGGAGGGACGAATGGAGACGTGTCGTCTTCAGCGATGAGAGTCGCTTCTGCCTTGGTGCCAATGATGGTCGTATGCGTGTTTGGCGCCGTGCAGGTGAGCGCCACAATCAGGACTGCATACGACCGAGGCACACAGGGCCAACACCCGGCATCATGGTGTGGGGAGCGATCTCCTACACTGGCTGTACACCACTGGTGATCGTCGAGGGGACACTGAATAGTGCACGGTACATCCAAACCGTCATCGAACCCATCGTTCTACCATTCCTAGACCGGCAAGGGAACTTGCTGTTCCAACAGGACAATGCACGTCCGCATGTATCCCGTGCCACCCAACGTGCTCTAGAAGGTGTAAGTCAACTACCCTGGCCAGCAAGATCTCCGGATCTGTCCCCCATTGAGCATGTTTGGGACTGGATGAAGCGTCGTCTCACGCGGTCTGCACGTCCAGCACGAACGCTGGTCCAACTGAGGCGCCAGGTGGAAATGGCATGGCAAGCCGTTCCACAGGACTGCTACATCCAGCATCTCTACGATCGTCTCCATGGGAGAATAGCAGCCTGCATTGCTGCGAAAGGTGGATATACACTGTACTAGTGCTGACATTGTGCATGCTCTGTTGCCTGTGTCTATGTGCCTGTGGTTCTGTCAGTGTGATCATGTGATGTATCTGACCCCAGGAATGTGTCAATAAAGTTTCCCCTTCCTGGGACAATGAATTCACGGTGTTCTTATTTCAATTTCCAGGAGTGTATATATGTACATATTTATTGATGTGTATGGATACTGTAAATTTGTATGTTTCTGATTCGAGAGTAAATAAACCAAATTTCACCACAATTCTGCCCATCGCCACCGCGCACGTGTCACACGATGGGAAGGTTGTCACACACCATCTAACCCACATTTTACCCTTCTTTTGACACCTCTGCGATGGAGATCAGAACCGCAAGGCTCAGCATTGAAATGATGCCGTTTTCTTATGGCTGCCTTATAAGGCCTCAGGAGGTGGCATACAGGGCGTCGATGAAACGACTCTTTCTCTTGGGGCGTTCATTTATCCACATTTCGTGATCGAAAACGACAGTTTCTTGTGCGAAGTGCAGTATAATGATGTTGTTAACAACCTTTGATCCTGATGATACTCCCCCGACATTTCAACTCTTCTTCAAGAATATCGCGGGGCTGCAACCACCTTGAACGTTATCTGAGCCCTTTGGAGTGACGTTCGACGGCAGTCTTTACTCTGATATACAAGGTGAAACACCTAAGGACCGTTCAAAATCATTCGATGAAATCTGAATGTAATCCGAAGCGACAAAGGATGTTTACGCTATTTCGGCCCACTTGTTTCGCGTTCTTCTATGGCGTTATCACGGGGAAAGAGGGGGGTGCGCGATATTGACAAATTCGTGAATAAAACGTCATTTGTGCGTCACACAGACTCCCATACGAAGGACACAGTAATAGGTATCAGTGGCGTAGAGAAACAACTGAAAGAGTTGAAAACTAATGAGCCGCCAGGTTCGGATGGAATCCCAATTCGATTTTACAACGAATACTCTATACAGCAGCCGTCCTCAAAATGGAGGGGGGGGGGGGGGAGGACAAAGAGTAATAAAGGTGAACGTCAGCTTTCATTGGAATATTTATGTTTCATATTATATAAGAAAAAGTCTCCCGGTGAAGAAAAACTACTAGCACTTCCATGAAGCAAGTTAAGAAGCCTGGACCATCGTTAATGTGCTGTCATATTTCACAATGACTGACCAGATCTTGTCAGCATGAATGATGAGAAAACTCACGAGTCATATTTCATAACATAGACCCTGTAACTGATCATCCACTGGATTAGCTACTTATCAAAGATTTAACAACCACTAATGGCAATAAGCCGCTTGACAATGTGGCCGGCGCTTCCTTGCGACACTGGCTACAACAACAGGTTGTTAGTCACAGTCATTTTGGCTGTCCAACCGATTTCAGTCAGGCTTACGGAGTCATCTCGAAGGTAATGAATTAGCTAGAAGTTGAATTCTAGTACGTATTCAATGGAAGTAATTAACGAGATTTAAAATAAAGTGGTACAAGTTCCGCCATTCCCACGGATAAGTGGCTAATTAGCAGTGTTAACAAGAGATCCCATGGAAGTCATTCACCAAGCGACTTTTCTCCTTCGAAAGTATGCAATTATAATAAAGAAAAAGATGCGAATTTAATCGAAGACCATACTTATTTCGTACCTTCCTCTATTCCTATCACCAAGGTTCGTTCTAAACGAAAAAACAAAGTGCGTAAGTATCAAGTTCATTTTGTGACATTAGGTTTTACTAGCATTCTTTTGAATAATGAGGAACGACCACAATGTGTCCTTTGGAGATTTTTTTCTAACTATAGCTTGAAACATATAAGACCAAAGAGATACCTGCTGACAAAACGTCCAGATCGTGTAGATAAATCCATAGAATTTTTAAGCGTCATAAGCAACAACTAAAAGGAAATGTCATAATTCTCACAAACCAGGTATCAGTTGCTAAGAGCATCACAACACATTATTGGTAAGAAATCACGTCTTGCCACAACCGTCAAAATGTGCGAAATGATACAAGGAAAAATGTTGGCGAAAGAGTGAAGTCGATACCACTCGCAAATGATATCGTGGCTCCTTGTATAGATGCAAATAAATTGCTACCACGTCTTCATGAAAGGCCAAAATTCGCCTTGCAACTACATGTTAGTACTGATATTGGAAATCTTTCCCAGCTTCTTGTTTTTGTTCGTTACTGTTACGAAAATGAAATGCACGAGGGCTTTCTATCTCATAATTCCGTGTGAAGGTGAAATACAGGCGAAGATGTTTTCTTTCTTGAGAAATTTTTTCTATAGGCAAAAATTGTATTGGTTTATGTACCTATGGTATGGCAGCATTTACTAGAACTAAAAACAGGTGCATGAGAAGAGTGTGCGCTGTTTCTCCTTCAGTAAAATTCACATATTGTATGTTTCACAGGGCGACATTGGCTTCTAAAGTAGTACAACCATAAATCAATGGAGTGGTCAATGATACAGTCAGTGTTGTAGATTTTGTGAAATCCCGAGCTTTAAACAATAGGCTAGTTGCTATTCTTTGCAAGGAGGTGGGTTCTACTCATGATTCGCTATTATTGGACATTGGACATGGAGGTACCGTAAGATGGGGAAATATCGAACGCAGGGGTAATTTCGGACGGGTACAGCGTATTTCTGTTCTTACGTTGGTTGCTATCACTGAATGCAAGCTTTCATTTCGCGCGACGTTTTGCTGTTTACAGTTTACGTATTGCCAAGCATTTACGAACACACATTGTTGCAGTTGGAAGTTAAAACAGTGCTGTGTAGTGGGTTACAGTGCATTGTACAATTGCTGCTAGTTATTTTTATGGGAATGCTTTCGTTATTGTACAAGAAGAGAAAAATTTAGTACGCTTAATTATGCTAATGTCTAGTGAACTATTTACAGCTAACTACACAGGTTGGGGCAATATCGGACAATGCCGCGTAGTTACAAAAGGAGGCTGGGTGATCTTCCGAGGCGCAATTATGATCCTGAAAATCTTGAAAAGGTGGTTGCTACTGTAAGATCGGGAAAACCAATATACAGAAAGGCGTCAAGCAAATTTAATGTACCACGTTCAGTGTTAGAGAATAAAGTTAATAATTCAAACCCTCTAGTGATTGGAGGGCCTTCTGTTTTAAGTACCATTGAAGAGAACACACTTGTCCATGGTATTTTAAGGGCTACACAGTGGGGTTTTCCTTTTATCTCTAATGATGTTAGGTACATAGTGAAAGGATATCTTGATAAATGTGAACGTGTGGACGAAGGGAGAAACGCTTTCATGCCTGGGGACTGAGTGGTCGCGTTCATTCTTACAGCGTCGTCTGACATATTAAGTGTCCGGCTATCTGAGAACATTAAAAGGCAACGTGCTCAAGTGAGTTATGAGACAGTGAAATCATATTGCCAGAATGTTGGTGAAAAAATGGAAAATATCGCTCGCAAAAATGTAATCAATTATGACGAGACCAACCTGTGTGACGACACTGTAAGGAAGCGTGTGATAGAAGGAGACCAAAACATCCTGAAAGGATCTTACATTCTTCTAAGAGTAGTATTTCAGTAATGATGGCTGCCACTGGGGACGGAAAACTAGCCGGCCGCGGTGGTCTCGCGGTTCTAGGCGCGCAGTCCGGAACTGTGCGACTGCTACGGTTGCAGGTTCGAATCCTGCCTCGGGCATGGATGTGTGTGATGTACTTAGGTTAGTTAGGGTTAAGTAGTTCTAAGTTCTAGGGGACTGATGACCACAGCAGTTGAGTCCCATAGTGCTCAGAGCCATTTGAACCATTTGAACGGAAAACTATGCGATCTTTTACAGAAGCTCGAAATTTAGCGCGGACTTCCATGCAAGATGCCTATAACAATTCCCACACGAAACTTTGTCTCGAAACCTGGCAGAAAATCCAAAGAGACTCTGGTCGTATGTGAAGTATGTTAGCGGCAAGAAACAATCAATGCCTTCTCTGCACGATGGCAATGGAGATACTATCGAAGACAGTGCTGATAAAGCAGAGTTACTAAACACAGCCTTCCGAAATGCCTTCACAAAAGAAGACGAAGTAAATATTCCAGAATTCGAATCGAGAACAGCTGCCATCACGAGGAACGTAGAAATAAATATCCTCGGAGTAGTGAAGCAACTTAAATCACTTAATAAAAGCAAGTCCTCTGGTTCAGACTGTATACCAGCTAGGTTCCTTTTGCAGTATGTTGATGCATTAGCTCCATACATAACAATCACAAAAAACCATTCGCTCGACGAAAGATTCGTACCCAAAGACTGGAAAGTTGCACAGGTCACACCAGTATTCAAGAAAGGTAGTAGGAGTAATCCACTAAATTACAGGTCCATATCGTTAACGACGTTATACAGCAGGAATTTAGAATATATATTGTGTTCGATCATAATGAATTACCTCCAAGAAAACGGTCTATTGACACACAGTCAACATGGGTTTAGAAAACATCATCCTTGTGAAACACAACTAGCTATTCGTTCACATGAAGTGCTGAGTGCTATTGACAAGGGATTTCAGATCGATTCCGTATTTTTGGATTTCCGGAAGGCTTTTGACACTGTACCACACAAGCAGCTCGTTGTGAAATTGTGTGCTTATGGAATATCGTCTCAGTTATGTGAGGTCACAGTTTGTAGTAATTGACGGAAAATCAGCGAGTAAAACAGAAGTGATTTCTGGCGTTCCCCAAGGTAGTGTTATAGGCCCTTTGTGTTCCTTATCTATATAAACGATTTGGGAGACAATCTGAACAGCCGTCTTCGGTTGTTTGCAGATGACGCTGTCGTTTATCGACTAATAAAGTCATCAGAAGATCAAAACAAACTGCAAAACGATTTAGAAGAAATATCGGAATGGTGTGAAAAGTGGCAGTTGACCTTAAATAACGAAAAGTGTGACGTCATCCACATGAGTGCTAAAAGGAACTTGTTACACGAAATCAGTCTAATCTAAAAGCCGTAAATTCAACTAAATACCTAGGTATTACAATTACGAACAACTTAAATTGGAAGGAACACCTAGAAAATGTTGTGGGGAAGGCTAACCAAAGACTGCGTTTTATTGACAGGACACTTAGAAAATGTAACAGACCTACTAAGGAGAATGCCTACACTACGCTTGTCCGTCCTCTTTTAGAATACTGCTGCGCAGTGTGGGATCCTTACTAGATAGGACTGACGGAGTACATCGAAAAAGTTCAAAGAAAGGCAGCACGTTTTATATTATCCTGAAATATGGGAGAGAGTGTCACAGAAATGATACAGGATTTGTGATGGACATCATTAAAAGAAAGACGTTTTTCGTTGCGACGGAATCTTCTCACGAAATTCCAATCACCAACTTTCTCCTCCGAATGCGAAAATATTTTGTTGACATCGACTTACATAGGGAGGAACGATCACCAAGATAAAATAAGGGAAATCAGAGCTCGTACGGAAAGATATAGGTGTTCATTCTTTCCGCACGCTATACGAGATTGGAATAATAGAGAATTGTGAAGGTGGTTCGATGAACCCTCTGCCACCACTCCGTCTACGAGCCACAAGTGGCCCATCGAGACCATCCGACCGCCGTGTCATCCTCAAAAATGGTTCAAATGGCTCTGAGCACTATGGGACTCAACTGCTGTGGTCATAAGTCCCATAGAACTTAGAACTACTTAAACCTAACTAACCTAAGGACAGCACACAACACCCAGCCATCACGAGGCAGAGAAAATCCCTGACCCCGCCGGGAATCGAACCCGGGAACCCGGGCGTGGGAAGCGAGAACGCTACCGCACGACCACGAGATGCGGGCTCGTGTCATCCTCAGAGGAGGATACGGATAGGAGGGGCGTGGGGTCAGCACACCGCTCTCCCGGTCGTTATGATGGTATTTTTGACCGAAGCCGCTACTGTTCGGTCGAGTAGCTCCTCAACTGGCATCACGAGGCTGAGTGCACTCCGAAAAATGGCAAAAGCGCATGGCGGCCTGGATGGTCACCCATCCAAGTGCCGACCACGCCCTACAGCACTTAACTTCGGTGATCTCACGGGAACCGATGAACCCTCTGCCAGGCACTTAAATGCGATTTGCAGAGTATACATGTAGATGTAAATGTAGATGTAGACCTCCCTATGTGGTACACAAATCGAAGCATTTATGGGACACCTGGCAAGAAGGAGGTCTCAAAGGAACCCTATTTAGCCGCAGTCAATAAAAGTGGATGGTATGATCTGTCTACATTTGAAGATTGGTGTGGCGCTGCCTTACCAGAGTTCAATGTAGGGGGAGAAAGTTATGGTAGGAGACAGCCTTTCAAGTCACATTTCGCTCCGAGTAATTGATGACTGAGAAGAATAATATCTCTTTTATTTTGTTGCCACCAAACTGTACTCATATTTTACAGCTATTAGACGTAGGTTTCTTCAGACCTTTAAAAGCTGCTTGGCGGGTAGTGCTTACGCAATGGAAGAAAGGTTCTCGTGGGCCAATTTCGAAAGATGCTTAAAAAGTGTCAGCAACTGAGGAAGACAATATAAGAAGTGCATTCCGTGCAGTGGGATTAATTCCATTTGACCCTGAAAGAGTCCTCAAAAAATTGCCTGATGGAGATAATTCTCGAAACAATTCTTTAGACGCCTGGTCTTCAAGTTATGAAGATACGCTTCAGAATGTTCGCTATGGAATGAAAAATAACACAAGAGTCAAACGAAAATGAAAATAGGGTGTTGCCCCAGAAAAATCCATTTTATGTACCGATATGAGAAAGAGAGATAATGCTGACTCAGTGTCTGAATTGCGTGTGAATAATGATGCAACACCCACTGGTGACGAAAGCAGCAGAGCAGAGGAAGCAGTTCTGGAAGTGGCGGCTTTTGTTATTGTGAATTATCCACACATGATTGGGGGTGGGGGGGGGGGGGGACAGCGATGTAGGCAGTTTGGCGGAATCGCAACAGAAGTGGGTGCAAAACAAGTGGAAGTCAGATTTCTGCGTCCATATCAAGGCAGAAAATTTGTGTTTATTTTTCCTACAATTCCAGACGGTGATAGTGAAGACAAAGGCCAAATTGTAAGAGTATTGCTGACTCCAAGAGAAGAAAAGGGGAAGTTTTGTTTCACTGAAAAAATATTGTAGATTATTATTAATTTGTTGTATGAGTAGACTGTCTTTATTAATGAAATATTTTGTAAATATATCTGTGAAAGTTTTCTAAATATGTGTCAAATGTTTACTGAAGATGTGTAGAATATTTTGTAACCATCTGTAAAAATGTTTTCTAAACATATAAAACATGTTTCTAGGTATCTATATTTTTAAAAAGCTAGTCACTGTCCGAAATTACCCCATTAGACGGTAATATGGATCTTTGCTTGGAAATTCAATGAATGTCCGAAATTAGCCCATCAAAGGAGTAACTTCACACAATTTGTTTTGTTAGATTCTGACTAATTAAAAATATTTTTGGCTAAAATTCTTTGATCATATTGTTCTCCAATGTCATCCAAAATATCTCGCACTTTTTGTCGCGAGAATTTCATGTTCTTTACGAAGTTACCTTGAAGAATATTAAGCCGCGCGGGGTAGCCGCGCGGGCTAAGGCGCCTTATCACGGTTCGCGCGACTCCCCCCGTCGGAGGTTCGAGGCCTCCCTCAGGCATGGGTGTGTGTGGTGTCCTTAGCGTAAGTTAGTTCAAGCTGGATTAAATAGTGTGTAAGATTAGGGACCGATGACCTCAACAGTTTGGTCCCATGGAGGAAAAAAATAATACAAAAATTCCGTCTGATACTACTACACCTTACAGTACCTTGGTCGTCTCGTGGTAAGGTTCTTCGTCGAGTTATGGAGTTGAAGGATGAACTTCGTGTTTCGCAGTTGAACAGCAGTCCTACACTTGCGGCTCAGTTTCTGGATGAGAAAAGGCTTCTAATATTGTACTACTTGGCCGACGCTTTTGAGGAACTGAATTATCTTAACGTATCACTTCAAGTCTGAAATAATAATATATTCTTTCTAAGCAAGAAAGCGCTTGCGTTTAAGAGAAAACTGAGTAAGACTGGATCCACAATCCATTCGATTCGATCGTAAAAGACCACTTGTCACCAGTAGAACAGGAGAAGATAACAGAACTCTCAAGTAATGGAACACTCCGAAATGAATTTAAATCGATGTCCCTTGAAAATCTTTCGTTGCAGACGCGGAATGAATATCCCGATTTAGCAAGAAGAGCAGCGGACGTGTTATTACCCTTCGCATCTTCTTACTGGTGTCAATCAACATTTTGCCAAATGGCATTAATCAAGAGGAAACATCGGTCTCTACGGTAGATGGACGGGGATCTGCCAGTCTCGGTTTCAAAGATCCGATCAAGACTGAACCTTTTTCTTCACAAATGCAAGCACCACATCACACTAAATGTGTAAATGTCAGAAAATTTCCAAATTTTGAACCGTGTGCTCTTTTATTATTGTTTATTTCCTTTTTGGAGAAGTCATTTGAATATAACAGTTTTTAAACTGACATTTTATTGTTGAATATTGTTCTATCGTCATTTGTTCATCGCGACATTTCAGATATTAAAACTTTCTAAATGGATTAAAAGCTGTGCAGACGGAAACAGTAAAAAATTAAATAACTAACAAATATGTGAACTAATTTGCAAAAAAAAAATATGTTATGAAGTACACATGTTTGCTCGATTCCAATACTGCAGTCGCAGCTGAGGTTATTTACAAACTAGTTGTAACTGTCATCTTGCACTATCTTTGAATAATACAAATGTATGATAATTTAAAACAAAAGTTTATCTCTGAAGTCTGGAATGACACTCGAATTATTATTATTATTATTGTCGTGGTAACTGATAGTTAAATGGCTCTGAGCACTATGGGACTCAACAGCTATGGTCATCAGTCCCCTAGAACTTAGAACTACTTAAACCTAACTAACCTAAGGACAGCACACAACACCCAGTCATCACGAGGCAGAGAAAATCCCTGACCCCGCCGGGAATCGAACCCGGGAACCCGGGCGCGGGAAGCGAGAACGCTACCGCACGACCACGAGCTGCGGACTCATAGTTACAGTTCAAATGTTCAAATGTGTGTGAAATCTTATGGGACTTAACTGCAATGGTCGTAAGTCCCTAAGCTTACACAGTACGTAACCTAAATTATCCTAAGGACAAACACACACACCCATGCCCGAGGGAGGACTCGAACCTCCGCCGGGACCAGCCGCACAGTCCGTGACTGCAGCGCCATAGATCGCTCGGCTAATCCCGCGCGGCGATAATTACAGTGCCGGCCGCGGTGGTCTCGCGGTTCTAGGCGCGCAGTCCGGAACCGTGCGACTGCTACGGTCGCAGGTTCGAATCCTGCCTCGGGCATGGGTGTGTGTGATGTCCTTAGGTTAGTTAGGTTTAAGTAGTTCTAAGTTCTAGGGGACTTATGACCACAGCAGTTGAGTCCCATAGTGCTCAGAGCCATTTTTTTGATAATTACAGTAAATGGAGAGAAGTAAATAGAAATTTTGGACCGTTTCTGTGTGAAGTATGAGAAGTGCTGAGGAAATAAAGCAAAATAATTGGGGGGGGGGGGGGGGGTCGGTCAAAATAATTTATATTTCAGAAGGGGGCGCAACGGAAAACGTTTGAGAACCCCTGCTCTACAGCACTGGGTCCTTACTTGGTTTTGCACTGCATTTCTTACTTGCTTTTATTGTGAGTCTTTCGCCCAGTGCAAAATCCCAAGAGATTGGAAAAAGGCGCAGGTGATTCATGTATATAAGAAGGGTAAGAGAACGGACCCGCAAAATTAGAGACCAATATCCTTAATACTGATTTGTTGCAGAATACTTGGACATACCACCAGTTCGAATACAATAAATTTCCTTGAGACCGAGAAGCTTATGTCCTCGAATCAGCAAGGTTTCAGACAGCATTGCTCGTGCGAAACTCAGTTCGCTCTTTTCTCACATGATATACTGAGAAGTATCGATGAAGGGCAACAGGCAGATTCCAGGTTTCCAGAATTCCGAAAATCATTCGACACTGTTTCCCGCTGCAGACTTACGAAGGTATGCGCGTATTGGTATAGGTTCCCAGATATGTGAGCGGCTAGATAACTTCCTAAGTAATAGGACCCAGTATGTTGCCCTCGACGGCGAGTGTTCGTTAGAGACACGGGTACCGTCAGGAGTGCCCCATGGAAGTGTGATAGGACCGTTGCTATTTTCTATATACATAAATGATCCAGCAGATAGTGTGGGCAGCAGTCTGTGGTTGTTTGCTGATGATGCTGTGGTGTACAGGAAGGTGTCGAAGTTGAGTGACTGTAGGAGGATACAAGGTGACATAGACAAAATTTCTAGTTGGTGTCATGAATGGGCGTTCGTTATAAATGTAGAAAATGTAAGTTAATGCGGATGAGCAGGGAAAACAAACACGTAATGTTCAGATACAGCTTTAGTAGTGTCCTGCTTGACACAGTCACGTCGTTTAAATATCTGGGCGTAACGCTGCAGAGCGATATGAGATGGAACGATAATGTGAGGAATGTGGTAACGAAGGCAAGTGGTCGATATCAGTTTATTGGGAGAATTGTGTCAAAGTGTGATTCATCTGTAAAAAAGACAGGATATAGGACGCTAGTGCGACCAATTCTTGAGTACTGCTCAAGTGTTTTGGGTTCACACCAAGTCAGATTAAAGGATGACATTGAAGCAATTCAGAGGCAGGCAGCTAGATTTGTTACTGGTAGGTTAGAACAACACGTGGTATCATGGAGATGCTTTGGGAACTAAAATGGGAATCCCTGGAGGGAAGACGACGTTCTTTACAAGGACCGTTATCGAGAAAATTAAGAGAACCAGCATTTGAAGTAGACTGTAAACGATTCTATTACTGCCAACATACATTTCGCATGAGGATCATGAAGATGTGATGCGAGAAATAAGTGTTCATATGGAGGCATATAGACAGTTGTTTTTCCCTTGCTCAATATGCGAGTTTAACAGAAAAGGAAATTAATAGTAGTGGCGCAGGGTATCCTCCGCGATACAGTATATGGTGGCTTATGTATATAGATGTTGATGTAGATGCAGATGGTTTCTCTGACTCCCACCTCAGTTCAGCAACACTCTTGGTGCCACACGTGCACCTTCGTCGAGCACTTTAAAAACGGACCTGTACAGCGATACCGCTCACTTCGCCTATGGGCAGGTAGCTGCTAGAATAGTGACCGTCAAACTGTGGACCGCGGGGCGCATGCGGCCCAGATCAAGTAATTAGGTAACTGAAAACCATCCACCACTTTCATTTAACGCTCCACTTGCGAGTTTTCCGGAGCGCTGAAGGCGTGAGCGGCCTGCTAGCCAACAATGTGAGCCGTTGCGGTAGTGGGTTGTTTGTGGGGAAGAATACCAGACAGCGAGGTCATCGGTCTCATCGGATTAGGGAAGGACGAGGAAGGAAATCGGCCGTGTCCTTTCAAAGGAACCATCCCGGCATTTGCCTGGAGTGATTTAGGGAAATCACGGAAAACCTAAATCAGTATGGCCGGAAGCGGGATTCAACCGACATCCTCCCGAATGCGAGTCCAGTGTGCTAGCCACTGTGCCACCTCGCTCGGTAATGTGAGCCGTGCATCAAACGCGCCGCGTGCCCATGGCCGCTCCTTTGTCGGCGGCGGGCTTGTCCCGCAGCCGCGTCATTGTTAGCTTTTTCTTGTCAGTGTGTCAGTCGTGAACTAAGTTTCGGTGCCCCTGAGCGTTCGTCACGTATTGAGTGTATTTGTGCTCATATTTGGCGATATAATTATTAGTGGAATAAATAATGTCTCATGTACCCTCAAGAACAGTGACTAAGAGGAATACATGTGAAGAGAAATGAAGTTTCCAAGAAATATGGGAAGAAGAGTTTTGCTTTATAAGTGGACACAAAGAAGGTACTGCTACTTGCTTAATATGCCGGGATACGATTGTGGGACTGAAGAGATACAATTTATTTTGTCACTACACAAGCAAGCACTATCCATTTATCTTAGCTTTTCCGTTGAATTCAAATGAAAGAAAGCAAAAAACTGCTCATCTAAAATCTGCCATTCGTCGTCAACAAAACGTTATGTTAGCAGCAGTTGGGCAAAGTGAGGTTGTCATAAGAGCATCATACCAAGTATGTAACATTCTGGCAAAAGTATGAAAGTTTCCACTGATGCTGAATTAGTGAAGCAATGTATGATGACTATTTCTGAAACTTTGTTTCAAAATGTCTCCAACAATAAACAAATATCAGCTTAAATAAACAAGCTCACACTTTCAGACTCTACCTGTCGACGTCGTATAGAAGATATTTCAAAATATATGTTTGAGGCAGTAATTAATAACGTCAAACTGAAAATACGTCAGTCTTGCATGTGATTCCAGTACAGAATTAGCTTCGATGGTTCAGTTTACGTTATTTGTGCGTTACTGCACAAATGGTGGGGTAATAGAGGAAGATTTTTTAGCAATTATGACCATGAAAGGTCACAAAAAAGGGTGTAATTTTGTGGATGCAATTGTAAAAAAATGACTTATCTATGAGCAAATTAATAACAGTATGTACAGATGGTTGTCCGTCAATGACTGGCGCCAACAATGGTTTGATAGCACTGATTACGAAGGAATGGAATTTGCCAAATTTACTCTCCATTCACTGCTTACTGCATCAAGTAAGTCTGGCATTTCAAATTTCAAATACCAAATTGAAGAATGTTATGCAAACGGTTATAAGAGTTATAAATTTCATTTGCGCCCATGAACTTAATCACCGAAAATGTAAAGAACTTCTGCGGAAATTGCAAGCTTGTTACAGTGATGTTCTTCTACATACTGCTGTCAGATGGCTAAGAAAAGAAAAGTGCTAGAACTGTTTGTCAATTTGAAATATGAAATTATTTTATTCTTACAACAAGTGGCAAAAATTATCCTGAACTTGATGATGATGAATGGTGGATACTTACAGCTTTTTTGACCGATATTACACAAAAATTCAACACACTTAACTTGTAATTACAAGGACCAAACAAGATACTTGGGCCAATGACTAACAAAATATTTGCATTTGAAGCCAAACTGAAATTATATATATATATACATGAACTCGAAGTAAAAGATCAATCTAATTTTGCAACTGTTGCTATGCTCTGATCAAGCTTAACTATCGCCGAAACTATTTACCAGAACATGAAAGAATATTTGGAAGCCTTTTTGGAAGAAATAAAAAGCAGATTTGCAGATGTTAGAAATACTCGAAGCTGTTTCATTCTCGTAGCGCTTGGCATGTTGGACATGATGATCTCAAATTATTCTGCCAATTTGGATTTCCTAAAACTACCTTGCTAAATGTAATAATCGAACTTCATCATGACACACAGCTTAAAGCTCTGTTTATAGAACATCGTGAAACACAACAGTACACTGCATTTTGGAAACGTGTGCCTAACAATTATAAAAAATTTACAAGACTGTGCACAGTTCATTTTAACACTATTTCCTTTAACTTACCTTTGTGAAGCTTCATTTTCAAAAATGAAGTACCTGAAAAATAAATATCGTAATCGGTTGTCCAGTCATTTAGAAGACGCACAGTACGAGCAGCCCTTAGCGGCTCGCCATCTCACAACTGTTCATGACGTCGCCTTTCCGGCTCATATCTTTTTTAATATGTGACTTGTAAGTACTCCATCTTTTCCAGTCAGTACAAACTTTAATTTTATTAATGTACTATATACCTAACATGTTTTAGAACAGTTAGTCTAATTCTGAAGACGACGCTCATAGTAGCGTCGAAACCAGGTCAATTTTGACTTAATATTTGTGACCGAGGGCTTATTTGTTCCAATATACTTATTGCTACTTTTGATCGATTTCGAATTTCATCGAATGGTTTTGAACGGTCGTCAGTTGCTCCACTCTGTATACCAGAGCAGAATCTGTGGCCACTCTACAAACCAAAGTGGTCAGATGACGTCCAGTGTGCTCGCAGCTCCATAGTGTCGTAAGAGAATGGTTGAATCGTCAGGTGAGTGCCGACAGGATCAAAGGTTATTAAGAACATCGTTTTGTTGCAGATCGTACGGAAAACTGTCAGTATCGTCAGCGAAATGTAGCTAAAGGAACGCCCCAAAACAAGGGGTCGTTTCATTGACGCCCTTTATGCCATTCCCTGAGGCTATATCGTGTCTATCCTGAGCAGCAGTGTGTCTCAAATGTTTTCCTCAGGCACCCATAATAAAACGGCGTGATTTCAGCGTTAAGCAAAAAAATGGTTCAAATGGCTCTGAGCACTATGGGACTTAACATCTGTGGTCATCAGTCCCCTAGAACTTAGAACTACTTAAACCTAAATAACCTAAGGACATCACACACATCCATGCCCGAGGCAGGATTCGAACCTGCGACCGTAGCAGTCACGCGGTTCTAGACTGAAGCGCCTAGAACCGCACGGCCACACCGGCCGGCAGCGCTAAGCATTGCGATTCTGATCTCCATTGCAGAGGTGTCAAAAGAAGGGGGGAAATGCGGGATAGAGGGTGCGACAACCTACCCACGACCACGGAGGCATTGGGCAGAATCGAGGTGAAATTTGGTGGGAACAGCGAGGTCATCGGTCCCATCGGCTTAGGGAAGCATGAGGACGAAACTCGGCCGTGCCCTTTCAAAGGAACAATACGGCTATTGTCTGAAGCGACTTAGAGAAATAACTGAAAATCTGAATCAGGATTGCCGGATGCGGATTTGAACTGTCGTCCTCCCGAATGCAAGTCCAGTGTGCTAACCACTGCGCCATCTCGCTCGGTGTGTCCAATTTCTCACAATATACATTTTCAGATGGAATTGGCAATTAGTATCTCTGTATTACCAATAGTCAGTAGCTGAGGATTGTTAGCCTCACAAAATTATTCTCAAACATACCAATGTAGCATCAGTTCTGTTGACTGCTACAACATTATTCACCGATTAACAAATGTTCAGAGCAAATTGCAAATATCACCAATTAGGAAACGAGGTAGTGAAGAACCAACTAGTCTCAAAACATACTTCACCATATATACACTAGGTTAGTAGAAGTGAATTATTTACACTGACCAACTAAACAGCACAGTAGAAGAAGTCGACTACAGCACGAATTAAAAGAACGAATATTAATACCCAGCTCGAGGAGGCATCAGTCGCCAGTTGATGTGCTCATCATAGAGAGTTGGATCGTATACCTACACTGCTCATTAAATACTTGGTCATTAGCTACGTGGTGAACGCCACGCTATTTACATGTCTTCAATGTTTCCACTTACACAGCATTTTCGTGAACAATGCGACGTACGTGGAGGAGGAAGAGTTTAGTGGTTAACGTCCCGTCGACAACGAGGTCATTATAGATGGAGAACAATCTCGGATTAGGGGAAAATGAGGAAGGAAATTGCCCTTTCAAAGGTACCATCCCGGCATTTGTCTGTGACGTATGTGAAATGGTCCATTGTATAGCAGAAAGAACCTGTGATTAAGTGATTTACCCATGTGAGAAACACGGGGAGAGGAGATAAAGATATACACTACTGGCCATTAAAATTGCTACACCAAGAAGAAATGCAGATGATACACGGGTATTCATTGGACAAATATAGTATACTAGAACTGACATGTGTCTACATTTTCACGCAATTTGGGTGCATAGATCCTGAGAAATCAGTACCCAGAACAACCACCTCTGGCCGTAATAATGGCCTTGATACGCCTGGGCATTGAGTCAAACAGAGCTTGGATGGCGTGTACAGGTACAGCTGCCCGTGCAGCTTCAACACGATACCACAGTTCATCAAGGGTAGTGATTGGCGTATTGTGATGAGCCACTTGCTCGGCCACCATTGACCAGACGTTTTCAATTGGTGAGAGATCTGTAGAATATGCTGGCCAGGCCAGCAGTCGAACATTTTCTGTATCCTGAAACGCCCGTACAGGACCTGCAACATGCGGTCGTGCATTATCCTGCTGAAATGTAGGGTTTTTGCAGAAATCGAATGAAGGGTAGAAAAAAATGGTTCAGATGGCTCTGAGCACTATGGGACTTAACTTCTAAGGTCATCAGTTCCCTAGAACTTAGAACTACTTAAACCTAACTAACCTAAGGACATCACACACATCCATGCCCGAGACAGGATTCGAACCTGTGACCGTAGCGGTTGCGCGGTTCCAGACTGTAGCGCCCAGAATCGCTCGGCTACCACGGCCGGCTAATGAAGGGTAGAGCCACGGGTCGTAACACATCTGAAATGTAACGTCCACTGTTGAAACTGCGTCAATGCGAACAAGAGGTGACCGAGACGTGTGGTGATACGCCAGTATGGCTATGACGAATACACGCTTCCAATGTGCGTTCACCTCGATGTCGCCAAACACGGATGCGACCATCATGATGCTGTAAACAGAACCTGGATTCATCCGAAAAAATGACGGTTTGCCATTCGTGCACCCAGGTTCGTCGTTGAGTACACCATCGCAGGCGCTCCTGTCTGTGCTGCAGCGTCAAGGGTAACAGCAGCCATGGTCTCCGAGGTGATACTCCATGCTGCTGCAACCGTCGTCGAACTGTTCGTGCAGATGGTTGTTGTCTTGCAAACGTCCCCATCTGGTGACTCAGGGATCGAGACGTGGCTGCACGATCCGTTACAGCCATGCGGATAAGATGCCTGTCATCTAGACTGCTATTGATACGAGGCCGTTGGGATCCGGCGTTCCGTATTACCCTCCTGAACCCACCGATTCCATATTCTGCTAACAGTCATTGGATCCCGACCAACGCGAGCAGCAATGTCGCGATACGATAAACCGCAATCGCGATAGGCTAAAATCCGACCTTTATCAAAGTCTGAAACGTGATGGTACGCATTTCTCCTCCTTACACGAAGCATCACAACAACGATTCACCAGGCAACGCTGGTCAACTGCTGTTTGTGTATGAGAAATCGGTTGGAAACTTTCCTCATGTCAGTACGTTGTAGGTGTCGCCACCGGCGCCAACCTTGTGTGAATGCTCTGAAAAGCTATCCATCTGCATATCACAGCATCTTCTTCCTGTCGGTTAAATTTCGCGTCTGTAGCACGTCCTTCGTAGTGTAGCAATTTTAATGTCCAGTAGTGTAGAATCACTGGTAATTCATTCAATACATTCTAAAACAAGAGAAGATACCTATCCCATGTGTAATTTTTGTGGTGAGAATACAATGTGCAGAGTTTTCCAAGCTCCTTCGTTAGGCGTTAACAAGGGTTTGAAGATGCATGATACAGGGAGACAAAGATAGGTTTAATTTTCCTATGCTGAGCTCGAAACTGAGGTCCGTTATTAGATATTACTTTGTCCATGTGACCCACTTCCTTCAAAAAATGTTAAACAAATGCTACAGATGGAGATTTTGTTGTTCCTCTACGTAATGAGATAAATGACACAAATTTCGACGAACCTCCTGCTGCCATAAAAACAAAAGACAAACCTTTATTTGTTCTGAGAGGCGGCCTGAATAAATGGACAGCTGTGAGTTTCTTAATTTAGTTGGAATTATGAGAAACAGTGGTGCACAATGTGATATAACAGGAGTTTTTGCCTGTTAACAGAGTTTACACCTTGAAAGCACCGAACGAATTCTTTTCTCCATATTATAAAAATAACATTTGTCACGCAACTTTTGAAAACCTTTTCTGGCCCCAAGATGGGAGTAACTAAGGTGTGTGTACTGCACGAGTTTATTCACTGAGTCATCAGGAATACATATGACCCATAATTCACTATTAGGACTCCTGTGTTTCAAAAGAATATTATTCCGTATCCGGTGGAAATGAGTGTACGGCATTGTGGACCGGGAGTCCCCCATTCGGGGAAGTTCGGCCGCCGAGGGCAAGTACTTATTGCATTGGGCGCCACATTGGGAGATTTGCACGCCGGAGATGGGGATGAAATGATGATGAGGACAACAAAACACCCAGGTCCTGAGCGGAGAAAATCTCCTGCCCCAGCCGGGAATCGAACCCGGGCCCCTTGGCGTGGCATTCCGCCGGGCTGACCACTCAGCTAATGGGGGCGGACTCCGGATCCGGTAAAATTGTCTCGTAGCTATATTGTCCCTCTCATTCCACTTCTCTTTGATTTACCTCCGTATAAGATTCTTATATTTTTCCTTAGCGATGTCGGTAAGTGTTAATGAAATATAATTCTCAAATGCAACCTTCTCCATTATAATATACTATACTTAGTTTGTTGACAATCTTCTTCAGTTGCTTTGACAAGGCCAACAGGTGAACGTGACAAAGTGTCAGCTACTATGTTTGTGTTCCAGGAATGTAAGCAGTAGTAAACCGGAACTCCCGCAAAATTAGTGCCCAACGCTTTAGTCGATCATGATTTGACTTAGCAGTCATCAGAAACTGAAGAGCACGTTGATCAGTATATACTTTTGTATGTTTGTCATACAAGAAGTAGCGAAATTTATCGAAGGCCCAAACCACAGCCAATGCTTCTGATTTGGTAACAGAGTAATTACGTTCTAATTTAGATAAAATGCGACCTGCAAATGCTATAGTCCTTTGTCTATGTTCCGAAACTCTTGAACAAGTGTACGTGAAGTGCAAATTTGGAGCTGTCAGAAGAAATACAGGAGCCAAGCGACAGATCTGGATCATCCAATACGAGTGCAGCAAGAAGTGCATCCTTCAGACTTTGAAATTCATCCTGAGCTACGTCGTTCCAGTCTCGCACAACGTTCTTGCCAGTCAGTTCATACAAGCTGGGAATGGTCAAGTTTTTCACATTAGTGAAGTGACGGCAGAGATTAATGAGTCCTAACATGGACTGGATCTCATTCTTTACTCTTTCCTTTTATACCAATGGAATAGAATAAGATGGGACAAAGAATCTTGTTTGTCCCGCGAATTTAAATTTATATAGAAAATTTCATATGAGTCTTGACAAATACTTCAGAATGTAACTGTAAAATTTCAAATGGCTGTAGCCTACCTACCTCTGAAGAATCCTCTACACTGTCTACTTTACGATGTATGATTTCACAGACATCAATTGACTGCTCCATTTCGTGATAAATATTTGACGCGTCACCAAAGGAATCACAGGAAGGTTACGATTTTGATGAAGATAAAAAATTCAAACAGTTAATTTTTCTTTCTCATCTGAAATCTAGTCGTCGAATTGCAAACTGACTAACTTCGCCTGAGCATCTTTAAAGTTTAGAATAGCCTTGTATTCAGTCAAGAAATCAACACCCAATAATATTTGTGTAGTAAGAAGGGGCCCAATTAAGAAGTTGGCAGAGAACTGATGACTTTGTCAAATAAAATCTGGATTTGTCTGGTTTTTAAGGTCTACTGTTTTTCCAGTAATCGTACCTTTAATTTTGGTTTGTTTCAATGGAAATGTTGGACAAACATTTAATTCCTGACATTTACTGAAAGCTGCCTCTCTGATAATCGAAACAGGACTACCAGAGTTCAGTACTACTGATAACGAAATCTGTCAAGCACAAACGGACAAACAAGGATGTATTAATATGTTCTGATTACCTACCTTCTCTTCCAGAAAAGTGTTCCTAATATCGGAAAACCGGACAAAATTTATCCGTTTATGCTCTGATTTCAAATCATGAATTTTTTTAAGGAAGTGTCACCAATACGCTCTACCAAGTCATTAGTTGTGTTCCTTAATTCATGTGGATGCATATGTGTTTCATTTTCATTGTCATTATCTGACTAAGGCACGTAATTAGTTACCCAGTCGAAAGCACTAATTTCTTTCAAGCTCAGTGCTTGGCCATCATCAGTTCCTGTATTTGCATGACTGTGTTCGGTTGTATCTGACATCTCTCTCTCTCGTTTCGATTATTAAAAGGCTGACACTGTATAAAATTTATAGTATGAGTAGAAAGACTCTCTGTGTCGACAAACGAGTTGTTTACCGTGTGCGCTATATGTCGTTTTTGTGATGGTCCATCATGTCTAGCATTGTCATGTGAATTAGGTGATCTGACCTCATTTACTTCAGCACGTCGTTCCAGACTAAAGTTCATACAATCGCACCTCTCCTGATTAATTTTTTGTCGTGGTTGTTACGATCACACATCTCGTCTTTGATTGTAAAGATACTCAGGTGATCTGAAACCAATGTCCCAAGTTTCATGATCTGGATTAAAGTTTCGTTTTTCACGCCACCTGTTGTTATTTCTTTCATTATACTGATTTCTGTTCGGATAGCCATTATTAGCGTAATTTCTTTGGTCCCTAAAGCCACGATTTCTGTTCCTGCCTCTGAAATTGCCGCGATTGTTAAACTGCTCTCTCGGATGCCGATTGTTTGAATCATTGTGACCACGGCTATTAGAAAATTGATTATTCTGTTCATAGCTGTTGTTGCTATGTACAGAATACGCTTCATCTGATCTGTTACGTTGAGATTGGAAATTATATCTGTTACCGTCTTTGTATCTACTCCCAGAATAAAATTCCTCACTGTCAACTTCAAGTTCTTGCAGTAAATTATGAAAGGTCTCAATGTCATCCTTGCAACGTTCTACTAAAATAATGTGTCGCAAACTTGTCGGTGATTTAGTTAAACAAATTCTTATTGAGTGAGAGGGACTGTACGGATTTGACAAGAAACGATTCTTAAGTAGCATGTGGTGCAGGGCTGGGAAAATCTGATTGTTCAATACTCTTTAACATAATAATACTGTTTTTCACTCTGTCTTGTGTTGCTTCCGACCAGTACACAGACAAGAATGCGTAACGAAACTTGCCGTAAGTACGGCATTCTTGCGCAGTTGCCCTCATTCTTGTCATCAGTTCAGATTCTAAATAGCAACACACATATTGAAATTTATGACTAATTGGCCACGAAGGTGGAAGACAATATTGGAATTGTTGTAGCCACTCTCTGGGGTACATGTCATTGGCAGAATTTTGAAAAACTTTAAACTTCCGAACTGTAAGAAAATGTTTGTAATCAAATGAATCATTATGGTGGAAGGACAGATTATTTTTCGCACTATGTGAGACTTCCGCGCTATCTTGTCTGCGTAACGCAGTTCGCCTAAATGCCCCGAACAGGAATTTCGTCAGAAGTACAGGGTGTTTCAAACAGAATATACTAATTTCGAATGCATATATTTATTAAAGTTTAAGACATACGAATATGAAACTTTACACACATATTTACGAACCTCTCAAGTTCAGATTACAGATGTTCAATATGTCCTCAATCAGTAACACGAACAATATCCCATACTCGGGCAAGCAAGTCCTTCATCACTGATGTTATGGCAGTACGGATCCAGTTCTTCAACTTATCCAGGTTCTGTAGGAGTGGTGGTTTTTTTTCCTTTATTGTAATTTCACGCCTCGTACGAGGCGGGCCGGCAGCGGCCTACATACGTCGCTCTTCGGCCAGTACATACAACAGATAAACATAGATGACAGAGAACATAAAAAGCATGGTAATACATGATGATGAACATTACATGATAGATGAGAAGCCATTCACCGGAAGGCAATGTGTACACAAACGTGGTCATCAGTAGAAAGGACGAAGACATCCAGTTGGAGATACGAACGTAGGAGGACACCGACGAAAACACTGTAGCACACAAACGAAGAAACACTGACGCACGGAAACACTGGTGACGTTCATGGGCGAAGCACTCACAAACACACTTATGAAGAGGGGGGGGGCTGCCTCTGGGTGGTAGGGAAATGTAGGAGGGCGGGAAGGAGAGGGGAATGGAGTCAATAGGAGAAAGAAGGGAGAGTTGGGGAGGGGAGAGGGGAGGGAGCGGAGTGGGAGACATGGGAGAGAGGATGGGGGGGGGGAAGAAGGTGAGGAGGGAGAGAGGGAGCCCTGGGCGAAAAGGGAGGAGGAATGGGAGGGGACAGTCAGATCTGGTAGGAGGGGTAGATGGAGGGAACAAGGACATCATCAGGGAGGGGCAGTTGGTGGAAGTCACCTTGGGCAAGGGTATGGAGAGTGTGGAGATGGAGAGCAGGCGAGATGCAAGATTACAGGCGCGGCAACAGACTGGGATGGGTGAGGATGGGAGAGACAAGCGCAAGCGATTGTGGGGGATCGAGCTTGTGGGAGGTGTGTAGGATCCGAATCGGTTTGAGGAAAACGAGAAGGTGCGGGAAAGGAATCAACTTGTAAAGGATCCATATGGGGGATGGGAGGCAGATGCGATAGGCCAGGCGAAGCGCATGGCGTTCAAGGATTTGGATGGACTTATAGTAGGAGGGAAGGGAGGAAATCCACGCGGGATGGGCATAGCAGAGGATGGGGCAGATGAGGGATTTATAAGTGTGAAAGATAGTGGAGGGGTCCAAACACTATGTTCAGCCGGATAGGAGTTTAAGGAGATATAGTCAAGTACATGCCTTGGCTTGGACTGTCTGGAGTGGGGGGTCCAGAAAAGGTGGCTGTTGAGGGTGACACCAAGGTACTTGAGCATGGGGGTCAGGTTAATGGGGTGGCCATATATGGTAAGGTAAAAATCCAGGAGACAGAAGGAAGGGTTGGTGTTACCTGCTAGGATTGCCTGGGTTTAGGAAGGATTGATGTTGAGTAGCCACTGGTTGCACCAGGCGGTGAACAGGTCAAGGTGGGATTGGAGAAGGCGTTGGGAGTCTTGGAGAGTGGGGGCGAGGGCAAGGAAGGTGGTGTCATCGGCAAATTGGAGGAGGTGGACAGGGGTTGGGGTTATGGCATGTCTACTGCATAGAGGAGGTGGAGAAGAGGGGAAAAACAGAGCCCTGGGGCACCCAAGCAGAGGGGTAGAAGGTATAGGAGTCAGTATTGTGAATGGTAACATAGGAAGAGCGACGAGAGAGAGGAACGAGGCGATTGGACAGACGTAACTGATGGGAAGGGTGAAGGTTTCGAGCTTGCAGAGGAGACCAGAATGCCAGACATAGTCGTATGCATGTTCGAGGTCAAGGGATACGAAGATAGCAGAGTGCCGGGAATTTAGTTGGCCGGAGAGGAGGTGGGTGAGATGGAGGAGTTGATCGTCAGCAGAGAAGGAAGGTCAGAAGCCACTTGGGTAGGGGGTAGGAGGCGGTGAAGGTGGAGGTGTTGATGTAGTTGTTGGGTCAGGATGGACCCCAAGACCTTGCTGAAGACTGAGGTGAGGCTTATGGGATGGTAAGAGGAGACATCAGAGGGCAGTTTGGCGGGCTTGGGGAACAGCAGAATCTGGGAGGTTTTCCACAAGTCAGGGTAGTAGCCGGTCACTAGGATCACATTATAGAGTGCAGCCAGGACAGTGAGGAAAGATAAGAGAGCCTTGCAGAGATGACAGTAGGTGACAGGGTCGTGAACGGGACTGGTGCTGTGCTTAGTGTGAAGTGTAGCTATGATGTCTGGGGTGGTGATGTGAGAGGGATGTGGCCCATACTACAGGATGTGGCCCAAGTACTGGAAGCTAGGAGTAAGCAGGGGACAGAGGTATCAGTATGATCGCAGACATCTGGGAAGAGGGAGTAATCAAATACCGGATCATCAGGAATAGTGAGTATATCAGACAGGCAGGAAGGAAATGATTGACCTTACTGAGGTTGTCAGGAAAAGGTTGATCATGATGGAGGAGGAGATACTGCGGGGAGGGTTTAGATCCAGTAAGGCGACAGAAGGCTGACCTGTACTCGGATGTGTTTATAGGTAGGGTAGCAATTAGGCGGGTGCAGGACTGGCACCAGTACCGGCGTTTTTTTGCCATGAGCAAATTTCGGATGTCTCATTGGAGTTGCTGGTGACTTTGGAGTGTGTCACAGTCCTGTGTGTGGAGAAAGGCATGGTAGAGACATCGGGATTCAAGAAGGAGAAGGACGGCCTGTCGGAGTAAGGTGGGGCAGTGTGGGTTTGTAGCAATATTGGGGATGTGAGCCTCAATAGCCTCAGACACGGTCTGCTGGAGAAAGTAGGCAGCATGGGTGGTGTCATCTGGATGTTGGAGAGTCAGAGGGTGGCCACTGACCTGGGTATCTAGGGTTTCCTGGTAGGCATTCCAGTTGGCATCTGAGTAGTTATGGATGAACTTGGGGGGAGGGTCGTTACGGGGCGCGTGGCGTGGGTTTCGTCCATCTGTTACGGTGAGGAGGACAGGCAGGGAGATGGTCGCTGCCAATAGGGACTAGGACGTCAGCCAAAATGCGTCCAAGGAGGTTGGGGGAGGCCAGGACTACATCGGGAGTGGTATTGGATACAGGGTGGATGTGGTGGGGGAAGGGGAAGAGATCACCTTGCAGTGAGGTGAAGAACTGATGCCACTGGCGTAGCTGGGCCACGGTACGACTGTGGATGTTTAGGTCAGCAGCAATCACGTAGGAAGAGAAGATGGGATCAGCATGGGAAAGGAAGTCAAATGGGACGGGGGCAGTGGGACGGACACAGATGGTGGTGCAGGTGACAGTAAGGTCGGGGAAAAAGAGGCTGAGGATAAGGTGTTCAGTACAGTCAGGAAGGAGGGGTTGGCGCCAAACCGGGAGCTCGCAAAGGTGGCCAATGGCAAGTCTGCCACATGATATCAGTCGGGAATTATAGGATCGGTGGAGGAGGTAGTGCGATTTGCTGATGATATGGTGGGCTGGAGAAAGTTTTCATTGAGGAGGAAGGCATCCACACGGTGGGTTGTAAGGGTGTGCGGCAGGAGATGTTTGTTGGTAGGTAGTAAACGGATGTTGTTGAACAAGATATGGTGCTGTCACACCATGATGGGGTTTAAACGAGGGTGTCGAGACAGAAGAAGATTAAGTGGGCTAGGTTATGGGAGTAGGTGGCGAAGGTGATGAGGTGAAAGGCAGAATGGGCAGCTAGGGAGATCTGTTGGATGGTATGGTGGCATTGAAAGGGGTGGATATTTTGAAGGATGATGATGTCCTTGTCTGTGGGGAGGGAGCGAAGGGTATTTCCAGGGGGGGTGGGATCATCAGTGGGGAGGATGGGGACAGTGAGTTCGGGAGATGTGGGGTGGGGGGGTGTCGCGCCTTACATTTTTGGGAGTAGGTAGGGTGAGGAAGGCTGCAGGTGTTGCAGGTGGGAGGGGGGAGTCGAGATTAGGACACTGCTGGAGGAAATGCGCATGTTTGCAATGAGGGCAGATGGGGGCCTCGCGACTCTCAGATGTGTGGTGCACATTGTACTCGAGGAACCTCTGGCAGTGAATGGACTGGGGAGGGGAACAGGAAGGGTCGACTTTGTAGTGGCAGTTGAATAAGAGGGCGCCCTCTTTGAGGATACAGTCAATGGAGGGAGCGGACTCAAGGAATACCCGCAGGTGAAAGGTGGGGCCGGCGGAATTATGGATGCGGCAGGCTGCGTGGATGTCAAGGTGGGGATGGGCATTAAGCTCCGCCAACACCTCCTCGTCCGTGACCACCAGGCTAAGCCAAGTGATCACGGCAGTGAGGGTCGGCAGGTGGCGTGAGGGGTTGGGGTTGTCGGGAGGATAAGGAGGATGGAGCAGGGGTGAGGGAGGTGTTGTTGGGAGGATAAGGAGGATGGAGCAGGGGTGAGGGAGGCGTTGTTGCCAAAATGGATGTGAAGGATTTTTGCCAGGATATCAGTATGGAGGGTGGGGCTGGGAGAGGATATAAGGGCAGAGTCCCTACGAGGGGTTAGGATGAGGATGGAGATGGGGGCACCAGGGCAGTACTTACAGAGAAACATGGTGAGGTTACGGGCTTCCAGGAGGGACAGGTTAGGATTGGAGAGGACGCAGCAGTAGGTAGAGGTAGGGGAAGAGGCTGAGGGGAGGGGAGGGATTGAGGTGGCGGAGGTTGTGACGTCCATGGCGTCAGGGGAGAGGAGGGAGAGTCTGGGATTTTTTAGGATTGGAGGAGACAGGGGTGGCGCTGGGGCACTTGACCGCAGTAGAAGGGTGAGAGGAGGTTGGGGGGATGGGAGCGATTGGAAGATGACGGGAGGAGGCAGGTCCCGGTGGTGGTGCTATGGTGGAGTGCGCCATGGCCCTTCGGGAGACCACCCTTGCGGGGGCTGCAGGAGATGATGTAGTGGTGGGGGAGGGGGAAAGTGGAGGGATGGGATCAGGAGTGGGTGAAGGGGTTTGCTGAGTTTGAGCAGGAGACAGGGTGAGGAAGGACGTAGGGGTTGTAAGGGAGAGAAGTGGGGGGATGTATTGGGGATGGGGCGACGGCGCGCACCAAGTAATGGTGGTGGCGGCGGCAAATGGGGAGTATACTAGTGCAGTGGTGGTGGCGGTGGTGGGGGGGGGGGGTGGTCATGGTGAAGAGGAAGGAGGAGAAGCGGAACAAGGACAAAAACGGACTACGACAGACCGCACACGACGAAGGAAGGCGCTTCTGATGGCAGGGGCCTGCGCCCCGCACCTCTGCTGCTGTGGTGAGGGCCGTTGCCAGTGGGAGATGCGTTGCTGACGGTGGTGGTGGGCTGGACCGCTTCTGCTGCTGCTGCTGCTGCTCCTGCTGCTGCCGTCGCTGCTGCTGGGCAGAACCGGGCTGGGCTGGGCTGGGCCGGACCGGACCGCTGCTGCTGCTGCCGATGCCGCGACTACTGGACTGCTGCTGCTGCTGCCGCTTCTTCTTCGGATGACGACGACGATGCTGCTGCTGCTCTCCCTAGTACTTCGACAGAGAACAAGTTTCTCTCGAAGCCAACGACCTCTTGCGAATGCCACCGAAGGATGGAGTGGTGATACATAAACGTTGTCTTTAAACAAACGTCACAGGAAGAAGTCAGAGGGTGTCAAATCCGGTGATCGTGGAGCCCAGCTGAGACATGCTAAGTCGCCAGTTCCTTGACGACCAATCCAACGGTTCGGTAGACTTTCATTCAGATATTCACGCACTTGGCAACTCCAGTGAGGGGATGCTCCAACTTGTTGAAAAATGGAGTTGTCTTCGTGCAGCCTCTGAAACAACCAGTTTTGTAACATAGCGAGATACTGCTGACCGTTAACTGTGTTTTCATCAAAGAAGAATGGGCCGTAAACAGATGATCGGGATATTTCCTTTACATACACAGCCTGTATCTAGAAATTGTTGATACCATCTGCGAATGTTCCACCCATTCGGAGGATCAATTCGGTACCTCAACCTGGATCATCTTTGGACTGTAATCACGGAATTGCACTTCGCAAACTCGAGAACACAAAATGATTTCTGCTGCGGAGTAGCCATTTTAAACGTATGACGGTTATCAATCAAAACAGAAGACAACTGACATCTAGCGGCTATTAATATACATTAGACTATGTATTCGTTTTCCAATAGCCAAGCCGAGGCGTGGCGATCGATAGTTTGGACAAAATAATACTGTGTAATACGTATATTCTTTTTGAAACACGCTGCATTAAAGCGCGCACTGTGAACATCGGTATCATCATGCCTGTGGATAGTTTACCGTTCATTATGTGATAATCGGTCAAAGTTTTCGTACATTATATGTACTTGTGCTGTTGGTTAATGGTTATTTCTCCATGGTTAAAATGTTGAAGAGAAAGATATTCTTCCGATTCGGCAAACCAAATGGTCAGTGGAACATCAGAATTTTTGTTCGCATTGCTAGACAGTTGAGTCACGGTTAGAGGGAGTTCGTCTGTCTGTTCGGTAACTGTGTTTAACTGCTCTTGGGTAGCGAATTCTATCTCTATAGCCTTAAGTGATGCACACTACTTTTCAAGACTTTGATCTGAGTTTCAAAATGACTATCCTGCTGTTTTAACTGTGAAATTTCTGCCGTTTCAATGTGTTAGACTCTTGACTTTAGATTATTTATTACAGAGTGGAATTCCTCACATACGTCTTGCTGAACCTGCTTAGTTCTCTCATTTAAATCGGTCAAAAGTTCCTCTCTAAATTTTTAAGTTTTCTGTTCCAGATTGCTTTCAATATCCCTTAACTTTTTGTGCAGTGTTTTGTCACGTTCTTCAAATTTTCGATCCTGTTCATTATTTTGCTCTGATAATACTTTCAGAATACTTTGCAAAGCATCATTGTTCCCATCTTTCGCATTACAACACGAAAGAGAAGAGACTGACTCTGTTTGGTCAACAATTGTGGATGGAAAACCAGGATCTTTAACGACAGAACTTGCCTCAGTTTCCAAAGCAGAATCCCCAAGTGCACTTTCTTGTTCGATGTTTGATACTGAAAAATTACCCTGATCATTCCTGTCAGGTATTGTCCCATCTGTCTCAGTTCAGTCAGTACTGTGAAAGGATTCCTGTTCACTTGTCCCTTCTCAATCCACAGAATCGTCATAAGCTGCATCACCTACAGCTCTAACATTTGACCTAGTTCTCGTAGCTCTTGACATTTTAATGCAATTATAATCAAGCAGGAAACAAAAAGGGAATCTCTCACACACAGAAGATCTACACTTCATAGATAACTACTAAAATCTCTTTCTGTAAGTGTTCATGAAAACAAAAAATTATTTAATTTGCCACTGACAGAATTCACTGAATAAATGCAAATCCAAGCTTCTGATAATATCACTGTGCAATGAAATACCTACATTTCAGTAAAGGACACAAGGTAGCATACACCAAAAAGAATCACTCTCTGTCTAACCATATATCACTTCAAGATACAATAAACAAGAAGACTCTTAACTGGGAGAATATGTTTAGCAATAGGAAAGATCAATAACAAAATCACTTATTCTAAGCACAATATAACTCTACAAATGCATAAAATGAAAGAATCTCACTTGAACTACAGCCTGTAGTATTACAAAAGTTCACAGCTGCTAATAAAATGCTTTTCACAAAATCGGTGTTCAAAGTTGCAGAGATTACACAATAGTTCTATCCCTTGAAGCAAACTTTAACTGTTCTGCAGAAAATTTGTCTATATTGTTGACTGGTAATAGATGCAGAATTCAAATTATATTGCTGTTATGGCAAGTAGTGTATAAATACCCTATTGTTACGTCACAAATTCTGAAAGCAATTGCTAGATCAAAGCATGTAATTAAATTTTTAGTATATGTGGTTGCAGAGCAAATCTTTAGCTGACTGCAGAAATCAGCAGACTACCATATAAATATGCAGCCTGGCAGGAAAGTTGACAGGTGAAAGTAACCTTTAAAATGTTTTATTACGGCTATAATTGTGATGTAAGAAGGTAAACTGTGTAAAGCTGACCAATTGAGAAATGTTGATTGAAAATATCTGAACCTTATTTGAGATGGAAATATGTGAAGGACACACTACACTGGGCCTGTTACGTAGCTCACATCGTCTAGATACAAGGAACGTTTGAAAAAATTCAAACAGAATAAATTTGTAGCGGAATCAAACGATACAGAAGAGAAAGTTTTGTTCTTGAAATAGAAAAAGAGAAAACCACAGGAAATAAACTTCTAGTGATTCATCGTCCGATAGAAATTCAATTGAAAACAGTGCTTCAGATGTGCAGACTGAAGAAGAAGACACTGAATGTATACGTATTTTGCTGTGGTCGTTTCTCTGTACACTAAGATAGAGAAATGTTCACAGTGCATAGAATGCTATCCTAGGTCTCCCGAGGAATGTTAACTTGAAAAAGAGCTTTTGTATGCCCTGACTGCAATTCTTTTGCACAACAAACACAGAAAATGTTGGAGGGGCAGTAAGGAAGAGAATATTATTTTAGGGTTTACCTGTTCTTGTATATGACGATATTAAGTGGATTCTCTGACTGTATCATGATGATGAGGTCCCATATTGCGAGGAGCGTAGAGGACGATGAGGGAGACCCGCACCGCCTACTAGGCAGGGTCCTAGCGGAGGTGGTTCGCCATTGCCTTCCTCCGACGGTAATGGGGATGAATGATGATGATGAAGACGACACAACAACACCCAGTCATCCCGAGGCAGGGAGAATCCCTGACCCCGCCGGGAATCGCGGGAAGCGAGATCACTACTGCAGGACCACGAACTGCGGACTGACTGTCTCATATTAGAACACAATTTCTATTGAAACTGCCTTTTTGACCTTTTATCGGATTTACATAAATGGTTCTGAGCACTATGGGACTTAACATCTGAGGTCATCAGTCCCCTAGAACTTAGAACTAATTAAACCTAACTAACATAAGGACATCACACACATCCATGCCCGAGGCAGGATTCGAACCTGCGACAGTAACAGTCGTGCGGTTCCGGACTGAAGCGCCTACAACCGCTCGACCACCGCGGCCGGATCAGATTTACATATATTAAGTGTTAGGTAGTACTAATTCAATAAATAAAATGTAAGGTACAATGATTTCACGTAAATTTCCAATTAACAAATATACAATTATATCACATGTTCTAAAATAAAGTGGAATGATGTGAGAAGAATAAACTTTCACACAAGGGATGAATATAGGATAGGTCTATCCACCGTTGGCATCAATTACCTGCCTCATACGACGAGGCATGAGGGCGGTCAGTCTCTGGAAATACGACTCATCGTCCACGAGACTCTCTCATGGATCCAACACTAGATCTGGGGTCTTGTGTCGGCCAGCGTAGGTTCATGTGACGCTACATTTTGGCCCACAGATTTTTAATGGGATCCAAGTTCGGTGCTGGAACAGACCAACTGATCAGGTCGACGTCAACTTGTTGTAAAAACCATTGCTGAACGATCCGACTCGTTTGATCCAGTGAGTGGTCCTGCAGGAAACAGATCACTTCTTTCTTTGGGGCAGCGCACTGAAATTATGTCCGTCTCCGTAGCCGCCTGGTGAATAGTCCATAAACCAAAGCGATTATCAGGACGTTTCCTATGGAAACATCACATCTTTCGAGTACGAGATGAAGTGATGGTGAGACCCCTTCCCCTTGGAGAGTTGGGGCTTCATGATGTACAGGTGATGGTTTCGGTATTATTTATCCGACGCACTATCTTAACATGTACTCAAGTCGCTAATTCAGTCACATTTTGACTCTTTACCTGACTCCGGCTAGTCAGTTTAACTCCCCTTGTCGATGTTGGCCGGATTAATTCAAAACTGGAACATATACTGTAATTTCATATCACTATAAGTTATTTGGAGGCCGATATCTTCTCAGTGACACATTTCACTATCGGACTCTTGTTCCGTCACTGGGGAGGTCTCTCTTGCCTCTCTCTTGTTGAACGTGCGTCGCCGACAATGTCTTCGAAGATCGTGTGGTTCCATATTACTCTTCCTATTCTAACTATGGACGTGGTATCGTCGTGGTATCAGGTTTTTCACAATATGGTACCAACCAATGAACATCTTTCTCGTACTAGTATAAGTGCGATGAACCGACGCAACAATTGTCTGCAAACTGAACTTTAAGACACAGGCATGTCTCCTGCAGCCAAGAGCACTGGATCTGGATTAGATGACAACTGGCTTCCCTCATCCTATCTACCAAAACTGCCTTTTCGGCTGTCGTCATTCTACGTCCGGACTCTTCCTTTTTCCCTGCAGACGAAACCCAATACGATTATATGGCTTTTCGGCCACTACGTTTACCATATCGTGGGAGGCGAGAACGATCCCGGTTCTCATACCTTGTACCAATATATGATTACCGCTCACTGGAAGTGGCAGCGGATATCGCGTTATCGCGCTTTATTTGCCAATATGTTCTCTCTTGTTTGTAATCGCCAGGGGATTGGATAATTTATATGTATGGCTCTGTAATGTTTCAGGAACCGTTCACAACTTCCTGACTTGCTTCTTGTGGTTACAGTTGTTCGGGTTCATGATTGTGTGATTTTGTTTTTATATGTCTATTATATTTCATAATGAAAAAAATTATAAGGTACACAGAAAAAGGTTTGCTTTGTGGGGCGCTAGAGACTTAGTCCATCGAAAGAAGAGATTTTAGTTTTACAAAGAAAAAGTAAAAAGAGGGACACGGTAAACCAAAAAGAGTAGTCATTGCGACGTACTCGACTTCCATCCCCGATGCTGGCAGGGATTCGTCCTTGATGGGAGGACTGGACCAGTGCACGGTGCATTCAGCCTTGTGATGCCAAATGGAGAACTTCCTGCTTGACAGATAGCGGCTCCAAGGTCGGAACGTCGACAACGGCCTAGTGTGCGATGTGCTGATCACCTCCATACCACAACCGCTGCTGAATAACGGGTATGACACGACGGTCCGTCGACTATCACGCGGTATCAGAGACTGCTCGCGGAATTTCTTTTTTTTTTTTTTTTCCTTTTTCCACTGAAACCAGCAAACTGGACGAGTGCCAGGACACTATCTCGCGAGGCTTGTGTGTGCTGAGACATTCTGGCAGTAAATGACTGTTTGTCATACACCCGTCTGTAGCGCAGTGTGTTATCATGTTCGTCATACCTAATCAAAAAGCAATACAACGAAAAAAAAATTGTTATCGAGGGGATGCCAACCGTAACTGCTTCCGTGGAATTCCAGATCTTTAGACGCTGCCGCGGGGTTGCCATGTAACTACAAAGCTGTGCTTTTAATTGTATATTCGAGACAGAAACATCACGATGTCAAAAGTAAGTGTTACACTGTACGCAGGACGATTCTTATTAAAACAAAAACCGAAGTGACGCAGATGACGCTGAGACAATTAATTTAATACAAGACCCAGGGGGTCTCAAACGTCGGGAAATACTCCTAAAATGGATGAGAAATATTGAACATGTAATGTCACCACATGACCTACCTCACCGCACATGCAGCGTTCGGGCTTGGGCATTTAGGGACGACTGAGAGATGCAGTACTTGCGTTTGAGCAAACGGTGCAAATTTCGAACACCTTTTGTAGATGTTGTCTGTAGTAGACGTAGAAATTACAAAATTATTGTCGTCGCTGTAACCAAGTAAAAGTTGGTTTTATTTTTTGTTTCTTTCCTTTTCTCCATTTTTTTTTTTTTGTTTAGAGATATTATTCTGCAAAGAAAATGTAGGCCATTTAATGTTAACGACGCTGTTCGGAATCTTACAATTATTTACTTGTGACGCAATACGGTAGTCTTTTGTGTACTGTGCCTTGCAGTAGACCAGCGTAGACAGCGACACCGATAAATAAAACGATAAATCTTACCTCAGTGTAAACATGTAACTGTCTGTGGCAATGAAAAAAAAAAATACTGCTTGTCAGACGCAAAACTCGAACGCTGAGCCCCACGCGCCGAAGTCGCGCACGTAGGCCCGGAGCTACACCGACATGAATACTTTCTTTAGGTGCGACAGGCTTAACTGCTGCAGTTGCGGCGAGATCCATCATCTGGTGACGTAACATGTTCAACATTTCTCATCCAGTTCTGGGGTATTTCTCAAAATTTGCGACCCCGTGTGTCTCATACTAAATTACTTGCCTCAGCGTCATCTAAGTCGCTTGGGTGGTTTTTAAATGTTAATAAGAATCACCCTATATACAAAAAAATATGCGGTAATTATACACGATCACTGAAAATCATAAAAGTCTCTAACAAGGGAAACTCCCCATCGCACCCCTCTCAGATTTAGTTTTAAGATAGTCCCGTCAAAAACTGAACACAAATCAAGCATGAAAACAGGTAGAAGTTATACTGAACTACGAAAAAAGAAGGGAAATAGAAACAGTCAACCGTCCAAGCTCAAGATGTGCAACATGGAGCACGGTTGTGCAACTACGGCGTCGTGATTATGTGGTCATGGTGTTGTACTGCGAACGGGGAGATACAAGTTCAAATCTCGCTAAGGCCCTAAATTCTTTTTCACAAAATTATGAACTTTCCGTTCGGTCGCTGACGTGTCCTTTCTCCTTCTATAGTCTTGGCAATTGTCATACTATACACTGGTTATAGATATGTCATGTGGTAACAATATATTACGGTCGTAAGTAAATGTGATGAACAGTGAGAGCAGGCGAGACCATTCACAGAAATCAGAACAACAAATAAGTGGATGTGAACTATGTAACAGCAAAGGAATTCAAAAGTCAAAACGGAACGCAAGAGTCATGACACGTGGCACTTGTTTACAACAAATTGGAGATCTATACGTCTGGAGGTCCCTTTCGTACACCTCGGTGTTACAAACGGACGTTACACCACGACACAGACGCAAATCTGAATACAGCGATCATACACGCCAGTAACAGGAAGGACGGTTCATAGTTTTGTGGAAAAAATGGTGTATTTGCGAGATTTGAGCCCAGAACTGCTCCTTCGCAGTGCAACACGTAACCACATAACCATAACGCTACTGCTTCGCTGACATGCTCGATGCTGCACATGTTGAGCTTGGACCGTTCGCTGTTTCCGTTTTTCTCCCTTTTTCACAGTTCAGTACATTTTCTTCCTATTTCCACTTGTAATCTATGACCAGTTTTTGGCGGCTATCCACGGGGGTATCTTACGATTAAATCTGAGGGGGGTTCGATTTCGATGGGGAGTTTCCCTTGTAAGTAAAATCGATACAATAAGTAGGGAAGAAATACAGTGCTAAAAGTGTGATACACATGGCGCTATTGTCGTTGCCCGTGCTCGTTGCGTTCCCGTTGGTGTGAGTTGTACGGAACCGAAGATACCCGAGCTTATGAAGCCATACGAGCAATTCTGTTGCGTCGACTGTACATTACATGGACCACACGGTGATCCGCGGTTGTGCACCATATTTTATTTTGTTTATTTTGAAGTACGCTTTGTCAAGTAGAAGTGATTCGATTTTTAAATTCTGTGTTTATAATTTGGTTTTTATGTTTCCTGTTGTAGTTTCTGACTATACGGCAATAACAAACAATCCTCAAACAGTAAAAGATATAATTACATCCGGTTATAACAATTTTGGCATTACAGTTGTTGTTCGAGCATCTCCAGTCCTCTTCATAAGTACACCACGTAAAGGTACGAACACTATTGCGGCCACTCATTGGCGTAAAAGAAGGACTCTACCACGGCGCCTTAAGAGCCCGAGGCTCTCATACCTACGGGACAAATTGCGGAAATTGTACAGGGAGATTAGTGGACCTTTACAGGTGCGTATTTTTTTGACCGCAATTTACAGGCCACCGGTTATAACTCCTGTGCGGACGAGAGCAGACAGGCGTTCTTACTGCAGGTACTCTGCAGCAGTACCTGGGAAATCCCTGCACTGTTATTGCGGGCATGGAAATGTGGGGCACTGGGACCGACATATGTTCATCCGAATTCGCACTCGTCGCCCTTATCGCGTCGTTACAGCTGCGCACTCTTCTCTTGACATCTGGCACGCCGTGAGTTGCTGGGCGTGGGCGATGATCGCTAGCCCATCCAGCACTGGCTGACGGGTCGGCGACGTCCTCAGCAATCAAGTATGCCGGTTTACGTCGATCGATGCACACCACTTTCTTTTCCCCTTTAGCTGGAGATTCAGCGTCCTGTTGCCCCTTCTACAAAATGTAGGGACTTCGCAAAAGCGGTTTCAAAACTTTACTTAATGGGCCTCTGCGCACAGAGACGTGTTTCGTCGTAGTTGGATCTGTGGAAACAAACTTGGCTTGTTTGTTGAGGCGCAAGGCAAGCATTGGACGCAACTCTTCTATCTCAGTAGTTATGCAGGAAGATATTACATTATTTGTCCAATAAACAACGACAACAATGCCATAAATTCTCTGAAGCAAATAAGGGTCCGGTGGAAATCAACAGAGCTGTCCACACAAATGTCATGGAACTGATTAACCCAAAGATAGGGAAGTCACTGGCTTTGCACGACGTAAGTCAGCTTATGAGGGATGAAACTGTAGTATTTGGAGCTTTCAGTAAAGAATTATAAAGAACTTGACTAAGGAGGAGTACATTAATGATGTTTTAATTTTTCAGATGACATTAATAAACTTTTCAACTGTAGGTCAGAGATAGTTACCATCACAGTAGTACACATAATTAGGTATATGCGTAAGTAGAGTAATTTTCTATTTATGGACACAGATATGACCTGGAAAGATGATAACAAGACAGGTAAAGAGGCAAGAATGAGTTATCAGAGTTACTATATAGCAAACACAGGCATTTGAATGATATGAATCATATTTTTGAAATATATATATATATATATATATATATATATATATATATATATATATATATATATATATATATATATATATATATATACTCCTGGAAATAAGAACACCGTGAATTCATTGTCCCAGGAAGGGGAAACTTTATTGACACATTCCTGGGGTCAGATACATCACATGATCACACTGACAGAACCACAGGCACATAGACACAGGCAACAGAGCATGCACAATGTCGGCACTAGTACAGTGTATATCCACCTTTCGCAGCAATGCAGGCTGCTATTCTCCCATGGAGACGATCGTAGAGATGCTGGATGTAGTCTTGTGGAACGGCTTGCCATGCCATTTCCACCTGGCGCCTCAGTTGGACCAGCGTTCGTGCTGGACGTGCAGACCGCGTGAGACGACGCTTCATCCAGTCCCAAACATGCTCAATGGGGGACAGATCCGGAGATCTTGCTGGCCAGGGTAGTTGACTTACACCTTCTAGAGCACGTTGGGTGGCACGGGATACATGCGAACGTGCATTGTCCTGTTGGAACAGCAAGTTCCCTTGCCGGTCTAGGAATGGTAGAACGATGGGTTCGATGACGGTTTGGATGTACCGTGCACTATTCAGTGTCCCCTCGACGATCACCAGTGGTGTACGGCCAGTGTAGGAGATCGCTCCCCACACCATGATGCCGGGTGTTGGCCCTGTGTGCCTCGGTCGTATGCAGTCCTGATTGTGGCGCTCACCTGCACGGCGCCAAACACGCATACGACCATCATTGGCACCAAGGCAGAAGCGACTCTCATCGCTGAAGACGACACGTCTCCATTCGTCCCTCCATTCACGCCTGTCGCGACACCACTGGAGGCGGGCTGCACGATGTTGGGGCGTGAGCGGAAGACGGCCTAACGGTGTGCGGGACCGTAGCCCAGCTTCATGGAGACGGTTGCGAATGGTCCTCGCCGATACCCCAGGAGCAACAGTGTCCCTAATTTGCTGGGAAGTTGCGGTGCGGTCCCCTACGGCACTGCGTAGGATCCTACGGTCTTGGCGTGCATCCGTGCGTCGCTGCGGTCCGGTCCCAGGTCGACGGGCACGTGCACCTTCCGCCGACCACTGGCGACAACATCGATGTACTGTGGAGACCTCACGCCCCACGTGTTGAGCAATTCGGCGGTACGTCCACCCGGCCTCCCGCATGCCCACTATACGCCCTCGCTCAAAGTCCGTCAACTGCACATACGGTTCACGTCCACGCTGTCGCGGCATGCTACCAGTGTTAAAGACTGCGATGGAGCTCCGTATGCCACGGCAAACTGGCTGACACTGACGGCGGCGGTGCACAAATGCTGCGCAGCTAGCGCCATTCGACGGCCAACACCGCGGTTCCTGGTGTGTCCGCTGTGCCGTGCGTGTGATCATTGCTTGTACAGCCCTCTCGCAGTGTCCGGAGCAAGTATGGTGGGTCTGACACACCGGTGTCAATGTGTTCTTTTTTCCATTTCCAGGAGTATATATATATATATATATATATATATATATATATATATATATATATATATATATATATGTGTGTGTGTGTGTGTGTGTGCGTGTGTGTGTCGTAATTTGTATATATTTTACATGTATATTATGCAGGTTTACATGTGTTAACAATTGGCATAATAATTTTCATATATATATTTGACATGCCTCAACAAGGATATCACTGAATATTTTACTTGTTTAAAGATGTAGAAAACTGGTTAACTATGCAATTTATATGTTGCGCGAATGTAGGATGCACTGGTTGAGGGCATTTAAGGTAATAGGTTAAGCGAAATCTTCCTCATCTTCACGCATCACCCTCATCACAGTTAATTTACATAAGTGGTAGGGAGGATTTATTAATGGTACTTAACTCCAGTTCTTGACAATGATTTTGAAATAGCAGATTTCAAAGGTGATTTACTATCATGTTTTCAGTGCCGCATAACGTAAAAGTGGTTAGAATGTTTAATCAGTGATATATAATTCTTTATACAAGTTCAATATAGAGAATAATTGAAAGCAGCACCTGAGAGAAAATTTATAAATTAAATGAGTGTTAAGAAAGAAAAAAAATTTGAGATTGCTGGACAATATGTGTAATATCCCTCACAGGGATTGAATTTTCACATTTAGAACTTTTATATAATTTGGTGCGGTATTAATCAACGCCTCGACCGTTGATTGACCACAGCACAAAATTAACTCGTAAGGGGGAGGATATGCAAGGTGGCTGGGTAATTTTTACCACCTAAGATGTTAATTTCGTCGGAGGGTCTATTCTACTCGTTAAGCCGATTCGTTTGATATGCAACAAGCCATACTTTGAACGTAATGAGGTAATTTGCACAGTATGGAGTGTAATACGAATATATGTGGTTTGCATATACACAGTACTGAAAATTCCTACCTCCTTAGTATGCAGATAAATACGTAATATTTTGGTAGTAAAGTGGAACTGAAGTGAAAGAGGTTTGCTAGTCGGCAACGCAGAAGTGCGACAGGGAAATACACTTAGCGAGCCATAACAGAGCGGCCCTCAAAGCAGGGAGGCTGATTGGTGGGGAATGGACACCGCCATGGATTTGCGGGAAATGAAAGCACAAAATGCCGCATCAAAGACCTTGGGCCTTTTGTAAACAGTAAAATCACGTGATACTACCGTGGGCAGTGTGTGTGTTCACATGCAGAGCACCTGACCTTGTGGAGCTCTTAACGCAAGGAGGGAATCTCGAATGCTGGTTGGTCAGAAAGAAGCCATGTTTCGAAGATTGTTATTGGTCGAGTAAGCGACGATGGGCAGTAACAAGCACGCCCATTGGCCAATACCAGTCGTGGAAAGAAGTGACGCTGCTATACAGTGGAAGAAGTTAGCGACGATATTGTCAATTACATAGGGATAATTGTGGACTCTCTGAAGGTGGCGTGTGTTGCATGGAGCACTTAATTGTCTGTGGTGACACCGAGAGAGATATTTTTCTGTGAACACTTTGTTGATTCACGAAGCTCTGTGTCAGCCGGATTTATGCTGGGTTTCTCGTGTATCTTCGTATTGGAGGACACGAGAATTTTTGAGGGCAACATTGTGCATATCGTCCAGCCTTGGCGAGTGTGCAAAGTCGTTTGCCTTAGGTAGGGACGCATACAGTTTTCCACTTCACGGAAACATGGGAAAGTTTTAGACTGTTAAATTCAGTCAGAGACCAGCATAGGTTTGTCAGGTCAACAGGTACGAGAGGCGACGCACGCAATAGCCGGCGGCGCAGTACTTACCTTGTTTTTATTTTTCTGTGGGATCTTCTTGGTTTATTTAGGATTATCCTAATATTACCATTTCCGGATCGTGAACCCAAATGTGTCAGGTAATTCAGGTAATAAATTCTTTTGTACAGGGAATAGACTGTTGTTTGTCGTAAAGTAGAGTCCCCCCCCCGGTCTTACTCACTGACATGTTTTAGCCACATTGACGACAGCTATTCTTCTGCTGTCTAACAGTCGGCGTGGCTAGGATCTCCACACATAGCAGGGACTGAGTACGGGTGACCTTTTCATATGAATCACATTTTATGCTCTATCGGCGTGAAATGTCTGAAGACAAACATACTGCAACAATCGTCGGATTGCCCAATCTGAGGTTTATAGAGTATTCTGTAGAGAATGGACGTCGAAGAAAGGAAATTTAGCAACACTGTCATCAAGTGTGTGACAGGTATCTTCATTCAGTACACTATAGTTATGCTGTGAAATTAGTGCAGTAGGCAGAGCTGCTGCATTTCGATACTCGTGTTTCGATTCTAGGCGTAGGTGTAATTTTATTTATTTTTTTAATTTTAGACTGTCATTTTACTCGTTATAACGGACTTACACCAGGTCTTATACAAACACGTGTAATTACTCAATAGTAAGATAGAAAGGGGAGAGTTTTGTACCTAGAGGATAGTGTACCCAGAAAAGCATGATGTTTCGTGGTCGTTAATTCAGTATAGTGGCTGATTTTAAACTCACGTGAAGAAATGCGCACTAGAGATCACTATAAGCATTTGTAAATATTTCGAGTTACACATATTTACGTGATGTAAAATTTATTAAAGCTATTTTGAATATATTGTTAATTCTTCAGTTACAGAATTTTGTGGCAAGTAAAATTCCATGTATTTTTAAAACTAATTATATAAAGTGTAGACGGTAAGGCAGTCGGTCATGCACCTTCATGTACCTTGAAACAGAAGGTCTTTTATCATGGAACACATGATATTTGCAAATTAAGTGAGATTTCTTAATTTCTTAACAATTTTATCTGTCTTGAAAATGGAAATTTGTGTCAGTTTCCAATAGCTTCAGTTTCAGAATTTGTTTAACTTGTAACTAGTTTTTGATAATACTTCTGTGTAGCAAAGCAGCTTAAATCACTTAATAAAGGCAAGGCCTCCGGTCCAGATTGTATACCAGTTAGGTTCCTTTCAGAGTATGCTGATACAATAGCTCCATATTTAGCAATTGTATACAACCGCTCGCTCACAGAAAGACTGGAAAATTGCTCAAGTCACACCAATACACAAAAAGGGAAATACGAGTAATCGGCTGAGTTACAGGCCCATATCACTAACGTC
Source organism: Schistocerca nitens (assembly GCF_023898315.1). NCBI lineage: Eukaryota > Metazoa > Arthropoda > Insecta > Orthoptera > Acrididae > Schistocerca > Schistocerca nitens. The sequence goes on from NC_064616.1 coordinate 369,191,647, forward strand.
GATTTGCAGTAGGGTTTGGGAACATATACTGTATTCGTACATTATGAATTACCTCGAAGAAAACGATTTATTGAAACATAGTCAGCACGGATTCAGGAAACATCGTCCTTGTGAAACACAACTAGCTCTTTATACTCATGAAGTAATGAGTGCTATCGACAGGAGATGTCAAATTGATTCCATATTTTTAGATTTCCAGAAGGCTTTCGACACCGTTCCTCACAAGCGTCTTCTGACCAAACTGCGTGCTATGGAATATCGCCACAGTTGTGCGACTGAATTCGTGATTTCCTGTCAGAAAGGTCACAGTTCGTAGTAATGGACGGAGAGTTATCGAGTAAAACAGAAGTAATATCCGGCGTTCCCCAAGGAAGTGTTTAGGCCCTCTATTGTTCCTGATCTGTATTAACGACATAGGAGACAATTTGAGTAGCCCTCTTAGATTATTTGCAGATGATGCTGTCATTTATCATCTTGTAAAGTCATCAGATGACCAGAACGAATTGCAAAATGATTAAGATAAGGTATCTATGTGGTGCGAAAATCGGCAATTGACCCGGAATAAAGAAAAGTGTGAAGTTATTCACACGAGAACTAAAAGAAATCCGCTAAATTTCGATTACGCGATAAGTCACACAAATCTGAAGGCTGTAAACTAAATACTTAGGGATTACAATTACAAATAACCCAAACTGGAACGATCACATATATAATGTTGTGGGTAGAGCAAATCAAAGACAGCGATTCATTGTCAGAACACTTACCGCCCTATTCTGGGGTACTGCTGTGCGGTGTGGGATCCGCATCAGGTGGGGCTGACGCATGACATCGAAAAAGTTCAAAGAAGGGTAGCTCGTTTTGTATTACAGGGGAAATAGTGCCACAGACATGATACGTGAATTGGAGTGGCAATCATTAAAACAAAGGCGTTTTTCGTTGCGACGGGATCTTCTCATGAGATTTCAATCACCAGTTTTCTCCTCCGATTGTGAAAACATTCTGTTGGCACCCACCTACATAGGGAGAAATGATCATCACGGTAAAATAAGAGAAATCAGGGCACACACAGAATAATTTAAGTGCTCGTTTTTCCTGCTCGCCTTTCGAGTGTTGAAGAAGTTCAAATGGCTCTGAGCACTATGGGACTCAACTGCTGAGGTCATTAGTCCCCTAGAACTTAGAACTAGTTGAACCTAATTAACCTAAGGACATCACAAACATCCATGCCCGAGGCAGGATTCGAACCTGCGACCGTAGCGGTCTTGCGGTTCCAGACTGCAGCGTCTTTAACCGCACGGCCACTTCGGCCGGCGTTGAAGAAGTGAGTGAGAAGGTGGTTATTGAACTCTCTGCCAGACACCTAATTGTGAATAGCAGAGTAATCACGTAGATGTAGATGTAATCTGATTTCACTTACTGATTAGTGGTGTGCAGTAGAGTAATAATATAACCAATATACGACTAATTACGTTATTGGCGATATTTTATCAATTTCGAGGCTTTTAAATTTCAAAAGAATGTTTGTTCTTAGGTACGTGACTACCCTGTTGTGCCTTGGAACATGTTTTTACATTTGGAAAAACCTTAATTTTGCAGACTAATTTTTGTAATTTCGGAAAAAGACGTCAGCACTTAAGAAGTGAATGACATTATTTAACAATAGAATAAGAACATACGTTAAACTACTGTCACAGAGCTCATCTGCCTAGAAACGAAAGTCCGAGAAGGGTACATATGGTGTCTGTTCCTTCTGATATTTCCGAAAGAACAGACACCATTTTGATCCTGCAGCCACTATGAATCAAGACACAAGGGAGTTAATGACATAGCTGCTAGTGGAAATTGATTTACATCAATGGGGGAAGTTGAAAACCTGTGCTGGACTGGGATTCGAACCTGGATCTCTGGCTAAGTAGGCAGATGCTCTGACCATGAAGCCATCCAGATATAGTGGTCTGCGTAATTTCACGGACTGCACTACCATGCTTCCCGTCACACCCAAATTCTCAATTTGTCGACCCTTTACCGACGTAGTGCCCCTGCTCATTATCCTGATTAGTGTATTCGCAGCGCTCCGCCGATTCCCTCAAGAGTTCCAGCGTGGTTTGCATCTACACTGAGGGATCACTGGCCAGCCACCCCTTAATTATTCTTACGGGAATCGGCGAAACTCCGCGAGTAATGAAGATAATGGGCAGGGCACTACGTCAGTTGTTTGTGGTTAAGTTGAGAAGTTGAGCCTGACGGGAGGCGTGCTAGGGTCGTTCGTGCAGGTGCGATAACCACTGTGTCTGGATGGCTTATTAGTGGGTAAGATAAGCTAGAAGTAAAAGACGATGATAGAACAATGCACGACTCAACGTGGCATGTGCCTTAGAGAAGTCATACTTGGATGATTAAGCAATGTGAGAGTTTTGTCATGACCCTTTGCACTGTGCTGCGGTATTTGCCCCCTTTTTATTTTTCGTCTTAACTCAGGTATATCCTCGGGTTTTTTTGTTTCCAGTCCAGTGCACCATGCAGTACCGGTTACTGGTTGTATGGATTCCACCATTCGATTTTATTTGATGGTTTCCTTACCCACACACTTCACTCCTTTCTATTTTGCTGCGACAATAGCTATGGTCTCCTCCATACGTTTTGCCCCCAATGTGATGCAGCAGGTGCACTACTCAGTTTCAGTCTTTTCTGCTTAAAAAAAAAAAAGAGAGAGAGAAAATTGTAGAAGAAGAGGAATATTTTTCATTTGATGCAGAAGTCATAATTTTTTATTTTATGTTTGGAAAATTTAAAGGCGATGAAGCCGGGCCAAGAAGGCACAAATTGGCTAGCGCAAGGTGGGGCTGTGAGGGGGAAGGAGGCTCTATAAAATGATTCAAAAAAATAAAAAAGCTTACGTAATCGCTATAACACTGGGTAGGAGAACAAAAAAGGTGGCCGAAGCGTCTTCCTACCGAGCAGGAGACCTGGGTTCGAATCCAGTTCTGGCACACATTTTCATCTTTTGTCCTTGATGTAAATCAATGCCCACTAGCAGCTAAATGTCATTCATTCCCCTGTGTTCTTGAAAGTGTCCCAGGTACAACATTCTCCCCTCAATCATTTTATTATTCTTCTTTTAAAGACCTATTCTCCCTTTAATCCCTTAGTCTCTTTTGTTTCACGACCGTACACCACTCTATGGGTTCTGGTCCATTATCATCACAGCTTCTCATTTTAGTTATACCCCTCCCCCAAAGTGAAAAAATTGTCCGTTCATACTGACTGCTGTATGTCTGTTAAACATTTCCTCATCTGTCCTGTGACAGGTTAATTTATTTTTAATTGATTATGAATATTTCAGGAGTGTCTTAGCAACTACAGATATGTTCAAAGTTAAAAAACTGTAGCGTAGGACATGTATCATTTAAGAAACGGTGACGACGGTATTATTGGGCAAAAGAAAATTGTAAAAGAAAAAGAAAACATTTAAATCTAGACCTCTAGACCTGGAATCAGATCCCTAAACCCGAGTATTCTAATGCAAAACCGTACCCACTTCAGTGCAACTAAATTGAACTGAACGAAGATACATGTCGATCACGTGATTACAGTTTTGTCAGACTGCCTTTCTGTCACATCCATTTTCTACTGACAATATATACGGGACAAATTTTTGTTAGATACATTTTTGTACTGTTACCACCCAAGGACTCACACTGCGGCGTCCGAGAGCACGAATTTTTGTTCACCCTGCATAGTGAACAGTAACGGCCCTATATAAACTGTCATTGATTTTCTCTGCCTCGTGATGACTGGGTGTTGTGTGCTGTCCTTAGGTTAGTTAGGTTTAAGTAGTTCTAAGTTCTAGGGGACTGATGACCATAGATGTTAAGTCCCATAGTGCTCAGAGCCATTTGAACCATTTTAGCCTATATAAACTCCCTTGGGGGTCCTCTCTAAGTTATTTTTACCTTTGACGATTTTGCTCCTTTAAGAATCCCCTGTGAATCTACATCTACTTATATACTCCACAAGCTACTGTTCAGTGAACAGCTGAGCGTTGTCCGCATCAACATTAACGGTGTTCTGCCCTATTACATTCCCGTACTGAGAGAGGTTCAAAAATGGCTCGGAGCGCTATGGGACTTGACTTCTGAGGTCATTAGCCCGATAAAACTTAGAACTACTTAAACCTAACTAACCTAAGGATATCACACACATCCATGCCCGAGGCAGGATTCGAACCTGCGACCGTAGCGGTCCCGCGGTTCCAGACTGTAGCACCTAGAACCGCTCGGCCACACCGGCCGGCACTGAGAGAGGGAAAAGTGGGTTTCCATCTGCGCATAACCAACAGTGCCTCGAAAGAACAATATCGCCTTCTTCCAAATTCTTCCTATTCGAGGACCCTGAGTTTCTCTATTATGCGTTTGTGGCCTACACTGACTTATTACGATTCCAGCATTTCCAATGGAACTCTGTCTAATACCGACTTTCCTACAACTACGCCGGTGTGGAATACTTAAGGACGAAAGTAACTTTCGTGTGTTGTGTCACTGCCAGGTAACATACCTCGATGTAACTTGCACCATAAATAGGGAGAAACTAACAAGGTAACTGAAAGAAATACTCAATGAGACTAACAGAAATGACGCATTTATTGAATGACCATAATTACACTGAAATCACGCCAATTTTTGATGGGCGCCCTGGACATTAAAAAAGGCAGGCATGGTTCTTAATAGGGTGTATGATCACCAAGGAAAGGTGGTAAAGAGTTCTTGTGTTAGGGCTTTACATTACTCCACCAGCCTAGTTCGCAGTGCTGGACGGTCGTTGGTGCATGTGGACGTGCTCCAAACATCTCCCCAGCACATACGTGACGTGCTACATAGGATTTAAGTCAGGGATTGGGCAGGCCAGTCCATTCGCCGAATATCGTCTCGATCCAAAAGCTCCACCATCTGACCTGTTCGATGCAGTCGCGCATTGCCATTCATCAAAATGAAGTCAGGGCCGAATGCAGCCCTGAAAAGATGCACATGTGAAATGAGCGCAGGGTCACAATAACGTTGACCGGTGATCGTACCGTGTTTGAAGATTTGGAGATCAGTACGTTCATGCAACATTATGCCTCCCCACATCATCATAACAGCTGGAACACGAAAACGATCATGTTTGATAATGTTCCTGCGTGCATTACTTGTTCCAGTATCTCACCATATGAAGATTGTTCGAGTGGCTCTGACGAATGCACTGATGACAACAGCTGATATCTAGGCAGATGTTACAGGCAGGGTGTCACCACGAACGGGAACAGATTACTGGAAGCTTCATTGAAATTACCAGTTGCCACGCGTCGTTTACCTCTGGCACCATATCACAGACAACAGAGAATGGCATGGGGAAGACTCAGAGCCAAGTAGGATTTTGAGTGCTCGGGTGGCATTCTGTAGCGTTCCGAGATGAGTTCAGTTCTGTTTATAGCGATGAGAGCAACACCAACGTGTCCGTAGACGACCTAGCGAAATGCCACGAGGAGCAGCTGTTCTCGAGACCCATATCTCCTCAATTCCTGGAATCGTGGTGTGGAGAGCTACAGAAAGTGACAACATGACTGCTATGTCAACTGTTGAAGGTAGGCTGAATGCTTGCCAATATGATATTACTGGCAGACCCTATCTTCATAGCCTTCATCCCCAGCGTACCAAGTGGTATGTACAACAGGATAATTCAAGAAGCCACGCAGCAGTTCACACCGCAAACAACGTGAGGAATGTTCGGACCCTGTGTTGTCCTGTCCGGTCTCCTGATTTCTTGCCCATGGAGAATCTCCGTTATGCAAAGGGAAGACATATTTTCACGCCAGTCTGCAGCCGGTAATCTTTAATTAATGATAAAGCATGTGTTTCAGATATGGCAAAAAATTCTTCAAGATGATTTTCGGAGGCTCTTTTCTTCAATGTCACAAAAGATACAAGAATATCTTTGTCCTCTTGGGATCAAACCTCATACTGATATTGACGGACGTCAGTTACGAACTCAGTGAAAGTTTAAACATTTAATACCCTTTATGTGATGTACTTCTCCACAAAGTTTGATTAATATCGGACTGGTGCTACATGTCATAACATTTTCTATTTTCGTCAGTGTATATGTGGGGTACATTCGTGAAGTACAGAGAAAGGTGGCACAGTGAACTCGTATTAAGGATGAACTACTGCTAAAATTCCCCTCCGCCCGTCCAGATCTAGGTACCCTGAACTTTCCCTAAATCACTTAAGACGAAGTGTCGCCAATGAGTGAAGGATTATCGACCATGACATTATTACAGGAACGATGGACAGAAAATGGGAAAATGTCATCAAAGAAACTAGGAGAGTATTTGAGCTTGGTCGAACAGATCAACTGTCAATGATAACCCACTTAACAGGGGAAATGAGAGCGTTAGTTAGAAAACTAAACACAGAACAACTGTGGTTAAAACTCAAGAGCATGTAAAAATCTTACAATTTTGAAAATGGCTCTGAGACTGCAACCGCACTAGAATATAATAAGTATAAAACAGCCAACCGGTTCCAACAAAATTTTATTCTTAGCAGGTTTCACAACCGACTATGCGTGTCTTCATTAGAAAATCCACAGTTACCTAAAAAGACTACATATAAACATTAACACAGAGAAAAGCTAAGGAATTAACAGTTTTATTCCGAACAGATTTATAAGAAGACTGTACTTACATGTAGTAACTGACGAACAAATTTAAGGACACTAATGCTCTCGTCACATAAAATACTCTCTTAAGAAGTTAATGTTAAAATCGCATCAAATTAAAGTCTTTGGAACTGACATAAGACTGGTAACTGCCAGTAAAACTATGGCTTTACGGTGTACTGCTGAGGGTGGCCAGAGGAAACAGTCACTGGAGGTGCGCATTGGACAAAAAGATTCAAGTTCCGAAATTGCCACAACGTGGACACGAAACAAGTCACCACCTCCTTTATTTACTACAAATATTTTAAATAGCATGTAAGTGTTCATCTCCCATATCAAGAGCTAGTATTATGGAGAATGAAAAATTATACAAAACAATGCAACGACAAATATTAGGTATATTTTTGCACAAAACGGCAATAATGTAATAAATGAAAGACAGGGAAAAAGGATATATCTGAGTCTACTCGGAGGAAAAAGAGGAGTCAACTTTAGGCTTTTCTATGCCATTAAAATTTTTGATTAAATAACTACAGCTACTCATTAAGAATGAAACCATCATTCAAAGGAAGGTGTTTTAAAATTTCTAGCTCTTCAAGAGTATTAAGTCTCAAGCATTTCCTCTCTGTGTGCAGGATACGATGTCATGAACTTCTTTAGGCTTATGGCCTGTCATTAATAAATGACCGGCAAAGGACTAGTTATATATTTTTCTACCATTTTTCCTAGGAGGTGCTCTGTGTATCTGAATGAATAGCTCGTCCTGTTTTCCCTATGGAATAGGCTGGACGTGTGTCTCAGCTAATTTTATAGAGTCCAGAGTTCTGTAAGGGGTAATGCGCTGGTTTCACGTTATGAATAAGACTATTTTTAAACAATTATTAGTAGAAAATGCTACATTACTGTCATATTTGTTTGTGATACAAGTCCAAAAAACGGTACAAAAAAATTCATTGTGTTCGTTATTGGGAGAAGCGCCAAGAATATAAGTCTTTTACTGGTTTTATTTTCTACTAATAACAGTTTTATTTTAATGGTTTTATTTTCTCCTAATAATGATTTCAAAAATATTCTTGTTCGTAATTTGAAACCACCACATTCTCCCTTACAAAAGACAGGTGTCCATAATATTAGCTGTGACACACGTTCAGCCTGTTGTATAACACAATCAGGAGTAGCGATTTCTGTTAGATGCAGAGAACGTCTAATAGGAAGAAAAGGTACAAACATATACAACTCGTCTTTTGCCGATCATTTATTAATTACAAGCCACAAACCTAAAGAAATTTATGACGTCAGTATCCTGCACACATAGAGGAAAGGCTTCAGACTTAATATTCTTTAAGAGTTAGAAATTTTCAAACGCCTTTTTTCTCTCGCTCTGTTTGCGAGCGGAACAGGAAGGGATATGATTGGTAGTGATACAACGTACCCTCCGCCACGCACCGTACGGTGGCTTGCGGAATACGTATGTAAACAAAAATGGCTCTGAGCACTATGGGACTTAAGGTCATCAGTCTCTTAGAACTACTTAAACCTAACTAACCTAAGGACATCACACACATCCACGCCCGAGGCAGGATTCGAACCTGCGACCGTAGCGGTTGCGCGGTTCCAGACTGAAGCGCCTAGAACCGCTCGACCACACTGGTCGTCCATATGTAAACAGATGCAGATGTAGAACCAGTGGTGTACCGAGGGTGTAGTTCAGGCAGGACGTTGTTCTGCGATGTTTTGCTTATGTTTTTCGTACCGTGACTTTGGTCCACTCACTCAGAAGGAACGAAAGAAGATTAAGGGTTTAACGTTCAGTCGACTGCGCTGTCATTAGAGACGGAGCACAAGCTCGTATCACGAAAGGATGTGAGAGTAAATCAGTCGTTCAGAGGAATCATGTCAGCATTTACCTGAAGTGATTTAGGGAAATCACGTAAGACCTAAATCTGGATGGCCGGACGGGGATATGAACCGTCATCTTCCCGAATGCGAGTCCAGTGTGCTAACCACTGCCCCTATTCGCGCGGTTCATCGTTTAGATTACCGGGTAACAGGACCAGGACGTTTATTATAAGATTATCTGTAAAAAATTGTTGCCCTTTCCTCTATATCTCCATGATGAACATGCCGTGGACACTCCCGTCTTCCTAGGTGACAACATCCGTATTCACGGTGCTGCACACGTACGTTCCTGGCTGTAGATACCCTGTTACACCTCGACTGCCTCTCTAAGTTATCTTCTTATAATACCGTAGAGAAATGAGTAGCCGGCCGCTGTGGTCGAGCGGTTCTAGGCGCTTCAGTCTGGAACCACGCGGCTGCTACGGTCGCAGGTTCGAATCCTGCCTCGGGCATTGATGTATGTGATGTCCTTAGGTTAGTTAAGTTTAGGTAGTTCTAAGTCTAGGGGAATGATGACCTCTGATGTAAAGTCCCATAGTGCTTAGAGCCATTTGAACCATTTTTCAGAAATGAGTAGCACTATCAGAAACAGCGAGTGAAACGTAGCAGTCAGCATCCCACAGTTTGTTACCTCTGCGGGATCTAATCATCAATGAGAAGCTACGCCTGGATATGACACACGCCAAGTTATTTGCGGACTCTCTTCCTCGCCGATTTGAGACCTTTATCTAGGTTGGGCACGGAGTTACAACGCATTAGAACGGTGCATCCTGGGGTGACTAATTTTTTGTCTCGTGTGATTATCTAAAAAGAAAGAACAAATCCAAATTAACCTCGCCTCTATCAGTTTGTGCTGAAACTGACGGCAGCATACAGAAAAGAGAAATATTAAATTTCTCGTTTAAAAATGTATTCACGCCTACGGAGACTACCGCACAAATTGAAGAAAAAGACGTTTGCTTGCATGGTCATCTTCCGCAGCAGCTGTCAAAATCAGTTCTCATTGGTCTTCCGTCTTGCGCTTACTGCAATTTAATTAAAGAGAATTACACCAGATGCCTTCTGCTTTTATTTATAAAGCGTCTTCCGTGGTTATTCTGCAAATTCGATACATACGTTTGTACATTTTTGGCTGTTTTAGGTTAAAAACACCGTTTCGTTTATAAAGTTTTTGTGCAATTTACTTACGGTGTTTCTTTACATATTCTCCAAACCATTGCTTCTTCCCTCCTTCCCTCCTTGCTAACAGCGGCTGATGTCGACAGACTTCGACTCATATATGCACTTGGCAGTTTTTGCCATTCTGCAGTATTTCTTGCGCTGCATTATTTACACTTCACTTTTGTAAATTGTACTTAAGTTGAGCATGTTTCTCACTCTTCACAGTAACAGGATAATGTCAGTTTGTGTGTTTTCATTCCGTTATAAGAGTTGCCAACTATTTTTTAAAAAAATTCGTATATGTGTGTGTGTGTGTGTGTGTGTGTGTGTGAGAGAGAGAGAGAGAGAGAGAGAGAGAGAGAGAGAGAGAGAGAGTTAGTGTAAATTAGTGAAAATGTTTCGTATGTTAATGTTAGGCAGAGATGTGAGAGGAGATGGGTTGGGGGGGGGGGGCGGGTTTGATTGCAAGTTTTTTTTTTTTTTTTCGGGATGGAGCGGAGATGGGCCTGGCCTGGATGGTGATTATAGGACAGAATCTGTGAGGAGATGGTAGTAGTATATGGAGCCTGTGGTCATAAGTGTATATTTAATGTTATATTAAGTAGTCAGTCAGTTTAAAGGGTATGTGGTTTGCCAAGCTGGTCTGACCATTTATGAGTTGTTTCTTTTCTGTTATGTTTTTTGAATGTGATAGTCTTCTTTTAAGGTGAGTAGGTGTTTTTTGTTGATGTTTATCCTTATGATTTCCATGTCTGTGTCTCTGGCGGCAATACTATTTTGGTGTTGGTGTAAGTATTCTGCAAAAGTTGAATGATTTGTCCTATACTTCCATGCTCTTACATGTTCTTTACATCTGGTGTCAGATGTACTCCTGCTTTGATGTATGTATCTTCCATCACATGTACTGCATTTCAATTGGTATATTCCTGATTTCTGAGCTGAACTGAAGAAATGACGTTTTTAATTGATTACACCAAAATTGATAATTATTTATTGGCTGACTAGTTTCGGGTTTTGTCCACTTTTACAAGTAACCTATTACAGAAAACAAAATTTGTTATCAGTGGATTCATCAAATGTGGATATTAAGGGTTTTCTATTTGTGATATATTTTGTGTGGACAGCCCTAATTCCATCATCTCACTTTAGATGTAGCTTAGATTTGAGCTTAAACATATCGCACTTGTAGTTATACATAGTCCAGTCACATTAATGTAATCACCACCTTATGTTCGACATCAATGTTGCAGACGACGGCTGGCAGTACTAGTTGTGGAGGGTATATAAGGCGTGGCGGGGGGACGCGAAAAGCAGTGCAGTCGTTGTCGTAAAGTGGAAACAGAGCGATTTATCTAACATCCAAAAGGGAATGACCAATGGCTTTAGGACCAAGGGTGGAAGCATTTCAGAAGCGGCTAAGTTTGTAAACTATTCACCTGCCGCCGTGGTTAAAATATATCGTGCATGGCAAAATGGTGCTATCCAAAACCGGTACCGACTCAACTGTTGTGCACTCAGTTGATGACAGGGATGAACGACGGTTGCGGAGATGTGTACGGGCGGAAATACGTCCAAGTGTTGAGCAACTAACAGCGCAGATGAACCAAGGGGCTATCAACAGTATCTCCTCAACGATGGTTCAACGAACTTTGCTGCGTATGGGTCTCCGCAGACGCCTGGTTCATGCACCCATGAGAACTGGAGATCCACTGAGTGATGACAGGTGGCTTTTTACTTTTTCAGATGAATCACGTTTTATGTTCCATCGGCGTGAGACGCCTGGGAGCAAACGTACTGCAACATTCGAGTGGGAGCGTTTAGACTGGGAAATGTTTTCGTAGTATTCCCTGGGCAATCTCGTCATTCTGGAAGGTGCTATGGATCAACACAAGTATGCACTATCGTTGGGGACCATACCCATCTGTACACGCAGTTTGTTTTTATTCAGCACAATGGTATCTACCAGCAGGACAATGCTACGTCTCACACAGCTCGCTGTGTATGTGGGTTTTTCGAAGAGCATCTGTACGAGTTTACCGTACTCACCTGGCCACCATACTCGTCGGATTAAAACCCAATTGAGAATGTGTGGGACCACCTCGATCGGACTGTTCGCCCCATGGATCCTAAACCGAGGAACCTAACGCAAATGGCCACGGAACTAGAGGCGGCATGGCTCCACATCCCTGTCAGTACTTTCCAGGACATAACTGATTCTCTTCGTGCACGTATCACAGTAATGCGCACTGCAAAAGGTTGTTATTCAGGCTTTTGACAGATAGTCACATTAATGTGATTGGACAGTGTGCCATACTGTAGCATGTTAATGTACGAGCATTATATATATTTATTTTAACTGTGGCGCCTTCATTATCTAGCATGATCTGATCCATGTGACAACGATATTTCTTGTGTAACTGTGAATTTGTTCTCACTGAAATTCACTATGTGTCGCTCTGGATTATTTTTTGTAGGTATTATCAAAAATCTAAAAGATGCTGATGCAAATAATTTTATTATAAACTCAACTCCGCCCAAAAGGGCCTCGGAAAGCTCAGTGTTACCGATTGACCGCTGCGTCACCCGCAGCCGACAGGCGTCACTGGCTGGGGATATGGAGGGGCACGTAGTTAGCACACCGCTCTCCCGGCCATTGTCAGCTTTCGTGAGTGGAGCCGCTATTTTTCAATCAAGTTGCTCCTCAATTGACCTTGCAAGGGCTGAGTGCACCCCGCCTTGCCAACAGCGCTCAGGGCACCCGGGCGGTTACCCACGCAAGTGCTAGCCAAGTACGACAGCACTAAACTTGGTGATCTGACGGGAACCGGTCTCACAACTGCGGCAAGGCCGTGGGTGATTTTACTATGGGGTCTTATATAATCATTGAGCTATACAATTTACTTCGCTATTTCATTAAAATGTTCAAATGTGTGTGAAATCTTATGGGACTTAACTGCTAAGGTCATCAGTCCCTAAGCTTACACACTACTTAACCTAAATTATCCTACGGACAAACACGCACACCCATGCCCGAGGGAGGACTCGAACCTCCGCCGGGACCAGCCGCACAGTCTGTGACTGCAGTGCCTAAGACAGCTCGATTAATCCCGCGCGGCTGTTGCATTAATATCACTGACTATATTCAGTGTGAGACACCCTGCTCCATTACATTACAACTGTACAACAAGTCTCCATTTTATTTCTAGCATTATGTAAGAGGTAACCTATCATTTCATTCGAATGCCAATGGAATCTACGTGCGCCAGTACTGTCGCGCTTTTATAATTGGGTTTTTAGTGAATTGTTTATAGTCGCGTACTTCGAGAGATGTTAATGTAGGGTTGAGTGCAATTCATATGCTGATGAAGGTGCTGGATTGTCAGTAACAGAAAAAGTAAAATCAAAACGACCTCCTCGAAAAACAGTCTGTCCTTTCAAGACATCAATCAAAACGGACGAACTGACGCTCATGTTATAGTCAGTCTCGACATCCAAAACAGATTTATAAATATTTGCTGTCATGTGTATATTAAAACAAAAAAACAATTATAATTTAATCAATAAATAACATTTATTACATACTATTATATACAGTCATATCACCAACTATTTTACATTACATATCAACACCTCTACCACGGACAAAAATACAAATATTATCGTCATGCAATAGTTTACAAGACTTCCTTGTCCTAACACACAAAGGTATATCAATAAGAAAATTTGTCGATGTTTCTCCAACACCACGAACTTGAGACATAATGATCATGAACGTCCGATAACCCAGAACATCACGAGGAGGTACCTGCTCCAAAGACGTTGCTGTTGACTTAGTAGTAGTATCAATACGAATTATTGCAACAGTCAATCAACATTGACCGACTGGATTGCCAGTAACAGAAAAAGTAAAATCAAAACGACTTTCTCGAAAAACAGTCTGTCCTTTCAAGACATCAATCAAAACGGATGAACTGACGTTCATGTTATAGTCAGTCTCGACATCCAAAATAGATTTATAAATAGTAGGCCTCCATCGGAAGACACGATGTACCCTGCGACGAGGTATTCGTATTGATAAACCTTGGTGTGTTAGGACAAGGAAGTCTTGTAAACTATTACATGATGATAATATTTGTATTTTTGTCCGTGGTAGAGGTGTTGATATGAAATGTAAAATAGTTGGTGATGTGACGCTGTATAATAGTATGTAATCAATATTATTTTTTTAATATATATAATTGTTTTTTTATTTTAGTATACACGTGATGTGTCGAAAAGACAGACTTTTTTTCGAGGAGGTGTATTGAGTAGAACGTTGTCTGGCACAGTTCGCGAATTTCAAGATGGCAGAGTTAGAGGGGCAGCGCGTCTGCATTACATTATGCGTGAAACTCAAGAACATCTTTACAGAGACACACCAAGCGATGCACAAGGCTTACGGTTATGAGTGCTTAAGCGGTAATCGGTGTTAAGAATGGCTCACACGGTTTAAAAATTGCCGGACGGAAGTTCAAGTGACCCTCGTTCAGGACGTCCTTCGACGTCTGCGACGACGCTCGTGCCAGGAACGTCAACGAAATTCTGTGTGCCAATCGAAGACTGACTGTCCGAGAGATTGCACAAGAATGTAACATTTCAGTTGGATCATGTTATGAAATCCTGACACAACATCTTGGAATGCATCGTGTTACCGCCAAGTTTGTCCTACATCTCATGGGTCAAAACCAGAAAGACGTCAGCTTCGCAGTCCTTGAAGAGCTTGTGGACCGCGCAAGTGAGAATGAGATGTTCCTTAAGAGAGTCACAGCTCGTGATGAGATACGGGACTACGATTATGATGTTGAGACCAAGGTTCAATCTTCACAATGGGTCGGGAAAGGTTCTCCAAGACCAAAAAAGCTCATCAGGTCATGTCAAATGTCAAAGCCATGCTGATAGTTTTCTTTGACTTTGAAGGATTACTTCATCTTGAATTCGTGCCACAGGGACAAACTGTTAATCGATGGTACTATCGGGATGTGTTGCGACGCCTGCGGGAAACTGTGAGATGGAAACGGCCTAAAATGTGGCGAGATAATTCACGGCTCTTGCATCACGATAAAGCACCCGCACGTTCCTCCCTGTTGGTGTGTGGCTTTTGCACAAAAAATACAATCACTTTGCTGCCTCATTTCCGTGCTCTCCAGACGTGGACCCTGTGGACTTTATTTTATTTCCAAAGTTGAAAACCCCGTTGAAACGATGAAGATTTGCAACAACAGACGAGGTAAAAGAAAATTATCAGAGGGCGCTGCTCGCGATCCAGTAAGAGGCGTACCAAGACTGCTTCGCAAGTGGAAATTGCGTTGTAAGAGCATTTCGACGGATACCATGCACAATAAGAAAAAGGTAAGCGTAGAAAAATTTTGTTGGCAAAGATTCGGAATTTTTTGAAGAGACCTCGTACGAGCGTACGGAGTATCTCTGTGGATATGTAATCGACTCCATGGGTTTTTGACTTATAGAAGCCAGAACGTTATACTGGGGCCGCGTAGTGGTAGCCGCGGCTGACTGCCAAGCAGGGGACCGTTCGATTTCCGATAGTGCCAGGGATTTTTCATTGGGGGAGGGGAGGGGGGAGGGGACTGATACGGGTGCATTCAGCCTCGTGATGCCAACTGAGGAACTATTTTACCGAGAAATAGCGACTCGAGATCAGGAAAACCCAATAGTGTGGAGAGCGGTGTGCTGATTCGACGCCCCTCCATACCATATACCTCCCTTGGCAGAGGAAGATGCAGCGGTCGGTCGGTCGAAGGAATATCGTTATTCTGGACGGCGAATACCCAACGGCAATGACTGTAACATCGAATGCGCTCCAAGTAATATTAATAGAGCCTCTAACGTTCTCAATATACGGGGTGTTCCATTTATCTGATGACCAAACGCTTGGGGATGTATTTGCCGGCCACCGGGACCGCGCAGTCCGGTTGAATGGACGCCTCATCTCCATGTTAAATGTCCCACTACACGCCTTTTCGGCCAATGTCATTCGAACAGTGAAACGAACAGCACGAGTGTAACAGTGAAGTCTGCAAATGCAACAATGGCAAGACCGACTTATTCCATTCCGCAAAGTGTGTTTATTCACGAATCGTTTTTGCAAACAGTCAGCTCGTGTTGTCACGAAATTTTTTTAACAGAAGTTTCCAGGTGTTCGAATTCCGAGCCGTGATGCAGTTCATACACTGAAGAGTCAAATAAACTGGAACATCTGCCTAATATCGTGTAGGGCCCCCGCGAGCACGCAGAAGTGCCCCAACACGACTTGGTATGGAGCCGAGTAAGGTCTGAAGTAGTGCTCGAGGGAACTGACACCACGGATCCTGCAGTATTGTCCATAAATCCGTATGAGTACGAGGGGATGGAGGTCTCTTTTGAACAGCATGTTGCAAGGCATCCCAGATATGCTCAATAATATTCATATCTGGGGAGTTTGATGGTCAGCGGAAGTGTTTAAACTCAAAAGAGTGTTCCTGAAGCCACTCTGTAGCAATTCTGGACGTGTGGGGTGACGCATTGTTCTGCTGGAATTGCCCAAGTCCGTCGGAATGCACAATGGACATTAACGGATGCAGGTGATCACACAGGATGCTTACGTACGTGTCACCTGTCAGAGTCGTATCTAGACGTGTCAGGGGTCCCATATCACTCCAACTGCACACACCCCACACCATTACAGAGTCTCCACCAGCTTTAAAGTGCTGGCTAAGCGTAAACTGAGACGACACTACAGCTCTATGTGCACGTTTCGCACGTGTCGCACGGGTCCAACGCATATTGAGACGCGTACATATACTTCGCACGCGCCGGTTGGTGACTCTCTGCGCTGACAGAAACTAAGCGAGCACACACTGGAATCTTTCTCAAACAATTTTACAGAAACTATTCAGTAAAAATATTTCATTTTTACGTTGCTCATAGTGTTATATGTCAGCTTCGTGACGAAGTGCCCATCATCTCGCTAATGGTCATACTAATTGTGGTATATACATTTCAGTAAAGCGCTACGCAAAATTCTAAATGTATCGCGCTCATTCCCGATCTTACGCCCACGAGAATGAAATATTCACAACATACCTCATATCTCCTAAAACTCTCGATACATCGAAATGAGATTTTGGTGAATGACAGCAAACATGGAGGAGAGTATTTTGCCAATTCGTAAAAACATGGAACTTTCTTATCTATGGCCATATATCAGTAGTTATACTTCATTTTGTATTTTTTTCACTCCAGTGACTGTAATTTTTAAGCGTTATCGACATCTAGTGAAACAAGAGTTTCCTAGTATGAAAATAAACATGAAATTTCTTGTATTATGTTACTGCAGACCGACACAATGCGGTTTTTCGTAATCTATTGAGCTCTCTGATTAACCAACTACTTGTTTGATGAGGCACTCTGTTTCAGAATTCTGTCGCATTACCTGCTGTGAGATGAGTTTGCACAAATTACACTTTGTTTCGGCAAAGGACATGCAATTAAACCAGTCAACAGGAGAAACGTGGCTGTTACTCATAAATGGTGATGCTTCTTCGAATAACAAAAGGTTAATAAAAAATGGTTCAAATGGCTCTGAGCACTATGGGACGTAACTTCTGAGGTCATCAGTCCCCTAGAACTTAGAACTACTTAAACGTAACTAACCTAAGGACATCACAAACATCCATGCCCGAGGCAGGATTCGAACCTGCGACCGTAGCATTCGCGCGGTTCCAGACTGTAGCGCCTAGAATCGCTCAGCCACCCCGGCCGACAAAAGGTTAACAACTCACACAAAATAAATTGCCAAATCTGTTGGAATTTTGATTGAAGTCACGTAACCCATCGTGTTTTTACACTGAGCGACTGGCCTGGAAACGTACGGAAGGATTTTATACCTTCTCTTGATCTGAGAAGTATTAAAATTATGACGAGCGTTTCCTTCAGGAGGAATGATAGGCACATGTCAGATGCTGGTTATTCACCTACAGCTTGCCAAACTGACAATGTGTGATTCACGAATAAAATACCTGTTTTTGAGAAAAATAAGCTAGTGATCTGTCGCACAACACAATGGTCAGCGTATTTTCAGCAACTGAAAATAACGCACGCGACAGGAATATGTATGTTGTGAGCGGGAGTTTACGTCGTTCGAAAATTGTCATGAAAGTAGATCTGCCTTTGTCAGCAATATATTTCAACAAATTAAATATATCTGATCACCACACACTATCAGGATACTCACACTTTTGTAATAATACTGACCTTTTTTTCATTTGTGTAGCCTGTTGTATAATTAGTTTATTAATGCCGATAATGTGTATGCAACCACTGAAATGCTTTTTCCCGTCACCGAGAGCCAATTAAAACATTGTTATCTGTGAGGGTTTTTCGACTGTTTATAGCTTGCTGTGGAAATGTGATGTCCACATGTACATAGTGTCTCTTATTACATCCATATCCAAGTAACGACAGATAACTTACGTACTTCATATCTTGGACGCTTTTTACCAGAAGCACAAAGGGGTCATTATGTGTGGAAATTATGCCTTTTTTACTTTTTGCAACAGATCTTAGAGATACGTCAACATAACAGGCAGCAGTAGATAACCTCATTTTACTTTCCTGCCTTGCTTCTAGATCACGTGATGTTATAATATTCCTTACTTCCTTATTCACTACCCTTTGTTCGATAATTTTTAGCAGTCTTCATGAAAAAATTAGCTTCATTTGTGAGTTAGAAAATAACGACCGACAGCTTAATTACTTGGACCTCAGTATTGCTATTGACAACGATAGACTTTTTTCCGATATTTTTCGAAAGGCCACTAACACAGATCAGATTGTGCCCGCTAGTTCAGTGCATCCTCATTCCCAGAAGACAGCATTTTTCCATTCGGTCATTCATCGTGCAGTCTCTCTACCTTTTTCACCTGACAAGCTTAATGAAAACATGAACATAATAAAAACTACTGCATTTAATAACGGATATGATCCCACTTTAGTTGACAACATCTTCAAAGTTAAAACTTTAGTAACCACTTTAGTCAGCAGTGCTTAACCTGGCAGTAACAATTACAAAAATGTTTTCTCGATTCCATTTTTAGGCCCTATGTCGTATAAAATTCGTCGTCTTCTGATTAAAAAATATGGATTCAAAGTTGATTTTTCCATGAACAATATCTTGCACAAAAATCTCATCCACAATCTCAAGTCCACAGTTACTCGGGAGTATTGGGACAAATGCAGTTCTGGCACACTCTGCATTGTTCCCAGATTTATCCAAGATGGCGGCTATGACGTCATCCAAGATGGCGGCATGTAGATGTGACAACAGCACATGACATCATCCAGGATGGCGGCTGTGACGTCATTCAAGATGGCGGCTTTTGGCGGGAAGTTTGAATTTTGTTGGGAAGATAGGTCAGTTGGGCTACCTCCACTAACCTAAGTCATCCGACCGCCACCTCATCCTATGAACTGGCTGGAAGTTTGAATTTGGGTGGGAAAATAGGTCAATTGCGATATCTCTACTAACCTAAGAAAATGGCGGGAAAGAAAGGGCACTTGGGCTACCTCTACTAACCTAAGTCATAAGACCGCCACCTCCTCCTAGGAAATGACGGGTATAGGACTCAGCCTGTGCTAGACATAAGTCTTCATTATTTTGCATGCACCAGTCTTTATTTAAACAATTTGATGCAGTACACCCATCCAGCGTGTTCACCATGAGGTCCGGACTCCAACTGACCTAATACTCAGTACTGCTGCCAGAGGACACTCTCATCCATGATGTAATCCTAGATGGCTGCTGTGATATCGGCTGGTGATGCAAGTACCATTATCCAAGATGGCGGGAAACAGTGTCTTCACCATGAGGTCTGGACCTAGTACGCAGTACCAACACTAGCGAGTGCTGTCGTCCATTCCGTGATGTAATCCAAGATGTCGGTCTGGGGTGGGGGAAAATGGCGGGAACCAATAGGAACCCTTAACCCAGTCACATGTTAGATTTCAGCAGTGTCTGATGACGGCATTGGAGGTGGTATAGGGGAGACTCAGCAGCTCTGGGACCTCACTCTTGCTCAGTCAGTCAGCAGCAGCAAAAGAAGAAGAAGAACCATGAAGTGTCAACAGTAGTCGCAATCCAACACAGCCCTGCAGAACAGGAGGAAACGGAAATGTAAGTATCCCATATCATATCTCTCTCTCTGTGGTTAGCATTATTATTATTCATTGTTTCCTCGTATTGGTCCATGTCTAATGCTTCCTCGTCTTTGTCCAGCAGTAGCCATTGATGCGTCCAAGCCATCGCCAACACGCCTATCTCTGCCACATCCAGACCTGTTGCAACCTCACCTGCCATCCTGTCGAAACCTGCAGCGACCTCTAGACCTGTGGTGGTAACAACCTCCAGCACGTCTGAACCTGTAGCGGGCACATGGGATCCTGTAGCACACTTAGCCCACTTGCTGGAGCAGGACAAGAAACTGCTGTTGTCCGTCCCACTCATCGATTTGCGTGACGAGGGCACGTTATCTTCCCCTGACACATCAAATGCTGCTGCTGGTGGTATTAAACAACACTGAGATGGAGGGCAGTACTGGTCACTGACATATGACCTATCCCAGCAGAAGATCCCTGTGATAGTGCAACCACAGAGTGCAGATACTGTGGATAAGAAGGCATCGAGTGCACCAGTGCGTTTCACTTCCATGTACAATTTAACTCCCGGCAGAAGAAAACGTGTAAGTGTTGGTATAGAAGCACATCATGTCTGGGACCTGCATGCATGATTGGAAATTGAAAATGTATCAAGGGGTGTTAAAGTGCCAATTCCCGACTTCGACTGGGATGAAATATGTCGTGCAGAGTGCTACATCAATCAGCAGATGACTACAGAGTATTATCCAACTCGTTCTCCCCCAGAAACTCCCAATGTGTGCATGGTGTACATGTGGATGATCTTAAGCAGCACCTTTGTTTGCACATGAATACTGAACCTAAAAAGAAACAGATTGAATGTGTGTGTGAAAAACCTGAGTACTGTGAGGCATCTATCAGCTTTAGTGAGATACATGCTGAATTTATTGCATGTCAAAAAGCTTTATTTGGCAAATACTGTACAGGTGCGAAGAAGAAAATACATACAGACTGTAATGATATTCCTGAAATACCACACCCTATGTATGATATTTAACCGGCCGGGGTGGCCGAGCGGTTGTAGGCGCTACAGTCTGGAACCGCGCGACCGCTACGGTCGCAGGTTCGAATCCTACCTCGGGCATGGATGTGTGTGCTGTCCTTAGGTTATTTAGGTCTAGGTAGCTCTAAGTTCTAGGGGACTGATGACCTCAGAAGTTAAGTCCCATAGTGCTTAGAGCCATTTTTGTATGATATTTAAATAAATAAATAATTTATGTATATATAATGTCAAACCGTGTTTGTGTTTTATTTCATACCCCTCTCATTATAATCAAAGTATTACAACTATTAATTTTTTTTCAATGCTATACCAGTTATTGAGACGATGATTGAGCAAGTTACTCTTCATGGGTAAAACATATAGCTGTTTTCTCTGTGTAATCAATATAGCTCAGTCGGTTAAGTGATAGAACTGTAGTGACTACACATACTATTATTATCCTTTCTAATGTGCCTTTCTATATATGTCAACTACTTGTCTGTACCTGGCGTAGTTAGTATCATGGCAGGGTGGGTGAAATATCGTCATCACAAGGACTTTGTTGTCGGTGACTGGTCCTGTGAAGATGCGAAAGTAGACCTGAAGAAGAACAAGAAGAACGGAATTCTCCTTCCTGATAATATACGAGCAATTGTTGCAGGTCCATCCAATTGTGGGAAGACTAATGTCCTCATGACACTGCTAACACATGTAGATGGAGTCCAATTTCAGCATATTTGTGTATTCTCAAAAACACTGTTTCAACCCAAGTATCAGCTATTGCAGGAGATATTGCACGGTGTAGATGGTGTTACATACACGACATTCAGTGAAAGCGGTGATATCCCTCCACCTGAAAACCCCGTTGAAACGATGAAGATTTGCAACAACAGACGAGGTAAAAGAAAATTATCAGAGGGCGCTGCTCGCGATCCAGTAAGAGGCGTACCAAGACTGCTTCGCAAGTGGAAATTGCGTTGTAAGAGCATTTCGACGGATACCATGCACAATAAGAAAGTTACTCTTCATGGGTAAAACATATAGCTGTTTTCTCTGTGTAATCAATATAGCTCAGTCGGTTAAGTGATGGAACTGTAGTGACTACACATACTATTATTATCCTTTCTAATGTGCCTTTCTATATATGTCAGCCGGCCGAAGTGGCCGTGCGGTTAAAGGCGCTGCAGTCTGGAACCGCAAGACCGCTACGGTCGCAGGTTCGAATCCTGCCTCGGGCATGGATGTTTGTGATGTCCTTAGGTTAGTTAGGTTTAACTAGTTCTAAGTTCTAGGGGACTAATGACCTCAGCAGTTGAGTCCCATAGTGCTCAGAGCCATTTGAACCATTTTATATATGTCAACTACTTGTCTGTACCTGGCGTAGTTAGTATCATGGCAGGGTGGGTGAAATATCGTCATCACAAGGACTTTGTTGTCGGTGACTGGTCCTGTGGAGATGCGAAAGTAGACCTGAAGAAGAACAAGAAGAACGGAATTCTCCTTCCTGAGAATATACGAGCAATTGTTGTAGGTCCATCCAATTGTGGGAAGACTAATGTCCTCATGACACTGCTAACACATGTAGATGGAGTCCAATTTCAGCATATTTGTGTATTCTCAAAAACACTGTTTCAACCCAAGTATCAGCTATTGCAGGAGATATTGCACGGTGTAGATGGTGTTACATACACGACATTCAGTGAAAGCGGTGATATCCCTCCACCTGAAAAATCAAAGCCAAACATTGTCTTCATATTTGACGATGTTGCTGTGGAAAACCAAGACCAAATTCGAAAATATTTCTGTTTCGGTCGCCATATGGGTGCTGATGTATTTTATCTAAGCCAAACATGTTCCTGCCGGCCGCTGGTGGCCGAGCGGTTCTGGCGCTACAGTCTGGAACCGCGCGACCGCTACGGTCGCAGGTTCGAATCCTGCCTCGGGCATGGATGTGTGTGTTGTCCTTAGGTTAGTTAGGTTTAAGTAGTTCTAAGTTCTAGGGGACTTATGACCTCAGCAGTTGAGTCCCATAGTGCTCAGAGCCATTTGAACCAAACATGTTCCAGAATCCCGAAACAGTTGGTTAGGGATAATGCAATCCTCATTATAGCCTTCAAACAAGACAATCTGAATTTAGAACACATTTACTAGGCACATGTCGGAACTGACATGTCGTTTAATGATTTTGTAAAGATATATGCTGATTGCTGGAATCATTCACAGTATGGGTTTCTCGTTATTGATAAAACAAGAAAAGTCAGTGATGGTAGGTGCAGGCGAAACTTACAAGAGTTTTTGCATATATAGCACGGTAAGAGAGGTTAGTACATCAGTATACGCTGTACCATGGACAAATCCGCGCGTATGTCTAGCTCTGAACCCGACAGAATGGGTGAACACAGACAGAACATTCGCCTGTACATGGATGCGAAAATTCAGGCAAAATTGCATAAAGTTGGAGGTATGCGCAGGGAACTAGAGACATATTACCAGACTCTTTTGAGAATGGTGAATGCGTTAAATGAGTTGGTCAATGAAGTCGGTAACAAAGTGGCTGACTTAACTGAAAACGTCGAGATTATTGAGGGGAAAATAGATGTAGAGTTCCTTGTTGTTGAGAAGGGGGAGCAGGTACACAGTAAGAGGAAGAAGAAAATGACTGGATATATAAAGCCTCACGCTGCGGAGATGTCTGATTAGTATACACCGAGATGTCGACGAAGCAGAAAGTGATTGAAGCGCGGAAAGAAGTTCGTGAGAAATTACAGTTGCTGAGATTAGAGCATATGGATCGACAGCAAACACTAAGAGAGACCTTTAAGCTGGTTACTGAATCTCTCCGACAGCTCTCAGCAAAAACAAAAACACACGATAACGAGGGTGTTGTCATTGACGAATTCATTATCCGTCACACCCCTGGTCAGATAGATAGAACATTCGGCTTTAGCAGGGAAAGACCGTACATGTTGGGTACGGATCCTATAATAGTAACTGATGACACGATACAGATTGGTGATAGACGATTTGAGAGAACACCCGGCTTAATGAATGTTATTTTCCTAAGACCTACCAAAAAACCTATAAATTATTCAGTTAATTATAGGGAAACGCACCGTGAAATACTGCACATGACTGGTATACGTAAGATCACGAAAAGCCTGACCAACAAGAAATATAAAACCATTATAAAACCAATACTAGAAGGCGAAAACAACAACAACAGCAGCAGCAGCAGTGGTGATGGTATTGACACTGAGCATAAAGCAGTGAACAATCGAATCCCGCAGTATATATATTATGACGACCCCAACGAGCTGATAGATCGACTACGGCTGCGCATGGCATCAGCTGCTGCAGGTAATATAACTCATTCGAAAGAGGTTGTTTCAATAATCTCGGAGCTTAGAGAGAGAGGTATCATCCAATAAGTATGGAGACAGTAGTTCGAGAACTGCACAAACCAGCACGCAAAACATACCCTCGTAAACATGTTATGATTAAAGGGTTGAATGACTTATGGCAAGCTGATCTTGTAGATATGAGGGAATATTCACATGAGAATAATGGATTCAAATATATTTTAATGGTTATTGATACATACTCCAAATTTGCCTGGGCATTACCTGTCGAAAGAAAAACGGGTAGAAATGTCGCCGATGTTTTTGAGCGCTTGCTACAGACAGGGACGAATCGATGCCCAGACAACATCCAAACCGATCACAGTGGGGAGTTCTACAATAGGTGTTTCAAGGCCGTGATGCAACGGTACGGAATATATCTTTACTCAACATTCACTCACCTGAAGGCAAGTATCGTGGAACGTCTGAACAGAACAATAAAAGGTCGAATGTTGATGCGTTTTAAGCTTCGCAGCTCATACAAATGGACAGATGTCCGCCCATAAATAACTGCTCAGTATAATCGAACAAAACATACCACAATAAAAATTAGATCACTCGATGTTCGTGATAATGGGCTCATGGATAAGGTGTACTATCGCATTAAAATGCTGGATCCACACAGACAGAAATTTAATGTAGGCGATTTGGTGCGTATCTTAAAACACAAGACGACATGTGAGAAATCATACCTACCGAAATCGTCAACTGAGATATTTACAATTTCAAAAGTGCAAAGAACGAATAAATTGAAGGATAGTAAAGGTGAAGAAATTGCAGGCTGCTTCTACACCGAGGAGTTTTAGCTGATAAAGATAAGGTGATACGGAGAAGAAAGGATATTGGTATAGGTCAACACATCACAGCATTTGCAGTTGATAAAATCATGAGAGGAAAAATTAAATTGGGTTTAGGAGTGATGAATTTCAAGCGAGTTATGAATGCTGCACATTGTGCACTAAACAAGAAGAAGGACAAGGGCGGGTAGCAGAGCTGTTTGAAGAACTGTACCCTGACATCGATGTATGCAGTTAAAAACGCACTGAAGCAGAAAGATGCTGGAAGAAGAAGAAGAATCGGAGGATCGGTTAAAGTACCTCGAGTTCTACGAATACCCAAGACATCTGGCGGTTTTATTCCATTTCTCATCCCGGCCCTCTCCGCGCTCTCGGCGGTAGGTTCCCTCGCTGGTGGTGCTGCAGCTGTAGCTCGAACGGTCAAGAACGCGCAAAACTCCCAAGCACATTTAGAAGAGGCAAGAAGACATAACCGCATGGTGGAAGCCGCAGCCATTGGAAAAGAACTATACTTGAAACCGTACAGGAAAGGGCTTGGTCTATTCATAAATTAAGAAAAAAGCCCATTAGCGGTCTTACCAGATCGATCACTCACAATTACAGATCTTCTTAAGTTTTTTAGAGACAAATTCAACATTCCAAGATTCCGTGGGGTGTTTATGCGGGATACACTACTGAAGACTATGTGGAAAACTGGTGAATGCGGCATTGTGAATTTAGATGTTGCTGGAGGCCCCGGCACCCAATGGGTATCATATGTTATGAAAAATGCCGATACCGTCTACTATTTCGAACCATTTGGTGACCTGCAACCGTCAGAAGAATTACAGCGATACTTCACTCACAGAAGACGTGTGCTCTACAATTATCGACGCTATCAGGACTTTAATACACACCTCTGTGGACATCTATACATCATGTTTCTCTTGACGTTCACAAAGAAGAAGAAGAAGAAGCATGCTATATAAGGAGGAGCTTTAAACATTCCTTCATCAGTTGAGGTTCAGATGCAATGTCGTACATTTTGACATTAAAAGAACGATCATCTGTATTGCGTGTAAATTACTCCCCGCCAATTGATTTGAGCGTTGGTGAATGGAGTATTGCACTGATTGGACTGGAGACGTACAACAGCATCCCAAATATCACTGAGACTAACAACAAACTGTATCTGGATATTAATGGTGAAAAGGATATTCTGGAAATAGAACCGGGTGCATACGATATCGAGGATTTGAACGAAGTCTTAAAACACTCTGAAAAAGATATTGAACTACGTGCAAACATCAATACACTTAAATCTGAAATAAGGACTGTAAATGCAACGATTGACTTTAACCAGAAAGGTTCAATAGGGCGCCTGCTAGATTTCACAAAAGGGCAGGTTTTAAAGAAGGATTCAAGTAAATTTTACAAATCAGATCATACTGTGGACATTCTTCTCGTCAGCACAAACCGAGTCGAGTGTAACATTGCAAGGAACTCCTATCTCAACGATACTCTCATTCACGCTATTTACGGATTCTTCCCCTCAGTTGCAACGGGGTATAAGATTGTTGAGACCCCAGCCAATGCGATATACCTTCCAGTGACAGTTCAGACATTGGACTACTTGGAGCTGCGTATTGTGGATCACAATAATCAACTTGTTGACTTTCGTGGTGAGGAAATCATTGTACGATTACATCTAAGGCAGGATGGGTGTACGATATAAAACAAGTGCATGCAGTCCACAGCATACCACTTCGCTACCGAACAGCAAAGTGATAATACGTGCGAACTACGAGTTTCTTAAATCAGTTAGCCTGAAACCTCGCAAAGACATCCTCACTCAATGTAACCAGTCCAGTAGAGTATGATGAGAGAACTATACGTCAGGAATACCTCTCTCATAAATCTTACGCTTCAACCACATTTAACAAGAACGATGAAATCAGGATTGTCATCCAGCACCAAGATGCACTCAGACTTCCATGCAGAAGTTTTATATATCTAGAGGGGTCATTCAAGAAAACCGACAGCAGCAATACAGTGGGATCCAAGCTTACACATAAGAGATACACTATGAACTCAGTGGGTCTGAGATCGACCATACACGCAATGTCGGCATAACATCAACCCTAAAAACATACGTCTCTGCATCACCAGCAGATTTGCATAGTTTAGAAAATGTGGGATGGTTCATAGACGATCCAGAGGATAGAACAGTTGCAGAGTACAAGGGATTTACTGCATGCATACCTCTAAAAATGCTTGTGGGATACTTTGAGGACATGAGACAGATTACTGTGAACACTAAATAGGAACTCATTCTGGTGCGGAGCGCAAGAGACAATAACTCATACATTCAAGGAGCTCAAGAGGAAAATATGATCACAATCATCAAGATAATATGGAAAATTCCTCACATCAATGTATCAGACCAGGAGCGTTTGAAGCTTTTAAAAGTTCTGAATTCAGGTACATTTCTGTCACTGACATTTCGCTCGTGGGAGGTTTTCGAGTACCCAGTGTTACCGACTGAGAGCGGACAAACATGGGCTATTAAAACCTCCTCCCATTTAGAGACACCTAGATTCATCATACTTGCGTTTCAGATTGATAGAACAGGTAATACAGCAAATGATTCCACCGTGTTCGACAACTGCAAGTTAAGTAATGCCAAAGTCTACCTCAATTCAGAATTCTAACCTTATGACAATTTACATCTGCAGTGGAATCAAAATGTATACAGTCTAGCATATGGCTTGTATGCAAGGTTTTGTGCTTCTTACTATGAAATTACCAAAGGTGAGAGTGGAGGGTGTCTACTCAGCCCGCATAAGTTCAAGGAGCTTTCACCGATCATTGTAATATACTGCTCAAAACAGGATGAGATAATTAAGTCTGGAGCTATAGATGTGCGAGTTGA
The DNA here is from genome assembly GCF_023898315.1 of Schistocerca nitens. Lineage (NCBI taxonomy): Eukaryota > Metazoa > Arthropoda > Insecta > Orthoptera > Acrididae > Schistocerca > Schistocerca nitens. The sequence goes on from NC_064616.1 coordinate 369,219,718, forward strand.
ATTTGAATCATCGAAAAATATCGCAGAACACACTGCTGCATATGCTCTAGTTCTACATGACAGTGTGATCAACAGGTGTTGTGTAACGAGCTGTATACATGAATAGGTGCTGCACCGTACCTAGAGCATATCACAATGACGTCTCAAGGTGTGTACATCATTGCGGATGCTCAGGGTTTCTATGATAGTGAGCGCAGACAGTTCGTATTTAAAGATGTTGCGTTTGTAGCGTACACACAAGATACTGGAATAGTAGAGACATTCTCAGCAAACATTGCTTCACCAAGGTCTTTCAAGTATGTGAGGTGTGCTAAGACACAAAAGAGTGCAAAGTGGTTAACACATTTCTACCATGGAATTCACTGGAATGATCCTGGCATGCCCTATAAAGATATGGTGACTGCACTTAAATTAATCGATCACATGGATACCATCACCTACGTGAAGGGGAAGGAGAAGATCTTATGGATGCGTCGAATCTTTAAGTTTGCTGCTATTCAAGACCTGGAATTCTACAGGTGTCCTTCTCTCCATTGACTCAAGAACATGTATCAAAAAAGTTTTCCTGTATCTGCCTATGAAAATGTAAAATTACTTTTAAGTTACATGAGAAATAAATGAATTTTTTCCTAACAATCCATCTATACTTTGTTTTGCGATCTACGTCCTTAGCATGTAAGTTTAACCCTGATACTATACCTGTTTCCATCTATACCTGCAGTCCGCTGGAAGTGTGCGACCTACTTACCACACCCTTGTGCACTGTCAACAAGGGACTAGCGCTACCTGTGCTATGAATAGGCAGGCTTTTGCATTCCTGTGTGCTCGCCTGCAGTGAATGCTCTGAAATTTTGTGTTAAGGGGACCACACCATGGTTCAGCTAAAAAAAAAAAACGATTTTCGGTTTTCATCACATTTCGATAGATTAAGGTTTTACTTAAGTACTCTGAAAAGGATTTTGCTGGAAAAAAAATTTTCGAGCATTTAAAGAGCATTTTCCTACCACATGTGTTTATGTGCCACGCCCACTTTTCTGCATATATTTTAGATCTTTGTATGCCCTACATTGCACATTAGGGATTTTTTTTTTACTCCCGAGTGTGTTGGCTATCCTTGGAATGCAACCACAGTGTTCAGATATTGCAGTTGCACTTGATGGAAATTGGCGGAAAAGAGGACATACTTCTCTGAATGGAGTAGTGACTGCCACGAGTGTAGACACCGGTAAAGTGTTAGATATGGAGATAATGTCTAAATATTGCAAGTGTTGTAAAGTCAATGAACATAAAGAACACAACTGTGTGCAAGGGCGTACCCAAAATCTGAACTGGGGGGGGGGGGGGGCAGGTCATACTAGTCTCAGGAAATAAGGACTCGAGACAGCATACAGTACTTCTTATTAAATAAAACAGTAAACTAGTGAAAAAATGATTTCAATAAACATTTTAAATATAAGAATGCACTTGTTTAAAAATACAACTTTTTAATTCAGTAATAATCTTCTAGGATTTGGTGACAGTAACGTGCCGAAGACGAAAAAATTACTCCCGGATCTGCGCGAACGAGTTCAGATATCTTCTAGGGGGGGGGGGGGGGGGGGGCAGCTGGGCAGCTGCTCCCCCCTGCCCCTCGCCTGGGTACGCCCATGACTGTGCGGCTAATTTTAGAGGAACAAGTGGTGATATGGAAGTTAATGGAGAAACAAGAAGCGTAAAGTACACCAAATATTTTGGAGATGGTGACAGTAAGGCATACAGCAGTATGGTGAACTCTAAGCCACATGGAGATGCCATTATTAGCAAAATAGAATGTGTAGGACATGTTCAAAAACGTTTGGGAACAAGGCTGAGAAAACTAACTGTTGATATGAGAGGAAAAATTTAGAAGCTGGAAAATTGTTGACCGGACAGGGTCGGTTAACTAAAACTAAAATAGAAAACTTGCAGGTATACTATGGGCAGACAATTAGGAGAAATAAAGAAAATTTGGAGGCAATGAAGAGAGATGTTTGGGCCATATTGTTCCATTAGTCCTCTACTGATGATAAATCATGTCATGGATTGTGTCCATCAGGAGAAAATTCATGGTGCAAATGCAACAGGGCTCAGGCAACTGGAGAATCTTATTCTCACCAGTCATGAGGAGACAATCCGACTATAGATTGCAATACAGTGTACACCTCGTGACCTCACAATCGAATACTAGTTTGCCAAATGATGTGCGAAGGAGGGCCTTCAACGCCGCGACTGCACAGGAACTGCAAGTAGTCTTCCACCGTGAGGGCGCCAGATGCCGCACATTGAACACCCTTTGCTCACCTCTGGGTGCCCCCGTCTATTGTACAATATGCATACATTTTTGACCTCAATGCCACAAATTCTGCAATCGGTAAACCATTCGCCTCATTCTTCATAAGACCGATAACCTTCTTGTTCTTAGGAACAATACCGTAAGGATTATCGATCTCATAAGAAGACGTGTGGAATTCTTTACCATTGCACCTAATTACTTCATATGGATCGCAGTTCTTTATCCAGTATATAAAGCTGTCTGTATCCATATAAAGTAATTTAGGATCTGTGAAATGAGGTCTTGCGAACTCGTAGTGGGAGTGGTACATATAGAATTTGGAGATATCCAGTATGCACATCCCCAAATAAATAGGCTTCACAAACTCTACTGCAGTCTTCGACATCTCCACAGCAACAAAGTTTTCATTGAAGATGGTGGCACGCTTAAAATTTGGCCTGGCGACACACTTTCTCACACCATAACGCCCTTCCCATGCGGTTCTAATCAAAATATCGCGTTCATTTCTTACATTCTGCATAGTTTTCCAATTGTTCATTAATTTATAAAAATCTTTTTCAAAATCATTACTCGTGACCACCCTCTTTTCGATATTTAGTTCAATATACTCCTTCAACCATGGGGATTGCTTGAAGGAGATAGCCCAGGTGGTTCTAACACGCCCCATCCCTAAGCTGAGGCACTGCTGGAGATTACGATAATGAATAATATACCTCTGCTTATCTCCAACAGTAGCCATCAGTTTAGGGATGGTACTTGCTTGCGGAATTTGTTGCTCCGGACATAGCAGAGTTGTAGCATCGCGTTTTAGTACCTGAATAGTGTAAATTCGCGTAGTCGTTTGCCTTCTGTTTTTGTTTTGAACGGCCAGTGTCGGTTGGTCACAGTCAGTGTACTCCCTGCCGCCGTTGGATAAGCAGCTGCAGCAGCAAGTCGTATACTCCTAGCTCACTCATTTGTTACATAGTTTAATTCTTAATTTCTTTGCGTGTCTTTGGTACTTGCATTGTTTTTCATAAATTTCGGGCGTATTATAGTATTTGAGAGTTGTAGCATCGCGTTTTAGTACCTGAATAGTGTAAAATCGCGTAGTCTCCTTCCGCCGCCGAGCAGTGTGTCAGCAGTGCGCAAGTAGCAGCATTACTGCATTTACTAGGCAATCTTGTATTTTAATAACCGTTTAAATTTTGTCGATTTGTTTGCGCTCTCTGTAGATTAGTTCAGAAGTTCTTTGCACAACAGTTTTTAGCATGGATAGGGACTGCAACTGCTGTGTTCGGATGCAGGCTGAGTTGGCATCCCTTCGCTCCCAGCTTCAGGCAGTGTTGGCTTCGGTCACACAGCTTGAGGCTGTTGCCAATGGGCATCACTGTGGGGGTCCGGATGGGGGTTTGTCGGGGACGGCCAGCTCGTCCCACGCATCCCCCGATCGGACTACGACTGTGGTTGCCCGGGATACTGCCCGCATTGAGGCTGATCCCTCACCTGTGGTAGAGTGGGAGGTCGTCTCAAGGTTTGGTAGGGGGCGAAAGACATTCTGGAGGGCTGAACGGAAGGCCTCTCCCGTTTGTCTGACGAACCGGTTTCAGGCTCTGTCTCAGGCTGATACTGATCTTCGGCCTGACATGGCTGCTTGTCCTGTTCCAAAGGTTGCCCCTCAGTCTGCAAGATCCGGGCGGTCGCAGAGGGTGGGCTTACTGATAGTTCGGAGCTCCAACGTCAGGCGCGTAATGGGGCCCCTTAGGGAAATGGCAGCAAGAGAGGGGAAGAAAACCAATGTGCACTCCGTGTGCATACCGGGGGGAGTCATTCCAGATGTGGAAAGGGTCCTTCCAGATGCCATGAAGGGTACAGGGTGAACCCATCTGCAGGTGGTCGCTCATGTCGGCACCAATGATGTGTGTCGCTATGGATCGGAGGAAATCCTCTCTGGCTTCCGGCAGCTATCTGATTTGGTGAAGACTGCCAGTCTCGCTAGCGGGATGAAAGCAGAGCTCACCATCTGCAGCATCGTCGACAGGACTGACTGCGGACCTTTGGTACAGAGCCGAGTGGAGGGTCTGAATCAGAGGCTGAGACGGTTCTGCGACCATGTGGGCTGCAGATTCCTCGACTTGCGCCATAGGGTGGTGGGGTTTCGGGTTCCGCTGGATAGGTCAGGAGTCCACTACACGCAACAAGCGGCTACACGGGTAGCAGGGGTTGTGTGGCGTGGGCTGGGCGGTTGTTTAGGTTAGATGGCCTTGGGCAAGTACAGAAAGGGCAACAGCCTCAACGGGTGCGGGGCAAAGTCAGGACATGCGGGGACCAAGCAGCAATCGGTATTGTAATTGTCAACTGTCGAAGCTGCGTCGGTAAAGTATCGGAACTTCAAGCGCTGATAGAAAGCACCGAAGCTGAAATCGTTATACGTACAGAAAGCTGGCTGAAGCCAGAGATAAATTATTCCGAAATTTTTACAAAGGTACAGACGGTGTTGAGAAAGGATAGATTGCGTGCAACCGGTGGTGGGGTGTTCGTTGCTGTTAGTAGTAGTTTATCCTGTAGTGAAGTAGAAGTGGATAGTTCCTGTGAATTATTATGGGTGGAGGTTACACTCAACAACCGAGCTAGGTTCATAATTGGCTCCTTTCACCGACCTCCCGACTCAGCAGCATTAGTGGCAGAACAACTGAAAGAAAATTTGGAATACATTTCACATAAATTTTCTCAGCATGTTATAGTCTTAGGTGGAGATTTCAATTTACCAGTTATAGACTGGGACACTCAGATGTTTAGGACGGGTGGTAGGGACAGAGCATCAAGTGACATTATACTGAGTGCACTATCCGAAAATTACCTCGAGCAATTAAACAGAGAACCGACTCGTGGAGATAACATCTTGGACCTACTGATAACAAACAGACCCGAACTTTTCGACTCTGTGAGTGCAGAACAGGGAATCAGTGATCATAAGGCCGTTTCAGCATCCCTGAATATGGAAGTTAATAGGAATATAAAAAAAGGGAGGAGGAAGGTTTATCTGTTTAGCAAGAGTAATAGAAGGCAGATTTCAGGCTACCTAACAGATCAAAACGAAAATTTCTGTTCCGACACTGACAATGTTGAGTGCTTATGGAAAAAGTTCAAGGCAATTGTAAAATGCGTTTTAGACAGGTACGTGCCGAGTAAAACTGTGAGGGACGGCAAAAACCCACCGTGGTACAACAACAAAGTTAGGAAACTACTGCGAAAGCAAAGAGAGCTTCACTCCAAGTTTAAACGCAGCCAAAACCTCTCAGACAAACAGAAGCTAAACTATGTCAAAGTTAGCGTAAGGAGGGCTATGCGTGAAGCGTTCAGTGAATTCGAAAGTAAAATTCTATGTACCGACTTGACAGAAAATCCTAGGAAGTTCTGGTCTTACGTTAAATCAGTAAGTGGCTCGAAACAGCATATCCAGACACTCCGGGATGATGATGGCATTGAAACAGAGGATGACACGCGTAAAGCTGAAATACTAAACACCTTTTTCCAAAGCTGTTTCACAGAGGAAGACCGCACTGCAGTTCCTTCTCTAAATCCTCGCACAAACGAAAAAATGGCTGACATCGAAATAAGTGTCCAAGGAATAGAAAAGCAACTGGAATCACTCAACAGAGGAAAGTCCACAGGACCTGACGGGATACCAATTCGACTCTACACAGAGTACGCGAAAGAACTTGCCCCCCTTCTAACAGCCGTGTACCGCAAGTCTCTAGAGGAACGGAGGGTTCCAAATGATTGGAAAAGAGCACAGGTAGTCCCAGTCTTGAAGAAGGGTCGTCGAGCAGATGCGCAAAACTATAGACCTATATCTCTGACGTCGATCTGTTGTAGAATTTTAGAACATGTTTTTTGCTCGAGTATCATGTCGTTTTTGGAAACCCAGAATCTACTCTGTAGGAATCAACATGGATTCCGTAAACAGCGATCGTGTGAGACCCAACTCGCTTTATTTGTTCACGAGACCCAGAAAATATTAGATACTGGCTCCCAGGTAGATGCTATTTTTCTTGACTTCCGGAAGGCGTTCGATACAGTTCCGCACTGTCGCCTGATAAACAAAGTAAGAGCCTACGGAATATCAGACCAGCTGTGTGGCTGGATTGAAGAGTTTTTAGCAAACAGAACACAGCATGTTGTTATCAATGGAGAGACGTCTACAGACGTTAAAGTAACCTCTGGCGTGCCACAGGGGAGTGTTATGGGACCATTGCTTTTCACAATATATATAAATGACCTAGTAGATAGTGTCGGAAGTTCCATGCGGCTTTTCGCGGATGATGCTGTAGTATACAGAGAAGTTGCAGCATTAGAAAATTGTAGCGAAATGCAGGAAGATCTGCAGCGGATAGGCACTTGGTGCAGGGAGTGGCAACTGTCCCTTAACATAGACAAATGTAATGTATTGCGAATACACAGAAAGAAGGATACTTTATTGTATGATTATATGATAGCGGAACAAACACTGGTAGCAGTTACTTCTGTAAAATATCTGGGAGTATGCGTGCGGAACGATTTGAAGTGGAATGATCATATAAAATTAATTGTTGGTAAGGCGGGTACCAGGCCGAGATTCATTGGGAGAGTGCTTAGAAAATGTAGTCCATCAACAAAGGAGGTGGCTTACAAAACACTCGTTCGACCTATACTTGAGTATTGCTCATCAGTGTGGGATCCGTACCAGATCGGGTTGACGGAGGAGATAGAGAAGATCCAAAGAAGAGCGGCGCGTTTCGTCACAGGGTTATTTGGTAACCGTGATAGCGTTACGGAGATGTTTAATACACTCAAGTGGCAGACTTTGCAAGAGAGGCGCTCTGCATCGCGATGTAGCTTGCTCGCCAGGTTTCGAGAGGGTGCGTTTCTGGATGAGGTATCGAATATATTGCTTCCCCCTACTTATACCTCCCGAGGAGATCACGAATGTAAAATTAGAGAGATTAGAGCGCGCACGGAGGCTTTCAGACAGTCGTTCTTCCCGCGAACCATACGCGACTGGAACAGGAAAGGGAGGTAATGACAGTGGCACGTAGGGTGCCCTCCGCCACACACCGTTGGGTGGCTTGCGGAGTATAAATGTAGATGTAGATGTAGATGAACGGCAAATCGCTTGTCTTTCCATGCAAATTATTGGGATATGTGATGTCTGCCTCAAGCACATACTCTACGTCAGAATCGGCCGTAAGACCCATTATTTTTCCACCTAATCCCTTCAATTCGTCTTCCGGCACCCATCGAAACCCACTAACTGGCAGTGACTGCATCACGGCGTGCCCGTATAATTTGTTCACATCTAAGTACATAATGTAACTTGAATCAAGGGATGCATTAAACCCGACACCAATCCCTGAGTTATTTGCCTTGGTATGCCTGTGGATGCATTGGCGAAGTCCCCCATGTATCCCGCACTCAAAAAGTAGAAGCATTGCAGCATCAGTCAAAAGTTCGATGCCGCGCCCCGTTTCTTTGAGCCTAGCGTCCCAGAACAACCCAGGTGCCGTGTAATAAAAGGCAGGGTCCAGAGAGTACATGGCCATACATAAAATCAAGAACTTTTCGAAAACATCTGCAAGCAAATGCACGTGTGTGTCCATGTGTAGTCTTGCATATTCTCCCAAATTGGGTATGTTGAATCCCCGCCAGACATTCACAGAATTCTCATAATCTTCTGTAGCTATGGCATTACCTGTGAGGGTACTGGTAAATGCAGATATGTTGGGAAGCCTGGTTTCATAGAGTTTCGCCATACTATCAACATACTCGTATCGGAAAACTCCTTTCCTAGTCACAAGTAGGAACTTTTCCTCATCAGGAAATGCAGATCGAATGATATGCATATCATTCTGAGGTAGAGTTTCAACGAGTTTCTGGAGTGAAGTCTGCTTTAAACGTAAAGAATCAAGGAAGCAGAGCGTAATTTTGACGTCACACGTTTTGAGAAAGAGATGTACTTCTCAACACTTTCAGGCAAGACACTGACCTGATCTTTCTTCATACCGAAATTAGCCAAATGCTCAACCAGAAAATGAGCGTCATACCCATTCAAATTATGAAAAAAGACAGGTATGCGCCGTGATAACTTGTACTTCAAATTGCATGCGTTATGAACTGCACCGTGGAACTTGTCTGTAAGATGGCAATGATCTCTATGGGGACTTTCTGCTTGTCTATCTAACGACAGCCCCAAGTATGATAATTAACCGCCTTTTCATACAATTCATTATCCTCCCTTGATTTGGTCATGGTAATGTTGGTGCTGTAGAGCTTATCAACTTAACATGCAAGTTTTTCAAGCTCAGTGGGAAGCCAAACCGCAGGATCATCCCCGACATGAGACTCATAGCGGTTAAGTATAGAATCATACCCACGTCATACAACTTGGAACGCTGCCACGTAAGGTTCGTGTTTTTGTATGAAGGTTGTATATGAGGCTAAGGGGTTCTCTTCACAGCGAGTAATAGGAGCCAGTAGGCATTCAAAGTCAGCGTACACTACAAACGGACATCGCTGCTGGTGGTAAGCATTTTTAAATTGAGTGAAGTTATTTTCCTCTGTGGGCGTAATACCACGTACAGGGTTCTCGGATGCACAGTCTAATAGATGTATCACTAATAACTCGTGTGAGGAAAAATAATTCAGACACCTTAAGCAAATATGCTTTTTATGTTCTTTCTTTGACAATTGACTGAAAAGGAATTGGGACATGTATTTGATCCACACATAGTGATAATTATCATCTTCAGAGAAGAGCAGCATGTTTACATGCTGATTACGCTCACCTGCAAATTTTGAGAAATGGGGGGGGGGGGGTCCAACTACCATATGCTTGTCTTGCTCATCTGACTTGTCGTTATTCTTCTTCAGGCCATAAAATGAACCGATATTTCGGTATTCTGCGCCTCAAATTTAGCTATGTCCTGAATCTTGACGGGGAACCCGATACCATTGTTATAATATGTCTTATTTTCACGGACTTTGTAACTGTTCAGATGCTGTGGATCTTTCTTGTAATTTCTCTCACAAGCCAGGATTGACCATGCTAAACAAGGATAATCACTTATATTTGCGACATTATTGCATGCCTTCTTGTTGTAATGCATACGTGCATTCCCTTCATGTGTTTATGCTAATTGTTACGCGCATTTATGCGATCAGGTTTGCTCAGTAACAGCCAGGCTACATGTACATCTGATAATTATGCGTCAGCAAGGAGCATTAACGATAACATCATAGGAGGCAATGTTGTGCAACCTTAGCAGGGACAAGATCTGACCATTCGGGAGTAGGAACTTACACTTGGAGACAGTGTTCCGAGACAAACTTCCGTCACAATGTCCGCAAACGTGACGTCAGATTCGCCTGGCAACAGCGATCTAAACGCCCATTGGCTGAGATTTTTGATATATATGCGTAGGAGACGAGTGTAGTATCGCTATTGGCTGAGGGAGAAAGGTGGGGTCTCTTTTGAGCAACGGGAAGACAGGACGAGTTAGTAGCTAGGCGTCACTCAAAAATGCACGGTCGAGTAACTGGAGGCGGCTCCTAAAGAACGGTCGTGAGATAATATAGCAGTGATAAACAAAATATAAAGTTAAAACGAAGGTATTAATTATCAGTGAACGCAGTATCTATAACGAGCATTTAAAATGATATATGTGTTGTAAAGGTTTGAGTATAAAGGGGTGGCCAAGAGTCACCATGTTGGAAAGTGTGTGATGTGTGTTTCAAAGGATTCTTCATTAAAACGAGTAAATTACAAAACGTTGTTAACATTTAACAACTGCCATCCCAACACACCCCATTTCAGCAGGATCACAAACCAACATTGAAGCTGGCGCCTGAGCGCTACTACTGTGCGACGAGGGACAACCGAAGCAGCAAGACACCAGGTTAGTTATACAGAAACCAGAGGAGTAAGGCAGAGTCGCTTCCTTCTCGCTACAGTGCCACAGGGGGCATTGTATTGTTAGCTATATCTTTAGGGAGTTTGATATAGCTTGACCCTCAATTTACTGGATCATAGAAATGTATATGGATGTCAAGGTGTGGTATATAGCTGAGCATCTTAGTGGACCCTCGAACCTCCATCTTAGAAAATTGGGCCATAATAACACTCACGGTGGATTCATGATACCACTCAGCAATAGATGTGCTCCGAGAAATAAGGCCATTATCACCCCATATATAGTGCAGAGTTGTAGCCTCTGCATCACCAGGATGTTTAGGTGGGAGATTCAGCTGGCAGCAGAATACTGCGCTGCATTTAATGACATTAAATCTCGTATCGTCTAGGACTTTGAGGATCTCGGTCTCCAAGACAAGGAGGCATGCTTCTAAAAACCCGACAGGGTCGCAATACCTCCCTCCTGGATTCTCAATCCTAGTGAATGAGATGCACCCCTCAAAAGCCCTAGAAACTGCTGAGTGTTCTAGAGGGTTCATTATACCGTTATTCTCACGTCCTTCACTATCAGTAGGATGGGGGAGAGCACTACTGCTAGCCATAGAATAATCAATATTAGTATTACTAATGCTACAACTAGGGGTCCATTCTGTCGATGACGGGGCTGGTGACGGAGCAAGTGCTGCAGGGAGGGGTATGCACCAAGGTGCAGGTTCGCTGACGGCGGGGGAAAACTGTCTGAGGATGCGGTGATGGCTAGTAGGAACAACTGGGCTGTGGTGATAGTTCACAGGGTCTGGTGTTCCCATTACCGACCTGGAAAGTGGGAGACAGATGCCATTCTTCTTCTTCTTCTTCTGCCTGTTGAGTTGCCCATGGGCGCCAGAAGGCTTGCGGTGGTGCATTGGCAGGTGCTGCAGCCACAGCTGCCGCCTCTCCCACAGCCGTGGGCAGCGTTATACATGGCTCTGCACGTCTCTGGGGAGTGTGGCCTATTCTCGCCCCGCAACCACCACACTAGCTATTCGGTGTACTTCGTGTGATATCCCTCTAACATACAAAAAAATAAGTTTAGTTATCTAGATTAAAAATAATAATAATAAGAATAAATGATCTTAATTATTTGTTGTAATGATAGAGTTCGAAAATATTCACCTTCTCCACTCTGGCTCCATGACTTGAGCAACTCAAGAGCATATTCACTGAGGTCTCCCATCCACTCCGTTATCTCCTCCTCCTCATCTAAAAGAGTCAGATGGTCACGCCTTTCGGATTCTTCTTCCTCTGCAGCGGCCGCCATCTGATGAACCCAATCAGGGATTTCACCTCCGTCTTGGTCTGAGTGCATAGCACCCTCAGCGACTCTCTTCCTATCCATAGAATCATCTAGAAAGAAAAGAAAAGAAAATGTCTCACACAACTCAATGTGTGCACTTAGAACACTTCTATATATTACACGAAATTATGTTATCTAACAACTATATTTTACAAATGTACTTACATTCTCGAAGTGTTTCAGCCTTCTCAACCTCTAGCAGATGGGCCAGCTCCGCCAGCATGCGAGGGATGAATTGTACAAAGACGGAAAAGACTGACTATAATATCCAGTACGGAATAAAATTTCTATAGCATACAGACATTGAACACACAGACACAATCCGTTAAAGGACACACCAGTCTGTGAACTGTGGTCCAAACAGATATTTGAACACAGAAAACATTTGACACAACACAGACACAATCCGTTAATGGACATAACAGTCTGTGGACTGATGCCGAAACATATATTTGAACACAGACACAATCTGTTAAAGGACACACCAGTCTATGGACTGTGGTCCAAACAGATATTTGAACACAGAAAACATTTGACACAACACATAACACCGACACAATCCGTTAAAGGACACAACAGTCGGTGGACTTGGTACAAACAGATATTTGAACACAGAAAACATTTGGTGCAACACATAATACAGATACAATCCGTTAAAGGGCACAACTGTCTGTGTACTGTGGCTGAAAGAGATACCTGAACACAGAAAACGTTTGGTACAACACATAACACAGACACAATCCATTAAAAGACACACCAGTGTGTGGACTGTGGTCCAAACAGTTATCTGAACACAGAAAACACTTGGCACAACACATAACACAGACACAAACCGTTAAAGCACTGTCTGTGTACTGTGGTCCAAACGGATATTTTAAGTCAGAAAAAGTACTTACCAGGTAATTGATCTTCATCTCCTCGGAGGAGCTTTTCACTGCTGCTGCTGTCGCTGCTGCTGCTGCTGGTACACTTCATGTTGATTGAAGTACAATCGATAGACCTCGAAGGAACAAGCTGTGGAACTCTGAGAAACTCTGAGAAGCACAGAAGCAGAATGAGGGCGAGTTTGGTTGTGGCTTGACTTATACAAATTCTATGATGTCGAATCACGTCACTGATGCAGTATCCAGTAGGATCGCTGCATTCTAGGGATGGGGTGGGTCGTGCTACGTCATGAATGAATGATGAACGAGAAAGCAAACATTAAGTATTTGTGGGACACTATAGAATTTCAGAGAGTTCGACTTGGTTCTTATTTTTACATGCACGATGCGTCAGCTACACGTCGCACATGTTCCATTAGAATTGCTAGTATATTTCTAGAACACAGCCTGTGATGTTACTATGCACACGCAGGCTAGTTGCTGTGACGTCAGTATGCACATGCTGGCTAGACGCTGTGATGTCAGTAGGCGCATGGGAGAGAGAAAGCAGTTGAACAGATGAGAGGGATGATAGTGCTCTCTGGTGGTGGTGGTAGTGTGTACTAGGTCCAGACCTCATGGTGAAGACACTGTTTCCCGCCATCTTGGATAATGTTTCAAATGGTTCAAATGGCTCTGAGCACTATGGGACTTAACATCTGTGGTCATCAGTCCCTTAGAACTTACAACTACTTAAACCTAACTGACCTAAGGACATCACACAAATCCATGCCCAAGGCAGGATTCGAACCTGCGACCGTAGCGGTCACGCGGTTCCAGACTGAAGCACCTAGAACCGCACGGCCACACTGGCCGGCTTTGGATAATGGTACTTGTATCATCAGCTGACATCACAGCAGCCATCTAGCATTACATCACGGATGAGAGCGTCATCTGGCAGCAGTACTGTGTACTAGGTCAGTTGGAGTCTTGATCTTGTGGTGAACACACTGGATGGGTATACTGCATCAAAGTGTCTAAATTAAGACTGGTGCATGCAAAATAATAAAGAATTGTGTATAGCACAGGCTGAGTTCTATTCCCGCCATTTCCTAGGAGGAGATGGCGGTCGGATGACTAAGGTTAGTGGAAGTAGCCCTTTCATTCCCGCCATTTCTTTGGGTTAGTGCAGACACCCCAACTGACCTATTTTTCTGCCAAAATTCAAACTTCCCGCTAGTTCGTAGGACGAGGTGGTGGTCGGATGACTTAGGTTAGTGGAGGTAGTCCAAGTGACCTATGTTCCTGCCATTTTCTTAGGTTAGTAGAGGTAACCATGGTGTATTGCATTATTCAGATGGAATTTGAACCTCCCGCCATTTTCTGGGGTAGGCGGTTAGGTTAGTGGAGGTAGCCCAATTGACCTATCTTCCCACCAAAATCCGACACCTTGAATGACTTCATGTGCTGTTGCAAAGTCTACATGCCGCCATCTTGGATGACGTCATCGCCACCATCTTGGATACATCTGGCAACAATGCAGAGTGCGCCAGAACAGCCCTTGTCCCAATACTCTCAGGTACACAATTCAAGAGTGTATAAAATCAGTTGTGATACATGTCTCGTTTATTATGTAAGACAAACTCTAAGGTATTTTAGTGTCAGGTACAAGGATCATTTGTTGGGAGAAAGAGGCACTAATACACACAATTCCACTTTTTCTGATCATCTGCTAATTTCTGGACAGGAACCGAAACATGTTGAAGAAATTTACATTTTAAATAAAGAAAGGAATTGTCATAGACTCGATGAGCTGGAAGAGCTGGAGATTTTCAAGCATGTTCTAAGAATAATGGCCTCATCCTCAATGAACAGTTAAAACTACACCACAAAAAAATTTCTATGCTTTCAGTCCACTGTTAGCGGAATTTTGATTCCTCTTTTTGTTGTGTCGATTCCCTAAGGTCTCGACACAATGAGTGGCTAGGTGCACGCGAAACTAACGCAGACAGGCGTAAATTCTGAAACAGGAGACTGGATGAAAACTATAAAGAAAAGAAGAGAGATTTTAATATACTTAACTTTAATGTAGTCTTGTTCTTGTTGAAATACATCTCTTGCATAGTAGTAAGCAATTAGCAATGATACACATGGCGCCTTGCTAGGTAGTAGCGATGGACTAGCTGAAGGCTATTTAATCTGTCTCTCGGCAAATGAGAGGAATACTTGATAGGTCTAGTCGCAAGCTATGTCGTCCGTACAACTGGGGCGAGGTCATGTCCGTGTCTTGTGACCTGCCATGTGGTGGCGCTAGGATTGCGAGTACACAGTGGCGACACGCGGGTCCGACATGTACTACAGGACCGCGGCCGATTTAAGTTACCACCTAGCAAGTGTGGTGTCTAGCGGTGACACCACATTCCTCCCCCGCAAATCGGCGAACGGTCGTGAGATAAGGCTTCCGCCCGCCGTGGGGAGGACCCCATGTTGACGTATGCGATGAGGTGGGGAGCCTAACAACAGGCGAGGCTGTGCCACCCGCACCCGGCCATTCGGTCCGAGGGGAGCTAGGAAACGCCTGCAAACCTAGTCCAGGGTGCACGTCAACATGAGGTGTTTGCGCACGGAATGATATAGAAGGGTCGACCTCCATGTGGTCGGAGCACCCGACGGGCGAAGACGACATCTGGTCCGGAGCGGGCAAGAAGTCCATGGCGGAGGACGGCTGGTCACGGGAAGCGAGCGGCGGCGCGTGACCCAGGGAGGCGCCATGCGGTTGCAGCGAAGCGTCCTCTGCGGGCGGCGCCGGCGGCGGCTGCGGCGGCGCGACGCCATGAGGCAAAACGGAAGGCATCGTCGGTAACACCTGGGGATGAGGCGAGCCAGTAGATGGGTCCCCAGGGCGCTGACCTGACGGCACCGTCGCTGAAAGCAGACGGGGAGCGGCAGAACCCAGGCGACGACAGAGGCGCAGCTGATTGAGATGCCGACGCACCTCACCAGAGGCCCCCAAAACCAAATACATCGCGCGGCCGAGGCAGCGAAGAATGCGCCCTGCGAGCCAACGCTGTGAACCGCGATAGTTGCGATAATAGACAACGTCGCCAGGAGCAAAAGCAGGAGTCTGCCGCTGCACAGGAACCTGATGTGGCGGATGCAGCAAAGACATCAGAGTTCGATGAGGACGACCATGGAGCAAGTCAGCCGGCGAGCGACCATCGCGGGGCTGAGAGCGATATGAGGACAAAAAGAGCCACAAAGCGTCCTCCCGAGAATGCGACTCTTTCAACTTCAACATCTGTGACTTGAAAGTCCGGACCAATCGTTCCGCGGCACCGTTTGACTGAGGCGAAAACGGCGCGGATGTCAGATGTTGAATACCATTGGCCTTGCAGAACGACTGAAATTCTGCGGACATGAATTGTGGGCCATTGTCGGAAACAATAGTCTGCGGAAGACCTTCAATGCAAAAGATAGCAGACAAGGCTTGGATGGTGGCAGAAGACGTCGTGGAAGACATCCGGACAACAAAAGGAAAATTACTGAAAGCATCGACCACAACCAACCATCGAGCATTCCAGAATGGACCAGCAAAATCGATGTGCAAGCGTTGCCAAGGGGAAGTGGCTTTCGGCCATGCAAAGAATTTCCGCGGCGGTGCGGATTGTTGTTCGGCACACGCCACGCAAGAGGAGCACTTATTTGTAATCGCAGCATCGATTCCGAACCAAGTACAGTGCTGTCGAGCAAGTTGTTTCGTTCGCACTATACCCCAATGTCCTTGGGGAAGAAGCCGTAAGACAGAGGACTGTAACGAACGTGGGACGACGACTCGGGATTGATCATTATCGGAACGCAACAACAAAACACCACGTCGTACAAAAAGTCTCTCCTTGTGAGCAAAAAAACGGCGAACCAAAGGATCCTCGATCCGTGACTTTGACAAGGGCCATTGCGTAGCAACAAAACGCTAAACGGAAGCAAGGACAGGGTCAGCAGCTGTGGCAGTAGCTACACGACGAAAATCAATCGGAAACGATGCGACCACGTCATCGGCTTCCGAATCAATGAACATGCAAGCAAGTTCGGAAGAATCGAAGGCTTTATCCTCAGCAACAGGCAAACGGGACAACGCATCAGCGTTGCCGTGCTTAGCAGTGGACCGATACAAGATATCGTAGCGGTACTGCGAGAGAAAAAGTGACCAGCGAATGAAGTTCTGCGCTGTACGTGGAGGTACAGGCTTGTTCGGATGAAAAAGCGATGTCAAAGGCTTGTGGTCCGTGATGATTGTAAAGTGACGACCATACAAGAAGTCATGGAACTTTGTTACACCAAACACAAGAGCCAAAGCTTCCTTCTCTATTTGGGAATAATTTCTTTGCGCAGATGAGAGCAATTTTGACGCAAAGGCAATAGGGCGATCATGCGAACCATCTTTGTGCGCAAGCACAGCACCGATCCCGAAATCCGATGCATCTACCATCAACAAAATGGGTTTTCGGGGATCGAATGGCGTAAGGCAAGTATTTGAAAGTAACGCCGATTTCAACTGGCGAAAGGCGCGTTCGCATTCCGTCGTCCAGACGAACGGAACACCTTGACGGCGTAATCGATGAAGCGGAGCGGAAATGGAAGAAGCATTGCGCACAAACCTCTGATAATAATTTACCTTACCCAGCACACTCTGTAGCTGTTTTAAGTTCTGCGGTGACGGCAAGTCCTGAATGGCACGAAGGTGCTCTGGACTCGGATGTATACCTTGGGCATTTATGACATGCCCCAGGTACGGTAAGTCACGAGCAAAAAACACACATTTGTCCTTCCTCAAGCGAAGACCATTTTGTCGCAATACCTGAAATAATGTTCGGAGATTCTGCAAATGTTCGGCTTCTGTCTTTCCTGAGATCACAATATCGTCCAGATAGTTCGCAGCAGTAGGGACCGACGCACAAATAGTTTGTAAATATTGCTGAAATAAAGCAGGGGCGGATGCACACCCGAATGGCAGTCTTTTGAAGCGATACAAGCCAAGATGCGTGTTTACCACTAAGACGCGCTGGGATTCTTCGTCCACAGGTATCTGCAAGTACGCATCTGCTAGGTCCAATTTTGAAAAATATTTTCCCGGGCACAGTTTGTCAAAAAGATCTTCCGGGCGGGGCAAAGGAAAAGTGGCAGTCACAAGGTGTGGATTCACAGTTGCCTTGAAGTCCACGCAAAGTCTCAGTTTTCCGGAAGGTTTTGGCAAAATGACTAAGGGTGAGGCCCAGAGAGAAGCCTGCACACGTTCAATTACACCTTGAGATTCTAATTCGGCTAATGTCTTTGCGACCTCATCACGCAAAGCGTGGGGAACCTTGCGCGCTCTGAAAAATTTCGGTTGCGCGTTATCTTTCAGTTCCAAATGCGCTTCATAGTTCTTAGCGCAACCAAGGCCCGGTGCAAAAATGTCTGCAAATTCTTCACAAAGACTAGAAACACTGGCGGAAGGCACAGTCTGATTCACTGATAGGACCTGATTTACTATAGACAAATTAAACAATTGAAACAAATCTAAACCAAACAAGTTCACTGCACTAGAGGAACGAAGAACATAAAATGACACAAGTTTTGTCTGTCCCTTGTATGTTGCAAGAAGGCTGCACTGTCCTAACACAGGTATATGCTGTCCTGAGTAACTAGTTAACGTAACATTTGCTGCACGCAATGGCGGGGCGCCCAGTTGTTTGTACGTGTCGTGATTGAGCAATGAAACTGCAGCTCCGGTATCGAGCTGGAATGGTATCACTTTTCCTGCAAAGTCTAAGTCCACAAAAAGTTTATTGTCTTGTTGACGACAAGAGCGACTGTCTCGTGCAATTTGAACTGATACAGGTCCAGAAGCACTTGCAACTCTACGGGATTTCCGGCGACGTCGACGCACACGTTGGGTGGGACGAACACAGTCACTGTTAGCTAAAGTGTCACTGGACGGGTGGGAATGAACTACATTAATGTCCATGGGCGAAGGTCCACGAGCCTGATTGTCCTGGGTTCGATTCCGGCGCGAAGCAAAGGGCCTGGAATTTGCGTGATTGTCTGACCTAAGCTTTTTCTGGCAAACACTTTGTACATGTCCTTTCTTTTGACAGTAAAAGCAAATAGCTTGGCGTGACGGGCAATTTTCACGCGAATGTCTAGTGGCACACCGCGGGCAAGATTTCACTGCATTTGCTTGCTTACGCGGCGCACGTGGTTGCAAGCTAGGCGGCCGCAGCGAAGTCGGGCGCGAGGGCCGCTTAGCGTCCCGTGCAGCGGGCCGGGCGGGCCGATTAATGTGACACACTGCTGGCGAAGTTTCAAATGATTCCTGAGCAAAGTCAAGTGTGTCTTGCCTGTCCAATATGTCTATCACTTGTTGCAGGGAGGGATTAACTAGCTTCAAAATCTGTTCCCTTATGCGAACATCAGAAACGTTCTGTGCAATTGCATCACGCACCATAGTATCTGAATATGGGAGGCCACATTCACAGGCAAACGCGCAGTCTCTAGTAAGGCCTTGCAAAGTTGCTACCCACTCCCTATTAGTCTGACCGGCCGTACGTTTTGTACGAAAAAACGTATACCGTTTTGCAACAACATTAACTGTTTCTTTGAAATAGGCATCTAAAGCCGACAAAATTTCCTCGTAGGTCAGAGTTGCTACGTCGCGTCGGGGAAACAATTTCACTATCACACGGTAGGTAGACACACCGACACAAGAAAGCAAAAACGGCTGCCGCTCTTTACCTTGAATTCCATAAGCAGTGAGGTGGAAGTTGAACTGATCGGCCCACTCAGTCCAGCTCTCGTTATGGGCCTCAAAGGGCCTAAATGGCGGTGCGACAGCGTTGTGTGGCTGCGGTAGCGAAGAAGCGGCTGCCGCCGCATCGGTTTGCAGCGCACGTTGACCCTGGACGAGCTGTCCAAGGGCTTCCAATAACGCCTGCGTCTGCTGATTCTGCAAGCGAAAAAATTCGGACAGTACATCTGGAGAATGCGGCGAAGCCATGACACAAGCAAATTAGAGAAAGTATAACACAAAGACTGCAACGTGGGCGCGGCATCACTCCTCGGCGCCAAAATATTGTTGTGTCGATTCCCTAAGGTCTCGACACAATGAGTGGCTAGGTGCACGCGAAACTAACGCAGACAGGCGTAAATTCTGAAACAGGAGACTGGATGAAAACTATAAAGAAAAGAAGAGAGATTTTAATATACTTAACTTTAATGTAGTCTTGTTCTTGTTGAAATACATCTCTTGCATAGTAGTAAGCAATTAGCAATGATACACATGGCGCCTTGCTAGGTAGTAGCGATGGACTAGCTGAAGGCTATTTAATCTGTCTCTCGGCAAATGAGAGGAATACTTGATAGGTCTAGTCGCAAGCTATGTCGTCCGTACAACTGGGGCGAGGTCATGTCCGTGTCTTGTGACCTGCCATGTGGTGGCGCTAGGATTGCGAGTACACAGTGGCGACACGCGGGTCCGACATGTACTACAGGACCGCGGCCGATTTAAGTTACCACCTAGCAAGTGTGGTGTCTAGCGGTGACACCACACTTTTTACGCTATATTTTCCCTGCTTCTGGTTTCGAAACATTATTCTCTTCTAATCTTATAAATATGGGCTGCTGAAGTTACCTTCATTCAAATATTTTCTGGATTGTACAGCTGTTTGTAATTTTTTATGTCTTTCTGTCCTTTATGTAACAGTAATTTCTGTCAAGCATAAGAGATGGCTCTATTGCAGTTAATCTGCTTGACTACTGTGTATTTTCAAAAAGACATTAAGTTCTCTTTATATTTTGTTTTTAAAATTAACTGTTGCTTTTTCAATTATTTCTGTTGTAATGTTTCAAATGGGCACATGTTACTGGCCGCGCCTGACAGGCGGCGAAACTTGTACCTTTTCGTGGCAGCAGTGTAAGCCACTGGGCCGATTAGTCGGATGTTCTTCCCAGCTGGGAACACGTGGCAAAGGCTAGAACATTTTATTTACTTTTGACTTGAACATAGCTGCTCCAAATTCTGGCTATTGCTTTTTAGCAATGTAATTTTACGTAAGTAACCTTTGTGCATCATGAAAATTGTCATCTTGGTTAATGTGTTTACTGTCATACCTGATTTTCTATGTAATATTTTGTAGGATTTAGCAACATTTAATTCTGATAAAGACACCTCTAGTAGGTGTCGAAACCTAGGTCAATGTACCTACCGTTTATGTGCACCCAGTTGGCTGTTTAATCCTATGTTGAAACTAGTACATGGTTGCTGAGTGACAGCCATGTTCAAAACGGTATTAATAATTTACTAAGTAGTGATCGGGACTATCACCATCAGCTGCTGTAAAGAACAATTGTTTCAAATTGTGTACATTTAATGTTATGACTTAAATGACTACACAGAACATACAAGGGTCAAATACTCATCACCGGAGAAGGAGAGGATACATGGAAATGAGCGTGTGATAATCGGGGATCTTCAGAGGGGAATACTGGAAATGTTCCGACAAAACGGAGTGAGCAAACAAAAATTGTGTTAACTGACAGCTAACAGAAAACTGAAGTGTTGGTGATGATTGCATCGGAAGGTTAATGAGTATAGAGAAATAGAGCACCAAAGACTAAAACCATGGCCGAAAGGTCACCACACAGTCACTGATTGATCAGTCTGAACCAGTGTGGCTACCATCCCGTACGAATTTCGTACGCCATGGCTGCGACACTTACGTCATCTGCGCGAGACAAGGCGCGGTGAGGAGGCTGACAGGAAATTTTTGGAATTTTGTAGTAAGTTCCTATGGGACCAGACTGCTGAGGTCATCGAAAAATGGTTCAAATGGCTCTGAGCACTATGGGACTCAACATCTTAGGTCATAAGTCCCCTAGAACTTAGAACTACTTAAACCTAACTAACCTAAGGACATCACACACACCCATACCCGAGGCAGGATTCGAACCTGCGACCGTAGCAGCCTCCCGGTTCCGGACTGCAGCGCCAGAACCGCACGGCCACCGCGGCCGGCGCTGAGGTCATCGGTCCCTAGGCTTACACATTACGTAATCTAACTTAAACTAACTTACGCTAATCCTGTCACGGACTACACGGCCCCTCCCGCCGGAGGTTCGAGTCCTCCCTCGGGCATGGGTGTGTGTGTTGTTCTTAGTATAAGTTAGTTTAAGTAGTGTGTAAGTCTAGGGACCGATGACCTAAGCAGTTTGGTCCCTTCGGAATTCACACACATTTGAACTTACAATTTTGGTAAACATTTTTGGGATACAGTGATCAATAGATTATTATATTTTAACTAAAGTTCAGTCTTGATCACAACACTTATGTCTCAATAACATAGGTGACCGGTTTCGGTTACATTTATATAACCATCTTCAGACCAGTGAATTAATTTTAGAAAATACTAGAAACCAATCTTTAAAAAAATGAGAAGTGTATAATGACGACAACATTTTAACAAGATAAAATAAAACTTATTATACCCATGGTTTCTAGTATTTTCTAAAATTCACAGGTCTGAAGATGGTTATATAAATATAACCGAAACCGGTCACCTATGTTATTGAGACATAAGTGTTGTGATCAAGACTGAACTTCAGTTAAAATATAATTTGAACTTACGCTAAAGACAACACGCACACCCATGCCCGAAGGAGGACACGAATTTCCGACGGGAGGAGCTGCGCGAACCGTGACAAGGCGCCTCTGACCGCGCAGTTACCCCGCTCGGTGGCAGACTGTCGGATGCTGTCATGGCGCGGCCAGTATGCTCGTGAAGAAGACTATTTTCTGCGCCTCTCAACGACCAAGTCCGTATGGTATGGCTCCCGACGAACAAATGCTTCCTATAGCTCAAAAATGTTCAAATGTGTGTGAAATCTTATGGGACTTAAATGCTAAGGTCATCAGTCCCTAAGCTTACACACTACTTAACCTAAATTATCCTAAGGACAAACACGCACACCCATGCCCGAGGGAGGACTCGAACCTCCGCCGGAACCAGCCGCACAGTCCATGACTGCAGCGCCTTAAACCGCTCGGCTAATCCCACGCGGCGCTTCATATAGCTCTCTGCGAGGAAGTGTCTCCTGCTCCTGTCTGGTGTGAGTCCGCCAAAACGGCGATTTTGGCCAATCTGAGACCGCGTACTTTATTTCGCCAATCCGAAACCTCCTATCAATCTTGTTCTGTAACGTTCGGCGTCGATTCTTTTGGAAGATTCCGAATACCAACTTATCTGATCTCTTTCCAGCAACATGCCAGTGCTGCCCTAATAAGGCACATTGCCGTTCTCAAAGATTCCGAGTTCGCACATATCAAACAGCGTCCCTCCAAAAACTTTTGTTAACTTTGTTCTCTCCTTCTTTACTCTCAAGCCGTCAGCGGTCCTCGTCATTAGAAAAAGGACTCACTTGTGGAGGCGCCCCGTGGTTACTGCACAGTATTGCGATGTTATCGCACGGGATACGGCCTAAGCATGGGTAGTCTGTCGTTCTGAGAAACCAATGTATATTGGCCATCTGGCGAGAACAGGGGTCGGGTTCGTTGAATCCAGCACGCAAATGCATACTTCCCCGAGGGTGGCTAATTCTGCCAAAAGAGCGCCTTCCTCTCTGCGCGGTGAATGTGACAGTGGGCGGACGCTCACAGAATTGAGGTGGCCGGTGCTCCCTCCCCCCATTTCCGCCCCAGTGTGTGTATAGGCAGCCGCCTCGGCTGCTGAACGCAGGCCATGGCGAGCAGAAATTGTAAGGGTCATGTTTTCACTCTCCGCTAACTACTAGAATGAATTAAACATGCACTTTCGAACTAAGAGAAATTAAAGAAAATCGTCTACAATCATCTTCCACTCTAACGGATAATAACGCTCTTTTGCATATACATCGGAATTTATTGATTATTTAGACCTAACTTGCCGATGGATTAAGTGCATAATGTGAAAATGGTAATGAAACACGACTCAGCGTCCAGAAAAAAACAGCACAATACCCCCTTAGTCCTAAGAAAGCATTTACGATAGTAGCTTTAAGTGTCAAAGAAAAGGCCGTAAATTTTTTGGTTAAGAGAAAGGGGGAAGAAAACGCTTGAAGTTAAGCAGTGTGCAAAGCCGGTTCCGTTTCGTAAAATCTGAACGTGAATTGTATAAATAGAACAAAGATTTACGTAAAGTACAAAATACACGCCAAAATGAAACTCGCAAAATTGTGAAAGAAAAACTGTTCGAAAGATTTAAAACTGCTCATGAGAGTCAATGCGTAATTACGAAGGGAGGTCTACGTGACTAGGCCCTCTGAATTTCAAGTGAGATTAACTGTACTGATTTCCATGTAGGAAGTTATACTGGAAAGGCAGCCGGAAAATTACGAAGTTTATTTCAAATTAGAAGTTTATTTCAAATTAACGTGTTGCAGAGATGTGATTAGTAGGGAATACCATAAAGGCTAACGTGAAGACGAAGCTTGTTGCTATCCCATAAAATGCAACGTATAAAGCTAATCAGTCAAGTTCTGTACAAGAACTACGTGCAAACCGCACATTATCATTTCGAGCTAAAGAAAGACAAAGTCATTTGTGCAGCAATGAATGCTATGGCACTTTCGTATACAACAATGCCATTGATAGGTATCAATGGATTACTGTTTCCGCAGCTTTATACCTGTCTTCAGAAACCTCAAGGCAAATTGGGGCAAACATTTAAGAAAAGCACTGTTTAGCTGAAAATTCATGTAATCGACATACCAGAAAAATCTGGAAAAATGGAAGAGAATAAATTTCAGTATTACATCCGAAACGTCTTCCTACCAGTTGTAGCAAAAATTCACTGCTTTTGTTGCACGCCTGGCCTGCACATAACAACATGTCTGTATTTACGACGACGAAAAGATTCAGCGTCTCGACAAAGAAGTTTTTCAAAACCTTAAAGCATTTTCAGAAAATTGTTGGACAATATAATATCTGATTGCTCTTCGTAATTTTCAGGTTTATCAGTGAAATAGTATTGTTAAACTGCAGTCATCTGCCCAAAGTTTGCACCATCAGGTCTTACGAATTGTGCCTGGTACGCAGTACAATATGCAGAACAACGGCCACGACAATTCCTTACTCCATCCCAAGTCTGTCTAAACAAAACTAGTAATTACTGAGACGTGCCTAAATGCATTAATTTTTCTTTTATCAAGTGTACCTAGTGTAAAGAAAATGTTTGTTTTCGTCATCCAATGACAACATCACATTTTTGTGACGACTGCTTAAAATAATCAAGGAACTGTTTCATTGTAAGTAAAATACACATTATTTAAAAATTATCGTAAAAACTGCGCAACAGATATCGTTATAAAATATTTCTTGTGGACATATTAAAATTCGGACTTACGGAGGTCGTCTGTAATGTAACATGGTACATGGTTTTCATTTTCTTTCCTCTGCTAGTCACTTGTGTAACAAATATACTTGCAACAGTGTAACTGAAAATATGAGCTGCAAGGTATCCAAAAAATTAATGATTTAATGATTTGAGACATTTTTGATACGATTGAAGTTGGCATATGTGCAATTTGGACTTCGCACTACGCGGCGCTATATTCTGTTGTTACGGCTGCGTTTACTTATTCGCCAATTCGCCCGACAGATTGGTAAGGCTGTACAAACCGCAAACCGCTGTTAACAAGCGGTTCTTCGTGCGACAAAAATGAGTAACTTTAACATTTTTTAAAATGATACTTGCAGTGCGCCTTAGCATCTAGAAACTTAACAGTGCAATTCTTTCGGAATATTATTCCTGTATGAAAAACATCAGGCTCAACCGTTTCACTAGAGCTAATTTTAGAGCTAGTGTTGCTTCTCTTGTTCCCCCATTTTTCCCGAATCCAGACTGATCTTCTGAGAGTTAAGTTCAACTTTGTGCTCTATGCGATTTAGGACAGTTGTGGTTATTATTTTAGATAAGTCAACAGCTAGACTTTGAGTGCTATAGTTTTCACGTGTTGGAGATGGGTATCATAACATTTTTCTCAAAATCCGAGGGTAGCTTTCCCTGTTCTTACATACTATATGCATACAGATTTAGAAGTCGAATGTGCTTCCTTCAATTCATTCTGGGCATATACTACAATTATGGTAACGTCGTCGTTAAAGACATGTTGAAGTCTATTTTTCCTCCCATCGTTATCTTCCTGGAATTTTACCCTTGTAGTTGGACGACAGTAGTCATTAATTTTTAATCATCAGCCCGAAAAGTTACGCAATTAATATTTTGTTTGCTCGCAGGTGCACGTGGGCAATCCTGGTACATATTGGAATCACCACAATAAAGTACCGTAGAATATCGTTAGAGGAGCCAGAGGAGCCTAAGAAGAATGTTGCAGCATACTAAGATGGTGGAGTAACGTACGACAATGCGTTTTCAGCGACGGTGGAAATGATGCATCTGTGTCAGGCCAATTCAGCTCATTCGACTATCAGTCTGGATAGGCCTGACAGCTGCAACTTTTTGGTCGTTGTTGAAACCGAATCATTAATGAGAACAGGATACAATGTTTTAAGAGTATGCTAAAAGGGGTGGTATGGGATGATGTATATATACGAGGGTTGGGACTTTAATAGTAGCAACTATTTATTTACAGCTCGTACGAAATAGATACGTGTTTCAAAATTTTACTGACATTCAAAGTAGTCACCAGTATTGTGTATAACCCGTTGCTAGCGATGTGGAAGTCGTAGGACACTCTTAGCAGTGCCAGTTGTGTTGACAGTTCGAGTTGCGCGGTCTATTGCCCGACGAATTTGTAGCAGTTCTGAAGTGAATGCCGTGAAGTGTTTCTTCAGTTTAGAAATCGAGTTGAACTCACGAGGCCTTAATACAGGGGAGGGCAGTATGTGGTATAGCACTTAGCAGCCCCATCAGTCAAACAAATCAGTAACAGCTTGCACTGTACGTGCTTCAGCATTGTCCTGCAAAAAGATGGTCAGGTCCTGCAGAAGGTGTCATCACTTCTGTCTCTATGCTGTTCATTTGTGGAACACAACCTACGACCAGCTTAGAGACAGAAGTGGTGACACTTTCTGCAGGACCTGACCATCATTTTGTAGGACAATGCTGAAGCACGTACAGTGCAAGCTGTTACTGATTTGTTTGACTGATGGGGCTGCTAAGTGCTATACCACATACTGCCCTCCCCTGTCTTAAGGCCTCGTGAGTTCAACTCGATTTCTAAACTGAAGAAACACTTCACGGCATTCACTTCAGAACTGCTACAAATTCGTCGGGCAATAGACCGCGCCGCTCGAACTGACAACACAACTGGCACTGCTAAGAGTATCCTACGACTTCCACGTCGCTGGCTACGGGTTATACACAATGCTGGTCACTACTTTGAAGGTCAGTAAAACTTTGAAACACGTATCTATTTTTAAGAGCTGTAAATAAATGGTTCAAATGGCTCTAAGCACTATGGGACTTAACATCTATGGTCATCAGTCCCCTTGAACTTAGAACTACTTAAACCTAACTAACCTAACGACAGCACACACATCCATGCCCGAGGCAGGATTCGAACTTGCGACCGTAGCAGTAGCGCGGTTACGGACTGAAGCGCCTAGAACCGCTCGGCCACAACGGCCGGCCTACTTTTAACAATCAGTTTCCGAACAAAGCAGCAAATATAGGATTAAATCGGTCAGTTGAAGGAGCAAGACAATATATTAAAAACATCATTCCAAAAAAAATATTAGCAACTAGAAGTAGCTATAGCGTCCTTCACCGAAATTAACGTAATTATAAAAATTCTAAAAAAAAAACGAAAGCTCATGTGAGGTTGATGGAATTTCAAACAGCATTCTGAAAAGTTGTTCCAACTTAATAAGTAATGTCCTCAGTTACAAATGTAATTTCGTATTTTATGCTATTTCTATAGTTTTTAGATATTTTTGCACTGCGATTCTTTATTAAGAATTAAAAATTAAACTCTTCACATAGGGGACAATTTTGTCAGTGCTGGCCGCAATTTACATATATTTGAAGCCCAGCATTGACTTTTACTTTTAGTATTTGACATACCTAATAGGGAAGCGAGTGTGACGACTGTGTGCCATGCCTAAGTGGCTATTTATGCATTTTAAGGTTTCACACTATACCATACTTTTGCTATGATAGAAAATATTTTAAAAATTTTTTATAGATTATTATTCTAGCAAATGTACCGGGATTTTTTGATCGTGGGATGGCCTGAGGATGGTACTGCTTAACAAAACCGGTTGCCAATAGGCAAAATAAAACATAGTGACTATAGATTATAACACATATTTTTTCAGATAATTGAAACATTATGGCTGCCCATCATGTTATGCCCTGTAGAGGCATGACTTTCTCAGTACTAGCGAAATTGCAGAACGCTGCAATAACAATGGATGGTGATAACTAAATCGGAGTAATTAACGTAGTGGGTTTCGATGAACAAATCTAATAGAAGAAATCGGACGTGCGACTACCAACACAATGAGTTCAAATGAGATATCCTTATGAAAATTTTTCACACAACGCTGTTGTAGGCATCCACAAGTTCGCATGATGGTCACAGAAAACGGCTACACTTCTGTATCGCAATTGATCAGAGATTGTAACTTTACAGTACGTGACGGCGTGATATTCTGACGCAGTGGAGTAGGTGGTTCGTAGCGCGCCACATCAGCCGCATTATCTCAATCACCGCAGCTCCGCTGACAAGCCATCTGCAGGCCGCATCCGGTGTCGCCCGCCCTGCTGGTGTTATAGTTTGCCTCCTGAGCGGTAAACACTTCTGCTCCACTGCAAAATACAAGATACACTTTTCTCTGGCTCACAAAATACCCCACTGAGAGAAGTGTCGCAGTGTAAGAGACGCTCGCCTCCTATTCGGGAGGAATGGGGTTCGAATTCCAGTCCAGCCATTGTGATTCACCATTTCTGTTGTTTCCCTATAAGATGCCCGGCGAATGACATGATGAAGCTGTGAAAAATTTCTTCCTTCGCCTTCCTTTTGCGTTCAGTACTCCTAGGTTCTGTATTGGGTTTGTTTCTCCGATAGCGTTTGCTGCTACAGTAGCGGTGACGCGCAGAAGTATCGATAGGATTACTAATGGAGAAACAGTCGATATGCACCTCTTGTTTTGGGTCACAGAAAGAAATGGAAAACGGCACAACGAAATTACAGAAACTGGACAAAAATATGGAAACAGTGTAAGAAATCTAGATGCCAGCCAAGCCTGCCGGTAGCGCTGTTGTGTTTGACAAAGAACGGCACCTTTGCAGTGTCCTCAGTACACTGAAGTGAGAAAACTCATGGGATACGATATGCACGTATACAGATGGCGGTAGTATTGCGTGTACAAGGTAAAAAAAAGTGCAATGTATTCGCGGAGCTGTCATTTGTACTCAGGTGATTTGTGTGAAAAGGTTTCTGAGGTGATCATGGCCGCACGACGAGAATCAACAGACTTTGAACGCGGAGTGGTAGTTGGAGTTGGACACATGGAACATTCAGTTTTGGAAATCGTTAGGGAATTCAGTAGCCCAGATTCAGTGTGTCAAGAGTATGCCGAGAATACCAAATGTCAGGCACTACCTCTCATCAAGGACAACGCTGTGGCCGACGGCCTTCGCTTAATAACCGAGAGCAGCGGCGTTTGCGTAGTTGCCAGTGCTAACACAAGAGCAACACTGCGTGAAATAATCGCAGATATCAATTTGGGAGGTATAACGAATGTATCCGTTAGGACAGTGCGGCGAAATTTGGCGTTATGGGTATGGCAGCAGACGACTGACATGAGTGCCTTTGCTAACAGCACGACGTCGCCTTTCCTGGGCTCGTGATCATATTGATTATATCCTAGACGACTGGAAAACAGTGATCTTGTCAGATGAATTCCAATTTCAGTTGATAACAACTGATAGTAGGGTTCGAGTGTGGCACAGATCCCACGAAGCCATGGAGCCAAGTTGTCAACAAGGCACTGTACAAGTTGGTGGTGGCTCCATAATGGTGTGGGCTGTGTTTACATTGAATGGACTATATCCTCTAGTCCAACTAAACTGATCATTGACTGTAAATGATTATGTTCCGTTACCTGGAGACCATCTGCAACCATTCATGAACTTCATGTTCCCAAACAACGATGGAATTTTTATGAATGAGAATGCGCCATGTCATCGGGCCACAGCCATTCGCAGTAGGTTTGAAGAACATTCTCGACAATTCGAGCGAATGATTTGGCCACCCATATCGCTCGATGTGAATCCTATCGAACATTTATGGGATATAATTAAGAGGTCAGTTCGTGTTCAAAATACTGTACCGGCAACGTTTTCACAATTATGGACGACTATAGAGACAGCACGGCTCAATGTTTCTGCAGGATACTTCAAGCGCCTTGTTGAGTCCATTCCACGCCGAGCTGCAGCAGCACGCCATGCAAAAGGATGTCCGACACGATACTAGGAAGTATTCCATGACTTTTGTCACTTCAGTGTACGTTGCAAGTCGGAGCTAAGTGAATTTGAACGTTGGCAAATTGTTGGTGCTCGTGGGGCTGGTGCTTCAGTAACGAAGGTAGCCGAAGTGTTTCGTGTTTCAAGAGGCACTGTATCGAAGAATTACACCGCATGCAGCGGATGACGAAAAACATCAGCCGCTAAGTCAGAATGCGGACGAAAATGTGTGATGCGTTATCATGTCCGACATTCACTGAAGAGGATTGTGAAGAAAAATAAGAGAACGACAGCAGCAAACGTCACTGCAGAAATGAGTGTCTTATTCCATGTCGGCACCAAAACAACAGGAAGGGAGCTCCATAAAAAGACAACTGGAGGGCGATCTAGAATTTCAAAACCACTCATCAGTGATGCAAGTGCCCATAACAGGAAAACGCGTTGGCGTAGCCATAAAACCTGCACTAGGGGGCAGTGGAAGGACGTCATTTGGTCGGATGAGTCTTGTTTCACACTGTTTACAACTTCCGACCTAGCGTTCGTCCCAGGAGTGAAACGTGGCGAGTGTTCGATGATGATTCGGGCAGCCATATCGCGGTATTTCATGGGTCCCACGGTTACTCTGCAAAGTGCCCTTGATGTCAACTATTATAAGACTGTTTTGGCTGATCTGGCCATCCCATGGTACAATGTTTGTTCCCCAATGATGATGCTGTATTCCAAGACGACAGGGTTCTGTTCGTCCAGGACTGCTTTTGTGAGCACGAGTCACCAGTGACCTCCAGTCACCAGATCTCAATATTATCGAGCCATTGTGGTCTACTCTGGAGACAAGTGTGTTCGTTCGCTATTCACCTCCATCATCATTATCTGAACTTGCCACTGTTTCGCAGGAAAAATCGTTTAATGTTCCCATGAAATGATACATGACCTGTATTTATCGATTCCGAGACGACTGTTACCTGTTCTGAATGCCAACGGTTTTCCTACACCACATTAGGTATAGTAATGTGTTGTGTTAGTGGCGTTTCCATATTTTTGTCCATCCCCTGTGTTGATGACGATGATGTTTGGTTTGTGGGTAGCTCAACTTCGCGGTCATCAGCGTCCATACGAAGTCCCAATTTTTATACAGTCCAGTTTTTTTATACAGTCCAATCTAGCTACTGTCACGAATGATGATGATGATGAAACAATGAGAACAACACAAACACCCAGTCCCCGGGCAGGTAAAATCCCCAACACGGCAGGGAATCGAACCCAGGACCCCGTGATCCAGAGGCAGCAATGCTAGCCATCCCCAGTGTGCTGAGCTGTTCCCACAGTGACGACAACCACACCAAAGTATCTTCGCGTCTCTAAATAGACCCCTACGAGAAATCGGTCCCTTCGCTCTTCGAATGATTGCATATTACAGGTCAGTTGTAAAGGTATTTTTACACGAAGAAAAAGTTTACTGGAATCAATCGTAACTATATCACTCTATATTGAGTCACCAGAGACCACAGTTCCCTTATGCAAACATTCTCAGAAAATATTATACATCTGCATCTACAAACATACTTCGCAAGCCTTCGTAAGGTGCGTGGCGGAGGGTACCTAGCACCACTACTATTCATTTCCTTTCCGTTCCACTTGCAAACAGAGCGGCGGAGAAACGACTATCAACATGCCTCGTGCGAGCCCTAATTTCTCCTATCTTCGTGGCCCTTACGTGAAACGTGCGTTGGGTGCAGTTCTGTAGTCAGCTTCAAATGAAGGTCCTCTAAATTTTCTGAATACTTTTCAGGCCAAAGAACATCTCTAGAGGGATTCCCATTTCAGTTCACGAAGCATCCTCGTTACACTCGCTTGTTGATTGAATGAACCTATAGGCGACAAATCCAACAGCATCCCTCTGACGATGTTTTCCTTGCTGCACTAGTGTTCTGTACGCAGTCTCCTTTGCAGACGAGCTACACTTTCCTAAAATTCTCCCTATTAACTGAAGTCGACTACTCGCCTTCCTTTTACAGTCCTTATGTACTCGATCCATTTCATATCGCTTTGCAGTATTGCTCCTAGATATTTAATCGACGCGACTGTATTCGAAGATTAGAGGGTAATTTTTCCTGCTCATCTGTATTAAATTACTTTTTTTTTACATTTAGGTCAACCTGCCATTCATCGAATCAAAAAGGAATCCTGTTTAAGTCATCTACATCTACATCTACATCTACATCCATACTCCGCAAGCCACCTGACGGTGTGTGGCGGAGGGTACCCTGAGTACCTCTGTCGGTTCTCCCTTCTATTCCAGTCTCGTATTGTTCGTGGAAAGAAGGATTGTCGGTATGCTTCTGTGTGGGCTCTAATCTCTCTGATTTTATCCTCATGGTCTCTTCGCGAGATATACGTAGGAGGGAGCAATATACTGCTTGACTCTTCGGTGAAGGTATGTCCTCGAAACTTTAACAAAAGCCCGTACCGAGCTACTGAGCGTCTCTCCTGCAGAGTCTTCCACTGGAGTTTATCTATCATCTCCGTAACGCTTTCGCGATTACTAAATGATCCTGTAACGAAGCACGCTGCTCTCCGTTGGATCTTCTCTATCTCTTCTATCAACCCTATCTGGTACGGATCCCACACTGGTGAGCAGTATTCAAGCAGTGGGCGAACAAGCGTACAGTAACCTACTTCCTTTGTTTTCGGATTGCATTTCCTTAGGATTCTTCCAATGAATCACAGTCTGGCATCTGCTTTACCGACGATCAACTTTATATGATCATTCCATTTTAAATCACTCCTAATGCGTACTCCCAGATAATTTATGGAATTAACTGCTTCCAGTTGCTGACCTGCTATTTTGTAGCTAAATGATAAGGGAACTATCCTTCTATGTATTCGCAGCACATTACACTTGTCTACATTGAGATTCAATTGCCATTCCCTGCACCATGCGTCAATTCGCTGCAGATCCTCCTGCATTTCAGTACAATTTTCCATTGTTACAACCTCTCGATACACCACAACATCATCTGCAAAAAGCCTCAGTGAACTTCCGATGTCATCCACAAGGTCATTTATGTATATTGTGAATAGTAACGGTCCTATGACACTCCCCTGCGGCACCCCTGAAATCACTCTGACTTCGGAAGACTTCTCTCCATTGAGAATGACACGCTGCGTTCTGTTATCTAGGAACTCTTCAATCCAATCACACAATTGGTCTGATAGTCCATATGCTCTTACTTTGTTCATTAAACGACTCTGGGGAACTGTATCGAACGCCTTGCCGAAGTCAAGAAACACGGCATCTACCTGTGAACCCGTGTCTATGGCCCTCTGAGTCTCGTGGACGAATAGCGCGAGCTGGGTTTCACACGACCGTCTTTTTCGAAACCCATGCTGATTCCTACAGAGTAGATTTCTAGTCTCCAGAAAAGTCATTATACTCGAACATAATCGTGTTCCAAAATTCTACAACTGATCGACGTTAGAGATATAGGTCTCTAGTTCTGCACATCTGTTCGACGTCCCTTCTTGAAAACGGGGATGACCTGTGCCCTTTTCCAATACTTTGGAACGCTACGCTCTTCTAGAGACCTACGGTACACAGCTGCAAGAAGGGGGGCAAGTTCCTTTCTCCTAGTAGACAATACAAATGGCATGCTTGGAACAAGGGTACCATAAGGCTGTTTAGCCAACAGTCCTGTAGTCTCAGCAATACTCCACGTCTTCCAAGCCAAAATGTTAGCATCTGGAAATGCTTCAAGGCCACCATAATCAGCTTGGTTGCCCCATACAACAGCCAGTGTCAGCCATGTACTACCGCCAAACACTGCTTGTACATCACAAGTGAAGTTCATATGGAGTCCACGAAAAACATTTGGACCTGCAATCAATTGCTGTTTATTAAATTGCCCAGCCAAGTCAATATCAATCGCCTTCAAACTGCGATACACAGGCACAATGCGCCGCCAGCGACGACGGTAACCACGTCGCAGAGGCATTGCTGTGGCACGTTACACAAGTGCGTTAACTCTGGGCGTTGGCTTGCTACGTTCATTTGTGTTAACGTGCCACAGCAATGCCTCTGCGACGTGGTTACCGTCGTCGCTGGCGGCGCAGTGTGCCTGTGTATCGCAGTTTGAAGGCGATTGATATTGACTTAGCTGGGCAATTTGATAAACAGCAATTGATTGGAGGTCCAAATGTTAACACTAGTATTTTTCTACAGTCACTCAACGACGATGCTTTTCTGTCCACTACAGCGTCATGAGCAAACAGCTGCAGACCGCTGCTCACCCTGTCCGTCAGATCGTTTACTTATATACACACATCAAAAAAAGTTTTACATCACCTCTGTTCCGAAAGTCCCGGAACCTGTACAGAAAATTGGAATAGAGATCAACATAAACATCATTTCCGCCCTTTTTATTGCTCATGAAAACCACACTTTGCATGTTGTTCCACCATACAGCGAGCCCTTCAGAGATGGTGGTCCAGATTGATGTACACACCAGTACCTCTAATACCCAGTAGCACGTCCTCTTGCACTGATGTCATAGTGGCATACTATCCACAAGTTCATCAAGGCATTGTTGGTCCAGATTGTCCCACTCCTCAACGGCAATTCGGCGTAGAATCCTCAGAGTGGTTGGTGGATCACGTCACCATAAACAGCCCTTTACAATCTATCCCAGGCATGTTCGTTAGGGTTTATGTCTGGAGAACATGCTGGCCACTCTAGTCGATCGATGTCATAATCCTGAAGGAAATCATTCACAATATGTCCACGGTGGGAGCGCGAATTGTCGTCCATGTAGACGAATGCCTCGCCAATATGCTGCCGATGTGGATGCACTATCGGTCGGAAGATGGTATTCACGTATCGTACAGCCGTTACGGCGCCTTCTATGACCACCAGCTGCGTACGTCGGTGCCACATAATGCCACCCCAAAACAGCAGGGAACCTCCATCTTGCTACATTCGCTGGACAGTGTGTCTAAGGCGTTCAGCCTGATCAGGTTGCCCCCAAACAAGTCTCCGATGTTTGTCTGCGACACTCATCGGTGAAGAGAACTTGACACCAATCCTGAGCGGTCCATTCGGCATGTTGTTGGGCCCATCTGTGGCGCGCTGCAAGGTGTCGTGGTTGCAAAGACGTGAAGTTGCGCATCATGCAGCCTATTGAGCACAGTTTGAGTCGTAACATGACGTCCTGCTGCTGCACAAAAAGCATTATTCAACATGGTCGCGTTGCTGTCAGGGTTCCTCCGGGCCATAATCCATAGGTAGCGGTCATCCACTGCAGTAGTAGCCGTTGGGCGGCCTGAGCGAGGCATGTCATCGACAATTCCTGTCTCTCTGTATCTCCCCCATGTCCGAACAACATCTCTTTGGTTCACTCCGAGACGCCTGGGCACTTCCCTTGTTGAGAGCCCTTCCTGGCCCAAAGTAACAATGCGGACGCGATCGAACTGCAGTATTGACCATGTAGGCATGGTTGAACTTCAGACAACACGAGCCGTGTACCTCCTTCCTGGTGGACTGACTGGAACTGATCAGCTGTCGGACCCCCTCCGTCTAACAGGCGCTGCTCATGCATGGTTGTTTACATCTTTGGGTGGTATTAGTGACATCTCTGAACAGTCAAAGGGACTATGTCTGTGATACAATATTCACAGCCAACGTCTATCTTCAGGAGTTCTGGGGACTGGGGTGATGCAAAACGTTTTTTGATGTGCGTAGAAAATAAGAGTGGTCTGTCATACTTCCCTGGGCCCTCCTGACGATATCCTTGTCTCTGATGAACAGCCTCAGATTTTTTTTGTCGCTGGAGTTTGCTTCCACCCTGTTGAAGGCAAGGCAGAAAGCAAACACGATGTGGGATGAAGAAGTGCACAGCTAATTGAAGACTTAAAGACCAACAGAAAATATAGGTAAGTGAAGGAAGAAGCTGAAGATCGAGATTAAAGAAAAACAAGAAAGATCATCGACATAAAAGTTTTGTAAGTATGGTACCGCTTCATAATGTATGAAACTACTGCTGCTGGAGAAACAATCAACGTTTCGGTCACGGTTGTAGCGGTCTTCTTCTGGGTCTACTTTTATGTCGACTGACTCTGGTCGCGGAAGCCTACTCAATTGTAAGAAGGATCACGTGGCCGAGGGAGAAAGGATGAATTACTTTGCCTGTCCATCGACCTCCCAACTGCCAGGAAAATATTATTGTGATGATGATTACATTTTGTCTATGTACGCTACCTGTTAAAGAAGTGAAGCACCCAGAAAACGTGGTCGGATCTCAGTGTATCTTCATACACGTACACACCACCGGGGAATGGTAGGGTATACAAGGGCATGAACAGCAGCAAGTTTTGAGTGATCACTGTGAAGAACACAGAGATGTCGTGCAATCGTGGGATGCACTGTTATCAGCACCTAACCGTTTGAAAGGGGTCCCATTTTGGGTCTCCAATTGGACGACTGGACGAATCATGTAATATCCAATTTTTTCTGGATACTGCGGAAGTAAGTAACCAGAAAATGATTTCCTCCAGTGATTCCCATTTCAGTTCACGTAGTATCTCTGTTATACTATATAATCGGCCATACTGATCTGATACTATCCTAGCTACATATATCTCAATTCTTTCCAAGTCCGCTGTCGTAAGAACTTCAAACTCTGACGCAAAACTCTAGAATATATACTACCTGACAAAAATAGTGAAGCACGCAAAAGGGAGGGTGAAACAGAATGACACTACATGGATTGAGAGAGTATGGGAAGTTATTTCAGTGGTTACAAAGTGGAATCAAATTTACAAAGAACTTACTAGTATGAGTACAGTTATCAGTACGGCGTTGACCACGTCTGACTTGGATGCATGCACTGATTCTGTTGGGAAAGATGTCATACAGCTGTATCCTCACCTGAGGCATAATGGCCCACAACTGTTGTAACTGGTCTTTGATATCCCGCTTCTAGCAATGGAACAGAATCGACGTACGACCTGGTCCCACACAAGTTCTGTTGAGGACTGATCTGGAGATCTTGCTGGTCGCGGAAATACCTCAGCATCGAGCGACTGTTCACACAGTCACGTACTGTGTGTGAATGAGTATTGTCCCGTTGAAAAATACCAGGCAATGTGCCAATGACACTGAAAGCAAAAAGAAAAATGAATCTCTGCTTCCTAATAATATACGAGCTATAATTATCAGGACATCTGTCTGTGGGAAGACCAATGTCCTTTTACCACTATTAACATATTCTGAGGGGGTCTACTTTGAACATGTTTATATATTCCCAAAAACATTATTTCAGCGCAAATATTGGGTTGTTATTGTTGTTGTGGTCTTCAGTCCTGAGACTGGTTTGATGCAGCTCTCAATGCTACTCTATCCTCTGCAACTTCTTCAACTCCCAGTAACTACTGCAGCCTACATCCTTCTGAATCTGCTTAGTGTATTCATCTCTTGGTCTCCCTCTACAATTTTTACCCTCCACGCTGCCCTCCAATACTAAATTGGTGATCCCTTGATGCCCCAGAACATGTCCTACCAACCGATCCCTTCTTCTAGTCAAGTTGTGCCACAAACTTCTCTTCTCCCCAATCCTATTCAATACTTCCTCATTAGTTATGTGATCTACCCATCTAATCTTCAGCATTCTTCTGTAGCACCACATTTCAAAAGCTTCTATTCTCTTCTTGTCGCCGGCCGCTGGTGGCCGAGTGGTTCTGGCGCTACAGTCTGGAACCGCGCGACCGATACGGTCGCAGGTTCGAATCCTGCCTCGGGCATGGATGTGTGTGTTGTCCTTAGGTTAGTTAGGTTTAAGTAGATCTAAGTTCTAGGGGACTTATGACCTCAGCAGTTGAGTCCCATAGTGCTCAGAGCCATTTGAACCATTTTCTCTTCTTGTCCAAATTATTTATCGTCCATGTTTCGCTTCCATACATGGCTACACTTCATACAAATACTTTCAGAAACGACTTTCTAACACTTAAATCTATACTCGATGATAACAAATTTCTCTTCTTCAGAAACACTTACCTTGCCATTGCCAGTCTACATTTTATATCCTCTCTACTTCGACCATCATCAGTTATTTTGCTCCCCAAATAGCAAAACTCCTTTACTACTTTAAGTTTCTCATTTCCTAATCTAATTCCCTCAGCATCGCCCGACTTAATTCGACTACATTCCATTATCCTCATTTTGCTTTTGTTGATGTTCATCTTATACCCTCCTTTCAAGACACTATCCATTCCGTTCAACTGCTCTTCGAAGTCCCTCACCGTCTCCGACAAAATCACAATGTCATCGGCGAACCTCAAAGTTTTTATTTCTTCTCCATGGATTTTAATACCTACTCCGAATTTTTCTTTTGCTTCCTTTACTGCTTGCTCAATCTGTCAACACCTGCTTTCTTTGGGATTGGAATTATTATATTCTTCTTGAAGTCTGAGGGTATTTCGCCTGTCTCATATATCTTGCACACCAGATGATAGAGTTATGTCAGGACTGGATCTCCCAAGGCTGTCAGTAGTTCTAATGGAATGTTGTCTACTCCCGTTGCCTTGTTTCGACTCAGGTCTTTCAGTGCTCTGTCAAACTCTTCACGCAGTATCATATCTCCCATTTCATCTGCATCTACATCCTCTTCCATTTCCATAATATTGCCCTCAAGAACATCGCCCTTGTATAGACCCTCTACATACTCCTTCCATCTTTCTGCTTTTCCTTCTTTGCTTAGAACTGAGTTTCTATCTGAGCTCTTGATATTCATACAGGTGGTTCTCTTTTCTCCAAAGGTCTCTTTAATTTTCCTGTAGGCAGTATCTATCTCACCCCTGGTGAGATAAGCCTCTACATCCTAACATTTGTCATGTAGCCATCCCCGCTTAGCCATTTTGCACTTCCTGTCGATCTCATTTTTGAGACGTTTGTATTCCTTTTTGCCTGCTTCATTTACTGCATTTTTATATTTTCTCCTTTCATCAATTAAGTTCAATATTTCTTCTGTTACCCAAGGATTTCTAGTAGCCCTCATCTTTTTACCTACTTTATCCGCTGCTGCCTTCACTACTTGATCCCTCAAAGCTACCCATTCTTCTTCTACTGTATTTCTTTCCCCCATTCGTGTCAGTTGTTCCCCCATGCTCTCCCTGAGACTCTGTACAACCTCTGGTTTAGTCAGTTTATCCACGTCCCATCTCCTTAAATTCCCACCTTTTTTCAGTTTC
This sequence comes from Schistocerca nitens, assembly GCF_023898315.1. Taxonomy (NCBI): domain Eukaryota; kingdom Metazoa; phylum Arthropoda; class Insecta; order Orthoptera; family Acrididae; genus Schistocerca; species Schistocerca nitens. The sequence goes on from NC_064616.1 coordinate 369,258,890, forward strand.
TTCAGTTTTAATCTACAGTTCATAATCAACAGTTTGTGGTCAGAGTCCAAATCTGCCCCTGCAAATGTCTTACAATTTAAAACCTGGTTCCTAAATCTCTGTCTCACCATTATATAATCTATCTGAAACCTGTCAGTATCTCCAGGCTTCTTGCATGTATACAACCTTCTTTTATGAGTCTTGAACCAAGTGTTAGCTATGATTAAGTTATGCTCTGTGCAAAATTCTACCAGGCGGCTTCCTCTTTCATTTCTTCCCCCCAATCCATATTCACCTACTACGTTTCCTTCTCTCCCTTTTCCTACTACGGAATTCCAATCATCCATGACTATTAAATTTTCGTCTCCCTTCACTATCTGAATAATTTCTTTTATTTCATCATACATTTCTTCAATTTCTTCGTCATCTGCAGAGCTAGTTGGCATATAAACTTTTACTGCTATAGTAGGCGTGGGCTTCGTGTCTATCTTGGCCACAATAATACGTTCACTATGCTGTTTGTGGTAGCTTACTCGCACTCCCATTTTTTTTATTCATTATTAAACCTACTCCTGTATTACCCCTATTTGACTTTGTATTTATAACCCTGTATTCAACTGACCAGAAGTCTTTTTCCTTCTGCCACCGAACTTCACTAATTCCCACTATATCTAACTTTAACCCATCCATTTCCCTTTTTAAATTTTCTAACCTACCTGCCCGAATAAGGGATCTGACATTCCACACTCCGATCCGCAGAACGCCAGTTTTCTTTCTCCTGATAACGACGCCCTCTTGAGTAGTCCCCGGCCGGAGATCCGGAATATTTTACCCAAGAGGACGCCATCATCATTTAACCATACAGTAAAGCTGCATGCCCCCGGGAAAAATTACGGCTGTAGTTTCCCCTTGCTTTCAGCCGTTCGCAGTACCAGCACAGCAAGGCCGTTTTGGTTAGTGTTACAAGGCCAGATCAGTCAATCATCCAGACTGTTGCCCTTGAAACTACTGAAAGGACTGCTGCCCCTCTTCAGGAACTACACATTTGTCTGGCGTCTCAACAGATACCCCTCCGTTGTGGTTGCACCTACAGTATGACTATCTTTATCACTGAGGCACGCAAGCCTCCCCACCAACGGCAAAGTCCATGGTTCATGGGGAGAAATATTGGGTATTGTGGTGTCACCGCCAGACACCACACTTGCTAGGTGGTAGCCTTTAAATCGGCCGCGGTCCATTAGTATACGTCGGACCCGCGTGTCGCCACTGTCAGTGATCGCAGACCGAGCGCCACCACACGGCAGGTCTAGAGAGACGTCCTGGCACTCGCCCCAGTTGTACAGCCGACTTTGCAAGGAAAGGTTCACTTACAAATACGCCCTCATTTGCCGAGACGATAGTTAGCATAGCCTTCAGATACATTTGCTACGACCTAGCAAGGCGCCGTATTCAATTGATATTGAGATTCTATTAATGTATCATCAAAAGCGATGTTCTACAAATGTGGATTAAAGTTAAGTATTCCAGAAGCTACGTACTTTTCTTTATAGCATTCATTACGTATCCTGTTTCAGACCTCACGCCAGCCTGCGTGAGTTTAAGCGCGTGCCTTTCGGCTTCCTCTCATTGTGTCTAGGCTGTCTTGTCTAGACACAACATATTTGGCGACTCGGATGCAAACGGTCTCCTTTATATATATAACTAATTTACTTGTGTCACGGCTTCGCCACAATCTACAGATGTACTGTCCGAATTTTATCGCTTGCAGAATCAGGAGACGCAGGCGTTATTGGATGCCCTTGGACAGCTCGTCCAGGGTCAACGTGCAATGCAGAACAATGCGGCAGCCGCCGCTCCACCGCTACCGCAGCCACAACATGCAGTTGCACAGCCTTTTCGTCGTTTCGATGTGGCACTGGAAAGCTGGACGGAGTGGTCACGCCAATTTGGATTCCATCTCGCCGCCTACAGAATTCAAGGTAACGAGCGGCAGCCTCACTTATTGGCATGTGTAGGGGTGCAGACGTACCGTGTGATAGTGAAATTGTTTCCCCGACGCGACGTAGCAACTCTGTCCTACGAAGAAATTTTGTCTGCATTAGATGCATATTTCAAGGAATCAGTCAATGTAGTTGCAAAACGGTATACGTTCTTTCGTACAAAACGTACGGCCGGTCAAACTAATCGGGAGTGGGTTGCAACTTTGCAAGGCCTTACAAGAGATTGTGCTTTTGAGTGTGAATGTGGACTCCCTTATTCAGATACTATGGTGCGTGATGCAATTGCACAGAACGTTTCTGAAAGTTCGTATACGGGAGCAAATTTTGAAACTAGTCAATCCCTCCCTTCAACAAGTGATAGACATATTGGATAGGCAAGACACACTTGACTTTGCTCAGGCATCATTTGAAACTTCGCCATCCGTGTGTCACGTTAACCGGCCCGCCGGGCGCGCTGCATGGAACAGTAAACAGCCCTCGCGCACGTCCGCGCAGCCACGTGTCCCGCGCCAGCACGCAAATGCGGTGCTAAAATCATGCCCGCGGTGTGCAACCGGACATACGCGTGAGAATTGCCCGTCACGCCAAGCTATTTGCTTTTTCTGTAATAAAAAAGGACATGTTCAGAGCGTTTGCCAGAAAAAGCTCAGATCGGACACTCACAACGATTCCAGGCCCTTTGCTTCGCGCCGGAATCGAACCAAGAATACTCAGGCTCGTGAACCTTCGCCAATGGACATTCATGTAGTTAATTCCACTCCACCCAGTGCCACTCTCTCTAAAAGTGACTGTGTGCGTCCCACAAAAAGTGTGCGTCGACGTCGCCGGAAATCACGTCAATTAGCAAGTGATTCTGTACCAGTGTCTGTTCAAATTGCACGAGACAGTCGCTCTTGTCGTCAGCAGGGCGATAAACTTTTTGTAGACTTTTACATTCATGGCAACGTGATCCCATTCCAGCTCGATACCGGAGCTGCAGTTTCATTGATCAATAAAGACACGTACAAACAACTGGGCACACCTCCGTTGCGTGCCACAAATGTTACGTTAAATAGTTATTCTGGTCAGAATATCCCTGTGTTAGGACAGTGCAGCCTTCTTGCCACATACAAGGGACAAACAAAACTTGCGTCATTTTACGTACTTCGTTCTTCTTCTGCAGTGAACTTGTTTGGTTTAGATTTATTTCAGTTGTTTAACTTGTCTATAGTAAATCAGGTCCTATCAGTGAACCAGACTGTGCCTTCAGCCAGTGTTTCTAGTCTATTTGAAGAATTTGCAGACATTTTTGCACCAGGCCTTGGTTGCGCTAAGAACTATAAAGCACATTTGGAACTGAAAGTAAACGCGCAACCGAAATTTTTCAGAGCACGCAATGTTCCCCACGCATTGCGTGGTGAGGTCGCAAGAACAATACACGAATTGGAATCACAAGGTGCGTATTGAACGTGTGCAGGCTTCTCTCTGGGCATCACCCTTAGTAATTTTGCCGAAACCTTCCGGAAAACTGAGACTTTGTGTGGACTTCAAAGCTACAGTGAATCCACAACTAGTGATTGCAACTTTTCCTTTACCCCGCCCGGAAGATCTTTTTGACAAACTGTGCCCGGGTAAATATTTTTCGAAGTTGGACCTAGCAGATGCGTACTTGCAAATACCAGTGGACGACGAATCCCAGCGCGTCTTGGTGGTTGACACGCATCTTGGTTTGTATCGATTCAAAAGACTGCCATTCGGGTGTGCATCCGCCCCTGCATTGTTTCAGCAATATCTGCAAACTGTTTGTGCGTCGGTCCCTACTGCAGCAAACTATCTGGACGACATTGTGATCTCCGGAAAGACGGAAGAAGAACATTTAGCCGATTTCAGAACATTATTTCAGGTCTTGCGACAAAATGGTCTTCGCTTGCGGAAGGACAAATGTGTGTTTTTTGCTCGTGACTTACCATATTTGGGACATGTAATCAATGCACAAGGCATACATCCGAGTCCAGAGCACCTCCGTGCCATACAGGACTTGCCTTCGCCGCAGAATTTGAAGCAGCTACAGAGTGTGCTGGGAAAAATTAACTATTATCATAAATATATCCCACATGCCTCTTCCATTTCAGCTCCGCTTCATCGCTTACGCCGTAAAGGTGTTCCGTTCGTCTGGACGACGGAATGCGAACGCGCCTTTCGCCAATTGAAATCGGCGTTGCTTTCAAATACTTGCCTTACGCCATTCGATCCCCAGAAACCCCTTTTGTTGATGGTAGATGCATCGGATTTCGGGATCGGTGCTTTGCTTGCGCACAAAGATGGCTCGCATGATCGCCCTATTGCCTTTGCGTCCAAATTGCTCTCGTCTGCGCAAAGAAATTATTCACAGATAGAGAAAGAAGCTTTGGCTCTCGTCTTTGGTGTTACTAAGTTCCATGATTTCTTGTATGGTCGTCACTTTACCATCATCACAGACCACAAACCTTTGACGTCGCTTTTTCATCCGAACAAGCCTGTACCTCCACGTACAGCGCAGTAATTCATTCGCTGGTCTATTTTCCTCTCGCAGTACCGCTACGATATCTTGTATCGGTCCACTGCTAAGCACGAAAACGCCGATGCGTTGTCCCGTTTGCCTGTTGCTGAGCATAGAGCATTCGATTCTTCCGAACTTGCTTGCATGTTCATTGATGCGGAAACTGATGACGTGGTCGAATCGTTTCCGATTGATTTTCGTCGTGTAGGTACAGCCACAGCTGCTGACCCTGTCCTTGCTACCGTTTTGCGTTTTGTTGCTACGCAATGGCCCTTGTCAAAGTCACGGTTCCAGGATCCGTTGGTTCGCCGATTTTTTGCTCACAAGGAGAGACTTTTTGTTCGACGTGGTGTTTTGCTGTTGCGTTCTGATAATGATCAGTCCTGGGTCGTGGTCCCACGTTCGTTACAGTCCTCTGTCTTACGGCTTTTCCACCAAGGACATTGGGGTATAGTGCGAACGAAACAACTTGCTCGGCCCGCATCTCGTGGTCGTGCGGTAGCGTTCTCGCTTCCCACGCCTGGGTTCCCGGGTTCGATTCCCGGCGGGGTCAGGGATTTTCTCTGCCTCGTGATGGCTGGGTGTTGTGTGCTGTCCTTAGGTTAGTTAGGTTTAAGTAGTTCTAAGTTCTAGGGGACTTATGACCACAGCAGTTGAGTCCCATAGTGCTCAGAGCCATTTTGAACCAACTTGCTCGTCAGCACTGTACTTGGTTCGGAATCGATGCTGCGATTACGAACATGTGCTCTTCTTGCATGGCGTGTGCCGAACAACAATCCGTACCACTGCGGAAATTCTTTGCATGGCCGAAAGCCACTTCCCCTTGGCAACGCTTACACATCGATTTTGCTGGTCTATTTTGGAATGCTCGATGGTTGGTTGTGGTCGATTCTTTCAGTAATTTTCCTTTTGTTGTCAGGATGTCTTCCACGACGTCATCTGCCACCATCCAAGCGTTATCCGCTATCTTTTGCATAGGTCTTCCACAGACTATTGTTTCCGACAATGGCCCACAATTCATGTCCGCAGAATTTCAGTCATTCTGCAAGGCCAATGGTATTCAACATCTGACATCCGCGCCGTTTTCGCCTCAGTCAAACGGTGCTGCTGAAAGATTGGTCCGGACTTTCAAGTCACAGATGTTGAAGTTGAAAGAGTCGCATTCTCGGGAGGACGCGTTATTGCTCTTTTTGTCCCCGTATCGCTCTCAGCCCCGAGATGGTCGCTCGCCGGCTGAGTTGCTCCACGGTCGTCCTCATCGAACCTTGGTGTCTTTGCTGCATCCGCCGCATCAGGTTCCTGTGCAGCGGCAGCCACCTGTTTTTGCTCCAGACGACGTTGTCTACTATCGCTACTATCGAGGTTCACGGCGTTGGCTCGCAGGGCGCATTCTTCGCTGCCTCGGCCGCGCTATGTATCTGGTTTTGGGGGCCTCTGGTGAGGTGCGTCAGCATCTGAATCAGCTGCGCCTCTGTCGTCGCCCGGGTTCTGCCGCTCCCCGTCTGCTTTCAGCGACGGTGCCGTCCGGTCAGCGCCCTGCGGACCCATCTATTGGCTCGCCTCATCCCCAGGTGTTACCGACGCTGCCTTCCATTTTGCCACATGGCGACGCTCCGCCGCCGCCGCCTGTTCTCCCGCCGGCGCCGCCCGCAGTGGACGCTTCGCTGCAGACGCCAGGCGCCTCCCTGGGCCACGCGCTGCCAATCGTTTCCCGTGACCAGCTGTCCTACGACATGGAACTCTTGCCCGCTCCGGACCAGCTGTCGTCTTCGCCCGTCGGGTACCCCGACGCGATGGAGGTCGACCCTTCGGCCCCTCCTGTCTCTCTACGGGCGCATACACCGCATGTTGGCGTGCGCTCTGGACTAGGTTTTCAGGCGTTTCCTAGCTCCCCTCGGACCGAATGGCCGGGTGCGGGTGGCACAGCCTCGCCTGTTGTTAGGCTCCCCACCTCGTCGCATACGTCAACATGGGGTCCTCCCCACGGCGGGCGGAAGCCTTATAACACAACCGTACGCCGATTTGCGGGGGAGGAATGTGGTGTCACCGCCAGACACCACACTTGCTAGGTGGTAGCCTTTAAATCGGCCGCGGCCCATTAGTATACGTCGGACCCGCGTGTCGCCACTGTCAGTGATCGCAGACCGAGCGCCACCACACGGCAGGTCTAGAGAGACGTCCTGGCACTCGCCCCAGTTGTACAGCCGACTTTGCAAGGAAAGGTTCACTTACAAATACGCCCTCATTTGCCGAGACGATAGTTAGCATAGCCTTCAGATACATTTGCTACGACCTAGCAAGGCGCCGTATTCAATTGATATTGAGATTCTATTAATGTATCATCAAGAGCGATGTTCTACAAATGTGGATTAAATTTAAGTATTCCAGAAGCTACGTACTTTTCTTTATAGCATTCATTACGTATCCTGTTTCAGACCTCACGCCAGCCTGCGTGAGTTTAAGCGCGTGCCTTTCGGCTTCCTCTCATTGTGTCTAGGCTGTCTTGTCTAGACACAACAGGTATAACAGGACATTTTCATGGCAACGACAGAGTAACGTACCAGGCCTCAGAGAAAGTTATGATATTCTACCTCCTGAGAAATTATAGTCCAACAGTGTTTTCATATTTGACGATCTTTCAGTGGAAAATCAGGATCAAATATGGAAGTATTTTTGTTTCAATATCCCATGAAATTCAATATCTTTTACTTGAGCTTTACATGTTCCAGGATTACAAAGCAGTTGGTCAGAGATAATATGAAATTTTGCCTTCAGACAGGACAATGTGAATTTAAAGCATATTTACCAAGCACACGTAGGAACCAATATGAACATTCAATAAATTTATTGTCATATGTAAGAATTGCTGGAGTCACATGTAGTATGCCTTCTGGTCAGTGAAAAATCGAGGAAACTGAATGACGGTCAATATACGTGAAACTTAGAGGAGATTTTTCTTAGAAGGTAATGTACCAAAATGTAGTTGTGTCAGGATACTGTAGGCTACGGACAAATTTGCAAGGATGCAGTGCACTCATTCCGAGGGATGGTGCACAGGGCAAACATACGTCTATACATTGATAGAAACATTGAAGCAATCAACACAAGATCAATGGAACTAGATGGCATTATCAAGGCAGCAGCTGTGAAAGGCGATACATATCAATCCATGGTGAAACAGCCGACCGGTGTGGCCGAGCGGTTCTAGTCGTTACAGTCTGGAACCGCGCGACCGCTACGGTCGCAGGGTCGAATCCTGCCTCGGGTATTGATGTGTGTGATGTCCTTAGGTTAGTTAGGCTTAAGTAGTTCTAAGTACTAGGGGACTGATGACTGTAACTGATTGATCTGTAATGTAATTCCCATTTTAATGGCGGTTCCTTTTACGTGAAAGTAGTCCAGGAGATCTACATTGTTTTCCTCGGGTTGAGCTTTCACGTCTCCATAAAAGGTTTGCAAAAGTGCTGCAATATATCTGTGCAATATATCTGTGTGAAAGACATAGTGTCGATTATGAAACTAAATAAATCACCATTATATGCCAATCTGGGTGTGGATATCTGTTAAATTATCCACGTCTGTCCACATGCCAAAAGTTTCTACCATATAAAAATTATATTATGTCTTCAGCATGCCAAAAATAATCAAATAATACTGAAAATTTGTTTTCTTTGTGATGTGTGTTGTTGAGAAATGTGAAATATAAAAATAGGTCTATGCAGTGTGACTGCATTGCCATTTAAATTCAGCACGTTTGCTGTTCCCATCCTCCTCACATTGAGGCAGTGTGCCATAGTGATGGGGGAAGTGTGCAGCTAGGCTGAGTGGTATGGCACTTATTCCAGAGATGGCTTGTTAGATGAATTCTCGGCTGCCCCTGTTGTATACCATCTCAAAACCTGTGGAGTATGCATTAGTACCTCGAAAAATGCAAACCAATGGAGGCACAGAGGACTATTAGCTGGGAATTACGACTAATAAAAGTAGGACAGTTGGAGTGAGAGCATTCTCTCTCTGAAGCGTTTAAACCAGTACCGGTAACAGAAAGTATAAAACAGCTCTAACACATGACAGATGGAGGTAGAAGAGGAAAAGGAGAACAAAAATAATGTGAATAAGAAGGATTTACTATTACTGATTACATTAACCATCACAGTGCTAACGAAATAGAAGCAACGTATGGGGTGTGCTGATGTCAGCCGTATATACACTCCTGGAAATTGAAATAAGAACGCCGTGAATTCATTGTCCCAGGAAGGGGAAACTTTATTGACACATTCCTGGGGTCAGATACATCACATGATCACACTGACAGAACCATAGGCACATAGACACAGGCAACAGAGCATGCACAATGTCGGCACTAGTACAGTGTATATCCACCTTTCGTAGCAATGCAGGCTGCTATTCTCCCATGGAGACGATCGTAGAGATGCTGGATGTAGTCCTGTGGAACGGCTTGCCATGCCATTTCCACCTGGCGCCTCAGTTGGACCAGCGTTCGTGCTGGACGTGCAGACCGCATGAGACGACGCTTCATCCAGTCCCAAACATGCTCAATGGGGGACAGATCCGGAGATCTTGCTGGCCACCTTCTAGAGCACGTTGGGTGGCACGGGATACATGCGGACGTGCATTGTCCTGTTGGAACAGCAAGTTCCCTTGCCGGTCTAGGAATGGTAGAACGATGGGTTCGATGACGGTTTGGATGTACCGTGCACTATTCAGTGTCCCCTCGACGATCACCAGTGGTGTACGGCCAGTGTAGGAGATCGCTCCCCACACCATGATGCCGGGTGTTGGCCCTGTGTGCCTCGGTCGTATGCAGTCCTGATTGTGGCGCTCACCTGCACGGCGACAAACACGCATACGACCATCATTGGCACCAAGGCAGAAGCGACTCTCATCGCTGAAGACGACACGTCTCCATTCGTCCCTCCATTCACGCCTGTCGCGACACCACTGGAGGCGGGCTGCACGATGTTGGGGCGTGAGCGGAAGACGGCCTAACGGTGTGCGGGACCGTAGCCCAGCTTCATGGAGACGGTTGCGAATGGTCCTCGCCGATACCCCAGGAGCAACAGTGTCCCTAATTTGCTGGGAAGTGGCGGTGCGGTCCCCTACGGCACTGCGTAGGATCCTACGGTCTTGGCGTGCATCCGTGCGTCGCTGCGGTCCGGTCCCAGGTGGACGGGCACGTGCACCTTCCGCCGACCACTGGCGACAACATCGATGTACTGTGGAGACCTCACGCCCCACGTGTTGAGCAATTCGGCGGTACGTCCACCCGGCCTCCCGCATGCCCACTATACGCCCTCGCTCAAAGTCCGTCAACTGCACATACGGTTCACGTCCACGCTGTCGCGGCATGCTACCAGTGTTAAAGACTGCGATGGAGCTCCGTATGCCACGGCAAACTGGCTGACACTGACGACGGCGGTGCACAAATGCTGCGCAGCTAGCGCCATTCGACGGCCAACACCGCGGTTCCTGGTGTGTCCGCTGTGCCGTGCGTGTGATCATTGCTTGTACAGCCCTCTCGCAGTGTCCGGAGCAAGTATGGTGGGTCTGACACACCGGTGTCAATGTGTTCTTTTTTCCATTTCCAGGAGTGTACATGGAAAGCATCCAACATGCTTAAACAAGCTTGTCACTCAAGTTGGGGATAGGGATTCTGAGCGAACACATGGCTTAGCAGAACTAATATTCTTAAAAAGGATAAGGCCCTGGCAAGTATTTCCTAAAAGAGATACAAGCGTATGCCGATATAGTGCATATATCTAACACATACAGGTGAAAAAACACCACAAATGAACGAATAAAACACCCAAACAGTACAAAATACAGTTATATGATTAGACCTGCGTTAACTGTTGTACGTAGCACAGGAGAAGGCATTGACACTGAGCGTAAAAGAGTGAGTAATCTACCTCTGGAGTACATTTACTATGACGATACCAGCGAAATATGTAATATAGTGCCTACAACTGCTCACGGTATCACCTGCCCCAGGGCAAAGAGCTCACACAAGTGAAATATCAATCATTTCAGAGCTTCGAAAACAGCACATTAGCGAACAATAATTGTGGAGACAGAGGTCAGGGAACACCACAGGCCAGCAAACAAAACCTTTATTCATCGATGTGTCATAATACGAGGCTTGGATGATTTATGGCAGGCTGATGTAGATATGAGACTATATTCATGGGCGAAAAAGAGCTTCAGATACATTTTAAAAGTTATAGATTCTTGTTCCAAATTCGCTTGGGCCCTACCTGTGAAGGTAAAGAGAGGTAAGATATTTGCACACGTGTTTTAACAGTTGCTGCAGACTGGGCCAAAGCAGTGCTATGACATCCTTCAAACTGACCATGGGGCGAAGTTCACAACAGGTATTTCAAAGCAGAAATGGAGCAGTACAGGGTAAACAACTACTCAGAATTCTTCCACATAGAAGTGGAATTGTGGAGCGTTTGAGCACAACAATAAAAAATCTCATGTGGATGTAATGCAGTCTTCATGGTTCATATAAATGGCTGGGCATTCCCCCACAAATAATTCGCAGTATAACCAAACTAGACATCATACGATTAAAATGATTATGAGCTTCTAAATACGAGATCTGTTAAAAAAATTCCGAAACTTTGTCCACTAATTTTTTCTACACTCACCTTTTACTATTTGTGCATAGTCTCCTTCGAAATGCTTTCCTCCACAATTGATACACCGCTCCCAGCGCTCCTACCACCCCCGTATGCCTCTTGCTGGATGACGCGAAGTACTGTCTGCGAATTTTCTTTTATCTCGTCTATCGTTGCAAATCTTCGTCGTTTTAACAGGGTTTTCAACTTTGAAAATTAAAAAAAGTCCACAGGAGCCAGGTCTGGAGAGTACGGGGGATGAGGCAGCAAAGTGATTCCGTTTTTCGTACAATAGTCACGCACCAAGAGGGATGAAAGTGCGGGTGCTTTATTATGATGCTAGAGCCTTGAAATGTCTCGCCACATTTCATGCCGCTTCCTTCACACATTTCCTCGCAGGCGTCGCAACACGTCCCGATAGTACCATCGATTAACAGTTTGTCCCTGTGGCACGAATTCATGATGAACTAAGCCTTTAAAGTCAAAGAAAACTATCAGTATGGCTTTGACTTTTGACTTGATCTGACGAGGTTTTTATAGTCTTGGAGAACCTTTCCCGACCCATTGTAAAGACTGAACCTTGATGTGAACATCATAACCCTAGAGCCATGTCTCATCACCATGATTCTCCTAAGGAACATGTCATTCTCATTTGCTCAATCCAAAAGCTTTTCAAGGACTGCGAGGCGGATGTCTTTCTGGTCTTGACTCATGAGCTGTGGGACGAACTTTGCGGCAACACGAAGTATTTCAAGATGCTGTGTAAGAATTTCTTGACATGACCCAACTAAAATGTTACATTCTTCTGCAATCTCTCCGACAGTCAGTCTTCAATTGGCACGCACAATTTCGTTGACGATCCTGACATGAGCGTTGTCGCTAGACGTCGAAGGGCGTCCTGAACGAGGGTCACCTTAACTTCCATCTGGTCATTTTTAAACCGTGTAAACCATACGTAACACCAATTACGGCTTAAGCACTCATCACCGTAGGCTTCCTGCATCATTTGGCGTGTCTCTGTAATGATTTCCTTGAGTTCCACACAAAATTTAATGTAGCCGCATTGCTCCTCTAACTTTTCAAAAATGGTTCAAATGGCTCTGAGCACTATGGGACTCAACTGCTGAGGTCATTAGTCCCCTAGAACTTAGAACTAGTTAAACCTAACTAACCTAAGGACATCACAAACATCCATGCCCGAGGCAGGATTCGAACCTGCGACCGTAGCGGTCTTGCGGTTCCAGACTGCAGCGCCTTTAACCGCACGGCCACTTCGGCCGGCTTCTAACTTTTCCATCTCGAAATTCGCGGACTGTGTGACACAACGTTCTACCCAGTACAGCACTGAACAATAACTCACAGACATACAGCAATGAAACTTCCGTCAGTTCCACATTAAACACAGCCGTGTGCGGGAAAGCAAACCGCATTTCACTGCAACGCACCATTGGCGCGGAATTAAGAATTTTCCGAATTTTTTTTAACAGACCTCGTACGGTATACAATCCAATTAAAATGTTGGATCCACATATGTTGGGTCCACATATGTAGAAATTCAATGTAAGTGATTTGCTGCCTCTTTCAAAAGTCCGCAGCTCGTGGTCTCGCGGTAGCGTTCTCGCTTCCCGAGCACAGGGTCCCGGGTTCGATTCCCGGCGGGGTCAGGGGTTTTCTCTGCCTCGTGATGACTGGGTGTTGTGTGTTGTCCTTAGGTTAGTTAGGTTTAAGTAGTTCTACGTTCTAGGGGACTGATGACCATAGCTGTTAAGTCCCATAGTGCTCAGAGCCATTTGAACCATTTGAACCTCTTTCAAAATACAAAACAGCGTTTAACAAATCTTATTTGCCTAACCGGTCCACAGAGATACTTACAATGCCCAAAGTACAATGATCAAACCCACGAACTTACAAGGGCTATTCGTAAAAATAAGGAACGATAGATCGCGAAATGGAAACTACAGTGGAAATCAAAATTGTTTTATTTGCAACAGTTAGCTACAACTTCCAGCTACTTATCTCCATAGTCGCCGATCTGACTTAGACGTTTGTCGTAGCGTTGTACCAACTTTCCAATATCATCGTTATAGAAGGTTTTCAACCAATTCTCTACGCTGGCCTACTCGTTGTCTGTGCCAAAATGTTGTCTTCATAGCCAGCGGTTCATGTGAAAAGAGATGAAACTCATAGGGAGACAATTATAGGCTGTATTGTGTGTAATCAAACATTTGCAATTGAAAACGATGCAGGAGTATCTTCACAGCCCTGCAGAATGCGGCTGAGAATTGTCTTGAAGAAGAAAACGCACGACAGTTATGTAGTGTTGGCTGCATAGCTTCTGGCGAAATTTCTCACCAGTCCCTCTTACTTGACGGAAGACACTATTGTTCTTGGTATTTTTATGTGCTCCCTGTGTGCTCAGAACTAAAAAGAACGACTTAACGCGATCGACGGGCATACTAGAGACACTGCCCAACACACCTGTCTAAAACTTCATCGGATTTTCACTGTGGTTTCCATTTAGCGACCGATCGTTCCTTACTTTCCGAATAACCCTCGTACGTCTTAAAGGACAGCAAACTTGAAGAAATAGCAGCGAGCTTTTAAACAGAAGAATTATATAAAATCCCTCAACCACTCCTGTTTCTCGTAGACCAGGGGTGGCTAAGAGTTCGATTCGGAAGTTGTGCTCTCGTATGAGTACCATAGCGCTGAGCCTACCTGCAAAATTCACCCTCTGTCGTGGCACGCTGTCTGAGTGTGAGGAGGAAGGGGGGGGGGGGCGACCTGCGAATTCGCTGCTTTTAAATAGCAATACAGTCACACTGCATACAACTTGTTTTTGAATTTTACATTTCTCAACAACATACATCACAAAGAGAACAAATTTTCAGTATTATTTGATTATTTTTGTCACGCTGAAGACAATATAATTTTTATGCGGTATAAACCTTAGGCATGTGGACAGACTTGGACAATTACACAGATTTACACACCAAGGTTGGCACATCCTCGTGATTTATTTAGTTTCATAATCGACAATAGGTCTTTCACACACACATGTTGATTGATAAATTGCAGTACTTTTGCAACCTCTTATGGAGACGTAGAAGCTCAACCCAAGGAAAACAATGTACATCTCCTGGACAACTTTCGTGTAAAAGGAATTACCATTAAAATGGGAATTACATTACACATTAATCAGTTGCACCAGTACATGCACAGGGACACTTTCAACTGAAATGGCAAACGCTCTAGAAAGCAGTTCGAAAACAGACATAAGATAGTCAGTTTCCTCAAAACGTTTAGAAAACTATCCTCGTAATTCTTTCAAAGCCAGAATAAAGTCTTCCAAATTTGGGTTTTGTTTATCGACAGTGGGCTTAGGCAGCTGGACTGTGTTTTTCAGAATTCATGCCTTGTACAACGTGATTTTCTTTTTAAATGTATCCACATCAAATCAGAAAGAAGTCGTTTAAAAAAAAAAAATAAATAAATAAAAAGGCTCTGAGCAGTATGGGACCTAACATCTGAAATCATCAGTCCCTTAGAACTTAGAACTACTTAAACCTAACTAACCTAACGACATCACACGCATCCATAACCGAGGCAGGATTCGAACCTGCGACCATAGCGGTCGCGCGGTTCCAGGCTGAAGCGCCTAGAACCGCTCGGTCACAACGGCCGGCAAGTCGTTTCACACCTTGCAATGTCTTACTGTGGACAGTGTGCAGTCAAATACACTTAAAATACAAGGCCTCCAATCCATCCTGAACGCTCTAATTTTCGTTCCTGCCGTCCCTTTTCATACATAAGTTCAACAGTAACGGATTTTAAATTAAAAAATAATTCAAGGCACGAACCTTGACTTAACCAACGTATGTTGCACTAATATGTAAAGTCTCCATACACTTCACTCAGTTCCATCGAAAACTGTTGCAACTGACAGTGGAATAATGCGTACGACTTTAGAAAGTTTACTATTCGTACCATGCTCCATGCCTGCAGATTTAGCAGAAAGTGCTTCTTGATGTACAGAACAATGAATCCCCTCATTGTAATTGTTTGGTCTTTCATTGACAACTAAATCTTTAAATTATTTCTCCATGGTATTGTAATATTGTTTCATAGCAAGTTAGAAGTACACGTCTACTATACAGGATGGTCCATTGATAGTGACCGGGCCAAATATATCACGAAATAAGGATCAAACGAAAAAAACTTGAAGGGGGAAACCAGATGGCGCTATGGTTGGCCCGCTAGTGGCACTGCCATAAGTCAAACGGATATCAACTGCATTTTTTTAAAACAGGAACACCCATTTTTAATTACATATTCATGAAGTACGTAAGGAAAGATGAATGTTTTAATTGGACCACTTTTTTCGTCTTGTGATAGATGGTGCTATAATAGTCACAAACGTATAAGTACGTGGTATCACGTAACATTCCGCCAGTGCGGACGGTATTTGCTTCGTGATACATTACCCGTGATAGAATGGACCGTTTACCAATTGCGGAAAAGGTCGATACCGTGTTGATGTATGGTTATTGTGATCAAAATGCCTAATGGGCGTATGCCATGTATGCTGCTCGGTATCCTGGACATCAACCAAGTGTCCGGACCGTTCGCCGGATAGTTACGTTATTTAAAGAAACAGGAAGTGTTCAGCCACATGTGAAACGTCAACCACGACCTGCAACAAATGATGATGCCCAAGCAGATGTTTTAGCTGCACCAGTACCATATTTCTATGCACCAGGAATTGCATGGCGACGACTTTGAACGTCGTGTACAGTTCTGCCACTGGGCACAAGAGAAATTACGGGACGATGACAGATTTTTTGCACGCGTTCTATTTAGCTACGAAGCGTCATTCACCAACAGCGGTAACGTAAACTGGTATAATATGCACTATTGGGCAACGGAAAATTCACGATGGCTGCGACAAGTGGAACATCAACGACCTTGGTGGGTTAATGTATGGTGCGGTATTATGGGAGGAAGGATAATTGGCCCCCATTTTATCGAAGGGAATCTAAATGGTGCAATGTATGCTGATTTCCTACGTAGTGTTCTACCGATGTTACTACAAGATGTTTCACTGCATGACATAATGGCAATGTACTTCCAACATGATGGATGTCCGGCACATAGCTCGCGTGCGGTTGAAGCGGTATTGAATAGCATATTTTGACAGGTGGGTTCACCGGATCTGACGTCCCCGGATTTCTTTCTGTGGGGTAAGTTGAAGGATATTTGCTATCGTTATCCACCGACAACGCCTGACAACATGCGTCAGCGCATTGTCAATGCATGTGCGAACATTACGGAAGGCGAACTACTCGCTGTTGAGAGGAATGTCGTTACACGTATTGCCAAATGCATTGAAGTTGACGGATATAATTTTGAGCATTTATTGCATTAATGTGGTATTTACAGGTAATCACGCTGAAACAGCATGCGATCTCAGAAATGATAAGTTCACAAAGGTACATGTATCACATTGGAACAACCGAAATAAAATGTTCAAACGTACCCACGTTCTGTACTTTAATTTAAAAAAACCTACCTGTTACCAACAGTTCGTCTAAAATTGTGAGCCATATGTTTGTGACTATTACAGCACCATCTATCAGAAAGCGAAAAAAGTGGTCTAACTAAAACACTCATATCACGAATATGTAATAAAAAATGGGAGTTCCTTTTTTAAAAAACGCAGTTGATATCCGTTTGACCTATGGCAGCACCATCTAGCGGGCCAACCATAGCGCCATCTGGTTTCCCCCTTCAAGCAAGACAAGTTTCGGGCTTGACTTTCCATCATCGCAAAACAGTTGGGTTAACGCTTGCGATTTGGTGTATTACAGGGCGTAGAAGGTCGCCAGAATGAATTGCGTCGCTACTTTGTGAACACTCACGTGTTGTAGAATTTCGACGGTACCTAGACATTGATTCATACCTCTGTGGGCATTTCTGTCTAATAATCCTCCTAACGATTACATAAAAACAAGCAGCATGCACATCGCTACATCAGTTGAGGTTTAGATGTGATGTACACGCTAATTTAAAAGAAAGGTCGTCGGTATTAAGTGCTAATAAGTTTCCTCGAATAGCTCTAACCAGGGGGGAGTGTACTGTTGCATTGATTGATCTGGAGATATACAACAGCATTCCTTTTTTCATCAGGGCTAACAATAAACTGCATCTTGGACGTGGTGAAGTTGTGGAAATATCCTCTGGCTCATATAATATTGACGATCTGAATGCAATTATTAAACGGTCTGTAAAAGATTTGAGTTACGTGCAAACGTTAACATGTTTAAAACAGAGATAAAAACACGAAAAGGACCACCCCTGGGATTGTTGAGGAGCCAAGTTATGGACAGTGGTACTGAGAAAATTTACGTGTTGGATAATACAGTGGATATCCTCCAGGCAGCACAATCCGTGCTGAGTGTAACATCTCAATAAAACCATATCTGAATGACCGATTATTTCACACAATATACGGTTCTTCCCTACAGTGGGACCGGAAACAAACTCGTCGAGGTGCCAAGCAATCCAATGTGCCTCCCAGTAACTGCTCGCCAGTCGGACATTGTGGAACAGGACTGGAATCTAGTTGATTTTTGAGGATAGCAGATCGTAGTACTTCTTCATTTGAAGCATAATGGCTGCAGGGTAAAGAAGAGACTAAAGTTGCGTTGGAGACATTGCCATGGAAAGTGCCCCGTTTATCTGTGTCAGCTGAGGAAAAGTGTTCAACTGCCATTAAGTTTCCGCTCATGGGAACTTTACAAGCATCTGTTTCTGCCGACTGTATCGAGACACAACTGGGCAACTAAGACGTCATTTAAACTATTGACCTCACTTCATTATTCTGGAGCTGCGGACAGACAGGAGACGGAATGTGAAGAAGGATTGCAGCGTATTCAGTAACTATAAAATAACTAATGAAAGATTGTTCCTGAATTCTGTATACCACCCACACAATAATCTACCACTTGACTGTGACAATGGCAATATCGGTCTACTGTACGATATGTACACTAGCTATCGCTCTTCATACTATGAGGGTAATGAATTTGGATGCTTATTCAGCCCAAAGCAGTTTAAAGATTTAGCACCAGTTGTTGTGATTGATTGCTGAAAGCAAAAAGAGAGTATCAGATCCGGCCCTGTAGGCATCTCTATTGAATTTGAGCCATCAGACAATCCTCGCCCCCCCCCCTTACACATACATTATCCTCGCATGATCGTGTTATTAATCACTTGCCTCTCATAGGAATGAGGCAGTCCATGATGGCCCATCGAAGTCGAAAGATTGTCGTAGATGTAGAGGGGTTTTACAATCAGTGTGGACGGTTTGTGTTGAAAGACGTTGCATTCGTTGCATTTACTAATACTGGATGAGTATTGACAACACTCTCCACTATAGTCGCTTCGCCTGCACCGTACGGAGTGCAAAGACTGGGTGGATAGCTGGTTGGTTGACACGACTTCACCATGGAAAACCGTAGGATGATGATGGAATTGTGTACGAAAATATGATGGTTTTGCTTCGAAACTGTTATAGTACAGACAGCATTGTTTACATCGAAGGACGTTAAAAAGTGCTGTGGTTGCCTAAAATTTTCAAGAATGATTCAATTAGAAAACTTGAGAAGTATAACTGGCCGTTAATTCGATGACTCAGGCAAATTTATTGTGAAGAAGACAAAAGAAATGATTTTATACTTGTCAAAGATAATGTACAGATACTTTTGAGCTGGGTTACCAAAGCTGTATGTTATTGTAATGACACATTTCCTTCAACAAGCATGGGAAACTACCTGAAAAACATACACAGGCTGGCCAGTATGCCAGACCAGTTGTCATTAATCCAGGATGTGGATTTGATCCAGGACTGTTTCACCTCCCATCTCGTAAGCAGGTGCAGTGCACGTTATGCTTTACTAGCAGGTCCTTACTGGAGTATATTTTTGTTAATTTACGAAACATTTTTATCTCTTAATGATTGCTGTCCTACTTTCGTGAATTATCTTCATAGAGCTTACTGACGTTATTTGTGGAATTGTTATCTTCACACTTCAGAGTGAGCAATTCGCGGCAATGCTGCTGTTTTTGCATAGTATCATGAAAATTACTGATCAGAATATTTGTAGTCCACAAGTCTTAGCGTTCTAAATGACAGAGTACTTGGCAAATTTTTCGTTTATTTGATCATCATCACATCTTGCCTCGACTATACAATAAATGTTGTGGGAACAGGTGTAATACTCGCTGCATCCATAGTACTTTTTAAACTACAAATTCTGAAACTTTTTATTTATTCAATTCCTCCACCACCACTTACACGAGTTTTCAGTAGTGCACATCCCACGATGCCTATGCAGTTTGTTAAAACTGGGAGACGTAAGTGTAGATATCTCCTCTATCCAGCACTTGAAGCGATGACATCTGACTATGCCCTGTTGCTGTGGACCTATCTGAGCTTCCTCGCATGTGGAAAAATCACAATAGTTTAATATGTGAACCGAGGTACATAACTCAACTTCTTCATGCCTACCTGGTTTTATACTGACGGAGGCACACCCTCTGCCACAGCACAGACACACCTGGAGGCGTGGGTGGCCTGCTGCATCCCACATGCGGTATTGTCTCTTGCGACAGCAGAGCGTGCTATTGCTGCCTGGAAACAATGGGATACCAAGCAGTGATGACAATGGTGTGGTTGGACGCGACGTAATAGCTCTTTAAATTGTGCCGACGGCAGTATGATCACGGTGTCGATCTATCGACCAACTGCAACGATATGTGCAGCTATGTCAGTCGACGTTCCCTATATTTGAGGCTCCGCGTATGGGAGGGGGAATAATATGAGATAGCAATGCGCTAGCTGTGACAGTTGTTTTAGAAATGTCTTAATAAATTTTATCCTTATTAATTTAATAAGATTGAGAGCTACCAGTTTTACTCATTCCCTGTAAATGAGGAGACTAAAAGTAATTTAAATATTCATAATAGGAAATTAGAGATTAGTATTCATATTATTTTTAGTGTCATGCGGTCGGCAGCAAAAAGAACTAAAAGTCAATTCGAACACACTATACTATAATTATAGAAAAAACACCTTCTTGGCATACACTAAGTTTCAAAGGCATGAACAACAAGAAAACCCACAACTTTTGTGGTGGCAGACTAGGTAAGGAAACAAGACAATGGAAGAAAATGCTGACCAGGATCAACTCTACAAATGCTATGGCGGGTGAATACATTGCTAGGGCCGGCGTAAGTACTGGCCGGAGCTGTTCCTAGTGGTTGGTAAACACTGCTTGTCTGACGGTCTAGGCATGTTTATAAAGCTAGTTCGGCAGAGTGCTATAAAATTCATATGAGTTCCGATTGGTGGAACACTGTCACATGTTGTCTGGCGAAGTACACTCATGCTCATAAATTAAGGATAATTGCAGAATGTGACTGGCGCAAATAGCATAGGCACATAGGGAACACACACGACACAGATCTGTAAGTCCACGGTATTAGTGATAAGTTGAGTAAACCGTCCCGAAACACATGTGCTACAAAACACCACTGTTCCCTGACGTGCTCGATGAGGTTTAGGTCTGGAGAACATGCAGGCCACTCCATTCGCCTGATATCTTCTGTTTCATGGTACTCCTCCACGATGGCAACTCGGTGGGGCAATGCATTATCATGCATCAGGAGGAAGTTGGGACCCATTGCACCCCTAAAAAGGCGGACATACTAGTGCAAAATGACGTCCCGATACACCTGACCTGTTACAGTTCTCAGTCACAGACATGCATGTGTGTACGTGCACCAATCATAATCCCATCCCACACCATCAAACCACGACCTCCATACAGGTCCCTTTCAAGGACATTAAGGCATTGGTATCTGGTTCCTGGTTCACACTAGATGAAAAAACGGCTAGAAGCACTTTTCAAACTATACCTAGACTCGTCCGTGAACATAATCTGGGACCAATGTTCCAATGACCATATACTGTGTTCTTGACACCAGGCTTTACGGGCTCTCCTGTGACCAGAAGTCGGTGGAATGCACCTTGCAGGTCTCTGGGCGAATAAACCATGTCTATTCAATCGTCTGTAGACTGTGTGTCTGAAGGAAGCTGTTCCAGTGGCTGCGGTAAGGTCCCGAGCAAGGCTACCTGCAGTACTCCGTGGCCGTCTGTGGGCACTGACGGTGAGATATCGGTCTTCTTGTGGTGTTGTACACTGTGGACGTCCCATACTGTACCGCCTGGAGACGTTTCCTGTCTGCTGGAACCGTTGCCATAATCTTGAGATCACACTTTGTGGCATACAGAGAGTCCGTGGTACGACCTGCTGTGTTTGACCAGCCTCCAGTCGCCCTAGAATTCTACCCCTCATAACGTCATCAGTATGTGTCCTTTGAGCCACTCTCAACACACAGTCACCATTAGCACGTCAGAAAACGTCTGCACACTTAATCGCTGCACCGTACTCTGACATACACCAACACACCTCTGCGTATGTGGACTGCTGCCAGCGCCACCGTGCGACAACCGCAGGTCAAACGCACAGCATGGTCATACCCTGAGGTGATTAAAACTCGCAAACCGCCCACCAGAGCGTTGTTTCGCCATATACCACCATTATCCTTAATTTATGAGCGTGAGTGTATTTTGTATCTAACGTATCTGTGCGTAAGTGCTGGATGTTAGATTTAACGGTGATCAGGTGGTTATGTTCGAGCTATGTGAGACGAACGGGTATGAGGCGACGAGTCGACTACTGCTGAAACTTAATTTTTAATCTACATTTTTTCATCAATGGTCACATTATCTAATTTATATGACATTTGAGATGTAATACAATTAAAACACACACAAATTTGCATGAAGTTGTAATTAATATCATGTTATTTGACTACTTACTATTTGTAATTAATTTTAATTTTTAGAAAAAAACATATACAGGGTGTTACAAAAAGGTACGGCCAAACTGTTAGGAAACATTCCTCACACACAAATAAAGAAAAGATGTTATGTGGACATGTGTTCGGAAACAATTTCCATGTTAGAGCTCATTTTAGTTTCGTCAGTATGTACTGTACTTCCTCGATTCACCGCCAGTTGGCCCAATTGAAGGAAGGTAATGTTGACTTCGGTGCTTGTGTTGACATGCGACTCATTGCTCTACAGTACTAGCATCAAGCACATCAGTACGTAGCATCAACAGGTTAGTGTTCATCACGAACGTGGTTTTGCAGTCAGTGCAATGTTTACAAATGCGGAGTTGGCAGATGCCCATTTGATGTATGGATTAGCACGGGGCAATAGTCGTGCCGCGGTACGTTTGTATCGAGACAGATTTCCAGAACGAAGGTGTCCCGACAGGAAGACGTTCGAAGCAATTGATCGGCGTCTTAGGGAGCACGGAACATTCCAGCCTATGACTCGCGACTGGGGAAGACCTAGAACGACGAGGACACCTGCAATGTACGAGGCAATTCTTCGTGCAGTTGACGATAACCTTAATGTCAGCGTCAGAGAAGTTGCTGCTGTACAACTTTACGTTGACCACGTCACTGTATGGAGAGTGCTACGGGAGAACCAGTTGTTTCCGTACCATTTACAGCGTGTGCAGGCACTATCAGCAGCTGATTGGCCTCCACGGGTACACTTCTGCGAATGGTTCATCCAACAATGTGTCAATCCTCATTTCAGTGCAAATGTTCTCTTTACGGATGAGGCTTCATTCCAACGTGATCAAATTATAAATTTTCACAATCAACGTGTGTGGGCTGACGAGAATCCGCACGCAATTGTGCAATCACGTCATCAACACAGATTTTCTGTGAACGTTTGGGCAGGCATTGTTGGTGATGTCTTGATTGGGCCCCATGTTCTTCCACCTACGCTCAATGGAGCACGTTATCATGATTTCATACGGGATACTCAAATGGTTCAAATGGCTCTGAGCACTATGGGACTCAACTGCTGAGGTCATTAGTCCCCTAGAACTTAGAACTACTTAAACCTAACTAACCTAAGGACATCACAAACATCCATGCCCGAGGCAGGATTCGAACCTGCGACCGTAGCGGTCTTGCGGTTCCAGACTGCAGCGCCTTTAACCGCACGGCCACTTCAGCCGGCACGAGATACTCTACCTGTGCAGCTAGAACATGTGCCTTTACAAGTACGACACAACATGTGGTTCATGCACGATGGAGCTTCTGCACATTTCAGTCGAAGTGTTCGTACGCTTCTCAACAACAGATTCGGTGACCGATGGATTGGTAGAGGCGGACCTCAACCCTCTTGACTTTCATTTATGGGGGCATTTGAAAGCTCTTGTCCACGCAACCCCGGTACCAAATGTAGAGACTCTTCGTGCTCGTATTGTGGACGGCTGTGATACAATACGCCATTCTCCAGGGCTGCATCAGCGCATCAGGGATTCCATGCGACGGAGGGTGGATGCATGTATCCTCGCTAACGGAGGACATTTTGAACATTTCCTGTAACAAAGTATTTGAAGTCACGCTGGTACGTTCTGTTGCTGTGTGTTTCTATTCCATGATTAGTGTGATTTGAAGAGAAGTAATAAAATGAGCTCTAACATGGAAAGTAAGCGTTTCCGGACACATGTCCACATAACATATTTTCTATCTTTGTGTGTGAGGAATGTTTCCTGAAAGCTTGACCGTACCTTTTTGTAACACCCTGAATATAACTATTGACAAGTAATGAAGAAATGCATAGAGTTTTCCTGAAAACGTATGCCTGTCATTATTTTCGAAATCCCTTATACATGTAGTCTGGTAAGGTACTCGGAACTAATTTGAACCTCGACGCTTTGAGTTGCGGACAAGGAGGCAGGCCCCGTTTGATAGTTAACCTGCGAACGTGGTGAGACGTTGCTAAAGTACCAAGAACGAGTAGTGTAGGTGTAAACTTTTTCAATATCACACAATTTACGCTTGTACTACAAAAATAAAGGTTTGAACAGGAGTCGAACCGCCGTCTCATATGCGTTTGTCACACATGGCTCGTACGCTAACCTCTTGACTGCCATGAACTCTCACAGCCGGCACCTAAGCACAGATATATCAGTTACATAATAGACATGTAAAACTTGTCTTGCGATTTTCTCGGAATTGCCACTTTAGTGCACCTTATTACTTGCACATGATGTTGTTTTAATGGCCTACTGAAGGTGAATAAAGACTGAAATAAATCCGTGATCGAAATGTCGTGGCATCCTTTTGTTAGTAGGGGATATTTGATAGATTCGCTGGGATCAGCAGGCTTTTAAAGTATGTGTTGGGGTGTAAGGCTACTGTGGTCAGTGTTCCTACACGTGCAAAGAGGCGGGAGTTGCCCGAACTGGACAGACCGGGGTACAGAAATACAGCTGAGATAACCGAGTTGCCCTCTAGGCAGGTGAATAGAGAATTAATACTCAGTATGTGTTGCGCAGCCTTCGCGCGTGGTGCGAGTATTGTCTCCGGAAATTTGAGAAGATTCAATATGGGCGTGTGTGTGCGCAGGACAATTTTTCCCTCCTACGTAAATTGACCAGTTGACTGCTTGTACTGCCATTCTACATGTTTCCCATCTTTATTTGGTTGAGAGAACATCGATTGTGATGTGTGTCTTGTGTGCATCTAGATAGTGAAACTCAGGTCGAAGAGACATATACTGGTTCTCTGGACATGAGAAACACTTCTGTTGGTTTTGTAAACTACAGGGATGATTTGGAATCTGTTACATCATCGACATCGATATTCATCTATGAATCTGCCAGTTTCCTCTATTTTCGAGTTTTCATGTAAAGATCTGCAGAGACGAGATAAGTTTCTAGTTACTCAGTGGTTTGGAGCACATCCTACATAATGACCTCGCTAAAGTTTGGGGTTTCTAGAGATATAATTTCCACTCTTCATTTTTGGGGTTATACTGTGCTGGCGATCAGCAGCATGTTGCTATGTACTTGATATCACGTAAATGGTATGATATTCTGTCAAATCATGTGAAAATACTTATGTTCTTTTAATTCCAGAGTCTATAGCTGGTTGTAGAAAGCATGGCAGCAGCCAAGCTATCAGGTTGGGGCTGGAAACAGTAATGCCTTAGTACCGGGTGAATCAGCCCAGCCTTTGCAAAAATGGTGCAAATGGCTCTGAGCACTATGGGACTCAACATCTTAGGTCATAAGTCCCCTAGAACTTAGAACTACTTAAACCTAACTAACCTAAGGACATCACACACACCCATGCCCGAGGCAGGATTCGAACCTGCGACCGTAGCAGTCCCGCGGTTCCGGACTGCAGCGCCAGAACCGCTAGACCACCGCGGCCGGCCCAGCCTTTGCACACTGATTCAGACAGTGACTCAAGTCCACTGCGGGCGCTCTGATCTCGCATCAGGCCAGCGTGTGCAGTGGGCAGTTGACTCATCACCGTTGTGGATGACTGACCGATCTCAAAGGAAATATCTAGTTGTGCTTATGTTTTTTGGGGTCTCTCTATCTTTGCAGTATATGTAAGTAGTAAGGCAATGGGGCTCCTATGACAATTATGATGTCTAAATAATTAAACTGATCAATTAATCACTCAAATCCCCGCCACCCTGAATGATGTCATGGGTTTCCTCAGCCAGCATCTGGTCCCAACCACCCCTCCCCCTCCTCCACCTACCCTCTTGGACGAAATTTGTAATTTTGGCTGGAATTTCGAATTTCTTTGTCCCAAAGCTGTATGACGTCCCTCCCAGCCCCCTCCCCCCCTACCACCACCTGGGAATTGGCGGGAAATTAAAAATGGCGGTGCCCTTTCTGGGTCGGAAACCCTGCTCCTCCTGGACAAAAAGCCCAAGTGCACCCCCCAGCACATGGAAATTGTCTGGATGAAGGAGAAGTATGTTAGGTTAGTGTACTTTATTTATTTTGGTTGGGAAACTGAAGAAAGATCGGTTCTAATTACATAACTATATGCATAGCCCTACACAAAGACTGCCTAAAATTGCAATACAGCTCAAAAATTGACAATGCCATACAACTGGTGTTATCCTGCTCGGAAAAAGTTTTACAATACGACTTGAAAGTAATGGCAGACATACTCAGGCTCTACACTTCACCTACAAGCTGACAGAAAAAAGCCTTGGGTGTAAGGTACTATCTTTATTTTTGGGGGGGAAAATATTTTCAACTGACGAGATACTGCTGTTGGACAGAGGGGAGTCTAATAGGTGTATTACCAGTAAGCATATAGCGGATGACTGTATCGATCGCCGGCCGGGGTGGCCGAGCGGTTCTAGGCGCTACAGTCTGGAACCGCGCGACCGCTACTGTCGCAGGTTCGAATCATGCCTCGGGCATGGATGTGTGTGATGTCCTAGGTTAGTTAGGTTTAAGTAGTTCTAAGTTCTAGGGGACTGATGACCTCAGAAGTTAAGTCCCATAGTGCTCAGAGCCATTTGAACCATTTGAACGGTATCTATCACTATTTGATGTCAGGGTTTGCTACAGATGCCTGCTCGACAATCACTCGGCAGCCCAAGTAATACTCACTACGGCAACTTATGGAAAATGCATCACTCTTCTAATTACACATCGAAATTGTCGTGAAAAAACAAGCACTCGTAATGAATGGGACATAATGCAAACACAGGTACTGGGGAAAATCCTTGTCCCGAAAGACTGCAGAGAGGGCGGTAGTTGAACATGCATTCTCCTCGATGAATGGTCGCAAACTACCCGAATTAGAGGCCCTCTTACCTCTCCTCATCCCTCACTCTCCCACCCTCTATCCATCTTTAGTGGCGACACAGACCTTTTCAAATGGTCATTGGTTATCACGCACCGCGCATTTATCTGTGGCATACTGCCTTCCTGCCGGCAGATGAACGGCACCTGGCCCACCCTAAGGCGATGGTTCAGCATCGGCCATTCGCCAACACAAAAGGATGTAAAGTCAACTAAAGTCAACTAAACATTGTGAGATAAGTTAGGGCCGCCCCATTCCATATGCCGTGCCCTAGTTGGAACACAGCTACCTGGGGCGACAACACAAGCGAACATACACACACACACACACACACACACACACACACACACACACACACACACACACACATGCAATGGACCATTACCACACTGCCCCTCAAGTGCCTGCTGTTCTAAATGTGAAAACACTGCACAGTAACAATTGTACTTAACGTCAACGCACCTCCTATAATCGAGCATCTTTTAAAATGGAAAGCACAATCGTGATGATAATAAATTTCCTCTTTCTATGAGAATAGGTGCAGTCGATTTTCTTTTAGTTTCATGAGCAAAATCAGTATAGTTTTTATGTTCGACTGCAGGATACAATTTGCATCTCATTATTTGGCGACATCCAATGAAGTACACCACTGCCGATTACAGATCACCAAAATTCAGAAGTCGGGCTATGCACCCCCTATACATGTCCAGCCTGCGTAAAATTAGGGGAAAAAACTTCCACTAATTTGCTGTGAAAACTACCGATCATTGGAATAAAGGAAAAGCGAGAATTTAAACTCCAAAGAAAAAACATATATGTTAAACAATTTCTTTCAGCTTGATGGATAAATTACACGACCCAAGAGCGTCTCTCGCATTCGAATCAGTGTCTGTAAATAAACTGTCATGCACGTGTGTATTACAAACATTTCAGATCCGAGAAATGGCATTAGAGAATACAGCCTTTCATACCATTTGCTCACTTGTCAACAAAAACACAATCATTCAACGTTTGACAACAAGAAGCTATAACTGAAGAGGACGTTGCTGTTTTGTACACTATGGGATGATCCGTTTTACCAGTGCAAAGCTATATCACACCTGCATTTACGAAACAAATTGTGAGAGTCTGTCTTGTATTAGAAACTCTTATAAGGTGTTACAGCATCTCTCTCTCTCTCTCTCTCTCTCTCTCTCTCTCTCTCTCTTCCATTACATCGAAATCAGGTAAAGTCTACGTGGTTACATTTGACATTTTTGATCTATAACTCGCCTCTACCAACCTGCGTGTAAAATTTCTGTTGTACAACACACAACCAATCGCAATAGAAGCAGATTCTTTCGTTCTAGTTTTGTAAGCAATGTGATCATCACAGCCTGTGTCACGCAATCTATTCATATATCGGGTAAAAACACTGTCATTTCTAGGTTCCACAACGAGCTATGATTCAAGTGATGTCTACTTTATAATTAGAGGTTATGAAGTATGAAATAACACTGGACTTGCAGTAACACCTATTTTCAAACACGGAGTTGTGACGACAATAATAAAAACAGTCATGATTCCACGAGAATAGCCGATTTCTATTAGCTTTATAGGCAAACTCGGTGTGGTTTTGAGGGAACTATCTGCATCCAAACTTTAGTCAGTTATACCACCCCTTGTAATAGAATGTCCTATAAGATTTTACCACGTCTTTTTCCTGCCAGCTTGTATGTGAAGGGTAGAGTTTGAATATGACTGACACTAGTATCGAGTTATATTGTGAAATTTTTTCCCAGTAGGATAACACCAGTCGTATGGCACTGTCAATTTTTGAGCTGTATTGCGATTTTAGGCAGTCCTTCTGTAGCGCTGTGCACACAGTTGTATAATTAGGACAGATCTTTGTGATAAATTACGCAGTTAGGATCGATCTGTACTTCAGTTTCCCAATCAAAATAAAGAAAATACACCAATCTAACTTTCTCTCCTTCATCTGGACGGTTTACATGTGTTGGGGGTGGACTTGGGCTTTGTGTCCAGAAGGACATGGGTTAGAGTCACAAAAACGGTACTGCCATTTTTAATTTCCTGGAAAATACCTGGGTGAGGGGGGGGGGGGGTAGAGTGGGAGGACAGCTTGGGACAAACAAATTCCCGCCAAAATTCGAAATTCCTGCAAAAATTCTTAATTCTCACCAACAGCATAAGTGGGAGAGAGAGGGGGGAAGGGGCAGGGGGAGGAATGTCCCGGGGACCCACGTGCCGGCTGAGGAAAACACATGACGTCATCTGGGGGTGGGGGTAATTAATTAATCAATTTAATTAATTTGGATAGCAATTGGATATCAAAATTGCGGTAGGAGCCCTGTATCCTACTACTTATGCATGAGTGTCTGGTGGTCGATAGTTATATGCTGGATGCTGAAGTGATGATTTTGTGTAGTGCAAGATACGAATTGTGTTTACTGCAGCGGTATTGTGTAGTGGTACAATCGTTTGTGGTGATATAGCCCGGTTGGAGATCGGTTTCACACCGAAAAATTTAAGCTTTCCTCGACAGTAGCAAGCAGTGTAATTGAGGAAGTGTCTTTGGCGATGTTTGCCATATTTCACGATCTGTAGATCACTTTTGCATTGTTTAAATGTCAGTGCAATATGTCAGCTGTATGTTCTTTTTTCGATCTGTACAAAATAGTTTTGCCCCTGAAAGTCTTGTAATTTGTCTGTGTGCAGAAAATGGCGGACGCTGCTCCCACACTAGCAGCAGCAGCAGCTTGTCAGGTAAATACAGTAAGAGGCAATCGGAATTCTCCATTCACAGGAAGTTCCATTACGTCAGAGAGTAACAAGACATCCTTTGTGCGGGACGTAGGAGCCTCTACAGACAGATTTGAACAAGACAGGGGCAAGGTATCTACAGAATGTTCTGTGACGTCTGGGAGTCACGTGATGTCTTCTTTGTTCCAGTGTTCATAGACAAGTCCAAGCAGACCTTCGTCCCCTGGTGAGGACAGGGAGGATGCTGCACACCACCTGCCATTGTGGCTACAGAGCATCTCCAGACTAGCAGCTGCAGGACATCGAAAATTCACTGAAAATTCCAGCCATTTTTCTCGTCTGTAGGACAGCGCTTCGAATTCTATTTGTGTATTTTTCACCATCTGTTGTGGGATTCAAAAAAATGGTTCAAATGGCTCTGAGCACTATGGGACTTAACTTCTGAGGTCATCAGGCCCCTAGAACTTAGAACTACTTAAACCTAACTAACCCTAAGGACAACACACACACCCATGCCCGATGCAGGATTCGAACCTGCGACCGTAGCGGTCAAGCGGTTCCAGACTGCAGCGCCTAGAACCGCTCGGCCACTCCGGCCGGCTGTGGGATTCGAAATATGTCATAAACCTGTAAGTGTTCTGGTTTTCCTGTCTGTGCTTAGACACCAGTGTGCTTCGAGAAGTGAGGAAAATAACTTCCCTCACTCCAGCAGCAAATATAAACTAAGGAGACTCAGCATTTCAGAAAAGTGATGAAGACCACAGCAGCTATAGGACTCAGAAGTCTTTCTCTCTCTGACAGTGCCTTCAAACAAGCAGCTAAAACTCGAAAAATGGTGAGCGCCCTGTTTAGAGTTACAGAGACATTTATTTCGACTTCCAGATATTGTCGTTTTGGTGTGTAAAATCAGATATTGCAGCTGATATCGATTTCGGATCTCTTTGCCACAAAAGCATGTGAAGTGTCTCGGGCAGGTGTCACAAGTGTTCTGCAATCTTTTCAGTCTGTGTTCAAGTATGGCGGTATACACCGCAAAACTGAGGCAAGTACTGTGCAGCGATCTTTTTGAAAGTGTATTTAGGAACATGAACGATGGACCTTGCCATTTGTGGGAAGGCTTGCTTGCCTCAGCGATACAGATAGCCATATCGTAGGTGCAACCACAACGGAGGGATATCTATTTAGAGGACAGATAAACGTGTCGTTCCTGAGGAGGGGCAGCAGTCTTTTAAGTAGTTGCAAGGGTAACAGTCTGGATGACTGACTGATCTGGCCTTGTAACATCAACCAAAACGGCCTTGCTGTGCTGGTACTGTGAATGGCTGAAAGCAAGGGGAAGCTACAACCGTAATGTTTCCTGAGGGTATGCAGCTTTAATGTATGGTTAAACGATGATGGCGTCCTCTTGGGTAAAATATTATGGAGGTAAAATAATCCGCCATTCAGATCTCCAGGTGGAGATTACTCAAGAGGACGTTGTTATCAGGATAAAGAAAACTGGCGTTCTACGCATCGGAGCGTGGAATATCAGATCCCTCAATCGGACAGGTAGGTTAGAAAATTTAAAAAGGGAAATGGATAGGTTAAAGTTAGATATAGTGGGAATTAGTGAAGTTCGGTGGCAGGAGGAACATGACTTCTGGTCAGGTGAATAAAGGGCTACAAATGCAAAGTCAAATAACGGTATGCAAGAGTAGATTTAATAATGAATAAAAAATAGGAACACGGGTAAGCTACTACAAATAGTATAGTGAACGCATTATCGTAGCCAAGATAGACACGAAGGCCACGCCTACCACAGTAGTACAAGTCTGTATGCCAAGTAGCTCTGCAGACGACGAAGAGATTGAAGAAATGTATCAAGCGATAAAAGAAATTATTCGGATAATCAAGGGAGACGAAAATTTAATAGACATGGGGGTTTGGAATTAGATAGTAGGAAAAGTAATAGGTGAACGTGGACTGGGGGTAAGGAATGAAAGAAGAAGCCACCTGGTAGAATTTTGCACAGAGCATAACTTAATCATACATTTGGTTTAAGAACCATGAAAGAAGGTTGTATTCGTGGAAGAGGCCTGGAGACACTGGAAGGTTTCAGATTTATTATATAATGGTAAGACAGAGGTTTATGAACCAGGTTTAAATTGTAAGACACTTCCAGGCGCAGATGTGGACCCTGACAACAATTTATTGGTTATGAGCTGTAGATTAAAACTGAAGAAATTGCAAAAAAGTAGGAATTTAAGGAGATGGGATATGGATAAACTGAAAGAGCCAGAGGTTGTAAAGAGCTTCAGAGAGAGCGTTAGGGAACGGTCGACAAGAAAAGGGGAAAGAAATACAATAGAAGAAGAATAGGAAGCTTTGAAAGATGAAATAATGAAGGCAGCAGAGGATCAAGTAGGTTAAAAGACGAGGGCTCATAGAAATCCTTGGGTAACAGAAGAGGTATTGAACTTAATTTATGAAAGGAGAAAATATAAAAACGCAGTAAATAAAGCAGGCGATTGTCTCAAAAATGTGATCGACACAAAGCGCAAAATGGCTAAGCAGGGACGGCTATAGGACAGATGTAAAGATGTTGAACCATATATCACCAGGGGTAAGATAGATACCGGTATTAAAGAGATCTTTGGAGAAAAGAGAATCACCTGTATGAATATCAAGATCTCAGATGGAAAACCAATCTTAAGCAAAGAAGGGAAAGCAGAAAGTTGGAAAGAGTATATAGAGTGTCTATACAAGGGCGACGTGCTTGAGGGCAATATTATGGAAATGGAAGAGGACGTAGATGAAGATGAAATGGGAGATATGATACTGCGTGAAGAATTTGACAGAGCGCTGAAAGACCTAAGTCGAAACAAGGCCCCAGGAGTAGACAACATAACACTAGAACTACTGCTAGCCTTGGGAGAGCCAGCCATGGGAAAACTCTTCATCTTGTGAGCAAGATGCACGGGACAGGCGAAATACCTTCAGACTTCAAGAAGAATATAATAATTCCAATCCCAAACAAAGTAGGTGTCGACATATGTGAAAGGTACCGAACTATCTGTTTAAAAAGTCATGGTTGCAAAATACTTACACGAATTCCTTACAGACGAATGGAAAAACTGGTAGAAGCCGACCTCGGGGGAGATCAGTTTGGATTCCGTAGATATGTAAGAACACGCTAGGCAATACTAACCCCACGACTTATCTTAGAAGATAGATTAAGGAAAGGCAACGCTACGTTTCTAGCATTTGTAGAATTAGAGAAAGCGTTTGACAATGTTGATTGGAATACTCTTTTCAAATTTTGAAGGTGGCAGATGTAAAATACACTGAGCGAAAGGCTATTTACAATTTATAAAAAAAAAAGAAAAAAAAACAGACGACAGTTATAAGAGTCGAGGGGCACGAAAGGGAAGCAGTGGTTGAGAAGAGAGTGAGACAGGGTTGTAGCCTATCCGCGATGTTATTCAATCTGTATACTGAGCAAGTAGTAACGGAAACTAAAGGAAAATTTGGTGAAGAAATTAAAATCCATTGAGAAGCAATAAAAACTTTGAGGTATGCCAACGACATTGTATTTCTGTCAGAGACAGCAAAGGACCTGGAGGAGTAGTTGGACAGAAAGGGCAGTGTCTTGAAAGGAGGATATAAGATGAACATCAACAAAAATAAAACGAGGATAATGGAATGTAGTCGATTAGGAAGTTAGACACTTAAAGTAGTAAATGAGTTTTGCTATTTGGGGAGCAAAATAACTGATGATGGTCGAAGAAGAGAGGACATAAAATGTAGACTGGCAATGGCAAGGAAAGCGTTTCTGAAGAAGAGAAACTTGTTAAAATCGAGTATAGATTTAAGTGTCAGGAAGTCTTTTCTGAAAGTATTTGCATGGAGTGTAGCCATGTATGGAAGTGAAACATGGATGATAAACACTGTAGACAAGAAGAGGATTGAAGCTTTCAAAATGAGGGCTTCAGAAAATGATGAAGATTAGATGGGTAGATCATGTAACTAATGAGGAGGTACTGAACAGAATTGGGGACAAGAGGAAATTATGGTACAACTTGACTAGAAGAAAGGGTAGAACACGTTCTGAGGCATCAAGGGATCACCAATTTAGTATTCAAGGAACGTGTGGAGGGTAAAAACCGTAAAGGGAGATCAAGAGATGAATACACTAAGCAGATTCAGAAGGATGTAGGTTGCAGTAGTTATTTGGAGATGAAGAAGCTTACACAGGATAGAGTAGCATGGAGAGCTGAATCAAATCAGTCTCTGGTCTGAAGACCACAACAAACAACATATAGAGACATATTCAATTGGATTTAATAACTCCTGAAGCAGCTCATGCTCTAAGACATGGAAAGGATGTGGTATTTCTCACAAAGGTGCGTGAAGTACTTTAGGGATGGCTTCACAAGTGTGCCGCAATCTTCTTTTTTTGAGTCCATGTTCAAGTGTTGTGGTGGTATTCTTCACAATAAATATGTCCATATGTTACGTCAGAAATTGTTTAAATATTCTCGCATCATCTGCAAAGCTCTCACTCTCTGAGTGCAGTGATATATTTAGTTCCTTTGACATCTTCAAGATATGTATGTGACAATATTCTGGACTTTCCGTAAACACCAGATGTAACAATTCTTGAAGCAGTTCATGTTCAATGACAAAGAGTATCGATGTGCTAGGGGTGGGAAGGGGGATGGTTGCGGGTATTTCCAATGTGAAAGGAAGTGCTTCGCATAGCCACCGCAGCAACTACCGTGTACCAGCGCTGTGAGCCTGGTGCATGTCCTCTTCCAGTGAGCACGGAGAGTCTGCAGCAAAGAGCGCACACACCAGAGTGGGTGAACATTTTGCCCCTTGCCCTGCGGAAGACTGACTGGACTTCTATCGAGTGATCTATAGTTACAGCACACGCATTTATCAGCATGAGTTGCGAAGTGTTTCGTAGCCCCATCCTGCTGCACCTTCATTATTTGATGAAGCGTATTCATCTTCTTCATACATCCGCTAAATCTCATTACTTTCCAAGCATCGCGCAGGTGGCCATGGACACAGTCCTCAGCTGCATGATTATAGCTAATATACCCATTAAACTCCTCCTTCTACAGCACAGACATTTCACCCATTGAACATATAGTACACAGTTAACAATTACGTCCATCCTCCCAGTCCAGCAGCTATATACAGACTGAACGAATTTCCTGCCATTTTTTCCCAGGGCCGCTATATTGGATTACATTACAGGAGTGGTGGGGGCAGGGCCGACAGCGCCCTCTGGTAGTGGTGTTGTGAACTAGGCCTGTTGGACTCTGGACCTCTAGGTGAACACACTGGCTGGAGCTACTGCCTATGACAACTCAAATTGTTTTTTAAAAAAACCATATACCACAATGTATACAAAATAAAGTCTTACATCCATCTTATCCAGCACCCCAGCAATGACTGAGTCCTTTTCCTGCCAGTTTCCAGATGGAGGAGGTGAGAGGAGGGGAGGGGGAGGGATGTGGAGTTAGTTTAGTAGTGGTAGCTCAATTGACCTATTTTCCCCGGCCAAATCTGAACTTCCCATCATGACATCAGTGTGATGTTATCACATCTGTGGTCGCCATCTTGGATCCGCTATCTTGAATACATTTGACAACAATGCAGTGTGCTACCATAACAGCTTTGTTCCACTACCCACGTTTCCTTTTTAAATTGCAATGTCTTTCGTTTTGGTGACACTTTTAGCTTTTCATTAACTGTAATCAGATGGTGGAGAGTCAAGAAAATGATAAAATGATGAGTGATGAAAATTTTGCAAGAAACTGGAAATATGGCGAGCAATTATTGTTTAGTAAACTCAGTTTGGTGACCATCGTATTTTTTCTAATTTTAGACTGCAGAAACACACCTTACAATACGTTCTACAAATTATTCAGAGTCATGTAGTGAGTTACAGATTTAGGGAAGTTGTATCACGTAAAAAACCTATGGCAAAACTTAAATGTATATTAAACAGAAAATATTTTACATTGAATATATATATATATATATATATATATATATATATATATATATAGTTTTTAACGATTAATGAAATATAGAAACATTAAAGGAAGGGTAAAATCTTAAAAGTAGACTAACTAAAGTGAAAATAAAGTAAAGTTTCTAGTTAAAGTATTTCTTTAACTAGCGTAATAATACGGTTCTTTTCAGAATAAGCATCGAGCAAAATGTTAATTATTGGGGTTGAAATTCCCCCTGTATCCAGAATGATCAGCAGATTGATCATTTGTTGAATATGTAGAAGAGTGTCTGGAGATAGGTTAATGCATTTACAAATGATAAATTATTTGTTCAGTAGCTCCTTTGGGCTGTACTTCATTCATCCTGTTCCCACATCAGAAAGTTTATTATTTCAGTTTGGAACTTTTGCTAACAGTCCTGTTGTCTCTGCTATACTCCATGTCTTCCATGTAAGAATATTTGCATCTGGGAAAGCTTCAAGGCCACCATAATCACAATGATTGCCCCATACTACAGCAAGTGTGAGCCATGTACTACCTCCAAACACGGCTTGTACATCAAATGTAAAGTTCAAACGGAGTCCACGAAATACGTTTGGACCTCCAATTAATTGTTGTTTATTGAACTGTCCAGAAAGATCAATGTCTATCGCCTTCAAAGCACGATATACAGGAACGCTGCGCCGCCAGCGACGACGGTAACCACGTCGCCGAGGCATTGCTGTGGCAGGAGCATAGGAATGGCAGGAGCCTCATCAAAAACTAAAAAGTCATCGTTTTGGTTGAGTGCTGTAGCCTGTTGAAACAAAATTTTCGATTTCAGGTAGTTTCTTATTATAATCATTTTAACTTTCACATTTTTCTCATGAGGGAATGTTTCATGAAAGATTTATTTGGCTGTGTTTGGGTAATAATGATTGCAATTTATGTTTGTCATTAGAAGAATGTTCACTGTTTACTTAAATTATATTAGCATTGATTGGTACATCGGTTCTGATGCGTTTTTGTAACTGTGAAGTGTAGATTCAGGCATTCTGTAGCACTGTAGTCATTTCTATAGAATGACCAGCAACACAGCTCAATAAAACATCATCAACCGTTGATGACACGTCAGGAGGGTAACAAGTTGCATTTTTAGTTCTTCTGTGTGCCTTTATAGTTTACTTTTTATGTTAGTATTGCTGGGATGGATGGGATGTGTGCATGTTGTGTGTGGACGCTGGGCGAGCTGGTTGCTGTTTGTGAGCAGCTGAAGGCACTTTTGACCTCAGTCAGCTGTCTTCAAGCTGCTACTTCAGGGTGTAGCAGTGGAGTAGAATCTGGCGTGTCACACGGAACACCTCAGGTGTTGCTTGTTTCGCCCTCAGGCGCTGTTGCCGAGGCACCTTCCAGTGTGCCTGACCCCGTGAATCCGTCCTCACTGCAGGGTGAGTGGCATGTGGTAATGCATTTGCATTGGTCCAGGCAGAGGATCAATGTCTCTGTCTGGCGTCCCCTATTCACCCTGTCAGTGGACAAGTGGCCTCTCCTTTGGCAGGGTTCGAGCAGGCACACAGGAAGAGGCGTTTCCTAGTTGTTGGAAGCTCCAATGTTGGGCACGTTGTGGAGCCCCTTGGGGAAACAGCGTGCAGGGCTGGAAAGCAAGCCAATGTGCACTCAGTATGTCTGCAGGGGGGCCTCATCTGGGATTTGGAGGAGGCCTTGCCTGAGGCTATTAATCAGACTTGTCATCTGCAAGTTGTGCCTCACATTGTCACCAATGACATCTGTTGCATGGGTTCTGAGGTCATCCTCAGTTCACACAGGTGGCTGGCAGAAGTGGTGAAGATTGCTGGTCTCGCGTCCTGGGTGTAAGCACATCTCGCAGTTTGCATTATTGTTCCCGGAGTTGATTGGAGTCCTTCAGTTTAGAGCCAAGTGGAGGGTCTCAACCAAAGGCTTCGTTGACTCTGTAACAGTCTAGGCTGCAGATTTCTGGACCTGCGTTATCGGACAGAGAATTGAATGACACCCTTGATAGGTAAGGCGTGCACTACACAAAGGAAGCAGCTACTCGTACTTGTGGAGTGCACATTGAGTTTTTTTAGGGTAGGCAGTAGTTTGAGGTACTCTGATGAACACTTGCCAGGCAACATGTAGACAACGAAACCAGACCATGTTCAGAGTAAAGACACTTCGAATATAAAAATTTTATCAGTAAGGTGTATTCGTAACAAAGTTCCCGACGTTTACTGCACCCCCCCCCCCTCCACCCCCAGGAAATTTATCGCTCCCAAATTATTCCTGTGACCGAGAACTGGCTAAAACACGAAGTAGAAAGCTCTGAAATATTTAGTAAGTCATGGACCATAAATCGGAAAGGCAGATTTCATGCCATAGGATGGAGAGTGTTCATCGCAGTCGACAAAAATTTTTCTCTATTGAAATCGAATTTGAATATGACTATGAAGTTATCTCTAGTTAGATCTAGGTGAAATCAAGTTAATTGGTGGATGTTTTCATGGTCCACTCGATTCCGCAATGACAGTTTTAGTCATTCAAAGGAAGTATAAGCTCAGTAACGTGGAAATACCCAGGTCATACAATATTGTATGGAGGAGACCTTAACTATCCAGGATAAACTGGGACATTTTTGGTTTCATTGCAAGGGGTACGGACAGACAGTCTTGTGAAGTGCTTTTGAACACGTTTTCCGAAAACTGTTTTGAATAGCTATTTCGAGAGCCCACACGCCATGGAAATATTTTAGATCTTGTAGCTACAAACAGGCCTGAGCTTATCTCCAGTGTCAGTACAAAGACAGGGATTAGTGATCACAATGTCATCATGGCGGTCATGGTTCCTTAGGTTAGTGAATAGGTCAAGAAGGCTAGGAGAGTATTTTTGCTAATAACAGCAGATAAGCAGTTGTTAGCATCCCACCCAGACAATGAATGAACATAATTTGACTCCAGCATGTTGGACATAGAGGAATTATGCTCAGAATTTAAACGGGCTGTAAATTGCGCTCGGGAGAAGTAACTGCCGAGTAAGTGGATTAAGGATCCATCATGGGTTAATAATAAAGTTCGAAAAATGCTGTTGCGCTCTCGGGTCGGAGGAGAACGGTGCAAATGAATACAGGCATAAGTTAGTAGAGATTCGTGCATCTGTAAAAAGTCTGATGTACGAAGCACACAACAATTACCTCCGTCATACCTGAGCAAAAGATATCGCCGGGAATCAGAGAAAATTCTAGTCCTACGTAAAATCACTAAATGGGTTGAAGACTTCTATCCAGTCACTCGTTGACCACTCTGGTGTGACAATAGAAGATAGCAAAAGGAAATTATAATTTTTGCGTTTAAGAAATCGTTTACGGAGGAGGTTATTACCAACGTACAGTCATTTGGCCATCGCAAAGACTCTGTTATGGAAGACGTAATAATAGACATCCCTGGCGTAGAGAAACAACTGAAAGAGTTGAAAACAAATAAGTCGTCACGTCTGGATGGAATCCCGATTCGGTTTTACAAAGAGAACTCTACGGCATTGCCTCTTTACTTAGCTTGGATTTATCGCGCAAAGTTCCAAGCGACTGGAAAAAACTGCAGGGAACGTCTGTATGTAAGAGGGATAGAAGAACGAAGCAACAAAATTACAGACCAATATCCTTAATATCGGTCTGCTGCAGAATTCTTGAATATAGTCAAGCACAAATGAGTGCTCTATAAAAAATTAAAACCTAAGATTTGCTTATAAAACATTGTAACATTACGAGTATTTGTGCGACTTATTCGTTCACCTAGGGCTAATACTGAAGACAGCTGAATTTGCTTGGTTGAGTGTGTGTGAGTCGGAGGGTTGAGGACGTTGTGCGGCCTCCCCAGGCGAGCTCAGGTGCAGAGGCAATGAGTGCGTCACTGGAATCAGGTAAATCCCAGAGCTGGGAATTTGGACGGCTGCTGCTCGCATTGCCTTTGTGCTCCAGGACGTGGTAGATTGTCAGATACTCTTAAAGATGGCCAAGTTATAGCTCTTTGAGATTCGATAATAACCCACATCAAATATTAGTGCAAAGCTGACTACATCTGCAATCACAGAAAAGTGAGGTTCATCCAGTGAAATCCTTAAAATTACTGATTCAGTGCCTCACAGTGAATAAACATTTACACAATGAACCTCTTAATTAATAACTTTTAATCACTTCAAGCGATTTCGACAAACGGTGTCTCAGAATATAGCACTGCACTGTATCTATCAGCCGGCCAGAGTGGCCGAGCGATTCTAGGCGCTACAGTCTGGAACCGCGCGACCGCTACGGTCGCAGGTTCGAATCCTGCCTCGGGCATGGATGTGTGTGATGTCCTTAGGTTAGTTAGGTTTAAGTAGTTCTAAGTTCTAGGGGACTGATAACCTCAGAAGTTAAGTCCCATAGTGCTCAGAACCATTTTTTTTTTTTGTATCTATCATATCTACATCGATTTTATTTGTTGATTTACGATATCTGTTATACCTTTTGCATTATGCAAATGTTTGCCATAACATCGTATTCTCCACATTTACACAGCAAATGAACACAGCATCAGTACTTCACATTTTGTAATTCTTCAGGATTTCCAGGTGAGGCATTGTCATATTGAACAATTGGGTTTCTTCCGGTCATCTGCGTCTTTCTTGCACGATATTTCAACTGCGTGACTTGTCGTCTTCTTCAGGTGCTATCTGAAGGAATTCCCTTCAGCCAATGGAAAAGCAGACAGTGGCGGAAAACTGTGGGAGTCAAGTGGAGACTGCGAGCCACACAGTTGAAATATCGTACAAAAAAGACGACAATAGCTGGCAGAAACCCGATTGTTCAACATGACTTCACATTTTCTCATAGTTATGTATTTATTTAATGAACAGTTTTCTATTTTGCCATCAACTTTATTTAAATGTTGATTGCAAGTGCTATTAAAACGTGCTAATTTAAAAGTCGTCAATCACATGTGTTATCGAACAACACAACTGAAAAGAGAACCAAAAGCCGCTGTTGTCAAGAAGACATAAATTATTGTTGAAATAACATTTAATGGCAATTCGTTGCCATTAATGTGAGCGCCCTTGCGCAAGAATGCTGGCTTACTTATTTATAGATAAACCTGTATTTATATTTATTGTGCATGTTCTTTATTTAAATGTTACTGTAATATATTAGTTTAATGTGGGAAAGTGGCCATGTGCAATCATATCACGTCTGTAGCATGTAAGAAATACGTATTTTTGGTGGGGACTCCCTTCAGCCAATAGAAAAGCAGATAGTGGCGGGAAACTATGGGAGTCAAGTGCAGACTGGAACTATCCGAGTGAAGAGCTCAAGGAAGCAATTCTGGATGTTATGTCGAGTTCTTGAAGAAGCCAGCCCGCTTGCAGTAACTTCCGTCATTCGATCGTGGAACTGATTGATTCTGGGCGGAGAACGGCAGCTACAATACTCCAACTTTTGAAAGGACTTTATATTTCAAGATGTGCTCCAGAGTAGGATTCTAACTCCTTCCACTTGATTTATGGAACTGAGAATAGACAGAGTATGGCCTTCTATTCTTTGTATCGTGTGTGTTAATCTGTTAATCGTCATGTTGAGCACTGAACTGTTTTGAGCTGGTTAATATTTCGTGTATTGTGATTGCGAAATGGACTTATTTTTCGCATGTCTTTGATGGCTATTTAGTCAGGGGAATTTGCTACCATTCTTGTAACTCTCTTAATGTAACATTACTGTATTTTGTAAGGGTCTTTTCTGCCTGTATTTTAACTGAATATCATAGGACCACTTCCTGTTTATTTGAGATGTCCTTTCTTGGATGTTAGACTAGAACCCTCCTTATTAATCTACTCATTTATCTTTTATTTTATATTTCTGTGTATTTTATTAATTCGCAATTCATGCCAATGCACAGACTATTTGACTACAGAGGTTATTATTTGCAGCAAATTAACTGTGGAGCATGAAAGCAGATGTGTGCGGCTTGACCCCGTGACTACATCGAGCTTTTCTT
Organism: Schistocerca nitens; assembly: GCF_023898315.1. Lineage (NCBI taxonomy): Eukaryota > Metazoa > Arthropoda > Insecta > Orthoptera > Acrididae > Schistocerca > Schistocerca nitens. The sequence continues at coordinate 369,300,602 of NC_064616.1, forward strand.
TTTAAACGGGGCCATGCATACCGCAAGTACCTACAGCAAAAATAAACAAAGGTAAAGACGCAACTGATTTGCTCGTACAGACTGCTGTTTGGAAGAGCAACTGCCGGCCGCTGTGCCCGAGCGGTTCTAGGCGCTTCAGTCCGGAACCGCGTTGATGCTACGGTCGCAGGTTCGAATCCTGCATTGGGCATGGATGTGTGTCATGTCCTTAGGTTAGTTAGGTTTAAATTGTTCAAAGTCTAGTGCGCTGATGGCCTCAGATGTTAAGTCCTATAGTGCTTAGAGCCATTTGAACCATTTGAAGAGCAACTATACAACTGTAACCGTTATATAACGTCGCAACTGGGGGCTCGTCTGGGATATGAGTCTAATCCATTTAGAATTGCAATTATAATTCTAACACGTTACTGTGTTCTGTGATCCAGGTCCCAAATCTATTGCATGATAGGTAGTATGTGTGGAGACTCTGAGCATAAGATTTTACAACAGTTGTTTGCGTGAGAATGGGTAGCAAAAGCTAGGTGTGGGGAAGTTCGCAACGGAACTTGAAGAAAGAAGAAGAAGGCTATGCAGAGGCGTGCTGAGTTCGAGTCCACAGTGGCCAACAGCAGCGGTGACCTCGACGGCGGAATAGATACAGTGGCGACCACGGCGATGTGGGTCATCGGCGGCGACATTTAGTTCATCAGCATCGACACTTCGGGCAGCAGCATTACAGCAGAAGCAGTTAGCATGACCGATAAGTTAAGTACTTGCGCCGATAGAGTTAAACTGAGTGAAGCTGCAGCGTCATCGTCAGTGCTGGAGCTTCCAACGATTAAGCAGTCACCCAGCCTGTGTGGTTCAGATAATGTTCAAAAAATGTTTAAATGTGTGTGAAGTCTTATGGGACTTAACTGCTAAGCTCATCAGTCCCTAAGCTTACACACTACTTAACCTAAATTATCCTAAGGACAAACACACACACCCCTGCCCGAGGGAGGACTCGAACCTCCGCCGGGACCAGCCACACAGTCCATGGCTGCAGCACCCAAGACCTCTCGGCTAATCCCGCGCGGCTCAGATAATGTTAGTGGGCCAGTTAGTCAAAAATCTGAACATGGTGATGTTGATAGGGACGATATTAGTGGGGCAGATAGTCTGAAATCAGAGAAAGGAGATGTGGCTGCAAGGGAAATTCCCACAAACTTGAGCTCTAAAATGGGGGTATTGGGTACAGGGATAGTTTTAATAAAAACAGAGATAGGTTCAGTAGAGACAAGTGTAGCAGAAAGTGTAGAAGTTTAGGTGAAGAAAATTAGATCCTCTGCAGAAGGGATGATAGAATCAAAAATAGAAGCTATGAGGGCAGGTGCAGGCACAATTTCTGAAGAGGTTGACCTGTTTAACACCAGAGTCGACAAAGAAGGAAAAGATGTTGGGGACAAGTTGGAAAATATATACATTACGGGCTGGGTGACGATGTTAAGGATGTGTGCTAAGACAAAATGTACTTCAGGAAGTGAGCACTAAGTCTATTAACAATTTCTCTGGTAGAGTAGTAGAGTGTGCAAAAGAGGTGGTGAAAAATACACAGCATTTGGAAGCAGAGATCAATAACGAAGTTTTGCAGCGGTGACAGCCGATTACAGATGTATGGGCAGAATTAAACGCTTTAGCAGCGAGGCTGGCTACTACTGTGTGGGTGTTCTATATGGGTAATTCAGGAACGACAAAGTGGTTTGGAGATGATGACAAATACCACCCAGTTGATTTTACTGCTGCGTGTAGAGACGGTTTTGTGAGAGGAATGTCGGAAGAGGCAAAAATTAAATACGTGAAAAGACACCTTGAAGGCAATGCACAATCATGTGCAGATTTATTAAGTGCTTCATTTACTACCTATGAAGTGTCTGAGAGTTATTTCCTGAACAAATTCTGGGGTGAAGCCATACAAACGATACTTCAGGATGAGTTCCTGATCGTACCAAGTTTCAAACACGGAAGTGGGCCAATGCGGGATTTTCGTGTGCGTGAACTGACGAAGTTGGATCATACAACTCGTCCGCTGGAAGTGTTGACGGAGATTACGCCCCTCAAGAGACGACTACTGGATTTTTTACAATGGGATCTTGTCCACAATCTGACAAATTCCATTGACGAGCTTTTAGATTTTATTGAGAAACTTGATGAGGCGTTGAAATTCAAGCCACATAATGAGAAAAGCAGATAGAGAAATGGTTACCAGAACGACAATGACAGTAATAACGAAAATAACTATCATAGCAGTGGTAACAATAATTTGAAAAGGGGAGATGGAAACGCAAACTTTCGTTTCAAAAATCAAAATCGGAAACGAAGATTTAAGGGGTAGAAGCCACAATACAAGATCGGGAAATTAGAGATCAGTTCGTCTCAGGTCTGGAGGTGGCGAAATAAACAGGCGTTTAAAAGGACATGTTATTTTGAAAATTCTGTGGATGTCAAAAATTCGGCAAAGAAGCCACAAATGTTAGAGATAAGATTATACGACGTAAGAATAAAATGGTGAATAATTTTAAGTGGTGCCAGCATAAAGAGTTCGAACGTAAGATGGTAAAATGTGTTGAGGGATTCGATGATGAGGATATTGCGCTGAACAATATATTTTGTGAAAGGGAAGTGGATGACAGAATGAATGTGTTTGGTGAAAAATTCTGTGATCAGAAGAGAGGCTGAGATGGACTTGAATTTGGTGGAGGTGGAACGTACGACGAATTTTGGTGAGACACCAGTCAGTAACAACAATTATAGTAATGTAGGTGAAAGTGATGTAGATGTTGTATCGACGAAAATATGTTAAAGTATTTGTGAAGGCAACATATTAGTGGGATCGTCAGATGGTTATTAATTTTATTATGTGTCGGCGGACGTGGATAATTTATTGTTAAAAGGAATTAAGGTGATGTTTCAGGCGCTGATGTCACGAAGGTTGAAGCTACTGTTGTCCTCGGAGGAACGAGTGTTATTTCTGTTGATTAAAGTGATGAAAACATGAATTTTGAGTGGATGTTGAAGAATGAATGTGAAAGTGTGTTAGACGGTTCGTTGAAGTATAAGGTAGCGGAGGCATCTGATAAGAGAGAAAATGTGGAGGAGAAAGGGGTGGATCCGAGTTTGGCGGAATTCACGTATATTGTGAGTTCTAATGTTGAGCGATACAACAGCGGCAATTTATATGGTTTATCGGCGAAGATTGACGGAATTACTGGTGGTGATTTCTATAATGTATCGATGGATGTAATGGATGTTTTAAATAATGAATCTTATTAGTTATCGGCTGATGTTAATGGAGTTAATTGTGATAAAATTTGTACTGATTCGACAGAAATAAGTGAGGATTTGTTTAAGGGAGACGAAGTTTTAAATTGTGTGGTTGATTATGGGAATGTGTCAGCTACTGATATCGTTAATTCTGAGGAAGCGAACAGTACATTTGATGCTTACGAGGATGATGTAACGACGGGTTTTGAGGGTGATTTAAGTCCTACAGAAGAGTTGGAGGTAGATCATGAGAATGTAGGAATGGATAATGAGACTGAACGTTGTTCTGGAGTTACAGTGTGTACGATAAATATGGAGGAAAATGGGAGAGGCGTTCAGAATGATCATTTGAGGATGCAATGTTTAGAGAGCGGTGAAATTAAAAATGTACGGAATGTAAGTGAATTAAACGATCTTGATGAAGGTAGAAAGTGTTATTTTCTCGAATATAACGATGGTATTCCAGCTGTGGTCACATATTTTGCCTGTAAACGTAAGAATTCGTTGGTGAAAGAGGAAAGAGGGCGGAGAATTTGAGCAGGTAAAAAGCGGCAAAAGTGAGATTCAGATCACACTGTCGAGAAAAAGGTTGTAAGAGGCAACGATTGCAGAGTCGTACCTTGTGAATGAAAATCGTGGCTTGTATTGATATAAGTGTGTATATAAGTGTAATTTCATGTGAAGTGTACAACAATTTTGAAGGATTATGTTGCTTATGTAAAGGGTAAAAATGATGAATTTAAGAAGTATGGAGGCACAGCTTAGTGCACGACTCTTGGTGGGCGGAGATCCACAAGACATAATTAATTTCATTATTTGCGTAAGAGAAGATTATAAATTGTTCTGCACGTAAGATTTTGGGGGAAAATTAAAGGGGCTATTTAAATGTGTTATTCCTAGTATTTTGTATAGGTTTCTCATATAACATGTATAGTTTATTTGTAATTATTGGTCACACAAAATTTGGTACGTGGAAGACGTCAGACCTCACTGGGAGTAAAACATAGAGTTGAGTGCAAAGTATGACCTACGTTTTTGGGGGTATATTACGTGTGTTGATTCTATGACGCACGTTATTTTGGAAGGGTTTTTTAATATATTTGTGTATGTAAAATTCTGGGTATAAACGGTATTTCAGTGCAAATCTGAGTGAACATTTGCTCAATGTGTGATCCAGTTATCTGCTGAGTTGAAAGGAAAGTTAAGTGGGCGATTTCTGCTCAGGGTAGCATTAGTTTTAATGTTTCTTATTAGCTGTGGTAAAATTGTAGAAAAATAGTAAAATGTTAGTTGAACAAATTTCACAGCTCGAAAGACGTATTTTCTAATGGGAACATGGACAGAGTGTTTGAAATGTCTAGCTGAATCAAGTTTTACCTGTGCTACAAGACAATTTTTTCCTACTATCCTGTCTGAGAATGTATCGATTCCACTGGGGAGGCCGTTCAGAACCTGAGCTATTAGGATTTGGGAAGTCACATGATTGTTGGTAACTAAACTACAGCCGTATTTCTACAGCTATCGTCCTTTAGCGCTGACGGTGACCGCGGATTGACGCACCTTTCGGGGCAGTACTTGTCCAAGTACTGAATTTCTGTAAATGCTGCTGGACTACGAACAATCTTAAACTTCGATGCCAGAACACCGATCGTGTGCTGTGTGAAATGTTACGATGTGATCAAAGCATTCAGATGAGTGCAAAAACACTAAAACCTTTTGTAAAGTACGAGCTAATTCGAAGGTTTATTTCAATTTATGAGTTTATTATAGCATTTGATTAATATGCTGTAATTTTATAACATGTGTTACATTCAGTAAATGTGTGCTGATGTTATGACATGTTCTAGGAGACACATGCTGTTTCAGACACCACCAAAAAGACACTAACAGTGTTGTTCTGACACGCATTTTGTTTATTATATTATGTATGTATGTAAATTCTGAAGGTGGCAGGGGTAAAATACAGGGAGCGAAAGGCTATTTACAATTTGTGCAGAAACCAGATGGCAGTTACAAGAGTCGAGGGACTTGAAAGGGAAGCAGTGGTTGGGAAGGGAGTGAGGCAGGGTTGTAGCCTCTCCCCGATGTTATTCAATCTGCATATTGAGCAAGCAGTAAAGGAAACGAAAGAAAAGTTCGGAGTAGGTATTAAAATCCATGGAGAAGAAATAAAAACTTTGAGGTTCGCCGATGACATTGTAATTCTGTCAGAGACAGCAAAGGACTTGGAGGAGCAGTTGAACGGAATGGACAGCGTCTTGAAAGGAGAATATAAGATGAACATCAACAAAAGCAAAACGAGGGTAATGGGATGTAGTCGATTTAAGTCGGGTGATGCTGCGGGAATTAGATTAGGAAATGAGGCACTTAAAGTAGTAAAGGAGTTTTGCTATTTGGGGAGTAAAATAACTGATGATGGTCAAAGTAGAGAGGATATAAAATGTAGACTGGCAATGGCATGGAAAGCGTTTCTGAAGAAGAGAAATTTGTTAACATCGAGTATAGATTTAAGTGTCAGAAAGTCGTTTCTGAAAGTATTTGTATAGAGTGTAGCCATGTATGGAAGTGAAACATGGACGGTAAATAGTTTAGACAAGAAGAGAATAGAAGCTTTCGAAATGTGGTGCTACAGAAGAATGCTGAAGATTAGATGGGTAGATCACATAACTAATGAGGGGGTATTGAATAGAATTGGGGAGAAGAGGAGTTTGTGGCACAACTTGACTAGCAGAAGAGATCGGTTGGTAGGACATGTTCTGAGGCATCAAGGGATCACCAATTTAGTACTGGAGGGCAGCATGGAGGGTAAAAATCGCAGAGGGAGACCAAGAGATGAATACACTAAGCAGATTCAGAAGGATGTAGGCTGCAGCAGGTACTGGGAGATGAAGAGGCTTGCACAGGATAGAGTAGCATGGAGAGCTGCAGCAAACCAGTCTCAGGACTGAAGCCCACAACAACAACAACAATGTATTTATTATGTTATGTAAAAATGTCAAGTTTGGTGCGACCTAATGTGCCAAATTAGCGAGCTAATGTGGTACATTGAGTGAAGGTGTGTAATGCGACTACTATGTGAGCGACTTATTCGTCCCCGTAGGTCTGATACTGACGACAGCTGAATTTGCCACCTTGCCTGTGTGCGAGTCGGCGAGACGAGGTTGGTTGGTTGGTTGTTTTTGGGGAAGGAGACCAGACAGCGAGGTCATCGGTCTCATCGGATTAGGGAAGGACGGGGAAGGAAATCGGCCGTGCCCTTTGAAAGGAACCATCCCGGCATTTGCCTGGAGTGACTGGGAAATCACGGAAAACCTAAATCAGGATGGCCGGACGCGGGATTGAACCGTCGTCCTCCCGAATGCGAGTCCAGTGTCTAACCACTGCGCCACCTCGCTCGGTCGGCCAGACGAGGACGCCAAGCCGTCGCCTCAGGCGAGCTCAAGCAAAGACAATGAACCCGTAGCCAGAAACAGGTAAATCCGAGAGGTGGGAATTTGGATAGCTAATGCTCGGATTACCTTTGTGCAGAATATGCTCCAGGAAATGTCAGAGTGTCAGATACTCTTAAACACGGCCAAGTTACAACTCTTTGAGATTCGACAACAATCCACGTCAAATATTAATGCGAAGCTGAATACATCTGCGATCTCAGAAAAATGAGGTGCATCCAGTGACACAATAGTACTTCAAAATCTTTAAAACTACTGAAGTCAGTATCTCACAGTGAATAAACATTTATACAGTGAACCTCTGAATTAACAACTTATAATCACTTCATGCAATTTCAGCAAATCGTATCTCAGAAGATAGCGTTGCACTACAACTATCATTCCTGAAAGCAACGTATCTGTATCTATTTTATTTATTGATTTACGACGTCTTTTATATCTTTTTCATTATGCAAACGTTTGTCAGAACATCGTATTCTTCGCGATTTATACGCCAAATGAAGACAGCATCAGTATCTCACCTTTTGTCATACTTATGTATTTATTTAATGAACAGTTTACGGCGGCCGGTGTGGCCGAGCGGTTCTAGGCGCTTCAGTCTGGAATCGCGCGACCACTACGGTCGCAGGTTCGAATCCTGCCTCGGGCATGGATGTGTGTGATGTCCTTAGGTTGGTTAGGTTTAAGTAGTTCTAAGTTCTAGGGGATTGATGGCCTCACATGTTAAGTCCCATAGTGCTCAGAACCATTTGAACCATTTTTCAACAGTTTACTATTTTGCCAGTAACTTTATTTAAATCTTGATTGTAAGTGCTATTATAAAACTGTGCTAATTTAAAAGTCGTCAGCCACATGTGTTAGAGGGATACACAACTGAAAAGGGAAGTAAAAGGCGCTGCTGTCAAGAAGACATAAATTATTGTTGAAATAACATTTAATGGCAATTCGTTGCCATTAATGTGAGCGCTCTTGCGCAAGAATGCTAGCTTATTAATTTTTGGACAACCTGTATGTTTATTTATGTGCATGTTCTGAGCGTGACTTTTTTAAATAGTGTTTTAATATATTAGTTTAGTGTGGAAACGGGTCATGTGGAATCAGATTATATCTGTAGCATGTAGGAATGATTAATTTTTAGTGGAGATGGCCTTCACCCAACGCAAAAGTAGACAGTGGCGGAACACTATGGGAGTCAAGTGGAGACCGGGACTTTCCGAGTGAAGGGCTCAAGGGATAGATTCTGGACTTCATGTCGAGTCCTTGAAGAAGCCAACCCGCCTGCAGTAACTTCCATCATTCGATCGAGGAGCTGATTGATTATGGGCGGAGAACGGCAGCTACAATACTCTAACTTTTGAAAGGACTTTATGTTTCGTGATTTCTGAATCTGCTCCAGAGTAGGAATCTAATTCCACCCACTTGATTTATGGAACTGAGAATAGACAGAGTATGAGGTTCTATTCTTTGTTTTGAGCTCGTGAATATTTCGTGTACTGTGATTCCGAAATGAACGTAGTTTTCGCGTGCCTTTGATGGCTATTTAGTCTGGGGAAATTGCTACCATTCTCGTAACTCTCTTAATGTAGCTTTACTGTTTTTAAGGGTATTTTCTGTCTGTATTTCAACTGAATATCGTAGGACCACTTCCCATTTATTGGAGATGTCCTTTCTTGAATAAACATCATAGTTCTCTGTCGTCTATCTCAGTTACTGAGGTTAGACTAGAACCCTTTTTATTAAATCATATTGATGATGTCTCCAAAATTATCTCCACTTCTTCAAGAGGAGTACAGGCGACGTATGTGAAATATTCATCTGAAGCCCGTAATTATGGAGGTGGAGAATAGGGAGTGAATGAATAGGTACGAAGCTCTGTTTTAAAATAAATATTACTGGACTACTTCATGGTGTTTTGCAGAAACAACCGACTAGTGCAGACGCCCATGCTATAGCTGGCCACTTGCATTTTCACATGACAGCATCCCTAGACAGCCTTCAGCACTCACGCTAAGCACAGTACACATAATACGTAATTTATAACACCTAACACCTGACGCCTGATGCCTAAGACATAGATTCAGGCATATTGTGGTATAGCCGGCCGGTGTGGCCGAGCGGTTCTAGGAGCTACAATCTGGAACCGCGCAACCGCTACGGTTAGTTAGGTTGAAGTAGTTCTAAGTTCTAGGGGACTGATGACCTCAGAAGTGAAGTCCCATAGTGCTCAGAGTCATTTGAACCATATTGTGGTATAAACATACGAGGGTTGACTGAAAAGTAATGCCTCCACCTTCGTAACTCTTCAATAGTTGGAAGCATTGGTATGAGGCAGTTACTGGCTTGTTCCGTAGCCTCTTCTCTATAGCTCTAGTTGGCGGGAAGCATTGAATGGTTGTGTTGTTACAGTGTATTGTATGGAACCCTGCGCATACGGTCGGTCAAAGCGATTTAAGCAAAGTGCAGTCACTAAATTCTTGACAGCAGAAGGTGTCACTCCAAAGGAGATTCATTAGAGAATGAAAACAGTTTACAGTGATTGTGTTGATGTGAGTACTGTGGGTCGTTGGGCGAGTAAGTTTAAATATGTTGAGGTGGGAACATCTGACTTGCGTGACAAACAAATAGTTAGACGTTCTGTGACAACAACAGAGTTTCATGCGCAAAATGTTGACAGATTGATTCAGGACGATTGTCGTATCAGCCAGAGAGAAACTGCAAGAACAATCGGCATTTCACAAGAACGTGTGGGTCACATTCATTGACTGGACGTAGCTTAAATCTCATTGACCGCCCGTCTGCGCAGGGTTCCATACTTTACACTGTAACAAGACAACCGTTCAATGCTAAGGCTGTTTCCTAACTACCTACCATTAACAGAATGCCACCATTCCACTTCCAGCCATATAGGTTCAGAATACTATTCTGAACAAGTAGGAAATCCTCTGTGTACACCCCCACCGCACGATGATTTTTGCTAATGTCAACTTAACACACCTCCAAGAAAAATCTACTTACTGCAGCAGCTTTGTGTAGTTGACTGTCACTTTAGATGAGGCACATATTCTACGTAAGTGTTGTATGGTTATATATATTATCTTGTTACTAGCAAGCATCTGTCTGCATCTTATGGTTTTCATGATCAACTAAAGTACTGTGCTGTGCTGTACTTGCGTTAAAATATGGCACTGTGCTACAAGTTTGTCATTTAAAGTTGTGCGTTTACTTACAGATCTTAGACTGGAATATGGGTGTATTTCGATAAAAAAAATCAGTAAAAGCTATAGTGAATAGCAGTGGGAGGTGTGTGTGCTTATGGAAAAAGATCAAGACGTCCTTTTGATATATGTGCTGAGCCACAGTCACACGGTATTTTTTGAAGGAATACTGTTTATTGCTGTATTTTTCTTCTGTACATTCTAGATTTCCGCTTTTATGCCATTATCCAGTACAATGTTGTTAGACCATTCACACGTTATGTCCGGTAAAATCAGAGGGTTTACCTGCTTTGGGCTGACTTTACCAGATATGATTATTGGGGGAAGGGGGATTCTAAGCCAAAATACCGTTATCCAAGATGACGGCGGTGACGTCATCCAAGATGGCGGCGATGACGTCGTCCAAGATGCAGTCGTGACATCATCCAAGATGGTGGCTTTGTGGCGGGTTGTTTGAATTTTGGAGGGGAAAATACGTCAATTGGGCTACCCCTACTAAACTAGGTCGCCTGAGCGCCACCTCTTCCTAGGAACTGGCGCCAACTTTGAATTTTGGTGGTAAAGATAGGTTAATTGGACTATCTCTAATATCCTAGGAAAATCGAGGGAAAGAAAGGGTATTAGGACTAACCTTAGTCACCCAACCTCCACCTCTTCCTAGGGATTGGTGGGAAAAGGACTCAGCCTGCACTGGGCTAGTGGAGAGAGGAAGGAGTGTACTTTACTTATTTTGGAACAATTTATTTAGGGATGGGGTATATTTATCACAGTGATACAGAACACACACTCTGGCATGCCACACAGCATACAGACCCGCAAACTACTCCTAAATAACTCATATATAATGCTCTACACACGCACCTGCTAATTGCAAACTGTCACAACAACGCATTGCACAGCCTACAGACCTGCAAACCACTCGTAAATAATCCAATACATTTATGTCCAGAGAGCTAAACAACTCGTAAATTGTCAAAACAATAATCCATCTAAAAGACTCTTCAAACATGCTTGCTTATCGTCAACTGTCGAAATCATGCACCAGTCTTTCTCTAAACACGCAATCTGCAAGCAATTTTAGAACACAGAACGAGAGGTTATGTCATGGTTGCATGGATATATCTGACATAAAATCGATAGAATTGCGAAAAATAACGAGGGAACGGGTATAAATCGGCCGAATATCCATCGAAATGCGGGGAAATTGAGGAAGTACTTGCATATCTATTGGTGTGCTGTTTACAGAATTAGTGACGGAATGACTTGTAATTTTTACATGTCGGTTGCTGCTGGTATGCGTTTATCTGTTGCCTTGTAAGAGGTATTCGCCGTTACTAACGATCTTTTTATATAGGGCTAATGCAGGCATAGTATAATTTCCGAACCGTGATCGGATGTGAACAGTATGTGCTATACATCTTTGGAAAGCTATATTGTATTCGTATCACACAGAGCCAATGATTTAAGGCAGAAGTTTTTCGTTTTACGGTTCGATAACATAGTTTATCGTAGAGAAACCGGGAAGAAGGATGAATGTCCTGCGCTTGAAATATATTTATTACATTGGAATATTAACAGCGCTACATTCCATACGACTGATATGTTAGAAATGCAAGCTATCTAACATTATAAGTGCAGAACGTTGTAGTCTTAGGAGCGTGTGTGTTTATGTTCTCTCTTACCAATACCTTCCAGTAACCCATCCTAGACTCTAGAACTCTACCCATGTGGAGCTCCATCCCGCATAAAAATAATTCTTTTCTTGTTCTTCTTAACCGTCTGCTATTACATCAAGACACTTGGAAATCTGTTACTATACATCGATAAGGAGTGCTAAGCTCCTCGACATGGGCGCTTCTCGAGAAATCTCGTGCACTTGGATGGGTGAGGACTCGGAATGCTCCACTCACTCACGAGACGTGGAGAGTAGCGGTCTTCTTTTGATCAGTTGCAGATTAATTCGGTTACGGTGCTGCAGGGTGGGTTGGCCAATGACACTGTGTTGAGAGTCTTTCACTCTCTAATTTTACCCTAAGACAGCGAGAATGCTCTGTGACTCTCATACGCAGAGAGATAGATCGTAAATTAAGCACTGTGCTCGAGGTGTTAGAAATATATAGAGTGCTGTCTGGTATACTTTGATGATTTATGTGTTCGAGAATTAACACCGAATGGACGTACTGAGCAGTCATCTATCTACATTCGCAATTATACTCGCAAAGTAGAGAAAGGGCGGCTTATCTATGATACTGAAATTGGGGATACATGCTGTCACATCATTGGCCAGTGTTGAAGTTATTGCAAAATTGCTAAAATTGTTGAGTTGGGGAATGAGTTTTGTGGAAGGGTGACACCTTCTGGGGGTTGCTAGCAGCGAAACAGAGATCGCGTGCATGAGTGCAATATGAGGAATCAGTCGAAAGGGAACGCAGAGCCATCATCTATTCCGTCACTGTGACAGATGAGTTTAAATGTAGAGGTCGTCATCCGGACGTCGGTTTGAAAACTCTCCACAATGCAGCCAAACTCTTCTAGTTTCCTTATGTTGTAACTGTCTTTTATTTAAAATCATTCACTGTGTGTCACGTGTTATGGTAGCCACAGTAACAAAATGATTTACACCGTGCGATGTCTAGTTTTCTGCGAGAGACCGTGGATCAGAGCATCTTAATGTCAGCTTAGGACCTGACTCAGACCCCGAAGTCATGGCAGAAAACCAGAATGTATAGCAGTGTACAAAACGTGTTAGAAAAGAATGTTTCAAACAACAACACAGGGTCACAGGGAGCGTCTCTTGCGACTTACAGTATAGTCTGTGGGATACGGTCATCATCCTACAGTACAGATGATGAAACCTTAAACTGTCCTCTGCAGTGGATCAAAAGCTGTATATTTAATAAGATCGTCCCACATAAGCAGCAGCATCAGTTTGACAGGTAAATTCGATGACGAATGGGGTGACCCGTTAGGAATGCTATTCTGGGGAGCATTGCGAAATCTCTTTCTCCTCTCTGGACCGCACCGCAGCTATGCGTCATTGTACCAGCATCAGTGCCTAGGTGACTTCAATACCAAATGAAGTTAGTGGAGCTTTTATAGTTCGTAAATTTTCTCTGTTGGATGGTAGAGAATAACGATGATAGCATGTTGGGCTGAATGCACGAGGACCTGCTTCCGACTGCAGTATCTGTATCTAGTTTGGAGACATCCCACATTGCGCGCATTTCCACAGAATGGTCAAAACTCAGGTCGTTCTGTTTCTACACGGGTTGCAGAAGGTGGTGGACATGTCTTCCTCCGACTCCTGCTCAGTTCTGACTTAAATTGGAACGATCACATGCAGAAAGCTGTAGAAATGGGAGCAGTTGCAAGATGCGTAGAGGGTGACTAAACCCATGTTGGAATATTACTGTAGCAGCTAGGTTCAGGACAGGTAACTCGTTTCGAGATATGGGAGTGCCAGAATTGACTAGTGGTTGTAATCATTAAAGGAATTGTCAATAGGATCCAACACAGGTACGTGCTTGAATGGAAAGACCTGATTCCAAATCATGGACATCATTTCTAGCAAATAGCGTAGCACTAGAGATCAGAGAAACTAGTATACATTTTCTTACGACCGCAATCGGCACATCATCTACTACTACTGTTTGTGTTCCTTCTCAATTAGTCATCGCCTGTAACTCAGTGGACATATCGCAGAACCTCTAATATGGTATTGCGACAGAATGCGCTACAAATAATATAGAATTATCTATCTGTGGAGGTGTGAGGGAGTCGCAAATAGAACTTACATATCACGTTCCTTAGCCGAATCACTTTCAAAATGCGGTAAATTTATCACGAGGTTGCATCGTGGGCATCGGGATGGTCTGATAATACACATTACTACAAGCACTGTCATGGTATTTGTCCGGAAAAAAAACACCTCATTCAGAGGTAATGTTGTACCTCGATTTGTAAAGTGGGTATAGCTTTTAACATTGATACTTGTATGCATCTATAGAACCAAGACCGCTTGTGACACAAACATACAGTAGTTATTGTCATCGGGTTTTTTAACTATGAGACGATTATGGCTCTCTTTCTAAGACACAGTAGTATCACTCACAAGAAAAACTTATGAGAAATGTCTACCCATCGCTGGTTTTCTCTCAGTATTATTTTGTATCGTAGGTAATCAGTTATTAATGAAGTATTATACTTAGTAGTAGGGGGTGCGTGATAGGTTCGCCTTGAGCATCAGGCTTATAAAGTATGTGTTTGTGTTCAGACATATGCAATGGAAATGACTATGTCCATTCATAAGGAAGGTATGGATTTGACATCTAGTACTGTGATAGCAAAGGGAAGAGTATGTCAAGTCATAAGAATGGTACTGATACTTCTATTTCCAGAGCCATAGCCTTCAACAGTGTGTATTTCGGATACTTCACTCATTGTTGAATGTTGTTCAACTAAGACCGTGATCGTAACATTTAGTTGTAAGTACAGGGACGAAATATATATGTGACCGATTTCTTAGGATCAGTGATTCTACCTGTCTGTGCTCGGCCTGCAGCACCGGTGACCTGTGCAGGGGTTATTCACGTTTCCCTTTAACGGTAGGAGTTATCAGAATGGAGAGGCCTGTTGGAGTGTAGGAATGTAGATGAATTAAGGTGTTGTCCTCTAGACTACCGAATAGCGAACTAATATGTAGTATATGTTGGATAGCTTTCATGACCACGTGGAAATTTGAGAATGAATATGGAGGTGCATTTGCACTAGACCATTATTCCCTCCCATGTAAATTGTTCGGTTGACTGCTTCTGCACATTTCGCGCTTTTGTTTAGTTAAGAGAAGATTGATTGTGGGGTGTGCATCTAGCATGTGGAAGACACATTTGCCGGTTCTCTAGACATGATAAACACCTTAGTTGACCTTGTAAATTATAGGGATGATTTGGAATCTGTTACATAGCCGAGATCGTTATTCTCAGGTGGAAATGTCATTTTTCGTTTGTTTGTTTCTAGTTACTGAGTGGTCTAGAGTACGCTCCACCTAGCTAAAGTTTCGGGTTTGTATAGAAGTAATTCCCAATCTATATCTTTGGAATTATGTTGCGTGAGCGATTGGTAGGATACTGCTGTGTGCGAACAATGCAAAATTAGATATATTCTTGTAATCCCAGAGTCTGGAGATGGGTGTAGAAACGCGAGCAAGGAGGCAGGTCTGGACCAGAAACAGTAACGCATTTGTATCGAGGGTGGGAAATGAGCCAGTCTTTGCACAACAGTTCTGAGAGTGACTTCGATCTACTGACGGCTTTCTGATGTAAAAGGGATGATTTTCTATGATGGAGGATATGACTCGTATGTTTACTACATTGACACAGTATGCAGTGATATATTGCTGGGTTGGAGATCGGTTTCACGCTATAATATTCAAGCTCCTGTCCTCAGTGGGAGAGCAGTGTAATTGAGTAAGAGTCTTTCTGCATTTGACGATATGTATGGCACTTTGAGAGGTTTAGTTGGCAGTGCAATATGGCGATCAGTGTAAAATAGTTTATTGCCGCTGAATGTCACGTCTGTAGAAAGAAAGAAAAAAAAAGCGGACAGTGCTTCCCTAGGACTGAGGAGCATCGTGACATATAGCTGGTGTGAGTGTAGGCATACCATAATTTTTTTGGATGCTGTACACATATAAAAGATAACTGTACTGTTTGTGTAAAATGTGTATATATTGCATTGTAAATTTACTGTGGCTCACATTGTGTAAAATGTGTATATATTGTATTGTAAAGTTACTGTGGTTTATGCTGTGGCATGACTAGAGAGGATGACTGTGTGTCCTATTGTGAGGGACGTATAGATTCAGCACGTCAATAACCGCAAGTGTATGAGAGAGATTTTTTACTTGGAAAATTATGTGTGCTATAGATACTGAGATTTGTTCCAGTGGCCCAGCCGTCAAGGGGAGACATTACCTGTACATCGATTGGTGTCAGACTGTAGCAGCAAGCGTAATATTTATTTGTAGTTACACTGGTAAATATGTTCCTGGCTTCTAATATTCTTGTGAGTCTTGTATGTATTTGATGATCGGTAGACCACTTTGCAGGTTTAACTGTCAAAGCAATTTAGCGATCCGTGCAAAATAATTTTACTGCTGAAAGTCCTGTCTGCAGAAAGAAAGAAATGATGGATGGTGCTTCGATACCAGCAGAATCAGTAATTCGGCGGGTAAATTCGATAAGTGCCAATCATAACACTCGATTCATTCACATCCTTTGTGCTGGGATATAGGAGCCTCTACATAACGGTAGGAACGTTTGTGTGTGTTGAATCCCAGAAGGGTAACACATCATGGACTGGGGTATCACGTTATGACCGCTGGGAAGAGTACATTCGATGTTATTCTGCGCTATTTGCAGTCAAGCACAGTTAGATGCATCTCTCATGTTGTGCTAGGAACAACGCACCTTCTGCTACATAAGCACCACGCTCGACTGGTGGCGCCCAGTTCTACAGCAGCTTCAAGACTAGCATCTTGGATAGAAGCGTCAACTCTAATCACTTGCTTGTACTGTCTGTGTAACATGGATTTGGGAACTGATACACTGAAGAGATTTCTTATTTTGTCTGTCGCCCTTTGCTTGCGACATATCGGTGTAACACGAAGTTAAGAATTGTATTATTTCACTTTGTAATAAAACTCATAAACACGATTTGTTTGAATGTTGTCTAGCGATTCAAGAGAGCAGGTTTCGTAGACACTCCATATTTGACGAATAGGCTGCTTTTAACAAACACAGTATCAGCAAATAGTTATTTTTTTGTCTTTGCAACTTCAAAAATTGATATGTATCTGTGGTAAAGCAAAAAAAAAATTTATGAGTAAGATATGGAACAAATAACACAACCTGCAAACTTTATGATATATATACAGTGATATTTGTGAGCGCCTGAACTGAATCATACTCAACAACGTTCAGACTATGAGCTGACTTTATTTAGAAATTCGCATTGCCAAACAGTATTTACATCACTACCAGTATAAACTACTATTAAGATGTAAGCTGGCAGGCTTACTAAAGTGCTATACATCTAGCCATCCACATGAAATATAGTATGTATTATACATGCAATGATATAGTTTGAGAGCAGTATCGTTTAGTTGTTGATACTGACGCTGCTGCAGTTCCACCTTCCTGCTAGTCAAATCGTATACACCATAGGACAACTGAGCGACAGATGACAATCTATTATCACTCAATTACAGTAGGTTCCACTCATTGTATTAGAGCACCCACTCTGGTAATGCGTCTTCTGTGCCTGTATGTTGTGACTACGTCAGTTATCCTAGGATTGGATCAGAAGCCTCTTGTCCTTCAATGCTTCAGGCAATACTATGTATATGATATAGGCGAGTGCTGAGTAGGAGTATCACTACTGTGTGTAAACTGCTTCCATGTGACGTTAATGAAAGAATAAAGGAGGGAACAGTCTCTGTATGGTGTTTAACAATGTTGCTGCAGCGTGTCCACTGGTGTACAGGTACACCATTAACTATATTCTATCTGCATATGGCTATAACAAGCTACTCTGACGAAGTGCTATATTAAAACAGGGGAAGCGCTCTTCTCCAAAATACTGCCAGTGGTACAGTCCGTCAATCGGAGTTTTCAAACTCAAATCGCGGACTTTAGCATTAAACTCTTCCATCATGTCATTATTTGCAGCCATTTTTTGGCAGAATGTGTTATGACGCCATTTATTTATAGATATCACATGTGGTATTCACACTCTATTCTGTGTCATGAAACTACACGATAAATCTACATCAATGGAACCAGCCTGCCTCGGTAGTTCTATAATGTTTTCCTAGGTGGATCATAATGTTTGCTTGGAGGCGACATCTCACACATATACTGACACCTAGGGCTATGCTTTGTGATAACGCAGTTGGGCTTGACTGTTTAACGTAGATGACTCCCAGTTGTTGAGCAAAATCTACACAATATATTTATGTGTAAAACCACAAGCCCAGCTGTTAGTAAAGTTGCTGGTAACCACCTTGCAGATTTTATAGTGCCCAGACGTGTTACTACAGGAAACTTTTACGTCTAGCTTGGCTAAAGAGCATGGTATTACTGGGCTGGAGAAAACTACAGAATGGATCATATGTTTGATCCCTGCACAAGACTGTTTAAGAATGTGCATGACGATTTGTATCTTTCTTTTCAAGTACTATGTTAAGGAATGTAATTATGTCGCTTCGGTAATTTATGACAATTCCTCACTGCTTTGCAGCTATAAGCATATTATATTGTGTCTGTTTACTCTGTATTACGACATCGATATCATTATCTCGGCAAACCAGTATTGTCATGCTGTCACACTTCATTGCTGAGGCCCCATACCTCGTAATATTTACAGCCATTTTGTTTAAACTTTGCTTATTGGAAGTCTTAACATGAACGATGTGGTTAAGGGCTTGATATTAAATGTGTGTTTCAGATGTGGCAGTATCGTGGGCTGGTAGAATCTCTAATGTCATTTCTTATCGTGATCCACTAAATTTTAGAACACGACAATTTTCATATCTACGTCTATGTATCTGTATGTCATAGAGAATAGCATTATTTCAGTATGTGTTGTGGCATTTGTTTGGCATATGTAGCAATGGATCTGGTCGTGCAATTTCATGTGTAAGGCATTAGTTGTATTTGGACGTCTCATTGTCCTTTCAAGGCAAAATCGAATTTTCGTGGCGATTTTACTTACATTAAATAAACCTGTATTGAAATGAGTTATACAGACAATTTAGATGCGGAAATATTTAACTGGAGTGTGAGACATTTCACTATTTATGGTAAGCCACTTTATTTATTTTCTGACATATCGACTCTGACATTGTCTTTGGAAATGTCACATTTCTCACTGTTACCATATTTGATCGTGTGTTGACAAGAAGTCAATGCCCTGTGCAATATTTTGATAATAAAAGCACCTCATTCCTTTCTTCCCCAATAAAAAATTCTGTGGAGCATGTGTTTGTGGTGGTGTAGTTCATTATAAGTTTTTATTTTCACAAGCCAAGGTTTCCAGAAATGTAACTACACAGACTGAATATGTACTTTACATATTTAGATATGTCTATATATACTTTCTTTTACATTACTGATGTATGTGATCCCACATTAATTGATTTGAGTCTTTGTCATTTGTAATAATATCAACAACTGGAAATCAGTAGCATCATTTGTAATTTTTTCTACTGAATAACACAATGCATGTATTAACCTCAACTAGGACATGGATATTCAGTGTAAAATGTCATACTTTTTATGCTGCCTACATATTTTCCAGACATTTTAGAATTTTTCAGACTCTTAGATGTGAGAAATAATTAATTTACAACTTGTGATTTATGAGTGCAAACTGATGTTATTGGACATAGACTTCAGTAGGCCTGTATCGTTTGTAACAAATGCAATAACTGGCACTTAATACCATCGTTTGTATTTTTTTCTAGTACATAACGTGATGCATTATCTTCGCCATCCTACAGTGGTGCTTGAGAAGAATTTAACCTGCAGGTACACGCAAGTGATCTGTGAGACCATGGAGAATATTTTCACATGAATACAATGTCTGATAATTGCTTCCAAGAAGCTGTCTTCCCAGTACCTTTAAGTGACCATAATTGGAGTTGTTTGGTATGGCGTACCTGGTATTTTAACAATAGCAGTTTCAGTTAGCTCACAACAGACAGTTCTAAGGTATCATAGACCAGCCAAATGCACTGGTATCAGATTATTTTTGGTTCTGCTTAGGTTATTCCTGTGCATGCACATATGCAGTATTAGATATGTTTAGTGTTAGAACAGACATCTTCTTCTGTGGTATCTTATTTTAGTGTCTTGTAAGTATTGTAACAGCAGCATGGCATATTGTTAAAAGACAGAAGAGGAGAGAATCAGATACTTCTATCATTTTCAATACAAATAAGGAAGAACAACTGAGAAGGAGAGGATTCTTGAGGTAACTTTCTTTCGTGCTTCTGAAATACCATATTCAGCGAAGAGCAGTTTTAAAAATTGTGCCAAAATAGGTAACTGGCAGAACTAATGAGCATTGTGGTGTGAAAAGCCCTGAAGAGGAATCAATTGCGAGCTCACGAGGATGTTGTGTGGGCTGGAAAAGAAAAATCAGGAAAACAAAGTATATTTGTAAAAACTGCAAGAAATACATTTGGTTGAAGACAGACACAAACCATCGTGAGAAAGTCTATTAACAAAGTTTGAAGAACTAGCTTTAGATGATTGCTCTTAGAATATATCACAGATTCATATATATCTCTCACATAGGGATAATGAATATAAGATTACAGTAATTACTGCACACACAGAGGCATTCAGACAACCATTCTTCCCACACTTCAAACGTGAATGGAACAGGGAAAGAACCCTAATAACTGGTACAATGGGCATACCATCTGCCATGCACCTCTCGGTGGTTTTCAGAATATAGATGTAGATGTAGAACATTGTTACTGTATGCCAAGACTGCAACGAGATGATATCCCACTGAATATGTGTATTATTTTTTATAACAGCTCACTTTTATGTAGCTTCATTTTTTTGTAAATGCTTTTGACAAAATATGAAACGTTTCTTTTAAATAGATATATTAAAGTGATTGATAATGATACTACTTAATTTATTAACACTTCCCTCCATAATATACATATAACAATGCAAATTAAAAGTGATGGAAAATGTAAGGGTCTATGAAACCATCTGTGTGTATGGATGTAGAGTTTCCAGGCACATGCAGTGTCAGGTTAAATGTGGAAATATTCAGTTTGAGGGTTTGTTGTGACTCATATCAAGAGTAGGTCCAATTAGTTACTTTCAGTCTGCCTATATGCAGTTAACACGTATTCTTCTGCAGTTAGAAGCCTGATCAGGTTTGTTTTAGGTGAACGAAGTACTAGGCCTTAAATGTCAACTGTTATTAGATGTTGACATCTAGCATTGTGGTACATGCTTTAGTTTGGCGAATACGTGCATATGTGGAAATTATCTCACACTTTCTTTCACATTGCAGGCATATTTTTGCAATATAGTGACATCACATTAATTTATTTAAGTTCCACAGAGCTTTTTCGTGTATTAACCTCAACTTGCAATGTAGACATCGCACTTTCCCCGCTGCCGACGTATTTCGCAGATATTTTCGAGTTATTTCAACATCTTAGATGTGGAAGATAATTAATTACGACTCTGTTGTGTTTTTTCAGTGCTGCAGGTGACATTAAGGAATAATGGTACGAAGATCAAACGTGCCTCGATTTTACTGACAGTGCAGTCATCTGCGGGTAGCCTTATGGATTTGCTTTAATTCACGTTTCAATGTTTTGTGGGATAGTATTTATGGTAAAGCTCATTTTGAATAAATGCGAATTCATCATTTGTTACTTACATTTCATAAGCAAATGTTGACTTTTAATTATTCGTAGAGAAATGTGCTATCAACTCATTTGAGTATTCCATGGGGAATGATATGTCACTTCAAATGAAATTTATCAGTGTGACTGGTGAGCCAGTCGTTACACGAGTTTTTTGAGGTTAGTAATGCAAACATAGTTGACAAAATTTTCAGTAATTCAGAACCTTTATCATATTTGTCTGCAGAGTAGGGGTACTTGCGTTGGGAGTGCTTCACGCAAATTGCAGTGGCATGGGGGCCCTCCTCTCTCCTCCCATCTTCTTCCCCCCTTAGCCTTAGCATGCGGTTCCCGGAGATGCTGATGCTGATGTCAGCGAAACGTAACATGGACGATTGTCTCAACTGTTATACGACATGGGAAAAAACTGTTGACAGATGGTATATCAGGGGTTTTGACCAGAATGCCCCCCCAGCCATTCTACTTACAGAGGCATAGAAGCAGTAGTTTTTCCCTCGCTCTCTTTGTGAATGCAAGAGGAAAGGAAATGACTGGTAGTGGTAGAAGCTACCTGCTCAGCAATACACCATACGGTGGCTTGCAGAGTATGTATGTAGATGTAGGTGAATGGAGTCTTTGTTTTCATTTATAGTTGATGATTCCTCAGTACTGTTATGTGACTTCTCTGGAGTGGAAACATCCATCAGGGAACATATTTTATTGAAATATGGCCATGTTCTTGTTGCTTGTCTTCCTTAATCACTTTTCTCTTTGTAGCATCCTTTAAACCAAGTCCTTACAGAGCCCCTCAGACTTTTCCTCACGATTTTGACTTCCTCGAAGTTGGAGATCATAAAAGATTTATTTACAAATCAATTTCATTTATTGTAACTTAATATTGTTTTCAGTGTCTCAGATTTTATTTATTTTGATCTACATTAGTTTGTTCATATAACAGCAATACCTAATTATTATTTTACAGGCATTTTCAAACAGGTTTGCCTTTCAAGTCGTTAGGTTACACATTTCACTGGTTTTATGTAGCAGGCCATAGAATCGTTTACAAAATGAGGCTGTGTGATATAGGAACAACTGGTCAATAATAACATGCCTTTTCCATTAGCAGTAAGTGTAGGCTGCATTACTTCCAAATATTAGAACAAATGGAAACTTCTGAACTGTGCTGCTGTTTCAGTGGACAACAGACTGCTCAGTGAAAAATCAAGAAGTATGTGTTTGTAATATATAAGTGAGCACAAAAGGTTTCCGTCTGAGGGCGTTGCAACAGCGTGTACGCAATGTAGCGCGACCCTGATGTGATTAAAATATAAGCTCCAACTTGTTGGTAAGGGATTATCGTGGCATTCATGCCTTTTCAACGTGCGGTAAATGCATGTTTGTCGAAAACCAACGTTGTGGACTGGTGCGACAAGGGATGCTGCTACTTCATGATAATGCATGGTCCCATATCACAAATGTCGTTACTCAGAAGTTACTCCAATTCAAGTGGAAGACACACGAGCACCCGCCCTATAGTTGTGATCTCTCTCTATGTCATTATCGTGCCTTCAGTCCCCTAAAAACGGCCTTGAAGGGTCGACGATTTACATCGGACGAGGATGTACATCAAGCAGTTATGGATTTCTTCAAGCAGCAGGAAATGGTGTTTTACCAAATGGGTATGTTCAACACGGTGCGTCGGTGGGATGATCGCCTCAATTCCCATAGCGATTTTGCCTGATTGGCATACCCATTCAGGACTGCATGGCCTTTGAACAGAAACTTTTCGATTGTGGGAATCAATTACAGCTTGATATGCAACACTGTTGGAGCGTATGACAAACAAAGTGACAGCGGCGTTTTGAAAAATTACAGCTATTCAGAAATCTAGAGATTAACAAATTAGGAGAAGACGTTTTTGAGTGCTGATATTACTGTGACTCACATTTTAGTAGGAGATGAAATATTCCCCATGAAATACTGCTTGGAACCGTCTAAGCTCCACACAGAGGCCAATGTTGGCCCATTGGTACTCACAACCACCGTTTCATCCTCTGCCAACGGTGTCATAGGATGCAATATGGGGTTGTGGGGTCAGCACACAGCTCTCTGGGCCGTTCTCAGATTTTGTGATCTGGAGCTGATACGAATCAGTCAAATAGCTCCTCAGGTGACACTAACGAAATTCATATATACCTGCCTAATACCATGTAGGGCCCCCATGAGCACGCAGAAGTGCTGCAACACGACGTGGCACAGACTCGATTAATGTCTAAAGTCGTGCTGGAGGGAACTGACACTATGAATCCTGCAGGGCTGTCCATAAATCCGTAAGAGTACGAGGGGGTTGAGATCTCTTCTGATTAGCACGTTGCAAGGCATCCCAGATATACTCAATAATGTTCATGTCTGGGGAGTTTGGTGGCCAGCGGAAGTTTTTAAAGTCAGAAGAGTGTTCTTGGAGCCACTCTATAGGAATTCTGGACGTGTGGGGTGTCGCATTGTCCTGCTGGAGTTGCCCAAGTCCTTCGGAATGGACAAAGGACATGAATGGGTGCAGGTGATCAAATAGGATGCACACGCCCCACACCATTACAGAGCCTCCACTAGATAGAACAGTCCCATGCTGACATGCAGGTTCCATGGATTAATGAGGCTGTCTCCATACTCGTACACATCAATCTGCTCGATACAGTTTGAAACGAGACTCGTCCGACCAGACAACATGTTTCCAGTCATCAACATTCCAATGTCGGTGTTGATGGGCCCAGGCGAGGCGTAATGCTTTGCGTCATGCAGTCATCAAGGGTAGACGAGGGGGCCTTGGCCTCCGATAGCCCATATCGACGATGTTTTGTTGAATGGTTCTCACATTGACACTTGTTGATGGACCAGCACTGAAATCTGCAGCGATTTGCGGAAGAGTTGCACTTCTGTCACGTTGAACGACTGTCTTCAGTCGTCGTTGGTCCCGTTCTTGCAGGATCGTCTTCCGGCCAGAGCTATGTCAGAGGTTTGATGTTTTAGCGGATTCCTGATATTCACGCTACACTCTTGAAATGTTCGTACGTGAATATCCACACTTCATCGCTACCTCAGAGATGTGTCCCATCGCTCATACGCTGACTATAACACCACGTTCAAACTCACTTAAATCTTGATAACCTGCTATTGTAACAGCAGTAACCAATTTAACAACTGCGTCAGACACTTGTTTTATATAGGCATTGTCAATCGCAATGTCATATTATGCCTGTTTACATGTCTCTAAATTTGAATATACATGCCTGTACCAGTTTCTTTGGCGCTCGTCCTACCTAAACTTTTCACCGCCAATATCTCTGGAACCACAATAAAAATTGAGAAACGGCGTTCATTGGTATGAACGTACGGCAGGGGTTCACGAAATAAAATTCTATGAGACATTATAAACCACGTGATCTGGAGCTGATACGACTCAGTCAGGTAGCTCCTTAGGTGACCATAAAGAATTTGGTTAAAAGACAAACTCATGTTTCCTTTTTTTATGGATACCTCATATTATTCCGTACGCTATCAATACCATAAGAAATCACAATAATCATGGCGTTGGTTGCATCACAATACACCAATTACATCCCGAGAAATTTTAACGCGAAATTGATGCGTGAAATCAACGAAACGCGCCGCTATTGCACTTCCCGCGATGCAAACTTGACCCACACGTTGCTCGTAATCGCGATGTGATTGACGTACTACGGTGCGACAAACGCTGTACTTACATATTGCTATGTACACTGTTAGTACATTGTCTGGGAAACATATGGTGTTCAGTCGTCCACAATGAAAACAAGGACATGGTTTCCTCATACGTGCTTTATTGAATTTTTTGACAGTAGTACAATGGACATAACAGTAACGAAATACCGGCCAGAGTAAACAAAATTAATGGCTGTCAAAGGATTGTACATAGTTGTATATCAATTACACAACGCTAGATTCCACATACATAACATGTCACTGAACATTTTTAATGACTGCGACGCAACTGAACTGTTGCAGGTGGTGCAACGCATACGTAAATGTACAGTATTACTAACAAAACAAACATACGTCTTCTCTGTAATACACAAAATGTACGCTGGTATGCAATCATATGTATCACAGCCAAAAAGCTACAACATATGTTGATAGACATCGCCATTTGCTTGGGAACACTGCTGTGCACTCTCCATCACAGATCCATTCACCGCTGTCTGGTGTAATTACAGCACATGCAGTGATAATAAAAGGTTTCTTGTTGGCTATTGTTGTTGGGACCTGCTAATACACATCTTTCACATGCCCCAAAGAAAAAGTCCATGAGGGTGAGGTCCGGCAACCGTGCTGGAAATCTCTGAAAGGGACTGCTCCGTCAAGCCATCTATTTGGTAATTGTTGGTTTAGCGCCTGTCATGCCACCATGGCATTATGTGCAGGGTATTCATCATGTTGATACCACATTATTTGACGCAGATGAAGCGGCAGGTTTTCAACAGTCCAGGTAAGATACATCTCAGGAACCGTTCGTACTGCCACCTGCTAAGAATGCCATCAATGAAATGCAGGCCAATGATGTGGTGTCCTACAATACCACTCCATACATTGACACTCCACGGACGTTGAAGTTCAACCCAGCGAACCCAGTAAGGGTTTTCTAGTGGACAGTAGTGCATATTGTGTAAGGTGATGTTTCCATGGTTTGTAAATGTGGCCTCATCTGTAAACAGTATCATATGCATAAAGTCATGGCCTTGCCACAGAACCCGCTGATAGTATTCCAGGCGATTGTGAACATCGTTGCCATGGAGTCCTTGATGTAGCACCAAGTGATAATGGGTAGTACCTATACCCGTGCCGAATATGCATCAGGCTTGTTCAAGGGATTCCCATCTGTCTCTACATTTCACAATTACTTGCATGAGGGTTCATTGCAATGGCCACCAGAACAACTACCTCTGCTGCTTCATGTCTTACACCTCTGCTCTAGATTCGCATTGATGGAGACAACTGCCCTGTCGTGTGAAGCCTTCTAACAATATTCATGAAGGTAGATCGGGATGGATGACGTCTGTTAGAGTACTGTTGGGCATACACCTGTACTGCACGTGTTTGGTGACGTTCTCCATGCAGTAATATCATGTCAGTCATGTCCTCATTTGTAAACACCATGTCGAAAGCCCAGAACGGATGGACAGGTAAATTAATATCACGATTACAATAATGATACTAATTACAGTGTAAAGTACATTGGTGCCATGTACCTGTACATACTTCCACACAGAATAGCGTGCTTCATAATGAACCATTCCCACACACAACGTCGGTTGCAGACTGTTCATGTACACAACTGCAGAGGTGAAGGGTTAACCTGGGCAACGTAATGGAGCGGCATACACTGGCCACTGTTGTTCTGTAGTCTATATGTAGATAAATACAATGGGCAGGAGGGACACCGTTACATACATAACAATGTTTGTAGAAGGAATCCCTATTACTACTTTCAGCCCTCATGTTAACAGTGAAAGTAAGAATACGTACGTCAATCACATCGCAGTTACGAGCAACGTGTGGGTCATGTTTGCATCGCTGGAAGCGCAATAGCGGCGCTTTTTGGTCATTTCTAACGTCAACTTCGTGTTTCAGTTCCTTGGGATGTAATTGATTTATTGTGACTGCTCATGGTATTGGTTGCGTATGGAATGAAGTGGGCTGTCCGTTTAACAAAAACATAAGTCTGTGTTAGTATTGGAGCAAATCCTTTCTGGCACACTCTGCACTGTTACCAGATGTAGCCAAGATGGTGGCAATTACGTCATCCAACATGGCGGCATGTAGACTTGATAACAGCGCATGACATCATCCAAGATGGCGGTCATGACATCAGCTGATGATGCAAGTACCATTATCCAAGATGGCCACTTTTGGTGGGAAAGTGCCACGCCCCCCCTCCCTTCCCCCAGAAAAATGGAGGGAAGTTCAGATTCAAACAGGATAATGCATCACAACTAAGAAAATCGAGGGAATATAGGTCAATTGGGCTACCTCCACTAACCTAAGTCATCCGAGCGCCACTTCTTCCTAAGAACCAGCGCCAAGTTTGAGTTTTGGCGCTAAAGAAAGGTCAATTCGTGTATCTCTACTAAGCTAAGGAAATGGCGCGAAAGAAAGGTTACCTTCACTAATCACAGTCACCCAACCACTTCCTCCTAAGGATTTGTGGGAAAAGGACCAGTGCTGGACATAAGTCTTTCTTTAAAGAAATTGAATGTGTATCCGCCACACACTACATCTGGAGCAACGTAGAGATGTGGATCCACCATATGCCACGCATGGGATAGGCTTTGAAGGTGGATCCGCCACGCACAATGTATGAAGTGGTGTTATGGGTGCAGATCCACAATATACCACATCCAAATTAGTGTTCGAGTGTGGATCTGCCATGGACTATATATGCGGACCAATGTTCACAGGCAGATCCACCACACGTCACATCTGTGATAGTGTTCGCTGATGGACCAACCGTGCGTTACGCCAGACTCGTATTCTGTGCTTGAAGTTTGGTCCACCAGTGGAGGGAACTGGGTCCCAGGTGCCATCCGCGAGGTATACATATACACAGACATACAGAAAACACAGCAAATGCTCTCCAAATGAGGGGGTGACTGGATACAGTCGAGCACAGTGCTGTATTACACGTTCTGATCAGTGCATTTGGGCTAGGTGTTGGCAGCTGTGCTATAATTTTAGAACACAGAACGAGAGGTTATGTCATGATTGCATGGATAGATCTGACATAAAATCGATAGGATTGCGAGAAATGATGAGAGAATAGGTATAAATTGACCGCATATACATCGAAATGCGGGGAAATTGAGGAAGTACTTGCGTCTCTTCTGGTTCGCGCCGAACAATTTGTACATGGGAACAAGTATGTGGCAACAAGACGAATCCGAGAAAATGTCGACATCGAAATGAAGGGAATCAGGGAGGCAGTCAATTTTCTTCTGTCGAGGCGCCATTATACTGTATGTCTATTGAGGTACATACGAGTGACACACACGAGTTGACTACTGTATTTGATGCTTTTCAGGTGGGCAGAGAACCATTCACCTCTAAACTTACTTGCATCTGGGTTAAAGGATAACAGAGAGTGGATCGATTGAGATGGAGCTGTAACGAGGTACGATTTAATGACTGACTGATGCATTCTAGAGAAGGAGAAGTTATTGCTGGTAAATTTTTCCAGTGTTCTGTACGGATGCATCAGTTGCGTGACATACCCTGTATTCTGCTCGTATACAGCCACATGTTCTGTATGTGGTTTAAAGCACTGTCTACTTGCGTTCATTAACGGTAAACCTGTCGATCATCAGAGGACTTCCATCTCATGTGTGATGAAACTTGACACATTCCTATAAATGAACTTTGATTTATGCAATGTACTCCATCCCCCTGTCGCATCTTGAGTGTAAAATGGAGACTTCAGCGTCATAATTAAGTTAGCGATAGGTGCTTGTGAGGTGCTGTAATCCCCATGTACACATTTTCCTGATGGATGTGCTGTTTACAGAGTTAGTGACGGAATGACGTGTAATTTTCACCTGTCGGACGCTGCTGCTATGCATTTATCTGTTTCCTTGTAGGAGGTATTCCCCGCTACTAATGATCATTTTATATAGGCCTGATGCAGGCATCGTCTAATTTCTGAACCGTGATCGGATGTGAACAGTGGACACTACATGTCCCCAGAAAGCTGTATTGTGTTTGTATCACGCAGAGCAAGTGTTTTACGGAAGTAATTTTTTTTCGTTTTACGGTTCGATAACATAGTTTATCGTAGAGAAACCGGGAAGAAGGATGTATGTCATACACTTGAAATATATTTCTCACAATGAAATATTAACAAAGCTACATTCCATATGACTGATAGGTCGGAAACAGGCGATCTAACATGATAGCCCGTTTTAAGCGCAGAACGTTGTAGCCTTGGGAGTGCGTGTGTTTATATTTTCTCTTGCCAGTATCTTCCAGGTACCGATCCTAGACTCTAGAACAATACTTTAGAGATGATAGCTTGGCTGATTTACGTCAAAATGCGTAGAACTCCATCCATCTGGAGCTCCATCGCGCATAAAAATCATTCGTTTCCTGTTCTTCTTAACTGTCTGCTATTACATCACGGCACTTTGAAATCTGTTACCATACATCGATAAGGAGTGCTAAGCTCCTCGACATAGGCGCATCTCGAGATGGGTGAGGACTCGGAAAGTTCCATTCATTCACGAGACGTGGAGTGTAGCGGTCTTCTTCTGGTTGGTTGCAGATTAATTCGCTAACGGTGCTGCAGGGTGGGTTGGTCAATGACAGTGTGAGGAGGGTCTTTCACTCTCTGATTTTACCCTAAGACAGCGAGAATGCTCTGTGACTCCCATACGCAGAGAGATAGATCGTAAATTAAACACCATGCTGGAGTTGATAGAAATACGAGGACCGCTGTCTGGTATACTTTGATGATTTATGTGTTCGAGAATTAACACTGAATGGATGTACTGCACAGTCATCTATCCATGTTTGCGATGATACTCGCAAAGTGGAGGAGGGGTGGTTTAGCTATGATACTGAAATTGGGGAAACATGCTGTCATATCATTGGCCTGTGTTGCACTTACTGTAAAGTTGCTAAAATTGTTCGCGCTATCAAATGTGATGCTTATTATTAGAGTATATCGATGGTGTCTTTTCCATCCCATCCGTGCACTGGCACGCTGTTGGTTACCAGATAATGATTGACTGATATCGCTTGTTTGAGTTGAGGAAAGAGTTTTGTCGGATGGGCATCACCTTCTAGGGTGGAAAGCACCGAAACACTGATACACTGTTCGCGTACATCAGTGCAATATGAGGAATCAGTCGAACAGGAATGCAGTGCCACCAGCTATTCCCAAAATGTGAGAGACGAGTCTAAATGCAGAGCTCGTGAATCACCTTCGGACTGTACTTGGAAACCTACGCCAACGCCGTAACTCTTCCGGTTTCCTTATGTTGTAACTGTCTTTTATTTAACATCAGCCGATGTGTAGTGTGTTGTGCTATCTGCCGTACGAACATGATTTACACCGTGAAACATTTAGTTCCCTGCGAAATGCCGTGGATCAGAACTGCTTAATGTCAGTTTAGAACCTGGCACAGGCCTCGAAGTCGTGACAGAAAAACGAAATGTTTGGCATTATACAAAAGCGTGTTATAAAATAGTGTTTCAAACAACTAAGCAGGACCAGAGAGAGTGTCTTATGCGATTTTGTATAGTCTGTGTGATACGATCATTCTTAAAACTTTAAAGTGGCCTCTGCAGTGCCTGTATATTTAATGGGATCGTGCCACATAGGCCGTAGTAACAGCAGCAGTTGGACCGCACCGCAGCTATGCGTCATTGCGCCAGCATCGGTGCCTAGGTGACTTCTATATCGGATGAAGTTAGTGGGGCTTTTATAGTTCGTAATTTTTCACTATTGGGGGTAGAGAATAACGATGACAGTATGTTGGGCTGATTGGTTTGAATGGACGTGGATCTGCTTCAGACTGTAGTGCCTGTATCTACACTCCTGGAAATGGAAAAAAGAACGCATTGACACCCACCATACTTGCTCCGGACACTGCGAGAGGGCTGTACAAGCAATGATCACACGCACGGCACAGCGGACACACCAGGAACCGCGGTGTTGGCCGTCGAATGGCGCTAGCTGCGCAGCATTTGTGCACCGCCGTCGTCAGTGTCAGCCAGTTTGCCGTGGCATACGGAGCTCCATCGCAGTCTTTAACACTGGTAGCATGCCGCGACAGCGTGGACGTGAACCGTATGTGCAGTTGACGGACTTTGAGCGAGGGCGTATAGTGGGCATGCGGGAGGCCGGGTGGACGTACCGCCAAATTGCTCAACACGTGGGGCGTGAGGTCTCCACAGTACATCGATGTTGTCGCCAGTGGTCGGCGGAAGGTGCACGTGCCCGTCGACCTGGGACCGGACCGCAGCGACGCACGGATGCACGCCAAGACCGTAGGATCCTACGCAGTGCCGTAGGGGACCGCACCGCCACTTCCCAGCAAATTAGGGACACTGTTGCTCCTGGGGTATCGGCGAGGACCATTCGCAACCGTCTCCATG
Organism: Schistocerca nitens; assembly: GCF_023898315.1. Taxonomy (NCBI): domain Eukaryota; kingdom Metazoa; phylum Arthropoda; class Insecta; order Orthoptera; family Acrididae; genus Schistocerca; species Schistocerca nitens. The sequence goes on from NC_064616.1 coordinate 369,332,170, forward strand.
AAGCTGGGCTACGGTCCCGCACACCGTTAGGCCGTCTTCCGCTCACGCCCCAACATCGTGCAGCCCGCCTCCAGTGGTGTCGCGACAGGCGTGAATGGAGGGACGAATGGAGACGTGTCGTCTTCAGCGATGAGAGTCGCTTCTGCCTTGGTGCCAATGATGGTCGTATGCGTGTTTGTCGCCGTGCAGGTGAGCGCCACAATCAGGACTGCATACGACCGAGGCACACAGGGCCAACACCCGGCATCATGGTGTGGGGAGCGATCTCCTACACTGGCCGTACACCACTGGTGATCGTCGAGGGGACACTGAATAGTGCACGGTACATCCAAACCGTCATCGAACCCATCGTTCTACCATTCCTAGACCGGCAAGGGAACTTGCTGTTCCAACAGGACAATGCACGTCCGCATGTATCCCGTGCCACCCAACGTGCTCTAGAAGGTGTAAGTCAACTACCCTGGCCAGCAAGATCTCCGGATCTGTCCCCCATTGAGCATGTGTGGGACTGGATGAAGCGTCGTCTCACGCGGTCTGCACGTCCAGCACGAACGCTGGTCCAACTGAGGCGCCAGGTGGAAATGGCATGGCAAGCCGTTCCACAGGACTACATCCAGCATCTCTACGATCGTCTCCATGGGAGAATAGCAGCCTGCATTGCTGCGAAAGGTGGATATACACTGTACTAGTGCCGACATTGTGCATGCTCTGTTGCCTGTGTCTATGTGCCTGTGGTTCTGTCAGTGTGATCATGTGATGTATCTGACCCCAGGAATGTGTCAATAAAGTTTCCCCTTCCTGGGACAATGAATTCACGGTGTTCTTATTTCAATTTCCAGGAGTGTATCTCAAGTTCTATAGATCCGTATGTGAGCTGTTCACAAGATACAGAAGGAGTGAATTTATCAAATTGTTGTTTAGTACATAATTACATTGAATTTATTATATGAAAGACATAAATAATATATGAGTAACAGGTACTTATGAGAAGCTGAGCACATGGCTAACATACATTTTTCACTAAGAAATGCAGATATTCATAAATCTGAGTTAGAGTTATGCTGTACATAACTAGGAATCATATTATGCATTATGACTAAGAAATTCATCTATACTACAAGGTGTACAACTTTGCTTCCGCCGTTTTTTCCCCAACATTTGAGGCCATAATGAAACAAATTGATTACACATGTATCATTCAAAGTATTTTCCATCGCTGGCCACTACTTTCTCCCATCTCTCGGGCAGTGTACGAATTCGGCGTCGAAAAAATTGTTCATCTTTTGAAGTGATCCACGAATCGATCCAATTTGTGACTTCTTCATGAGATCGGAAGTGTTGGTCAGCCAGGTCATTCGCCATCGATCTAAACACGTGATAGTCAGAGGGAGCAAAGTGTGGAGAATACGGCGGGTGGGGTTGGACTTCCCATTTTAAGGTTTCCAAGTACGTTTTGACCTCTTTTGCAGCGTGGGGTCGAGCGTTGTCGTGCTGCAAATTCATTTCATCGTGCCTCTCGCTGTATTGCGGCCTTTTGTCATTTAATCCTCTGCTCAAACGCATTAATTGCGTTCGATAACGAGCTCGTGTGATTGTTTCACTTGTTTTTAACATCTCATTGTACACAGTGCCAAGCTGGTCCCACCAAATGCAGAGCATGATCTTGGAGCCGTGAATATTCGGTTTGGCCGTCGACGTGGAAACATGGCTGGGGTATCCCCATGTTTTTTTGCGTTTAGGGTTGTCTTAATAAACCCATTTTTCGTCCCCGGTCACAATGCGATGCAGGAATCCCTTCCGTTTTTGCCGCTGAAGCAACTGTTCACAAACACGCAAACGCCGTTCTCCGTCTCTTGGTTTCAGCTTACACGGGACCCAAGTTCTTTCTTTCTGAATCATGCCCGTGGCCTTGAGACATTTTGAAATGGCTTCCTGTGTCACTCCCACTAATCGTGCCAATTCTTCTTGAGTTTGACGCCAGTCTTCACTCAGCAAATGTCTCCAATTCTGCATCCTCGAAAACACTCTCTCTTCCACCAATATGCCGGTCTACGACGTTAAAATCACCGTTCTTGAAGTGTTGAAACAACTCACGACACGTTCTTTCACTAATAGCGTCCTTACCATACGTACTTGTGAGCATTCTAAGAGACTCAGCCGCTGTCTTCTTCATATTGAAACAAAACAGTAACACCTCCCGCAAATGACTGACACTGTCAATCAAGAACAACTTTATGATGCATACACAAATCAATTAATGTTTGAATGAGATGTTACTGAGGTCCAAGCTAACTGTCTGACGTCTGCGATCTGTTTCTTTCGACCGCTACGTACCGTTGTCGCTACCTATCGGCTAACGGTGGAAGCAAAGTTGTACACCTTGTATAATAACATCCATCTAGAAGTAAATGGATGAAAATAACTAAAGTATGCTGTTTTTATTGTGCGCATTCCCATACTGCCAGAGATAATTCTAAATGAAATTGTTGCTGTGCTTAATCTTTTGCGCTGGTCTTGAGTATGTAAGTGCCACTTCAGTTTTATGTACATATACAGATCAAAAAGCCTAGAGGACTCAACCTTTGGGATCTCGTGATCATCCATATTTAGATTTCTTTCATCTGCAACATTAGTATTAGAGGAGAGATGAACGCAGTTTGTCTTTTTTAGGTTGACTGAAAGACCATTAATTTCAAACCAGTTTACCATATCTGCAAATACCTTATTTACTACCTCACTTAATATACTTCCTGAAGAATTACTAGGTGATATAGTGGTGTACTTAGTAAATAGTTTGACCTTTCCACGTCCTGAGCATAGTGCCAAGTCATTTATAAACATAAAAAAACGCAGTGGATATAATACTGAACCTTGGGGCTCTCCAATGCCAGTGGAGCCCCAATCTGAAGATACATTGCCACGGTGCATTCCTTAAATGATTACCTTCTGCCTTCTACCACTCAGGTAAGATTCGAGCCACTTGTCTACTATTCCACTCATTCCTAAGGTTTTGGCTTCATTCAGGAGATTATTGTGGCAAACACTGTCAAAAGCTATTGACATGTCACAAACTATTTTTAACTGTCATCATATTGCCATTTTGTATTCTAAAACATTCTCAACAATTGCACATGTTGCATCCTCTGTTGATAACCGTTACTGAAAACCAAACTGGCAATTTCTGAGGATGTTGTATTTGCTAATATGCTCAATCATACTGCTGTGCATCAATTTTTCCAGTACCTTAGTGAAACTCGAGAGTAATGAAACTGGTCGATAGTTTCTAGCATCTTTTTTTCTCCCTTTTTATAAATTGACAGTATAAATCCATATTTTAATCTGCAAGGGACTATTCCTTCCTCAAGTAACATATTAAAAATATGGCAGAAGATTTGCTTATTTCTCTAAGCATTATTTCAATAACTTACTGAAAGTATTATCAACTCCAGCAGAATTTTTACGTTTTAAAGACAGAATTATTTTTCCTATTTCCTTCACTGCTCTCAGTCTCATTTTTCACGTATTTCCATATGGTCTTCATTTTGTTACTAGATTTCTCAGTTTCCTCTTTTAAGCACATATTTTTCGAATTTTGTATCACCTTCCTTAATATCTCATAGTACACTTTGTTTTGTCTCATCATTTCGAAGTTTTAGCTGGGTAATCCATGGCTTAAATGTAGTGTTGCGCTGGTTTTCTGCCATTCTTTTTTTAAACACTTCCTCAGGAAGACTTGTAGATGATTCATAAATTCATTTAATTTTTTAATGTGCTGATTGTATACTTAAGACCAGTCACCTAGCTGTACTGTAGTTTCTATCTGTATGTCTCCATTGTTTATTTATTACTCTCAAAGTTTTCCAGACAGGTTTTGGTTATACCTTAAGACTGAAATGAGGGATAGTAACAAATATAGCATTGTGGGCTGACAGCTGATTTAAAACTTTTACTGACTGTCAAACTGCTGTGCCTATACGTATCAACAAAAACATTATCAACTGAATTACTAGAGTGGTCAGTTACCCTAATCGTAAAATCTATTAGTTGCACTAAATCGTAAGGGCTTATCGATTGCTCCAGTTCTACTGTGTTACATTCAATGCCACACACTTCAAAGTGTTGCTGAACACAAAAACTGCTAAGTTTAGCACTCAAAATACTACATTATTTGTAGCATAAATCACTACCCTGTCTTTGTCAATGGTTAATCTACAAAAATGACATGCTTAGCATGCTCTGTCAATGCACAACATGTCAATTCCACTAGTGACGTGATCTTTGGTGAAACATCATATCTCAGGTTGCTTTTCATATTCAGTATCATTTAAATTCATTACTAACCGGTCTATTTTATTTGTAAGTCCTTTTGTGCTTTGGTACAAAATTGCTATAGATTTAAACGTGTTTAAATTTGCACTGTTTTTAGAATTATCAGATGTCAGGGTAATTCCACTGAGCACACATATTTATGGTTTGAACTTACGATTATCTGCTGTACCCTCTTCCACTGCAGTGAAGAATAACAAAAATCATCCTGGAATGTGGGAGTCTTCTTATTTCTTAGTTATGTTACTCTGTTCACCTTAGAATTCCTATGCAGCCCATTTCTTGTAAAGTGTTCTCTAAGTGAACTGCCAGTTTCAATAAATTTAACATGCTTGAAAATGTTACATATTTCACTTAGTTTTCAATTCACTACATTTATTTCCTGGTTTACACATCAGCTTTCTATAAAGTCGTACCTTTGAGGAATGCTCACTACAAAATCATTTCACATGAGGAAGTATTCATAACACTTCCCTTAGCGTTATTGATTCTAGGTGGTTCTCATTTCTATAAACAGGGTTCCCTCCCCCAGTTATCACACAGCTACAATTATTCTCTAATACATTTTCGCAGTTTTTCAGTACCTCAGAGAGAGGAGCTCCAGGTTTAATAATGCCAGTTATTTATTATTCTGTATGCATGTTAGACATAAATCCAACAAGGCATTTTCAGTGGCTGTCAGATAATACACATACATCATACATCTTCTTGCCTCTGTTTATGTTATCATTAGGTTTTTTTCACATTATGAAGTTTTTTATAGATTACGCTTTGTGGCTTTTCAGTGTTCTCATGTTGTTGGCTTTGTCATGGAACTGAACAAGAAGTTTGGCATCATTGACATAATACTGGTTGTACCGTATATCTCCCGTTTCTACGTTTTGCAGGGCAGTTCATACTGGCTGTCGTGTCATGGCAAAACATTCCACAATGCATTTCAAATGGCATCATTCACACTAGCTGTCATGTCATGTCGCATCACGTCAGGGGGATCCATGAGAAACCTTACGTCACAGCACCACAGGTTTCTTCGAGACGAAGCTTTGATGGCTGGTATCATCATCCATTGTTGATTACTACCCTCTTGGTAGTGACATGTGGTAATCTGCACCACGGTCTTCTTGCGGCCGTACATTTTCGTGACCACCACTGTCAGCAATCATATTCAATGGCTACTTTCCTGCCAAGTCTTTCTCCAGTATTGCTGAAGTAACATCCGGCTTCTCAAAGCCCTATTACACAGCCCCGTTCAAACTCAGTGAGGTGTTGATAATGGTGTCTTCGTCGCTTTAAAGGCATTCTTGACTAACATCAACTCACCACGTCCAATCTCAAAGGTAACTAACGCTCATTTTTGTTCCTTTGTTATTATATCATCTTCCTCGCCCCATGTGGGTGGGGTGGGAGGGGTTGGCAGCGGACAACCAACCTGCTCTTCAGCCAGTGGACATTATTTTCTGACTTAGTCGATAAATACAGAACAAGGAGACATAGTTACCATGAATTGAAGGGCTTATTTCAATAGTGGTACAAGACCATTTTTGTTCATTCTGAGATACAGAGTCCTAAAGTTAAAAGAGCGCTGCAGATTTTTCAGTGCTCTTTTAACTTTAGGACTCTGTATCTCAGAATGAACAAAAATGGACTTCTACCACTATTGAAATAAGCCCTTCAATTTAAAGTTAATTCCAAAGGCGATGTTAATGGGAGAATGTGAGAAATAGTGATGTTCCTATGAACAGTTGAAAAACAGCGATAAAAATGTGGACATGTAGGGCAGTTAAAAACACTTAAAGAACACTACATCTACATCTACATGGATACTCTGCAAAACACGTTTAAGTGCCTGGCAGATGGTTCATCGAACTACCTTCACAATTCTCTATTATTCCCATATCGTATAGCGCGAGGAAAGAACGAACACCTATATCTCTCCGTACGAGCTCTGATTTTCCTTATTTTATCGTGGTGATCGTTTCTCCCTATGTAGGTCGGTGTCAAAAAAATACTTTCGCATTCGGAGCAGAAAGTTAGTGATTGGAATTTCGTGAGAAGATTCCGTCGCAACGAAAAACGCCTTTCTTTTAATGATGTCCAGCCCAAATCCTGTATCATTTCAGTGACACTCTCTCCCATATTTCGCGATAATACAAAACGTGCTGCCCTTCTTTGAACTTTTTGATGTACTCCTTCAGTCCTATCTGTAAGGATCGCACACCGTGCAGCAGTATTCTAAAAGAGGACGGACAAGCGTAGTGTAGGCAGTCTCCTTAGTAGATCTGTTACATTTTCTAAGTGTCCTGCCAATAAAACACAGTCTTTGGTTAGCCTTCCCCACAACATTTACTGTGTGTTCCAATTTAAGTTTTTCGTAATTGTAATTCCTAGGTATTTAGTTGAATTTATGGCCTTTATATTTGACTGAGTTATCGTGTAACCGAAGTTTAACGGATTCCTTTTAGCACTCACGTGGATGATCTCACACTTTCCGTTATTTAGGGTCAACTGTCAATTTTCACACCATTCAGATATCTTTTATAAATCCTTTTCAATTTGTTTTGATCTTCCGAAGACTTTCTTAGTCTATAAACAACAGTGTAAGCTCCAAACAACCTAATATGGCTGCTCAGATTGTCTCCCAAATCATTTGTATAGATAAGGAACGGCAAAGGGCCTATAACACTATCTTGGGGAACGCCAGAAATCACTTTTGTTTTACTCGATGACTTTCCGTCAATTACTACGAACTCTGACAGGAAGTCACAAATCCAGTCACATAACTGAGACGATACATAAGCACCCAATTTCACTATAAGCCGTTTGTGTGGTACAGTGTCAAAAGCCTTATGGAAATCCAGAAATACGGAACCTATCTGAAATCCCTTGTCAGTAGCACTCAACACATCATGCGAATAAAGAGCGAGTTGTGTTTCACAAGAACGATGTTTTATAAACCCATGTTGACTGCGTGTCAATAGACCATTTTCTTCGAGGTAATTCATATGTTCCAGAATCCTGCTGCATATCGACGTTAATGATGTGGGCCTGTAATTAAGTGGATTACTCCTACTACCTGTTTTGAATATTTGTGTGACCTGTGCAACTTTCACGTCTTTGGGTACAGATCTTTCGTCGAGCGAACGGTTGTGTATGATTGTCAAGTATGGAGCTAATGCATCAGCATACTCGGAAAGGAACCTAATTGGTGTAAATTCTGGACCAGAAGACTTGCTTTTATTAAGTGATTTAAGTTGCTTCACTACTCCGAGGATATTTACTTATACGTTACGAATATTGGCAGCTGTTCTAGATTCAAATTCTCGAATATTTACTTCATCTTCTTTTGTGAAGACATTTCAGAAATCTGTGTTTAGTAACTCTGTTTTGACAGTACTGTCTTCGATAGTATCTCCATTGCTATCGCGCAGAGAAGGCATTGATTGTTTCTTGCCGCTAACATACATCACATACAACCAGAATCTCTTTGGGTTTTCTGCCAGGTTTCGAGACAAAGTTTCGTTGTGGAAACTGTTATAAGCATCTCACATTGAAGTCCGCGCTAAATTTCGTTCTTCTGTAAAAGACCGCCAATCTTGGGGATTTTGCGTCTCTTTAAATTTGCCATGTTTGTTTCGTTGTTTCTGAAACAATGTTCTGACCCGTTTTGTGTACCAAGGAGGATGAGCTCCGTCGTTTGTTAATTTATTTGGTATACTTCTCTCAATTGCTGCCGACACTATTTCTCTGATTTCAAGCCACATCTGCTTAACACTTATGTCATTAATTTGGAAGGAGTGGAGATTGTCTTAGGAAGGCGTCAAGTGAATTTTTTATCAGCTTTTTTGAATAGATACATTTTTCGTTTATTTTTGGTTGATTTGGGGGTTACAATATTCAATCTCACTACGACAACCCTGTGTTCACTAATCCCTGTATACGTTTTGACGATCATTATTAACTCAGGAATGTTTGTTGCTAAGAGGTCAAGTGTGTTTTCACAACCGTTTACTATTCGCGTGGTCTCATGAACTAACTGCTCGAAATAATTTTCAGAGAATGCGTTTAGCACAATTTCGGATGATTTTTATGCGTACCTCCGGAATTAAACATGTATTTTTGGCAACATATCGAGGGTAAATTAAAGTCACCACTGACTATAATGGTATGAGTCGGGTACGTGTTTGAAATCAAACTCAAGTTTTCTTTGAACCTTTCAGCAACTGTATCATCTGAACTGGGAGGTCGGTAAAAGGATCCAATTATTATTTTATTCCGGTTGCCAACAATGACCTCTGCCGCTACTAACTCACAGAAACTATCTACTTCAGTTTCGCGACAAGGTAAACTACTTCTAACAGCAACAAACACGCCACCGCCAACAGTGTTTGGCCTATCCTTTCGGAACACCGTTAGGTTCTACCTAAAAAATTTCAGCTGACCTTATATCCGGATTTAGCCAGCTTTCAGTGCCTGTAACGATTTGAGCATCAATGCTTTCTATTAGCGCTTAGAGCTCTGGTATTTTCGCAGCGGAGGTACGAAAGTTTACAACTGTTATACCGATGGTTCCCGTGTCTACATTCTTCCTGTGTTCAGCCTGCACCCTTTGTGGCTGAAGCCCTTCTTGTGTTTTCCCGAGACCCTCTAACCTAAAAAACCACCCAGTCCAAGCCACACAACCCCTGCTACCCATGTAGCCGCCTCCTGCATGTAGTGGACACCTGATCTATTCAGCGGAACCCGAAACCCAACCACCCTTTGGCGCAAGTCGAGGAATCTGCAGCCTACACGGTCACAGAACCGTCTGAACCTCTGATTGAGACCCTCCACTCGAGTCTGTACCAGAGGTCCACATTCGGTCCTGTTGACTATGATGCAAATAGTCAGCTCTGCTTTCATCCTGCAAGCAAGACTGGAAGCCCTTTACCACTTCTGTTAGCCACCCGAAACCAGAGAGAATCTCTTCTGATCTAAAGTGACACACATAATTGGTACTGACGTGAGCAACCAACTACAGTTGGCTGCACCCTGAGCTCTTCATGGCATCTGGGAGGACCCGTTCCACATCTGGAATGACTCCACCCAGTATGCACACGGAGTGCATATTGGTTTTCTTTCCCTTCTTGGCATACATGTCCCTAAGGGGTCCTATAATGCGCCTAACGTTGGAGCTCCCAACTATCAATAATCCCACCCTCTGCGATTGTCCAGATCTTGCAGGCTAAGAGGTTTCCTCTGAAACAGGACAGGCTATAGCATCTGGCTTAGCAGCGGCCTCAGTCACAGGCAGCGCCTGGAACCTGTTTGTCAGACAAACCGGGGTGGCCTTACGTGCGGCCTCCTGGGAAGTCTTCCACCTTCTGCTACGCCTCCGGGCGACCTCTCACTCGACCACAGGTGAGGGGTCAACCTCAGTGTGAGCAGTAACTGGGCTGGCCACCGGTGAGGACAAATCGGAGGACTTGACTGTGCTGGACGTCCGTTGGATCCCCACAGCTGGCCCACAACAGTTGTGCCCATCCACTGCAGCCTCAAGCTGTGTAACCAAAGCCATCACAGCCCGAAGCTGAGAGCGAAGTGTCACCAACTCGGCTCGCATCTGCACACAACAATCGCAGTCCCTGTCCATACTAAAGACCATGGAAAACTAAACTATGCAGATAAATGGGCTATCGGCACGTGCTGCGCATCTCTACTGTAAGCCCTGACGAAAACGCAGGAACTGTGTCTAGTAAATTAGATTAACACGCAGAGATTCAAAAACCTAAATACCGAAGCACTCAGGTGAAACTAAATAATTCGCCCCTGATTAGGAACCTGTAATATGTCACAAAATCGGTTTACTTTCTGATGCAAACGGAAACGCGAGAACTGTGGCTGTTAGATATTAAATAAACACGCAGAAACACAGGAAACTAAACTATTAAAGCACACAGATGACATTATAAAATTCGCTCCTGGTTAGGAACTCGTAAAAGTCACAAAATCGGTTACTTCCCTGTTGCTGCTTGTGTCGCGGACGGTTAAATTTGAAAAACAGTGAACACGACAGAAGATACACTCGCCATTGAAAAAAGAACACCGTACACTTTCACTAAAACTGGAAAAGGACCTGCCCTGGGATGGTAGTTTGTTGATGAAAGGAAAGGTAGGTATGGAGGGAGATAGGAGTGTGGCAGTGATGAGGACTGAGGACTGGTAAGAATTGGTGACTAATCAGGTATGGCTGTGGGGGACAAGGAGCAATGAGTAGCTGATATTGGGGTCTATAAACATGAGAGTAAAAGGGTGTGGGAGTGACAGGAAAGGAGAAAGGGAGATATGGTGTGGGGACAGGACAAGAAGGGAGCACTTGAGGGGTTGGATAGGATAGGGTGGATTCAGAGTTAGTAGGATGGGTATATGTCAGGGTGGAGTTCACAGTTTGTGAGAGGAAGATGGTTGTATTTCTTTGGGAGAAGACGAGGAAGGTGTGCAGGTGGAGGGTTGGTGTGATGTGTTGGTAGAGGCCCAGCAGCACACTGGGATTGGAAATGAGAGAGGACAAAAAAGGATTGTTTGTGTTAAGGTTACAGATGGTGTATGATATTTGGAGGTGTTTAATGTGAGTGAGGAGAAGTGGGAATTTAATAAGTTGGCAATGGATCCTTGTGGGGGAAGGTAAGTGGATGCAGAAAGCGAAGAAGAAAGCATGGCGTTCAAGGAACTGGAGGCACTTGCAGGACTTGAGTGGAGCAGATATCCATGCAACATTTGCATAGCAAAGGAGGGGGCAGATCAGGGATTTGCACATGTGAAGGACAATGTGGGGGTGTAGTCCCCATGTTCGATTGGTTAGTAGTTTTAGACTATAGTGGTCTTTCTGTTGGATGGTTAGTAGGTGAGGTTTACACGTTAGTTGCCAGTTGAAGGTTAATCCAAGTTATATTAGTGCGTTAGTTAGCTGGATGGGATGATTGCAAGTCGTGAGGTAGACGCAATGGAGGACGAAGGTGTAGGTTGTGTGTCCCATAATTATTGCCTGGGTTTTGCAGAGGTTAAGCTTAAGGAACCATTTGTTACATCAGGAGGTAAACTGGTTGAGATGGATTTGGAGGGATCGTTGGGGTTTCTGGAGCGTAGGATAAAGGGTGAGGAAAGTGGTATCATCAACTTTCTCTAGATCAAGAGAGACAAATATGGCTGATTTACAGTTGTTGAACTGTTGAATAGGGGATAGGTGAGGTCCAGGAGTTGATAATTTGATGCAGATGGTGTTGGTGCAGATAGCAGTGGATGTGTCAGGAGAGGATACATTGAAAGACCTTGCTAAACACTGAGGTGAGGTGGTACAAGGAGGCATCAGTAGGGAGTTTGTTTGGTTTGAGGGAAAGTAGGATTTTGGAGGTTTCCCACAGGTCAGAACAGCAGCCTATGAAGTGGATAGTGGTATGCAGGGTTACGAGAGTGGTGATAAAGGAAACAGGGCATTCTTTGAGTTGGTGATATGTAATTCAGTAATGACCAGGGCATATGTTATGTTTTCTGTGAAGTATTTGTTTTGTGTCCTGTTCTGTGATCATGTGTTCTGTTTTCTGTGAAGTATTTGTTTTGTGTCCTGTTCTGTGATTGGGGTGCTTAATTCTGTTTCTGGTAAGTTGCTGGAAGCTGAGAGCCAGTGTTGGGACTGTGGTATCTGTACATTCATGGACAGAAGGCAATTGGGAGTAGTCAAAGCGACGATAGTCAGGGTGGAGAAAGTAGTGGAGAGATAGGATGCAAACTGATTGGCTTTGCTGAGGACGTTAGTTAATGGATGGTTGTTGTGAAGGATCAGGTAATGAGGGATGGAATGAGTGCCACTAAATTGGTGGAGTACTTTCCAGTACTTGTAAGAGTTAACTTAGCATGTAGCATTGAGGTTGGAGCATATCTGGCGCCAGTCCCGGTGGTTTTTTGGCATTGAGTGAATATCTATTGTGTCGCTGTATTTGCTGGTGGTGTGTGAGTGTATCCCAGCCATAATTCCATAGGAAGGAGCGATATAAGCGGCAGGATTCATGGAGAAGGAGTGTGGCTTGTGGTGGGGGAGTGAAGGGATGAGGATGTATGGCTTCAGTAACGATATGAGTGGAGACCACATCTGACAATATCTGCTGCAGGAAGGCTGTGGCATGGGCGATATCATTGGGTTGATGGAGGACTAGGGGGTGGCTTTTTGTCTGGATATCTATAGATTCCCAGTAGGCATTCCCATTGGCATGAGATTAGTTGTGGAGAACGTTTGGATGGAGACTGGGATGGGGTGCATGAGACCAGGGTAGTATGTAGGATAAGGTGAGGAGGATAGGTACGTGGTTACTTCCAATTAGATTGAGGATTTCTGCAGTGAGGCATACAAGGATGACATCTGGGGTGGTGTTGCTTTCAGGATGGATTTGGTGTGGGATGGGGCCAATGTCACCTTGGAGGGAGTCTGTAAACTGACGCCACCACTGGAGGTCTGCAAGGTATGTACTATGGATATTGATGACAGTGACATTAATATAAGTGGAAAATATATGGTTGACGTGGGTGAGGAAGTCATAGGGGATGGGATAACTAGGTCGGATGTAGATGATAGCACAGGTAACAGTTATGGTTTTGAAGAAGAGGCTAGGATAAGCTGTTCAATGGGCTTAGGGTAAGGTAGTGGCCAAATGGGGATGTTCATGTGATAGTCAATTGCTGCTCCACCTCTGGCCAAGGAGAGGGGGTTATCAATCTGATGGAGGGTACAGGGAGAGGTACATATGGTGTGGTGTGGTTGGAGGAATGTTTCATTGAGGATGAAGGCATCAGTGTTGTGTTGGGACAGGGTGCACATTAAAAGGGGCTTGGCGGGAAGGGAGCGGATGTTGCTATATAGGATGCTCTAGTACCGCTGCTTCATGGTGAGAGGCTAGGAAGCATGTTGCGAGGTTTAGGAATGGAGAGAAGGAAATTTTTACTCAGCAACAGAGTGTGCACTGAAATGAAAATTCCTGGCAGATTAAAACTGTGTGCCAGACCCAGAGTCGAACTCGGCACCTTTATCTTTCACAGGCAAGTGTTCTGACAACTGAGATGCCAGAGCACGACTCGGGACCTGTCCTAACAGCTTTACTTCTGTCAGTACCTCATCTTCTACCTTCCAAATTTCACAGAAGTTTTCCTGTGAAACTTGCAGGTTTAGCAATCCTTTAAGAAAGGATATTGCCGAGATATATCTTAGCCATAGCATGGAGGATGTTTTCAGGATGAAATTTTCGCTCTGCAGTGGAGTGTGCACTGATATGAGACTTCATGGCAGATTACAAATGTGTACCAGACTGAGACTTGAACTCAAAACCTTTACCATTCAGGGGCAAGTCCTCTACAAACTGACCTACCCAAGCATGTGTTGCGACCTATCCTAGCAGAAGAACTTCTGTGAAATTTGAAAGTTAGGAGGCAAGGTACTGTTGGATGTTGAGCTGTGAGGATGGCTCATGAGTCATGCTTGGGTTGCTAAGTTGGTAGAACATTTGCCTGTGAAAGGGAAATGTCCTGAGTTCGAGTCTTGGTCCAGCACACAGTTTGAATCTGACAGGAAGTTTCAGGAGTGGAGAGAAATATACAAGGGTGTCAAGATGGTGACAACAAAGTGGACCTGGTTTCGGGAGCATGTGGCTAGGGTGTTCAGGAGGAATACTGAGTAAACAGCAAGGAAGATTTGCTAAAGGGTGTGTGGTCTTTGGAAGGGATGGATATTTTGAAGGATGATGGTAAGGGAAAAGATGGCGTCCTCAGCAGTAGGGTGTGGGCTGAGGGAGTTGTTGGGATGGATGGGATGATCAGTAGGGTGGACAGGCGCAGTTAATTCAGGTTTGATAGGGGAGAGTTTGGGAGTTACACTTGGCCAAGTAGGTAGGGTGAGGGTCATTGCAGGTGTTGCAGGTGGAAGGGGGAACCTAGGTTGGGACATTGCTTAAGGAATGGGACTACTTACAGTGTGGGCATGTGGGAGGATTCTTACAATCAGTAGTAAGGTGGTCATTATATAGGATGCATTTTTGGCATCTGCTGTATTTCAGGGTTTGGAGGATTTGAGTCTGTGATGGCGGCTGTAGATGAATACTCTCATGAGGAAGATGGGACCAGAATAACTGAAGATATGGCAGGTGGTGCAGATTTCTATGGAAGGATGGGAATTGAGTTCTATGACCACCTCCTCTGCAGTGATGTTGGGGCCAAGTTCATGATCATGGCAGTGAGGTTGGGGAACAGCAGTGAGTCTGTGGTTGTTTGGATGGGGTGTGGAGTGGTGAAGGGAGTGAGAGTGGCATGTGGACCAAAACTAACACAAGGGAGTTCGAGGAGAATGTCTGTGTGGAAGTTGGGATTGGTTGATTTGATGAGGGTGGAGTCTTTATGGGGAATGATTTGGGTGATAGGAATGTGAGGGATGTTCTTTCTGATTTCAAGGGTGAGGGATTTGGCGTTTAGGAATTGAGAATCAGGTTGGTATAGAAGGAAAGTATGGACACCCAGGGGAAAAAGTGTGCAGGAGGGAGCAGTGTCTATGTATTCAGTGGAGTCTTGGTTGGTTTGCGGTTTTTTGATGATAGTGCTGGCTGTGGTGTCTGTGTAGAATTGCTTCTGGGGTTTTTTGGTGACTGTGGGATGGGGTGTGGGTTGAAGATTTAGAGAGGGTAGGATATGGCTCTGGGATGGTCCCTCCAGTGGGCTGCAATCAGTGCAGCTGCTGTTTGATAGTGTTGTGGCGTCTGGTGTAGCAGTGGTGGTGCAGTGACATATAACTTGTGCAGGTGTTGCAGGGGCAGTGGCGAGTGCAGGAAAGGGTGTAAGTGGAGGATAGGCAAATGAAAATGGCAGAAGGTGGTAGGGGAGGTGTCGCAGGGAGGGGTGGGTATGCAGCTGATGTGGCTATGGATGGGGAAGATACTGTGGGGAGCGGGGGTAGACATATGGTGGTTGGCTGGACAAAGCATTCCATGTAGTGATGGTGGGAGCAGGGAAGGTGGTGGTGTTAATGGATGTGGTTGGGGTGTCCATAGTGGGTTGAGGAGTTGGGTATAAGGTTGATGCATCCCAGCGACAGAATGCCTCTGAGATGGTATAGGGTGGGCTCAACGATGTCTGAGATGATGTCATGATGGTAGATGAGGAGTGGCAGTGATGGAGACAAAGACGAGTAGATGGAGGCGGCGGGGAGGCTGTGGCTGTGACGACAAAGTCTAGGAGGAAACGGATGCGAGAAGATGGTGGCGGTGCTGCTGGCAGCGACAACGGTTGGCGGCTGCGACAGCGACAGCGACGGCAGTTGTGCAGCAAGACCAAGGTGACGACAGGAAAACAACGATACGCGAGGAGATGATGAAGAACACATACACAGAAGACTGTCTGGACGACACAAGCAAAACTATACAGATGAACAGTTACAGATGCATAGCATATGGGAGTGGCTGCTACTAGTCTATGTAAAACCAAACAGTAGCAATAAACGAACTAGTGCTAGTCAGTTGATGCAGCTCCGCTTGCGGCTCTTAAAGCGTGTATTTAAAGCAAACCTGATTTGCATCCTCATAGTGGTGCTACCATGCGACTGGCGCGAAATTTGAATAAACATTGTCTTTCAAGTGTAGAAAAACGCCAACCAACCTTCGTTTTTGTCGCACAGCTCCTTGTTGGTGTTGCGATTTTTTTTCCATCGGTGTATTTATGTATTCGGGTAACTCGTTAGCCTGTCTTTCATCATTTATTACATATTTTTGACACTGATGAAGGTAGGGAAACTGACCGGTAGTTCTAAATATTTTCCTCATTACTGTTTTTTACAGTGCCGTAATGCTCTGGGAAAATATCTGTACAAAAAAACTCGTTTATTATGCCTGTGACTGGAGTTTGTAGGCCGTCAGTGCACGCTATCGGAACAGAGAACTACTACCAAAACATATAATGAAATGTGTAAATTTCTATGTATGCCTTTTAATCGACACGCCACTATCGAAACATGAACTATCGTGCATCCACCTGTTTCGACTGTCACGCTCGAGTCTGAATACACTTTGTAGCATAGCGATAGGGACAACCGCAATATCCTGTTTGTTTTGTTGTTTGTGCGTGTGGGGTGTGCAAGTTTTGTAATATATGGGCAAAACCAATGGCACTGAGTGGTTTCGTGGAATTCTTCCAGAAAGGAAGGGTATGGTGATATTTGCGTAAAATTATCGACAGAGTGCTGTATCATCTCGTATATTTTTAGAAAAGTAGACTCGTTCCAGCGGGTCGGCATCGGTTATTTACGTTTAGTTTTTTGCCGTTCGGCACATAATTTTAGCTGTTTCGGTGACTTTCTGTTTTTAACTTTATGTGGTCATATGCACTGATGTGACAAGGACAAGAAATGTCACGAGAGAAGTGTAGATATGTATGATTGCATTTTTCTCCACAGTGAAACTAGTTATATTAACTAAGCGGATTAAGTGATTTTAATTAGTGTCCGAAGAGCCAAAGATTTGGCTGAGGTGTGTCTCAAATTCTGTTGTTTTACTGTATAAATTTGGATAAAATGGAAATAGATACCCGGAATCTAATTTGCCATGGTACACACGTTATAATGGTAGTACACAGTAAATCATAGATTCATATAGCAATTTAGATAGATTGTCTTGTACAGCAGTATCACTGTATCGGTTCCCGTAACAACAATGCAGTTTACTTTTCGTCTATTGTTGTTGCAATTGTCCACAAAGGAGGCAGGCTGTCAGCGGATAGAAACCCCAGTTCATCCAAAGGTTCCATAAACTGTATTGAAAAGATGGTCAAAAGATATAAAAGATGATTTTGTAAGAAACTTGGGTGAACGATATTTGACTTTTACGTAAAGACAAGTGACAATAAACAAGGGTTTTGTAAAATACACATAGATGGAAAATGTTGATGGTTTTTAAAACTCGTTTTTATGATTTTATTTTATAGTTAATATATTGTCACTTATGAATGCTAATTATGTCATGATGTAACGGTGATACTAGATGATACATGAAGAATTGTCATGATGGTGCAATAATGGGAATGCCTATGGGGCACTGTAGAACCACAGGTAGCAACCAGAAGTCAGCCAAGTGGATGAAGGGGTAAGAAGAAAATGGAAGGATGGTGTGACGTGGAGCATTGTGATTAGGGTTGGAAAGAGGGGTATATCTCGAGACAGATTTTATTGTTTGGGAGTGGAAATTGGTTAAAATTCCAGTGGGAGAGGATAAGGTGTGTGGAAGGCGGAATATGGATGTAGGGGCACAGCAGGGATACTGGGCTGATTGTCAGTGGGTGGAAATTTGGTGCTGGGACTGGGTTTTGTGGGTAATGTTTTGGAGCTGCAGGTGCCCCAGGTAGAGATGATGATACGGGAAGTGGGGGAGTTGGTAGAAGATGAGTTATGAAGGTAGGTGGATGTGGAAGGCTAGGTGGAGTGCATGTCTTACCAGGATTTCAAGTAACTTACAGAGTTTAGGCAAGGCAGAGATTCAGGCAGCATTGGCATAGTTTAGGATGGTGTGATTGAAGGATTTATAGGTGAGGATTAATGGTAGGATATAGACCCCAAGTGCACTCTGTTAGTAGGTTTTGTAGTTTGCTGGTTTCAGTTTTTGTGTTGGATGCATAAGGAGATGTGCATTTCATGTTAGTTTTCTATCGAGAGTTAGTCCTAAATCCTTTACTGTGTTAGTCAGTCCGCACACCACCATGCCTTATCCTCTCCTGCTGGAATTTTAACCAATTTCCACTCCCCCAACAAGGAAACCCGTCTCAAGATGTACCCCTCTTCCCAGCCCTAATCACAGTGCTCCACCTCACACCATCCTTCCATTTTCTCCTTCATCCATCTTGCTGACTTCTAGTTGCCACCTGTGGTTCTAGATGGAGAGATGGAAATCTGGAAGATGGAAACACCAAGTGGTGCGAACAAAGATGGTGGCTTTGCTTTTCTGTAGATTTACTAGAAGTTTCCTGTATTACACCATTCGACTAGGATATTCAGGTGGCATTGGAGGGAGGCATGGGAGAGATGAAGGGTGTGGTGAGTCGCTTGGTAGGTGGTGGTGTCAGCATATTGCAGGAAGTGTGTTGGGGTAACGGTTTGGGATTGTGTGCAGTGTACAGGATGTAAAGGAAGGTTGAAAGGACAGAACCTTGAGGCACACCTGCAGTGGCGTGAAAGATACGGGAGCATGATTGATTGATTGTGACGTCTAGTATGGTGTTTAAGCAAGGATGCAGACATAGTTAACTGGGACTGCATAGGTTTGTAGCTTGAAGAGCAGTTCAGAATGCCATATCTGTCAAAGGCTTTTTGGATATCAAGGGAGACAGATGTAGCCGACTTACATTTATGCAGTTGATGGGAGATTAGGTAGGTAAGGTAAAGAAGTTGGTTGTCAATGGAATAGTTGGGACAATAGCAAACTGGATATTGGGAATGGGTAGTTCGGTTGATGCAGAAGATGTAGAAGATCTTACTGAAGACTGATGTGAGGCTGATAAGTTGACGAGGGTGGTTTATACAATGCAATCGTGTACTTTTGCATATATGTGTTATAGATGTTCTGGGTTCCATCTCACGATATAGTGTTTCTCACCTCCTTCACTTCTTGATGCAGTTGGTCAGGTAATGTTGGTAAGAATGTGAAATAGACCAGCTGTTGTCCCATGACAGCTTGTATGTGCTCTATGGAGGGACAATTCTGGTGACGGTGCTGGTCAGAACAGGAGACAATCAACTTCAAGAGCAGAAATGTTAATGTGAGAAGTGTTTGCACTGTTCAATGTCCAGCAAGTACAGCAGGTGTAAGGTTATTGTAAGCTCTTACCTAAAATGGTCTTGTATGTGGTTTCAGTTGTGGCTGTTCTCATCAGTCCCACACTTGCGAAAATCCATTGCTTACGGCATGGCACAGTTTACTGTTGTCACCAAAGACAACTCTGCACCATCTGCCTCTCTAGTTGCCTTTTGCTGCAGAGATGGATTGCATGGTGATAAGGTGTAGATGACACCTAATGAGTGGCACTCGTCATCTTAGTCTTAAGCAAACTTTTCCAGTTGTATAGAGATGATGCATTGATTGCAAAATTGTTTTTCATTTACCCTGCAGTCATTACACTTTTAGCATTGGCTTTTCATCTGATACAGTGGTCCAGCCATTAATCTCTGTGCTGCTGCCATCCAAAACTGGTACAAGAAGCATACGCTTCTTCCTCAGGCCACTGGCATCAACATTCACACGAATGTGATGCCTCATTGGCAAAATTATTTATTTATTATTTATCATATTCTGTGTGACCATGTGAGCCAAAGCCATTTGTTCATAGAATGAGCCAGTAGATAGCTCACGTTACACTTATTAGAAACTTTATGAACAAAAGAATTAATAAAACACAAAAACATTATGAGCATATGAAAAAATTACGAGAAAAATTCTGAACTACTGTAAGGTTCTCCTATACAGAATAGTAGTAGTGTGCCTCAGAGAAATATTTCAACTTAGATTGGGATACTTGGGATGTGTAATTGTTTCAGCTCTACTGGGATCTTATTGAAAATGAAACCTGCCGAATAATGCACATCTGCTTGTACTTAAGGTGGTGTAATGGGTCCCTTGAACCACCCATACTGGATGTCACCTTTGTGAGGAAGAGAATAGCATGCAGACTACATTTTTTTGTGTCTATATTATTGTTTGGAATGTAGCCTGTGGTAACAGATTGATCTGTAGTGTAGCCAAAGGTCTATGTCAGGTTGAAAAGTGACAATTTGGTTGAGTGTTGGTGAAGCTAACAAGTGTAAACACAAAATCATAGTCATGGTGACATAATGATCTGTAGCACAGTCATGGCTCCAAGTCAGGTGGAAACACTACAGTTTGCTTGTGTGTTGGCAAAGCCAAATTTAAGGTTTCAGTTAAATTACTATGTGCCTCAGAGGATCAGAGAGTTTATCAAATTGCATATCACTACCAGCAGCTAACCCATAATTTGGCTTTTGTACTTCACATGACACTACAGTACTTTCAGTACATGTGTGGAAGGATCCATTGTTTAATAGTATAGAGAAAACTGGTGTGGGTATTTCATCAGAAGCTTTCATAATATCTGCTGCAATTAATTCAGGAAGTTACAGGAAAGGGATAGAATGACCATATCGAAATGGTTGTTGTCAGTGATATGCAACACTCTTCAAAGTTGGTGTTGATGACTTTACTAGAAATCATTGCTGGTATCTTGCATTATTGTATCATTCTGCTTTCTAACTATGATGGTACGTCCGAACGTAGGATTAATATATTGTTGCCCAGGAGCATGCAGCCACTTACTTACCTCATATTTTAGATCTCCGTGAACAGATCATGCATGGCTATTTAATGTTGTATAGCAGTTTGTCGTAATATATGTAGCAACAGTTTAAAAATTATATTACTCCCTAATTCTCGGAAATACGGAAGTGTCTGATCCCGCCCGTCTGCTTTGACCCATGACGTCACAGATATGGCGGAAATGACCATAAACCACGATTCCAATATGGCGCATATAAAGGCGTTACGTACACATTATGAGGACGAAAATACATCGAAAAACAAACACACACACTTTCCACAAAAAGCCTAATGACTCTAATGGTACAAGTGCAGGAAATGGGGTGTTTTTGGGTGGGGGCAAACAAAATATAAACAAATTTAGACACCCACCTCCATACATAACCTCACAAAACGACGAAAAAAACACACATCACAAAACTCCCCAAATACCATTAAACACAATATCATCTGGAATTGGACACTCCCCTTGGCCTATATAGCTCAAAAACATCTCCCAATATACATACCAACATACACAGCCACTCATTGGGATCGAACACTTCCCTTGACCTGCGCACTGTTAATTTTATCCATCATATCCATTCCTGAACAAAAACAACAACCGATTAATTTTACTAAAATTACCACATGGCGTACAGCGAACAACACTAAATTAACCTTCACGCGAAATCGTTGACTCACTGAAACGAATTCCACTACAAACACAGCCGACACTCGAACAATTCTGGAAATGAGCAAAACCAAACTGAGCCCATTACACCACACAAACGAAAACCCTGAACATACCACCAGAGAGCACAACAAACCACAACACGACAACATCTACAAACACACCACACTCACAAACCAAACTCCGCGCCGTCATGACGTCACACACGACAACACCCTTATGTCACGGGTCAAAGCAGACATGTGGGATCGGACGCTTCTGTTGATCCCTAATTCTCCACTGGAGTTTGCAATTTTCAGAAATGTCACATTCACAGAATTGTCTGTGTGTATGAATCGAACATTATGCTTGATCAGAATGGGCAAGGAAAGTGCCATGGTAGTGTCGATGGTGGAACGACTGAAAGCCTGGGACGACAGGGAACAGATGTAATAAACAGGACCAGTTTGAGGTGCACTTCAGTCTTTTATATGTCACAGGAAGATACTTAGTCCATAAATTTTACATATTCATGCATACATCCATGGATTCTCTCACAATGATATAGCATTTGTCATCATAATACATTGAAAATAAATTGCTCAAATATACACATACAGAGTACACAAGGACGTTTTTATGAGGATAGGATAGGACAGGTGCTTGGCTGTGGCCTTGCTGGAGGAACCAGCCCGGCATTTTCCTGAAATTATTTAGGAAAGCCTAATTAAGGTGACCGAACAGAGGAAAACTCTGTTGTGCTGAATATGAGGTCATTGTTTTAACAACTGCACTGCTTCAGTTGTTTGGTCCTTATTGTACCATGTTGTTTTGACTATACATAATTTGCACAACATAATTTATAGTACAAAAATAGTTTTGCACTGTTTGTGCGCATCTTATTATACTGTCACTGCGCACACTGTGGACATAGTTACGACTCAAGGCCACAAAACATGCTGCTATGTTCTTTGCATTCCCTTCAGTCTGTCCAGAAAAGTGACTGCTGGCCCATAAACATGCAGCTATGCTCCATGACCTCTCTTTAGTCTGTTTGGAAAACAGTCAGCATGCTCCCCATTATGAGGATGATACGAAGCTCAGTAGAGTAACACGACATTAGTACCAGACACTACAGATACTGATCTGCAATTTTCTTGAAAAAGCATTGCATTGAGAAATAACTCATTTTGTACAACTATATTCGCAAACAGTAATACCTGTTGCTCATCCTGGATCATATAGTAGATATCTTCTACAAGAGCTGGGCTTTGAAGCTATATTGTCTCATAGTGGATAAATGCTTTATTGGAATATTTTAATGGCAGTTATAGGTCACAGGGTAGTGATGCACAGAATTATAATTCTAGGGGAAAAAAAAGAGATGTTAATTACTTGTATGTTAAGTTCTATTTGGTTCAAAATGAAATCAATAATGATGCGACTAAATTTTCGGGCTAAACCAAAAATTGTGGTACCACCTGTCAGCGTTGACGCGTGATGTCATCAATGTGGTGGGCACAACTATTTCAACGCAATATGGTGACTATGATGTTGGTTATTAAACCTTTGAATAAACATACATAACACTCAAAACATTTAACTCCAGCAATAACATGAAACTGATTGAACACCTGCTTGATTAGGTGTTTTGGACAGGAACAGACTAAATACACTACAATGATAATGTTACCATTCAAAAACAAGTATTATACCACAAATCAAGCACACAAAATTCTCAACTTTCAAGGCAATCATGCAAAAATGAAATACTATTGGTATTGTAAACATCTCTTGACCTGCATAGCTCAGACGAAGACCACGATACCAAGAATCCCACATGTTGTTGTTGTTGTTGTGGTCTTCAGTCCTGAGACTGGTTTGATGCAGCTCTCCATGCTACTCTATCCTGTGCAAGCTTCTTCATCTCCCAGTACTTACTGCACCCTACATCCTTCTGAATCTGCTTAGTGTATTCATCTCTTGGTCTCCCTCTACGGTTTTTACCCTCCATGCTGCCCTCCAGTGCTAAATTTGTGATCCTTTGATGCCTCAGAATATGCCCTACCAACCGATCCCTTCTTGTCAAGTTGTGCCACAAACTCCTCTTCTCCCCAATTCTATTCAATACCTCCTCATTAGTTATGTGTTCTACCCATCTAATTTCAGCATTCTTCTGTAGCACCACATTTCGAAAGCTTCTATTCTCTTCTTGTCCAAACTATTTACTGCCTATGTTTCACTTCCATACATGGCTACACTCCATACAAATACTTTCAGAAACGACTTCCTGACACTTAAATCTATACTCGATGTTAACAAATTTCTCTTTTTCAGAAATGCTTTCCTTGCAATTGCCAGTCTCCATTTTATATCCTCTCTACTTCGACCATAATCCGTTATTTTGCTCCCCAAATAGCAAAAAAAAAAAAATGGCTCTGAGCACTATGGGACTCAACTGCTGAGGTCATTAGTCCCCTAGAACTTAGAACTAGTTAAACCTAACTAACCTAAGGACATCACAAACATCCATGCCCGAGGCAGGATTCGAACCTGCGACCGTAGCGGTCTTGCGGTTCCAGACTGCAGCGCCTTTAACCACTTCGGCCGGCCAAATAGCAAAACTCCTTTATTACTTTAAGTAAACTAATTCCCTCAGCATCACCCAATTTAATTCGACTACATTCCATTATCCTAGTTTTGCTTTTGTTGATGTTCATCTTATATCCTCCTTTCAAGACACTGTCCATTCCATTCAACTGCTCTTCCAAGTCCTTTGCTGTCTCTGACAGAATTACAATGTCATCGGCGAACCTCAAAGTTTTTATTTCTTCTCCATGGATTTTAATACCTACTCCAAATTTTTCTTTTGCTTCCTTTACTGCTTGCTCAATATACAGATTGAATAATATTGGGGAGAGGCTACAACCCTGTCTCACTCCTTTCCCAACCATCCCTTCCCTTTCGTGCCCCTCGACTCTTATAACTGCCATCTGGTTTCTGTACAAATTGTAAACAGCCTTTCACTCCCTGTACAACTCAAATTTCGCTAGACCTCTACAGCTCAAACAAAACTCTCAATACAAAAACTCACACACACCACCTCAGCTGACACAAATGGTGTGGTGGTTGTATTTAGTGTTGAATACCTAATCCAAAAATACTGATCAAAAACATTCTGCTGACTGCCTGGTGGAAGTACGGTAAGCAGATGTGGCATGTTGCATTTGGTAAACTGAAGATGGTCATTACAGATTGAAATTAATAACCTGATTACAAGTAAACATTGTGATTCAAGATTAGAATCATAATAAAGCAAATATGACTAAACTAACAGAAGTGGGGCATATGTGTGATTAATATAACACTTTTGGCACTGTGTACCTATTGACAGCGCAGTATTTGTACTAGTTTTTGAAATGAGCCTTTTTTTATTTCTTTCTTTTGTTTCCCTGTGTCATTAGTAGTTTTTGGAGACTGAAAGTAGGCTCTAAGAACAAGTACAAACAGTGAAAAACCATTGTTATCCACGAATTGCAAGGTTCCAAATCCTATCTTTCACCAACACTGTCACTATTACTAACATGCTTGTACTGTGTGATAGTCTTTTATTTTTTACACTGTCTGTCATTGGGTTGGTTATTTTGTAGATACGAGAGAATGTGATACTTGCCTGTGGTATGGAATGTCAACAAATAACAACTTGCTACAGGGTGAACATTTGTATTAATAACTTGAATTTATATTTACATTGCTCTCGATTTAGATGATGTGAATAGTGATTGTATTAAGATTTCGAGAAATGTACTTCATTATTAATTTATCTGCTTGCAGACTTTCCGTCCCAAAAAGAGCTTTGAACCAGGAACCTTAAGGTATTCCCTTCATAAACAAGCCCAAGCGTCATTGAGCTCTGGAATTAATTTACGAGCTGTTGTACAGCTGCCAAATGGTGAAGACACAAATGACTGGATTGCTGTTCACGGTAAGAATATTTACTGTCATGAATTCAGATATGATTGCCATTTTGTATCTGGTTTTTACACTATACATTGGATGTTACTGTTTTTTAATTTGTTTATATAAACATAACTTTTTGTCTAGATATCATTGTATTGATTATTTGGGGGAGTCATGGTGGTAACCCATTGTTTCACAGAAAGTGAATAATATTTTAAAAATTATTTCATTTTCAGTTAATCTCCCATGCTTTCTCCAATATTGCATTAGTATCACTGCACTATTCCTGAGTTCTGTGTATTTGAATCCCTAATATAAGCCATGTGTTGTTGCTTCTATACAGTCATATAATGGTAAATGTTTGTATCCTCAGGTAATTTCTCTTGTCACTCTCATGGTGAAATTTTTTTGAAAATATTGAAGCAAATGAAAATTAAAACAGGCAGCATGTAGTAATTTTGGCTGATGGGGCAGGAACGTAAATTTCAGTTTGTTTTCTTTAAATGTAAAGATTGTGGTTCTCGGAGTTCATTTATCAGATAAATTCATAAATTATCGCCATCATCAAGCAGGTTTTGGGCATTGAGACAGCAAACATTATTGTTTTTATGGTTTCCTTTTTTTCCCCACATTACATACCTTACTCTTTTAACATTTTTGTTTAGTCAGGGAAAACATTATTTCAAGGTGGTGGTGATTTACAAAATATTAATATTTTTCAAAAGAACGTGAACTGGAACAAGAGCTTTAACAACAGACCATCCCCAGGCATCTATATGTACAAAAAATGAACAGTGTGTTCAGTGATCACCAATCAAGAGTAATTGGCACACATGACCTATAATTTGTGTCATTCATTCATTTAGTTAATATATTTTGTGGTTATATGAGGATCACGTTTGGTTTGAAATTGTTGACCCCATTGTTTCTAATTATAGGCTGTTTCATTACCTGTAGAAATATTAGGATGGTTTGTTTGATCAAAACTCTACTATTCCAGTAAGAGACATACAGTTATGTCAAATTATGATTTTTAAAAAGAATGCATTTGGGGATTCTGCCTTGACCAAAACAAAGTTCTTCTTCATCTGTTAATTTCTATTAACTGGTGTCACCAAATTTAATCCATCCAAAAATAGTGAATCTCCCCAAAACACTTACCCTTTAGTGCCACCATGTAGCTAAGGACTGCCACTGCAGTGTTCAGCATTTAGTATCATTCAGGGGCACATGTAGCTTGTGAAGTAATATGGATTTTGTATCGCCCCTCTAGTTTCAGGGTCCCAGATTAAATTCTCAGTCGCCAATTTGAAATTTTCTATGTTAAAAAGGCCCAGATTCCCATGCTCTGATGTAAACTTAGAAACTGTATGAATAAAAAAGCAGTGGTGTTTATACAAAAGCTACCAAATTGACATAAAGTCAAAATGTTTATTCCCAAGGTGAAAGAGACAAAATTTTTCTCATCATTCCATTCTCTTATCTTAAAACAGACATACCTACATGTCATAATGTATCATAAACAATCAACCAAGTTTGTTAGGTATTAAAGGAATACAGTACTGCTATAAAAATATATTTAAAGATGCTGTTTCATGCATAGCACAGTTTCTGTTTGTTCACTATTTCTTGTCTAGATACCAAATTTTTAAGCAACAGACCTGGATTACTAACCACATATTCATTTGTAATTGGCAGAAGGGCAGCTCTGAAAACTTATCCACATTGTATAATTGGAAAGTTTATTAAAAAAAAAAAAAAATAAAATAATTTTTTTTGTCACATTCTTTCCAAAACAGAAATTTATGGTGGACACATTAACATCCCATCAAACATTTGCTATGCTGAACTAAAAGCATAGTGAAAGCACTCTGTAGGAACAGAACTGCACAGTTCACTTGTTTTTAGCAATACTTTTGTAGCCTGCAGTGACAAAATGCCAAAGGTTACGGAGTTGAAAAATATAAATACAAGAATTGGTGTTGAACTGTGGAAGTCTTCAACATTTAATCTTACCTCCAGTTCGCCCACTAATAAGAGGCGTGTTTTTAAGTAAGTACCATTTCAAAATTAAAAAAAAGACGTGCTAAGATATCTCAATAATTTTATTTTTACATGAAAGCCTGTACCTTAATCTACTTTTCTACATAATTTCCATCAATATTCAGGCACTTGTCATAACGTTGTACCAGTTTTTGAATACCCTCCTCATAGAAGTCTGCCGCCTGACTCCTTAACCACTGCATCACCACTGTTTTGACTTAGTCATTGTCTTGAAGACACTGACCGCTCAGGTGTTTCTTCAACATTAGGAAAGTCATCCCGCAAGGAGGAAATCATAAAGTGTCTGTTTTGTCTCACCTTATTGTCCACTTCCTGCACCAAACTGTCATTAACGACCGAAGGACACCCACTCCGTTGTTCATCATGCATATTTGTGCGGCCATCTGTAAATGCTCTCACCCACTTTCTTACTATTCCATCACTCATAATGTTTTCTCTGTAAACTGCACAGATCTCATGATGAATATTGATAGCTTTTAGGCCTTTAGCACTAAGAAATCTTATAACAGCCCATACTTCAGTCAGCAGGACTCACGATTATCGGAGGCATCTTAAACACTCAGTGTACACAACATAAACAAGGAAGAATCAGACTGTAATGGCGTCAGTGTGTACACAACAGATGTAGGTACCCAGTGCGCATGCGCAGAACGCCGACCGCAGAGCTGTGGCAGTGGTGTGGCAAAATGGTACTTACTTAAAAAACGTGCTTCGTGTTAAGGCTACCTTCATCTCTGCCAGGTCATATCATACATCCTAACTACAGTGTGATGCTTCAGTTAATATAAATTTGACCACGTTAACTTATGATTCAATCGGTGAGTGCAACATGTAGAAAAATTTCGTTCTGATCAGCACAATTTAGAAACTGAATGTTTGGGATCACTAGTGGGTGAAAATTGTGTGAACATTCATGGACTTTGGAGCTCTATAGATATCCCCATCATCACAGTAAAAAATCTAATACAAGGGTTGGAGGTAATTAGGCATTAGAGGTGGGTCATTTGCGAAGTAACTGATCCAATGGAATGGTTCGTTAAACTGAACGGTAGGACCGAGGAATGACTTCTAAGGAGCAGTCATTCACCATTCCTTTCATGTCAGTTTCATACAGGCCTGCCCCTCTCCTTCAGTACAGTTGAAGAGAGAAGATCGCTGACAGTTGAAATTGGCTTGGCACAGGTGCTTTGCACGTCTACCATAACCAGTCATGTAATAGGATATTGCATAAAACAGGTTTATAGATGACTGTTTTCACTTGCAGCCATTTGCTCTTAGTAGACAAAAGCTGGCTACAGTGCTGCCAGCTGTCAGAGACACTACCATAGTTCCAATTACACTATTCCTATTTTCTACCTCAGACTCATTCTTAAGCTATGCTCAGTAGTGTGAAAGTACTCCAATCATACAGTATTAGTTGGAGGTGACTTTAACCTACAGGGTATAGACTGAGGCGTATGTGAATTTATTACAGGTGGTGTAGACACATGCAATGGAAATATTGTTGACATTGTAGTTACAGGGAGGCGTAACCGTGCTGACAGTGTCAGATGTCATCATAGCGATAATGGGTACTTAGAAAACTAAACCAGCCAAAGAGGATAGGAGAGCTTTTATGCTTGAAAGAGCAGAGAGACATTTGTTAGCATCCTTCTTTGACAGTGAATGGATATTCTATTTGGTTTCAATATGGTGGAAAGAGAGGAATTATGCGCCATGTTGAAACTGATTATAAAATGCACTTTAGAGAAGTAATGTGCTGAATAAGTGGATTAAGGATGGAAAAGACCCACCATAGTTTAATAACAAAATTCAGAAAATGCATAGGAAACAAATTCTTGCACACTCTGTTCAAAAAGGAATGCAGAAATGTTGACTGACAAATGTTAGTAGAAATTTGTGCATCTATGTAAAGATCTGTGCATGAAGCATACAACAACTTCCACTGTCAGATGACGTGGAAGTTGTTGTATGCTTCATGCTCAGATCTTTACATAGATGCACATGACAGTGAAAGCTGTTGCCAACAACCTGTATTAAGTCACTTGACAACCAGTCTGTTGTGGCAATATAAGGCAGAAAAAGAAAATTGTCAATTTTAAATGTTGTGTTTAAAATAACATACATGCAGGAAGTGTGTGTAGACATAACATCATTTGACCATCTTGTCGACTCTATACAGGACATAGAGATAGGCATCCCTGCCATTGAGAAGCAACTGAAAGAGTTGAAAGCAAAAAAGTTGCCAGGTTCGAATGGAATAACAATTTGGTTGTGCAGAGAGTATACATTGGCATTGGCCTGTTATTTAACTAGCACTTAATGCAAATTTCTTCTCAAATGCAAAGTCCCAAGTGACTAGAAAACAGCACATGTGACTCCAATATATAAGAAGGGTAGAACAACACACTCAAAATTACATACCCATATCCCTAACATCAGTATGCTGCAGGAGTCTTGAGCATACTGCCACTTTGAATATAATAAATTTTCTTGCGACAGGAAAGCTTTTATCCATGTGTCAGTACAAATTTAGGAAAAAATCGCTTGTGTGAAACTCAGCTTGCCATTTTCTTGCATGATATCCTTCAAACTGTTGGTGAAGGGTAACAGGCCATTTCTGTGTTCCTAATTCCTAGATTTATGGAAACCAGTTTGCCGCAGCTATAAATGAAGTTGTGAGCACGCAGAATAGATTCTCAGATCTGCAGGTGGCTCGAAGACTTCTTAAGTAATTGACTCTAGTATGTTGTCCTGCACGGCGATTGTTCATTGGAGACAAGGGTACCGTCAAGAGGGCCCAAGAGAAGTGCGATAGACCCACTCTTGTTCTCTATATACATAAACACTGACAGATAGTGTGAATAGCAATGTGTGACTGTTTGCTGATGATGTAGTGTATGGGGAAAGTGTTGTCATTGGATTACTGTGGCAGGATACAGAATTTATATTTGATGTTGATGAATGGCAGCATGCTCTAAATGTAGAAAAATGTAAGTTAACGCATGTAAATAGAAAATACAATCATATAGTGTTCAAATGTGCCATTAGTGGTGTGCTGCGTGACTCAGTCACATTAATTACACACTGAAGCAATTCAGTTGCATGCTACTAGATTTGTCACTGGCAGGTTCAACCAACACAAAACTGGTACAGAGATACTATGTGAGCTGAATGGGAATGAATCGCTGGTGACAAGTCAATGTTCTTTTCGCAAAACTCTATCAAGAAAGTAGAAAACTGGCATTTGTGGCTGACTGCAGAATGATTCTAATGTTGCCACTAATTTGTGCTCCATGTAATAACTGTAAACTCAAGGTAAGGGATGGCTTTTACAGGGGCATACAGACCATAATTTTTCCCTCGCATATCTTGCCAATCGAAAATGAGAACTAAACTTTGGCACTTCCTCACCCACCCCCACCCCCACCCCCCCTTTCCCCGAAAATCACGATGATGATGATACGTTCAGAATAAATAGTACATTTTACGAAGTAAAGCAAGTACTAAAAAAAACAATGTAACACCTTTTATAGTTCCATGTTTGTCTCAGGGTTGTGGAATTGGATGAAATGCCACTTGCTGCATCACAGGTCTTAGGTAGCGTATAGTTAAATTTGTCCCCTTTTTGACATGTGAACCACGTTCTTAATTTATTAAGCTAATAATCCTTGTAGCTCTAACAAATACTAAATTTGTCACAATGTTTTAGATAAAACAATGTCAATGCTATTGAGATCCATTTTACTATGCATGTTGTTACATTGGTGTTCAGTGTTGGATAGGCACTAAGGGCTCACCTCTTGCCAGCGGCACTAACCCCAGGGGCATCCAGCTGGAGCCACTTCCATATTGTCCCCCTCCCCGCTCCCACAATATTTTTCTTTTTTTAGCTCCTCCCCCTAAAAACTGCCATGTTACAAAGTACCAAGGTTTCCTCTCTTTAAACTGCCTCATTTAAATAATACAACAGAGTTTAGCCACAAGTACAGGGTCAGAGACTGTGAAATAGACCATTACGTTTTCTGATTTCAATTACATTTTTACTGCATTTGTTTGAAAAGGAGGAACTGTAATGACACTGTTTAGTCCTATTGAAATAGCAATCATCATCACTGCTTATGAGACCTTGTGTGGTATTAATCGTGACTGGATACATGAAATCATATATGCTGGACTAGATTTTGTTTTCACTTACTGGAATTTTAAAAGAACATTGTTATTGTAATGAATGGCAGTTTTGTGATTTACAATATTTCTTCATTATTATTAAGACTAAAGTGCCATAAGAATTCACTGTACGTGGTGTAGAGTTACAAACTTTCCATAGTCATCCAATTTTCTTGGAACTCTGTAATAAATAGAGGAAGGTTCCAGCAGACCGAACCATTCAGGAAGTAAAAGATGCACTATAGCATCTGTCGATTTGAGGAAAGATTTTGTTCTTTTATCTATTGCATCACCTTGCCAAAGAGAGAGAATGTCTAAGAAATGGAGTGGCAGATGGTGTTTGTATTCTGGACTGCCTGGTGCGAATTCATATTCTCCTACATGATGTTATCCAACATCACAAGGCTGCAATGAAAAATGTCACATGGCTGGGAAAATGAGTGAGTGGGAGTACAGACAATACACTAATGTTAGTAAACCCAACAACCAGTAGCCTCAGTGAAAATAGTTGTGTTAATCAGTGTTCATCCAAAATACGATGAAATATTGTTGTCTGTTCTGGTTGTTGCAAACTCAGTAGTGTTTGTGTTATAGTGTGCCATTTTTATTAATGCAAAAAAAGTGATCAGTATCTTATATACAAGCATCAGTGGGCAGAAGTAAAGCCTCACATTGTACACATAGGGCATCAACATGAAATGCAGCGTTAATATCTGGATCTGGTGTGGAGTATTTGTCATCTCAACACTGTATGTGATTTGAACAACTTCTTTTCTTCAAAACATATTAATTATGGATACTTTGTTCCATGACAAGCTAGATCACCAGACCATACTCTGTTTTTTATGAGGCAATGTTGAAATGTATAATATATGAGGAAGAGATTTCTAGCATAAAAGGAAATACAAAATGCCAGTGGTATTACACAAAGGGGGCACAGACATGATGGATTATGTTCACTAATCCTTTCTTTGAAGTGTCAAAGTTGACTGCCCCCCCCCCCCCCCCCCCCCACACACACACACACAAGTGCAGTATCGTTTTATGCGCTGACGATGACAATCGACTTGTTTGCTTGGGTGCACGTGATACTCAGCACGGTAGCCAGTTTGTTGTGGTAGGGCCGCCATGTACCCTGTTGGTTGTAGCCCCCTGACCACACAGGGATCACTCTGCTGATGCCTGCACTGTTAACTCCCCACGTATGCCAAGGAGTAGATGCCTATCTCCCTGGGGCATCGAGACTCCCAGCAATGGCCATCCTGCCAGGTGGCCCTTGCTGAGGCTGGGTGGCACCCATGAGGAGGGCGCCTGGTCGGAGTGGGTGGCATCAGGGTGGATGACACGCGATGAAGCATAGTACATCATCTCTTGCTGGTGGTCAAACACCAGCAGTCTCTAAGCGTTCACGGGCTCAATTCAGTGCACAGAAGTACCACCCCAAATCGCTCCCCTCTCTGGCCACACCATGGGAGGAACATCAGGCTAAGGATGGCAGCAGCTCTTATTCGCCCCAGTACCTTGTATGTTAGAGAGCTGATGGGGCATCTTTCAAGACGATGAAGCCTCAGTTTTTTGTTGAGCATTTAGAGGACAAGTTTGAATAGGTGGAGGGCTTGTCCAAAATAAGATCTGGGTAAGTCTTGATCAAAACAACATCCTCTGCCAAGTCACAGGCTTTACTCACTTGTGACAAGCTGAGGGATATTTCTGTAACCATCATGCCCCATAAGAGCTTAATTATGGTCCAGGGCATCGTATTTCACAGGGAGCTTCGTTTGCAGTTCAACAATGAGCTGCGCGCCAATTTAGAATGACGAGGTGTAAATTTCGTTCGGCATGTCCACCAGGGTTGGAGGGATAATCACATTTCCACAGGTGCCTTCATCTTGGCCTTCGAGGTTGATAAATTACCCAACAAGGTCAAGGTGATGGTCTACCGCTGTGATGTAAACCCCTACATCCCTCCCCCAATGTGGTGCTTTAAATGTTGCATGTTTGGTCATATGTCTTCCCACATGTCGAGATTGCGGACACCCATCACATCCCAATACTCCATGTGCCCAGCCTCCTATCTGTGGAGAGCACCATTCTCCTTTCTTGCCAGACTGCAGGATTCTCCAGAAAGAAAGGAAAATCATGGAGTACAATACCCTGGACCAACTGACCTACACTGAGGCTAAGAGGAAATTTGAACGCTTACATCCTGTACGCATGACATCGTCTTACACCGCCTCTACAACTGTTCTAGCCCCATCAGCCCCGCCAACCCCAGTCACCTCCCAGAGCCAGAAGACTACACCTGCCCCCTTGATGGTGGGGGGCACTTCCCACCCTGTTGCTCCTGCACCACCTGCTTCAGGAGCAACACCCTCCCAACCATCGGGGACATCCATCCCCCATTCTAAGCTGGAGAAGCGTACAACTACTTCGGCTGCTCTCGCTGGGAAGGGGTCCCTTGGGTCACTCCCTTCCCAGGTTTCTGCTAATGGGAAAGATGACACCTGCCAGTGGCTGAAGAGCCCAAAAGCAGCTGGTCGCAGGGCTTCACGCTCATCCTCAGTCCTGGAGACAGAATCAGTGAAGTCCTCCCAGCCAGGGAATCCCAAGGAACAGTGAGAGAAATCCAAATAGAAGGTCCCTAAGACCAAGGGAATTGCGGTGGCACCCATACCACCGCTGCCTCCAAGCTCTGTGTCTGTGGATGAGGTGGAGATTCTGGTGTCCGCTGAGGACCTAGATCTCGCCGGACCCTCAGATAAAATGGATATAGACTGCTCAGTCAAAAAGACGGTGCCAGCATGTGACCCAGAGGCGTAAACTGCCTCATTGAATGTTCCATGCCTTCCCAGTCTCATGATGACATCATCCACCAGTGGAATTGTGGCTGTTTTTTCCACCACCTGGCTGAGCCACAGCAACTGTTAAGCTTTACACCTGCTATCTGCATTGCCCTCCAGGAAACCTGGTTCCCAGCAATGCGGACCCCTGCCCGGCTATAAGTGATATTGCAGGAACTGTAGCGACTATAATCGAGTGTCATGTGGCGTTTGCGTTTATGTCCTAAATTCAGTCTGTAGTGAACATTTGCCCCTTCAAACCCCACTTGAAGCTGTGGCTGTCAGAATAAGGACGACGCAGGAAATAACTGTCTGCAGTGTAAATCTTCCTCCATATGGTGTAGTATCCCTGAATGTATTAGCTGCACTGATTGATCAACTCCCTAAACTTTTCCTACTTTTGGTAGATTTTAACGCCCATAACCCCTTGTGGGGTAGCACTGTGCTTACTGGCAGAGGCAGAGATGTCGAAACTTTACTGTCTCAGTTCAACCTCTGCCTCTTAAATACTGGGGCTGCCACACATTTCAGTGTGGCTCATGGTAGTTACTCGGCCAGTGATTTATCAATATGCAACCCAGGACTTCTCCCATCTGTACACTGGAGAGCACATCATGACCTGTATTGTCATAATCACTTCCCATCTTCCTCTCACTGCCCTGGCATCAAGTCCACGGACGCCTGCCCACATGGGCTTTAAACAAGGCGGACTGGGAAACTTTCACCTCTGTTGTCACCATTGAATCTCACCCACATGGGAACACCGATGTGATGGTTGAGCAGCTGAATACAACAATCTTTTCTGTGGCAGAAAACACGATCCCTCGTTCTTTAGGGTGCCCCCCGGTGAAAGACAGTCCTTTGGTTGTCACCGGAAGGTACTGAAGCAATTACGGAGCATCAGCGAGCTCTACAGTGGCATAGGTGGCACCCTTGCCTGGAGCACCTCATAGCCTTTAAACAGCTCCGTGCTCGCGTTCAGCAACTTATCAGACAACGGAAGTAGGAGTGTTGGGAGAGAGATGACTCAACCACTGGGTTCCATATGTCACCTTCCCAAGTCTGGGCAGAGATCAAACATGTTTTCGGGTGCCAGATCCCAACAGGTGTTCCTGGTGGTAACATAAATGGCGTGTTATCTACCGATGCAAACATGATTGCTGAGCACTATTCTCGAGTCTGTGCATCAGAGAATTACCCCTAGCCTTTCGCACTCTCAAAAGACAGCTGGATGGGAAATTCCTCTCATTTACTACACACCACAGTGAATCCTATAATGCCCCATTTACAGAGTGCGAGCTCCTGAGTGCCCTTGCACATTGCCCCAACTCAGCTCCTGAACCAGATTGAATCCACAATCAGATGATTAAACATGTCTCATCTGACTACAAGGGACATCTCCTCATCATCTTCAACTGGATCTGGTGCGATGGCATTTTTCTATAGCAATGGCGGGAGAGCACCATCATTCCGGTGCTCAAACCCTGTAAAAGCCAACTTCATGTGGATAGCTATCGGCCCATCAGCTTCACAGACATTCTTTGTATGCTGCTGGAATGTGTGGTGTGTCGGCGGTTGGGTTGGGTCCTAGAGTCAGGTGGCCTATTGGCTCCATGTCATGGCGGCTTCCACCAGGGTTGCTCTACCACTGGTAATCTTGTCCCCCTCGAGTCTGCCATTCAGTCATCCTTTTCCAGACGCCAACACCTGGTTGCCATCTTTTTTGACTTACGTAAAGCATATGACATGACCTGCTGACATCAAATCCTTGTCACATTATATGAATGGCGTCTCAGAGGCTCACTCCCGATTTTCATCTAGAATTTCCTGTCGCTTCGTACTTCCCATGTCCAAGTTTGTGTCTCCCATAGTTCCCCCCCCTCCGCATATCCAGGAGAATGGGGTTCTGCAGGGCTCTGTATTGAGTGTGTGTCTATTTTTAGTGGCCATTAATGGTCTAGTAGCAGCTGTAAGGCCGTCCGTTTCACCTTCTCTGTACATAGATGACTTCCATGTTTCATACTGCTCCACCAATACTGGTGTTGCTGAGCGGTGCCTACAGTGAGGCATCCCCAAGGTGCAGTCATGGGCTCTATCTAGCCTAGAGTTTCCAGTTTTCAGCTGCAAAGTCGTGTGTCATGCACTTCTGTCGGCGTCATTCCGTTCATCCAGAACCAGAACTTTACCTTAACGATGATCCACTCACTGTAGTGGAGACATATTGATTCTTAGGACTGGTTTTCGACGCCCAATTGACTTGCCTTCCTCACCTTCATCAGCTTAAACGGAAGTGCTGGCAGCACCTTAATACCCTCCGCTGCCTGAGCAAC
The DNA here is from genome assembly GCF_023898315.1 of Schistocerca nitens. NCBI lineage: Eukaryota > Metazoa > Arthropoda > Insecta > Orthoptera > Acrididae > Schistocerca > Schistocerca nitens. The sequence continues at coordinate 369,368,885 of NC_064616.1, forward strand.
ACCAACTGGGGTACAGATCGCTCTACGCTGCTGCAGCTCTACAGAGCCCTTGTTCAATCCCGCCTTGACTATTGGACGTTGGTTTATGTTTTGGCGGCACCCTCAGCATTGCATTTACTCGACACACATTCGTAGTTCTCCTGTGCATCCGAATCACCATCTCCTTCTCCCACCCATGGCGGTTCATCTCCCACATCGGAGGCCCAGGTCAGGGCTTCCAGTTGCAGTTCGTGTCCGATCCCTTGTTTTTGAATTGGAGCCCTTGTACCACCTATACTTGAGGTCCATTCACGTACACCTCCATGGTGTACACCTAGGCTGCAGCTTCACCTGTAATTTTCACATGGCCCTAAGGACTCAGATAACCCCGCGCTCTCCGCTGCCACTTCCTCTCGATCCTTGACAGAAGAGAGTAAAACAAGAAAGCAGATTACAGTGGCTGGCTGACCACAAGAATAAAAAGGAAAAGCCAGCCACTTTGCAATACATTAAAACCTCCACCCTAAAAGAACTAGGGTGGAGGACACAGGGGGACAAAGGACATGCGCTAAATCTTAGATCAAACGATAAAACCCACCCTCATGAATAAAACATAAAACTAAATCAGCCAAGGCCACGAAGTGGTTTACACCAACGGCTCGATGGCTGATGCTCACATCGGCTTCGCGTATGTCCATGGAGGACATATTGAACAGCATTCCTTGCCTGATGGCTGCAGTGTTTTCACTTCCGATCTGGTGGCTATATCTCGTGCTCTTGAGCACATCTGTACATGCCCCGAGGAATCGTTTTTTGTGTGTACCGATTCCCTGAGCAGCCTACAAGCTATTGACCAGTGCTACCCTTGCCATCCTTTGGTGGCGTCCATCCAGGAGCCCATCTATGCCCTGGGCCGGTCCCGTCACTCGGTGGTGTTTGTATGGACCCCAGGACACGTCGGCATCCCAGGCAACGAACTTGCCGACAGTCTGGCCAAACAGGCTACGTGGAAACCGCTTCTGGAGATGGGCATCTCTGAACCTGACCTGCGTTTTGACATTCGCTGCAGGGTTTTTCGCCTTTGGGAGATGGAATGGCATAACAGTATGCACAACAAACTGTGTGTCATTAAGGAGTCTATGAATGTGGAAGTTTCATATGTGGGCCTCTCGCAGGGAATCAGTTATCCTCTGCTGGCTCTGCATTGGCCATGCTTGGGCGACCCACGGTTACCTCTTGCGCCATGGAGACCCGCCTCAGTGTCGGTGCGGCGCCCGGTTGACAGTGGCCCATATTCTGATGCACTGTCTCACTTTGACTGCCCAGTGATGAAATCTTGGGTTACCGGACTCGTTGCCGCTAATTTTATCTGACAGCGCCTCATTGGCTGATTTAGTTTTATGTTTTATTCATGAGGGTGGGTTTTATCGTTTGATCTAAGTTTTAGCGCATGTCCTTTGTCCCCCTGTGTCCTCCACCCTAGTTCTTTTAGGGTGGAGGTTTTAATGTATTGCAAAGTGGCTGGCTTTTCCTTTTTATTCTTGTGGTCAGCCAGCCACTGTAATCTGCTTTCTTGTTTTACTCTCTTCTGTTTCCAGCATCTCTCTGTTTTCGTGTCCTCTTTTGTTCCTTTTGGGTTTCCTTGCCTTTCCTTCGTTCTTGTGGTTTTTCATTTCTTTCCGTATTGTTATATGTCTCATCTGTTTTATTGTAACACTTGTGGCATTGTTTTATTAGGAACAAGGGACCGATAACCTCGTAGTTTGGTCCCTTTCCCCCTCTCTTTTAAGCAAGCCAGCCAACCAACCAACCAATCAGACAGTACTTATGAAACATATATACAACAAAAGGTTTTGTGTTTCTGTGTAATTTCAGTGCTCACACTTTCATATTACATCTGTTTTGTGTAACTGAGACATAAATCAGTTTCCACATTTTGGTTTGTGATTCTTTTTACCAGTTCATTTTAACACATTGACTGCCATGATATAGTTGGGTTACCGACCCCTTGGGCCATTTACTTTTTTTTCAATATTGTGTTTTAGTGTGCTCCAAGTAAACTTGTTAAGTGCAAATAAAGTGAAAATATGGCATTTTAGTAACTTTTTTAATTTTTTTTGTGAGAGTTGCATATGATTCACATGGGCCCAGTGTAAAGGTACCAGGTGTGTCATTTGCTGTGTTGCTAATAATTTTAGGTTTGTACTCCTGTCAGTTTTTCATTCCACAGCATTATTTGTATACAGTTCCTTTATTGTTGCTACAGTCTTTATTCAGTGTTGTTTGCTCCATAACAATGTGATACTGTGGCAGAAGAAAATTTCTCATAGAAGTTATGAAGATGAACAAAGGCATGTACAGCAGTTTTTAGATGAAGTTATGGACATAAGTGATGAAGATCTGTGTCTTTATTTGGTGATAGCTCAGACAAATTTTTACCAGAGGAGACCGGAAGCAAAACTGGAAGGTCTGATGATGGACTCACATCAGTGAAGATAGGAAGAAGAGTTTTAAGTCCTCATTCAGTCAAAGAACCGGACTTCACAGCTGTAAAAGCCAGGCAACAAAGCACGTCTAACCATGTTAATGCCATAACTACTGCAGTTGATTCAGGGTCAGTTGAAGTAAGTGTAATATCAGAAAGTTCTGAAGATGAAGATGACACAATTAGAACAAATTTTAATGAGGTTGTCTGGGGGTGAGTTATGGGTAAAAATATGAATAACTTTACATGTATTAATTCTAGTTCTGGTGTAAATGCTTCTGTTGCACTAACTCTCAAAGGCAAGACACCATACAATTTCTTCAAATATTTTGTAACTGATGTAATTTTAGAATATGTGACTCAACAAACTAGTTTGTTCGCAAAACAAGTCTTAGAAAGCCATTCAGTAACTGTTAATTCATGACTGAAAACGTGGACTGATGTCAGCAAAACTGAAATTGAACAATTTTTAGGATTTTTGTTAAGGATGTCACTAAATGTAAAGCCAAGGATTCCAAATTATTGGTCAAGAAATATGCTCTATCACAACAACGTAAAAAATGTTATGTCACACAGTTGTTTTGAACTGCTTTTACGTATGTGGCATTTTCCCAATAACAACCAGTGCCAATTGGGAAACCCTTTATTCAAAATTCAACCTCTTATTGATAAATTACTGCAGAGATTTCAAAGTGTAGTTGTGCCGGAGAAAGAAGTTTACATTGATGAAACACTTGTGCCATTTCAAGGAAGACTAAGTTTCATTCAGTATATAAAGAATAAGCACTATAAATTCAGAATTAAATTGTTCAAACTTTATCTAAAGGGTGGCTACACCTGGAATATGAAAATTTACTGTGGGAAGAATGCAAATCCTGGTGTTTCTTTTGCACTTCTGTTGTTATGAGCCGTATGAGAGGATTACTAATGGGAGGAGAATCTTATATACAGACAATTTTTACACAAGTGTTCATCTAGCACACCAGCTTCTTGAACAACCAACACATTTAGTTGGTACTGTAAGATCAAACAGAAAACATAATCCTCAAGATGTTGTACAGGCAAAACTGAAGAAGGGGGAACACAAAGCAGAGGGAAGTACCACAGATAAAGTAGTACTGAAATGGAAAGATAAGAGGGATGTTCTGATGCTGAGCACTGTTCATGGAGGAGGAGGAGGAGAAGGAGAAGAAGAAGAAGAAGAAGAAGTTCAAACCAGGAAGGGGAAAAAGAAAAAGCTAACAATGATAATTGACTATGGTCCATCAAAGTCTTTTATAGATCTTTCTGACCAAATGTAGTCGTACTCACATTGTCTAAGGTGGGGTGTGAAATGGTACAGGAAGCTTGCAATTGAATTGCTGACAGGGTCAGCACTAGTAAATGCTCATGTGATTTACCGATTCATCATCATCATCATCATCAACAACAACAACAACAACAACAACAACAACATCTCAATCACAGAATTCAAAGAGGAAGTGACTTTGAGACTATTCCATACAGAAGATGTCGATGAGCCTGAGACACCTCTCACCAAAGCCACAGTGTTACCTGCAGATTGTGCACTTGTGAACAGGGGAGCAGCCAGATGTAGCTGTACAGTGTGCTACAAAAAAATGAAGAATGAATTTGGATGAAAGCAAGCTGTCAAGAAATGCAAACAAACTGCATGGAAATGTAAGAATTGTGACTCATATTTTTGCATAGAGTGTTTTTTCATAAAACACAGTGCATACAGGTGTTAGAGAAACAAAGTGGAATGACCCAAATTTTTCAGTTTCATTGTTGCCGCAATTAGAGATGAAGAATGTAGATAAAATTGTATGTAATTTGCAATCTGCTGTGTAAGTAATATGTCAAACTAAATAATAAATAAATAATAAAAAGAAGAAAAGTCCAGTACGACTTAGCCTCGTGAGTTATATATAACTCACAAATTCAAATGTCAATAACTATTCTTGAGCTCTAGAAAACCGTAGGCCACAAACTTGATTTGTTACTGGGGCCATAACCTACTATAACACCAAGTCACAGCATGCTCCTGTGAGTTACAACTGCACCACGGAGCTTTAAATGGAAAAATGTCTGAGAGTTGTATTTACTTCACGTGGCCCGAAGAGAACACTTCCTGTGAGTTATATTTAATTCACGTGGCAGTCAATGTGTTACAGAACTAAAACAAAAATAAATAGAACTAAAAAGTATACAAATCAATACATTTATTTCTTAATTTTCTTTTAGCTTGCTATCTAGCCATGATGCACGATACAAATACTGAAAGGGGGGGGGGGGGGGAGAGGTAAAAACTGTTACTGATCACATATGGTTGTATAGGCTATCCCATAATGTCATCTCCCTTGCAAGAGAATCTGTGGCACAGAGAGCAACAACATGCTCCAGTTATGTTGTTTTGTTGTTATTTATTCCTTGTTTCTAAAGGTGCGCAGAAACCCTGATAACACTGTTCTACAAAAAAAAACTTTTTTTCTATTTCTGATAAAAAATATTGTGATACAAGTTGTATTTTGAGTGCTGAATTGAAAACTGTTTTTGGTTTTTCTCTGTCAGGGATAGTTTATGAGTAATCGCAATTTTATTTCTCTTTTCAGTTTCTGATATAGTGCAGCAAACGTGAGGTGAAATTCGACAAACAAATGCACATCTTTATGATGTTATAAGTTCATCACATTAATGGAGGGTGGGATCTAACATATAACACAGTAACCTTTGTGTATACACTTTGAAGCATTTATTTGACATGAGAAATTACAAAATACAAATCAATACATTTATGATTTAAATGAGCCACTGCCTTGTAATGCACATCACTTTTTTCTCTTGTATTGTGAATCTTTCTTCTCTCGAATGATATTCCAGCAATAATCTGCTAACATAGAAGGTACCCACTTCCCTTCATAGCGCCTTTCTATGGTAGAAATGTCTTTATGGAGTCTTTCCCCATGTTCATCCGATACGTCACTACAACTCTCTGTGAAGTAGTCCAGATGAGAGTCCATTATATGTACCTTCAAAGACATATTGCACCCCAAATCCTGATATGCTTTGATCATATCCTTCACCATTGCTTTGTAGTTAGTAGCTCTTCTTCTTCCGAGGAAATTTTCCAACACCATCTTGAAACAGTCCCATGCGGTTTTTTCTTTATCAGTTAAACATGCTTCAAAATTTGCATCTTTCTGCAGCTCCCTGATTTGTGGGCCCATAAATACACGTTCCTTTATTTTTGCAGCTGAAAGACAGGGGAATTTGGTAGCTAGATATGCAAACCCACAGCCTGTTGGATCCATGGCCTTCACGAATTGTTTCATCAGGCAAAGTTTGATGTGAAGCGGTGGAAGTAGTATATATTCAGGGGCTACCAGACTTTCACGTTGTACATTGTTTTCGCCAACTTTCCATCTTCGCCTAGGTCATTTCTTTTTCACGTAGTGAGAATTTCGGTCTCAACTATCCCACTCGCAAAGAAAACAGGCATACTTTGTATAGCCTTGTTGCATTCCCAGTACCATAGCAATTACCTTGAAATCTGCACATATTTTCCATTTGTGTTCATTGTATTTCAATGAATTTAGCATCCTTTGTACGAATTCGTAATTCTCTTTTGTCAAACTAGCGTAAGCTATTGGAACAGAGCGTATTTTATTTCCTTTATGGAGCAAAACACCCTTCAGACTTGTTTTCGATGCATCTATGAAAAGTCTCCACTCCTGTGAAATATAAGTGAAGTTCAGCACTTTCATCAGGCCAGAAACGTCATTGCAAAATGTCAGTGCTTCGTCAGTTGAAAAATAAGAAATAAAGGCATGTTCTCTGTGCCTGAACACTGATTTTAGTACTTTGGTGCAGTAGATTATACTCTTGTAATCTTGAACCAAGCAGCTGCGCCTTTTGTTTACTTAGTCCTAGATCACGTACTAAATCATTTAAATCTGCCTGTGTTAACAAATGTGGCGATGACTCACTTGTGTAGTGATATAAAGAATCATCGTCTGTGATTTCTTCAGTACTACTTATTTCACTGTCACTCGGAATATGACCTCAAGCTCTTGAAGGTACTGGAAGGTTGTTGGAATGCTGCACTGGCATTCTCGCTGAAGGCAGATCTGGGTAAACAATGTGCCTCTTCGACTTTTTGTTTGTAAAACCCTGAATTTTTGTTAGACAGTAATAACAATCAGTAACATGGTCCTTAGGCTCCCTCCACACCATGGGAACAGCAAACAACGCCACATTCTCTTTACCTTTCCACCACTGAATTAGTTTGCAGTAACATGTAGCACAACAGAAATGTGGTGCCCATTCTTTATCTTGGTCTCCTACCTCTACTCCAAAGTAATGTTTGTATGCTTTCGTTATGACTGAAGAAATTTTCTTCCTATTTCTGGCAAAAGTGAACTTCCCACAGATGTAGCAGAAATTGTCCGGCTTATATCGACATCCACGACGACGTGGCATTTCTGCACATTTAAGAATACCACTTTGGTAATACACCTGTATTAAATTAATAGTAGGGAACTAGAAGAACGCTGATATGTAAAAACAAGCAGTCGTTTTAACTTCAGCACCAGGCTCAATCAGTTTACACATAGGAACTAAAAAATTCAACCATGCTCGGAAATATGACCGTTACTTGTGAGCCAAAAAAAACCCACTCGTTAAGACTGACACAAGTTGCGGCTAACACCACTGTTGTAAACTCGATGCACCTGCCCCTAGGAGGCTTGAAGCTTTACTGCCGAGGCAGCGACCGGCTGTCGCCATTCGAGTTAATGAGATGTTTCAGGTGGTCTTAATGACGTAGGTGTGGCGGGGGATAACCTAATGATGTCTGATTCTTCCCACCTGCTGTTGCACAAGAAATTATCACGTTCTATCACTACTGGATGCGGCAACATACCTGTATCTCTCTATAACGTCTCTGTGTTTGCCATATATATATATATATATATATATATATATATATATATATATATATATAAATATAACAGAGGGAAACATTCCACGTGGAAAAAATATATCTAAAAAGAAAGAAAGATGATGAGACTTACCAAACAAAAGCGCTGGCAGGTCGATAGACACACAAACAAACAAACACAAATATACACACAAAATTCAAGCTTTCGCAACAAACTGTTGCCTCATCAGGAAAGAGGGAAAGACGAAAGGATGTGGGTTTTAAGGGAGAGGGTAAGGAGTCATTCCAATCCCGGGAGCGGAAAGACTTACCTTAGGGGGAAAAAAGGACAGGTATACACTCGCACACACACACATATACATCCACACATGTGTGGATGTATATGTGTGTGTGTGCGAGTGTATACCTGTCCTTTTTTCCCCCTAAGGTAAGTCTTTCCGCTCCCGGGATTGGAATGACTCCTTACCCTCTCCCTTAAAACCCACATCCTTTCGTCTTTCCCTCTTTCCTGATGAGGCAACAGTTTGTTGCGAAAGCTTGAATTTTGTGTGTATATTTGTGTTTGTTTGTTTGTGTGTCTATCGACCTGCCAGCGCTTTTGTTTGGTAAGTCTCATCATCTTTCTTTCTTTTTAGATATATATATATATATATATATATATATATATATATATATATACAGATTACATAAAAAGTATCCCTGACAACGATATTTTGTTTTCATATTTGAATTTCCCACAGTAAAATGGTGTAGAAGCACATACTTTAATATCAGAAATAGAACCCACGTCGAGCAGTGTAATCTGTTGCCACTTTTCTCCAATATATGAAGTTCAGTTGTTGCTCTCTCTTGGCCTAGTAATTTTGAAAAAAAAAAACCAGTTTTGCATTTGTAGTTCAATATGTGACAATGTGCATGATTTTTGCTCGTCCTCCATATATCGTTGGAGTCATTCGAGACTGTATGGAATTCCGCTGTTTATAAGGTTTAGAGATTTGACATTGTGAAATGATGGAAGAAATTGCTTGATGATTTGTGTGGAGGAAAAGGCTACAGCCTTTTTTTTAAATTTTTTTCCCAGTTTTGTCTTTGCTTCAGACCTGGTAGTTGACAAAACTGAGATGAGAAATTAAAATCCCAAATTAGGATTACCCAGTGCAACAAAAGCTCCAAAAGGGTAGAAGGACGAACAAATTTTAGTCATGAAAAAGTCTTTGTGCCAAGTTCAAAGGACGGACAGAATACACAAATGATAAGTATGATACTGAGATTATCACCTTTACATATAAGAAGAGCAGAGAGATATCTGGCACAGTGTGTGGCAGAAACCAATAAAAATAGAAAACAGAACAGATGTTGATTTTTCTATTCAGAAGTTACTATGTCAAGAAAAAGCAATGTGACTGAACTTCATATAATGAATAAAAGTGAAGTGAGATTTTGAGTTACTATTTGTTTCTTTCCATTTTTCTAAATCAAGACTATTAAAGAAAACACTGCATAAAAATATAAATGTGTATATAGAGGAGAAAAGTATTACATACAGCTTTGAGCAAGGATACAAACGTTGCTAATGTATTTAGAAATTTTTCAAGAGTTCCAGTACTTCCGGCAACAGAATTTTTCAGTATAAGTACATATGTTATGGTTAAGGATGCCCAAGCTTTGTGTTATTTAATATTCTGAAATGTCCTCAGCCATTAGGTTTCTGGAATAGATGAAGTGTGTGTCCCATTTCTGCCATGTTGTGGCAGCTAACACACAACTTACTTGTAGGGAAATGTTGGCTAAAACAGACAACTGGCTACATACAGGACAAGAAATTCTAATGTAAGCCATTGATCCACCTAAAGATAAGGGTGTAAGCCATCTGTGGTGTCCTGCCCACTCGTCTCTTATAGGGTGCCTAAAGGATGCTGCTTTCTCGGATAGCTATACAACAATTCAAGCAAATCACATTAATGGTTTTTGTTATAATAAGGTAGATTGACAATACTTAACTTTGGGTCCAAGCAATTGGCAACATGCACGTAATCAATGTCCTTCGCTATATACAATGTCCATACAAGTAATTCACACAAGTTCATAGGGATCACAAGTTACGGCTGTTGTAGTGCCTCTCTTCTAGTATCTCTTTTACTAATGCATGGTTCCTAGTCCGGGTCTGCTAGTGCCTGTCTTCTACTGTGTGGCAGATGCTGGCAGGAGCGGCACTTACATTCTAGTCAGATAGAGGCCGCTGCTGTCATGGTGTGTTCCTAGTCAGTATACTATTGGCTGACACCATCTCTCGGCCTTCTCTGCTCTTGCATTCTTCATCTTCGTGCCGGTGCTTGTCATTACACTGGAACACCCTCAAAATGTGCTACAAAAGAAAATAAGTAGCTAACACAAATAACTTTTTTAATTTGTCTTTTATTCCGTAAACAATCATTGTTTCCAAATCACTGTCTAATGTAGACAATATAAAGGGAATGTTTTCTGTCATGGTTAGAAGGCATCAAACGTTATAGAGTTGATATAATCTCTATTATATCTGATGAAGAGGTGACTCTGGTATGTATTTTAAGATTTTGTGCTGCCTGACCTTCCAAAATTGTTAGCTAGGGTACTTGAATGTGACTAATAGATTTATTTTGAAAGAGATCAGTTAGCCACATTTTTGTGGCGTAGTCCGTCTTAGTAATGACACTAATAACTACTCTGTTGAATGCTGTTGACTCCCACTCACAACCAGCCCCACCATCACATCTGTTGTCAGTGACATGTACCATTAGGCACTCAGGAGGAGGAAACGCAGTGGAACCACACTGTGACTTCAGAGGAATACTTGCTAGTTACAGGTTATGGAACTGTTACTGATGTGTGTCATGAGAGTTCCTTTATGTGCCTCAATAGTGTTTACCATTATATAATGATTTGCTATGCTTCTACGAAGTGCGTTAAAAAAGTATCAAAACTTCGATTGTCAGAAATACATTTATTGACTTGGTACAGAATTGTAATCCCCTTCAAAGTATTCTCCTGGGTAATACGCAGAGTTCTCCCAGTGCTCCTGCCATTGTTTGAAGTACTTATGGATCTTGACTTAAGGAATGTTGATCAGCTGGGTCATCACATTCTGCATGTTGACCTAAATTGCTTTCCTTTCAGTCAAACTTTCTGCTTGAGAAATAGTGAAAAGTCTTATAAGGACATGTTGGAAGTGTAGAAAGCCTGACTAACCACTGAAATGTTGTTTGCTGAGAAAAGTCTGAATGAGATGTGCTCAGTGTATGGGTCCTTTACCATGACAGAGGTGCTGAGTTATTCATGCTGCATGGCATCACAAAAGTGAGGAACGACCTCCTGGTAGTTGTGGCCTTTTGATGCATAATTGTGATGCACCATCCCATAAAAATTGAAGAAAACAATCAATGCGACTGGACCTGGCATGCTTGTTTTGGCCTTGAGTATGTTAGATGTTGTCATTGTGATGACTTCATTTTGGTTTCTGAGTCGTATCCATAAACCTATGTCTCATCCATGCAGTCTTATTGTTCAGAAAGTTGGGGATACTGTGTATATTGTCCAGAATGTCCTGTGCAAGTTCCAGATGGTGTTCCTTCTGCTCCATTGGCAGCAATTTTTGGTACAAATTTCACTGACACACTTCTCGTGCACAAATCTCCAGTCAAAATTGAAAGTTCTTATCCAATGCTTACCCCTATCTTGCTCAAAAACTTTTATACTGTGATACTATTGTCTTCCATGACTAAAGTCAGCCCTTGCTAAATGGCATTGTCATTTTGGCTTGTTGAAGGTCTTCCTGAATGTGGTTTGCTGTTCACTGATGTGTGACCGTATTTGAAGTGGTGATTGTACCACTCCTTTATCCGTGAGTTGCTCATAGTGTCATCCTCGAAAACCTTTTGAGTATTGTGAATGTTTTCCACTTGAGTGTTGTCCAAGCTTTTGGGAAAACTTGATGCAATATCACTGCTCAGTTTTTCTCTGTCAACGTACTGGGATCAAAGGACTGCTCACTGTATGTTCTCACTCTCCGATGGACTGGCAGCAATTGACACTTTATCCTGGAGGGGAAAAAATTCACAACTGTACATGAATGTTCCCACACCATATCTCCATTGGATAAAGTTTGCAGGGCTTCATAGTTTTACACGGGAAAGGTAGTGGCTTTATACTTTTGGAGCACATGTTGTATTTTGGAGAGAACATTATTATACATATATTGGTGGTTGCGTGTGTGTGTGTGTGTGTGTGTGTGTGTGTGTGTGTGTGTGTGTGTGTGTGTGTGTGTGTGCGTGCGTGCGCTTTGTCTCAATTATTCTCTGTTTGTTTCAGTTGTTGATTTTTTCAATCGTATCAACTTAATTTATGGTACGGTGTCTGAGTATTGCACTCCAGAAAGCTGTCCAACTATGTCAGGAGGACCAAAATTTGAATATTTATGGGCAGATGGTGTAAAATACAAGAAACCAACTCCTCTTCCTGCACCACAATATGTTAGCCTCCTTATGGACTGGGTAGAGTCACAGATAAACAATGAAACTTTGTTTCCTGTTTCAACAGGTAATTATTGACATTCTCTAAATAACCTCAAATTAAAACAAAGTTGCTGTATTTGTAGGGAAATAAGTCATAGTGACTGAAGTGTACATATGAATTATTGATTAACAGTTGCACTAAGTACTTATATTGTCAGAGTATTTAAATGTGTTACAAATTATAAAAGACAAAATGCCACTGAATTGGGAATGGACTAGATAAATTACCTATGCGGTTAAGTTAAATATTTGTGTATGTCCATGTATTGTATTGTATTGTATTGTGTTGTGTTGTAAAGAAATACAGAACAGAATAAGTGCAGATGTATATTTTTTATTTCAGATGTACCTTTTCCAAAGACATTTATCCCCTTGTGTCGAAAAATTCTGACCCGTCTTTTCAGAGTCTTTGTACATGTTTATATTCACCATTTTGATAGAATTGTGGCTATTGGAGCGGTAGGTATATTTCACATTTATATGTAAATTCTGATCTGAACAAAATGTTTAACTTACGTCTGATAAATTCTGAATTTTATTTTCCAGGAACCTCATGTCAATACCTGCTACAAGCATTTTTACTATTTTGTGAAAGAATTTGATCTTGTCAGTAGCAAAGAGCTTGAACCTCTGAAAGAAATGACTGCTCATATTTGCCGGGATCATGTGGAATCTCAGACTACCTCTAGCTGACCAGTTAGTTTTTTCAAATGTTGTTTCTTCTTTTACTATCAGTGTAGTAAGTTTTTGTTTTTATTATCTTTAACATGGCTGTGTACAATACATGTTCATTGTATTAAGAGGATGTCAGAAATATGTTGGCAAAAGGGGTAAGTGTACAATTAAGACATTGATTAGGTATTGGATCTTCTTTGGATGAAAATATGTTGTAAAACCTTTTTTTTAATGACTCACTTATTACTAAAAATTTATATTTGAAATATGAGAGAAGTGAAAAGTAAATATAATGTTCTTGCTAAATGCTACATATGTTTAGGATGAATATCTTCTTTCACTTGTCTTTATAGTTCCTGTGCACTGATTTTTCTTCTGTGTGTGAATCCCAGGTGGAAAGAAAATCCTAAGACTGAACGTGTAGCCAGTTAATCAACATCTGTTTTATAATTGATTATGTCAAACTTATCCATCATCATCATTTGTATCTTGAGTGCAGCAAAGCATGATACTCAAGGTTAGAGGTGTAGAAATGGAGGAGACCACTGTTCCAGCCACTGTGAAACTGGCCATGATCTAGGTTTAGCTGCACTCCAAAATAGAGGTGAATGTCATTTTGATATGAACATAGGATAAGAGTGGTCCTGAAGTAAATCCGAATACAGTTTCCTACTGATAATTAGTGCACTGAGCATGCAATAACAAAGCATATGGAATTTTGTAGTTTGTCAACCAAAATGAGTTTTCCACAACTTTGTGGTTTCAATGAGGAATAATGTTTCCATCTGATATTGAGGCCCTAGTCTGTAAACAACAGTGGAAGCAGATTTATCATATTTAAATCAGTAATAAAGTTATTCATCTCTTTTATTGTTGTAGCATAATATAAATTTAACGAAAAACAAATGTTACCTTGACCAAAGCCATAATTTACATTGCAGTTTTAGTTTTCTAATCAGTCATCAGATGCTTTCTGATAGACTAAAGCTGGAATAAAATAACTTTGTAACTGACGGATTGCAGTGGTAGCAAGTGAGTGGTGAGGACGGGGGGGGGGGGGGGGGGGGAGGCGGCAGTGACATATTGCAGTATGCAGCCAGCCACACTTGACATGGTGCTGCATGTACCTTGTGGCAATCGTGAAAGACCTAAAACTATCTTGTGGCTGGCTTCTACAACTTGTCTCACTGAAACAAGCCACCATTATTTTAATTGAAGTAAAAAGTTGGCTGCTGATCTAAGACCCAAACTTAAGCTTTTCTCATGAGCATTTCTCTTCTATCTACTTCAGCCAGCAAGTACCTTGTTTCCATCTCAAGCCACAAGCTGATGTAGAATGAAAGATTAATTTTGGAATTCCATCAGTCATTATAGCTAAATTTTCATGTAGATCCTCTTATGGATGCTTTTTGTGCAAAAAATCACCTAGATTGTTTGGTGTTGTGAAATTACTTTGTCTTTCCTTTGTGCGCTGGTCTTTTAGTGTTGTCGAGTTTGACATACTCTGTAACTTCCAATTATCTCTCAATCGGTAAGGAGAGTGTGAACTCATGCTTTTGCTATCCATCACTGTATGATGATGCATAATGCTATAAGATTTAAGGATTCAGAAAAGAAATTATTTCCTTTCCCCAATTTTGAAACTGATAAACTTCAAGTGTGAGACAGCTTTTCTGTAAACTTTGGATGAAACTGACTGAGATATTACTGAGCAATCCCCTACACAGCAGACTACCATTTATCAGTTTAGGTGGACTCCCAATGAATGTGTTGAAATTTTGTGAATATGTTGCCTAAATTGGGAGCACTTAAGAGTTCTCATATCCATTATTGGAATTTGTATATGCTGTTTCTGGCATCCTCTGAAAATGTGCTGTAAAACCCAAATTGGGATTGTGTGTGTGTGTGTGTGTGTGTGTGTGTGTGTGTGTGTGTGTGTGTGTGTCTGTGTGTGTCTGTGTCAGGCATTAAATGTGACATTAGATGTAGAAAAATTTAAAAAGAAAGCTGTGAAACTGTATAAGCAGGAGCCAAATAACATGAGTCATATTAATCAAATACCTCATTCTATAGATATATTGCAGATATTCAGATGGTGAGGTGAGATTCACATTAATTCAGGGGTCCATTAGAAATACAAACTTTATCATTAAAAAAACTCTTTTCTGTTCCTGTGACCAGGGTTACCTGCCTAATGAGTCAAAATAGAATGTAATGTTTGCTGTTAATGGTGGGGTGGTCACATGTTAGACTCCTGAATGGTCTCCCTCCCTCCCTCCAGTTAGCAGATCTGGCAAGATAAACTTGGAATTTCATTGTATGTTATGCATTTAATTTTTGTGTATCTACTAACATAAGTAGTGTGACTATTTTTCAAACAGGGCATATGTATCTAAGGTGATGACATTGAGAATCTTGTGTTTAGAAATGTAAAATACAGCTGAATTTTGTACGGAACATTTACTCCTTTTCTCCACTTTAGTATGTCATTCTGTAACAAATTTTAGATTATTGAATTTTGCAGTGATAATAATGTTCAAATATTCCCTATAAAGCTCTTCTTTCTTATTCATTGTACCATTTTTTAAGTCCATGTTGGCACATACTTGCTCACAATCTGCAGTGAAAATAATGTACTATACTGTTTGGTCCCCCATAGGAGAAGCTACTGACAAACCAAAGAATAGTGCATGAGAGAAAACTTATAAAACTTGTGTTGGGTGAACATTGAAAAGTACTTTCCAACTGAATCCATTTGTTGTAACAGTCAAACCTAATTATTTTCAAGTTCTTTGAATATTTCTTTAATCTTGTGGGCATTTAAACTGGAAATGCTTCTTTAATCAAAATTCAATTTTATGAGCATTTCATAAAATCAAATACATAAACAAAGTTATGTGCTATACATTTTACATTTGCTTCTGAGACCCACAGAATCTATCTCTTTAGCAATAGGGCAATGTAGTGTTGTGTTACGCAGCATAAATGGGGAGGGGGAAAATTAAAGCTATGACAAAGTTTGTAAAGGATTCCAAAATCCCCTTTGAATACGAGTCAAAATTTTTAATGCATACTTTACATGTCTCAGTCTCCGGCCATCCTGATTTAGGTTTTCCGTGATTTCCCTAAATCGTTTCAGGCAAATGCCGGGATGGTTCCTTTGAAAGGGCACGGCCGATTTCCTTCCCAATCCTTCCCTAACCCGAGCTTATGCTCCGTCTCTAATGACCTCGTTGTCGACGGGACGTTACACACTAACCACCACCACCACCACCACATGTCTCATCTGGAGCTCATTTCCTGGGAGTCATTTCCTGGGAGAGTCTCTCTCTCTCTCTCTCTCTCTCTCTCTCTCTCTCTCTCTCTCTCTCTCTCTCTCTCTCTCTGTTCAGACTATTGTGCATTTTGATAAAGATCCTGAAAGGAGAGGTTAGAAAATGTCATAGTACTTTTGTGAGCTGTGGGGTACCACCTCCACAAAATATATTGGGAGAGGTTAGAGTTTCACCATTATTTACTCCAGTATTGTGCAGCCTATTTATTGTTCTTATTACATGATTTGTGACATGATTCTCAGTTATTTAGAATTTCTTCCCAGTATTCTTCCTTTCCTTCAGTATTTGCCTCACCTGTAGCAGGTTCTGCTACTGGTTGGCAACTAACCATCCAGAATTTGGCAATCATCTTTGTCTTAAGTCAGTAATGAGATTGACTTTCTTATCACTGCACGCATCACGTGCACAAAAGGAGGGAAATCGCGTGTGGCATCTGTGTGTGCCTTGTGTAAAATTTTCCTATATGTATTCATATTTCATCTGTTGGCGTGTTGTGTTTCTGGGATTTATATGGGGGAATGTCTCTTGCATTTGTCGAGATAAATCGGGAAAGACTACCTAAAAATCACAGTCAGACAGACCTGGTATATCAGACAAACTGACTTTAACCGAGCACACACAATCATTCCATGTTTGGCTCACTTTCTAGTCTCGCAAGTTACGATGCTGTTCATTAATCTTTATCAGCAAGTCATTGCTTACCAAATGTGTGTTTCCATTTTTCTTTTTACTAAGTGTACATGGCAGTTGTCAGTTTGTGTTGATCTGTGCTTATACATTTTTGTTGTTGTTGACAACTTAGCTCATTGCAGTATCTTATTTAACATACCCCTCTCTTTTATTATGGTTTGCTGTTAGAGGTGCAGTTCTTCATCTACATATATACTCTGCTAGCCACCAAGTGGTGTGTGGGGAGGGCACAATTCACACCAAAGTCATATCCCCCCCCCCGTTCCACTTGCGGATTGCTTGAGGGAAAAACTACTGTCTGAACGCCTCAGTACAAGCCTTAATTTCTCTTATTTTTTGAATGATGATCATTACACGATTTGAAAATTGGTGGTAATAACACATACTCTACATCCTCGGTGAAGATCGTATTTCGGAATTTAGTAAGCAGCCCCTTCCGTTTCACGTGCCGTCTATCTGCAGTCACTTGAAAGTACAACAAGCAGTTGTGGAATATTTAGCTACTGTCATGCTCAACTGTGTAACTTAAGATACATTTTGTCATGTAGAGTGGCACAAGGAAACACAAAAAATTGAAGTAGTTTTTGAAAATAAGGTCCATATGATATGGCCATTCAGATGTATGCATTCCTGGAAGGAGATTTTGCATTGCACTTTGAAACACCAGAGATTTTTTCACTAATCCCTGTCTTCAGCTCTGTGTTAGTCATATATCATGTGGTGTATACTTTGCGTTTGAGGCAGCTACTGACAAATCTGATGTTCTTGGGGGCCAGTGAATGTTGTCAATCTGTCAAATTATGAGGTTACCAAAGAGCTGCCAACCAGCTGACATCGACACTCTGGCAGTATGGGATGTGGCTATATCTTGCTGAAATCAAGAACCAAGTATTATGAAAATAGGGTAAGTTTGGAGATTATTCTGCTACAAATGTGTCAAGCATATACACAAATTGTTCAGATGTTACTGTTGTTGCATTGTGTGTGTCATCCCCAAAGCAGTAAGGCCCCATCAACACCTCACATTGATATGACAAAAAAACTTTAACCTTTACGCAGAGTATTTCTGGTTTTTACTATTGACAATGGTTTTCTGGAGCTTAGTAGCTGAACCTCTGCTTGTTTACTTCTACTGATTCAGAACTAAGCCTCACCAAATATGGAAAGATTGTCGAGAAAATTGGAGTTATCATTAATCAATCCCATCATTTTTCACAGAATATGTGCTCTGATTGTGTCAGTCCCCGAAAACTTGAATTTTGTAAGAGTGAAACTTCAAATCACTGTGGAGTATTGGATGGATGGTAGTTGGACATAGGTTTAATGCTACCATATGTTTCCATACCGATGCTTCTGACGTGGCACTCAGGGTGCTTAAATGTTTTATGGAGCATGTTGAATATGTTGACCTCTGGGTAGATTCTGTTTTATAACTGAACCAGTCTCCTCAAAATTCTCAACCTATGTCTTGATAGCGTGGCAAGATGTAACATGGCCACAGTGTCGTAAATTTTAGTATCTGAATTTTTGTTGAGCAGAAGTTAGACTGTCACCATTCTTATAAAATGCCTTCACAGCAAATGCACATTGTGTACTGACCCACTGCTCCTTGTTTACTAAATGGCAAGAAATTGTGCACAGAGAGATTATACTTGCCACTATTACTTTCCTGAATCCTTCAGACACCCTGTACAGTGCTCGTGTAGTTTTCTGAATATGTGATGAAATCTGTATGAGTGGAAGTGAGAAGGAAGTTTTATTTGTAAGAGTCAAACCTCATGCTTCTTTGCTCTACTTTCTTTAAACATTTAGCTGTTTGCTGTGATTTTTCACGACATTTTCTTTAACAGTTAGCCATTTTTTTCCCAAACTGTATCACTCGTGTGTTTGATTTCTGAATGTGTTATGCTTTTCCTACATGTATCTCACAAAGTTACCACAATAATCGAACCTGTGAAAGTATGCATGTATGCAGAAATGTAGGCACTCAGTTTTGCTGCATTTGATCAGTAGATACTATGAATGAGAGTAAATGGCTATGCAACAGCCATGTTACACTGCATCATATGGCGAGCTTTCAGACTGTGATTGAAAACCTGTATGCCAAGGTTTAGTTAGTTAGATTTTTCCAATATCAGTGCTGTTTTGCACCAAATGCCATTTGCTGTTGTATTAAAAGTGGTGATACCATACATTTTACATGTGGATTTTGATAAGCATACTCTGAACATCAAGTAAAAAGGGCAAATGTTGTCAGAGCGATGTGCAAATAGTGATTTGCATGTTTCCTGGTCCAAAAGTATACAGCAGCATTGTGCGTAATGTACCATTGGGCGACCATAAGAATTTATATATTAAAATACTAAAAACTGATAACTATAAAAACAGGAATGGGCAAGAATTTGGTATTGCAAGGAGTTCTCTTGCTCGTGTGCCATAGCTCTCTTGCCTGGCTGCACACTTCTCCCACCACCACACTGTGCTGTCAGAGTATGAGGAACGAAAAGAGGAGAAAACTGCAAAAGCTCCGCATGTAAACAGCAATAGAGCCATATTGCATGTAACACGATTTGATTTTTCTCAACATCATAGATCACAAACAAAACAAATTTTCAGCATTATTTAATTATTTTTGCCTTATTGAATACATAGTTTTTCATCTGGTACAAAATGTCAACATACAGACAGATGCAGACTATGTCACAGATTTTTGCACTCGGGTTGCCATGTAGTGGTGACTTATGTAGTTCTATAATTGAAAAAGTCTTTAACACTTTATTATGTGTTCAACCTCATAATGGAGATGTGGAACTTCTTCAGAGGAAAACAATGTAGGCCCTCTGGACAGTTTAAACAAAAAATAATTTCTTTTTTAAATGGGAATTACACTGTAATTACAGTTACATTTGCACATGCACAGGTCCACTTCTAACTGAAATGGCAAACTGTCTCGGGGGAAAAAGCCTAAGCTTGGCAGTGTCCCCAAAATGTTTAGAAAACTGTCCTTTTAATTCTTTCAAGTTCTCAATGTATTCTTCAAACCTTGCATTTTCTTTAACATGAGTTGGTTTAGGGAAATGGATGGCGTTTCTTTTTTGTCTCAAATTGTTCCTTGCACAGTACAAGATCTGCAGTCCATACCAGATGTTCTAATTTTCGTTTCTGCTCTTCCTTTTTCCTTCATAAATTCAACAACAATGTTGGGTTTTAAACTGATAAATAATTGCAGGCATACCCCTTGACTTAACCAATGTACTTTGCAGTAATATGTAGTGTCTCCATACTTTCCATTTATTTCCATTGAAAACTGTTACAGTTCACAGTGGAATAATGTGTGAGGCTTCAGAAAACTTGCTATTCACACACCAGTTTGATCACATGTTCCATGCCTACAAATTTAGCACAAAGTGCTGCTTGATGAATCCCATGTGTTGATCATAATTTTTTGCTCTTTTTGTCAACTAAGTCTTATAATTCTTTCTGGTGGTGTTGCAATGTTGTTCCATAGCAGATTTGTGGTACCCTTTGACTATATGATGGGTGTCGTTCCCATTCATTTTTAAAAGCTTGTGACAGTAGATAACTGGATTGCCTCATTTTGTGCAGTAGATAGTGCAAACAGTCACTGGACCTGTCAAGTTTTCTATATACCATGAACGAATTACAAAGATTAAACATTGCCGACACAACAATTCTACTAAACTGAAGAAAGTAGTGCTCACTGAAGAATGCTGCATCTCATTGTTAAATAAAATGTTGCACTGTGCTGAATACTACTAGGAAGTACCAAGCAATGTTGAGTCAGACCGAGCCTTGGCCTGCACATTGTACTCACATGCTTTTTGCCACATAGTGGCGTACCATGTATAAAAGCAACCAGAAAATAGATTTTTAATCATCATCATCATCATCATCATCAGAATATCAGGTTCCTATTGCTAGGGATCAAAGGATTCTTAGAAGCTGTTTCATAAATCTTGTGCTAGGACGAGCAGTAGTATTAGAAAAATAAAAGCATATACAGGAAAAATACAGTAAAATCTCCTTTTCACATTTTTCAGTGGACCGATCCAAATAAGTGTAGAATGCAGCAAAGTTAAAATAAAGGAAAGCATAGGAAATAAAACAAACAAAAATCAATAAATTACTCTATTATTCTCTTTAAATTGTTCAAAATATGAAATTAAAATAATTTAAATTTTGCCTATTTAAAAAGATCTGAAATAATTGATTGTTTTTGTTTCTTTGTAACAGCACTTTGCTCTACTTGTCTCTGCACAGTATATACGGCATCAAACGCATTACCACCACCTGATGCACTACCAATGTACTGCCTAAAAATTTTTAATAGCTTCCATAGTGTCTGTACTGCTTGGCACAAGTGGTTCTTGGTCATCATCTTCGTCGACCTCTTCACCAGTTACCTCTATCTTCCCTTCTTCAAAAAGTTTGGTAATTTGATGCTGTGAAGTTGGTGATTCCCATTTTTGCAGCAGACTGCAATGCCTTTTCCCCCAGTATGTTGCCGTTAAGTGGAATTTCTGATGCTCTCGTGCTAACAAACCACTCTCCAACAAGTTTATCCAAACGATCATATGCAGGTGGCCAAGTGTATTTACACTTTCTTTCCATGGAACCAGACTGTCTTACATTGGCTTCGATGTTGGGCTGATTTCTGACAGTAACGTTCAAGGTGGAAGAGGAAAATCCTAGTCCCTTCACTAACTGAACTTGCGATCAAACATGTGATTATACACATTGTAGAATTGTCATAAGTGATGATCATAAAGTAAGTGGCTGAGAACTGACACACAATTGCGCATGTGGGTTTCCCTCTTCATTCCGATCAAAAGTCTCTTGTGAAACCACATTAAGATGATTTTCATGTTCTAATGTGAGACTTATTGTTGATAATCATTACAAAATTATGGTGAACAAAACTTGTATCAAATATTGGTTAAAACACTACTAAAGTCGGCAGGCTTTGCAAACAGAGAGCAGTAGGCTCAAAATCTTCAGCTTGTTGACAGCTAGGCAGTAAATTGGTTCAGGGATATCCTGGGTGAGAAAGAGGGCAGAAATTGTCATAATGTTATGGAGCATCTTGAGTAGTAATGTTTGTCGGACATCAGGTTGTACCAATCTAAGACTGCGTGCTTAATGTGGATTAGTGTACTTGACGCAGAAGTAACGATGATTCATGAAAGCCCATTATGGAGACAGCTGTCTTCAAACGTGGAGTTTGTTTGTTTGTTTGTGAAATTAAATTAAAGCTGTTGTAACACAGTGCAATGAGCAGAAGGAGGGTTGCTATTAGCTACTACCATCAGATCGTGATTATCATTAAGGCAGTGGTTCAGCATATTTTCCCAACCTTTCAAACACTGTGAACGTATCATACAGGTGGCTGGGACCCAACACACTGACAGTGGAAATCTTTCTTACTGCTTTAATGCTATGTTACATGATCAATAACGGTGCATATAGTCTGCATCTTCTGCTTTGTTCCAAGGCTGACTGAGCAGGAATATGATGCACTTTTTGATGATAACATCAAAGAAAACTTAAAATGCAGGAAATGTTGTAACATGGGATTGTTCGTGATGGGAAAGCATTATCAAGAGAATAGGACTAACAAAAATGAACGTAAAAAGCAGGAAATCATAAAACGCAGAAACTTTGAAATGGGGTTTTACTGTAGATGCTTGAATCCTGTGAATAGACATCTTCCACCATGAAATAATAATTTCTCAAAAAACACAATTGTAGGTTTAGTAATGTAACTGTTTCTTGCCTTTTTTATAAAATTATATTATGGTTGAAAGCAGTCTTCTTACAAGAAAATAAATATTTCTTCCAATAAGGAAATGGAACAAAGCACATGTTGCCATGTAATTTGGTTGTGGTTGTTGTGGTCAAAGGAGCAGTTTGCATCTTCAGTATATTTAAGGCAAATGATGATTGCTTAACAAGAACAAAAATTTATATTATATAACACAGCAGAAGATAAAGATTGAAAGTTTTAGATATCATTATGTGAATTGTAACATATTGTGTCTGCTTTGAGTTAAACAGTTGGAACTGCAGTTCACGTTTGTGGAATAAATTAATCTATTGGAATATGAATGTTGTGAGGTAGGTAGGTTGGAGTTTAATTCTTCAGTGACATTGAGATAGTTAGGCATAAAGCAGTAGTTTAGTGGAAGAATGAAAGAAGGCATCAACAGTGGTTTCGTTCTGACAGTACCATCCTGGTATTTGACTAAAATGATTTACGTGAAGTCCCAAAAGTTTGTCAAGATGACTGGATGAAGAATGGACCCTTCCTTCTCCTGAATATGATTCCAGTGTCTTAACCATTTTGCCAGAGTCGCCTCTTGGTCAGCAATTTTCAGTAACATTCAGTTGGTTGTTGATGTATTAATTCTTGTCCCACACCCCCAAAGCTAGCGCTCTCTCTCTCTCTCTCTCTCTCTCTCTCTCTCTCTCTCACACACACACACACAAGGGGCATGATAATGATGAAATGAAAAAGTTTGAACATTTTTATCACATTGTTTATTATTTAATCTCCGTAGAGATTGGTGTTACTGTTTACATGATTGTGATGAATGTCTAAAGTTTTCTAGAAGCACAGCATTTATGTATGAATAAGACTTAAATGCATTGTATGTGGATTTTGATACAGCAACAGAAGTTTAACTTTTTTGATTTTCCTAGTAACTTGAAGGAAAAAAGTTACCCAACTATCATGTATTTGTCCCCCTTATCCCCCAGACTTTTATTAATAGAGACTGAATCAAGTGTTTCATTGTCATTGTTAACACTGTGATAACAATAAGATCTTAGTTTAATCGTCAGGGTATAGTTGTGGGTAAATGTAAACATCACTCACTTATGTAGCTGTTTGTTGATAGTTATTTCTGAGACAGTTTCTACTATGGGCATACTTTGTCAATATCATGCAGTATTTTAGATGAAATTGTATGTGTTATGAATTTTTAGTTCACTGCAATTTTAAAGAAATGAGTGTCCTGTTTCAAGTATTGCATTATTTACACATATATTTGTGAACCATGTGGATGTAAACCTAGTCATTGTAATTGGAATTATCATGTTTTAAAAATGCATTTATCTGTTGTGGTATCTGTTTTAAAGTTCACTGTTACAAATTTGGAGAAAGAAATAACTGGTTCCATAGTCAGCATGTATCAGTATTTTTTTTTTTTTTTTTTTTTTTTACTGACAGTTGAGTGGTGTAATAGGTGAAGAGTATACTGTGTATCATGTACAGAATACAAAGAAACTGTGTATCGTGTACAGAATACAAAGAAATACATTTTTAAAGGCCCTGGAATATTTCTCCCCCAGTTTCATTTACTTGTGTGTGTCAGAAAAAAGTGGTGTGCTAAACATCCAGAACTTTGTTCAATTTAATTTTTGTGTACAAATTTTTAAATGGTGGCTTAGATGAACATTTGTCACTTTTTGTTTTAAATTAGTATTAATTTGTAGTTAACCTTTATGAAAAGGAAACTTTTCAAGATCTGAAGTTTTGTGCCATTGGTTGTTTTGTTTTAATTATTAAATTATTGGATTGCTGTGCATAATTTGCTTTGCAGTAATGCTATTGTTCTTGTGTGATGTACTCACTAGTCAGAAATGTCAAGAATTCTAATGCCTCCTAGTAATGTGAAAATAAATTAATGTGGATGCATTTGTAAGCATATTATATTCTTTTGTAAGCCACCTTCACCGTGTTTTATTTCATAATAGTCAAGACATACTTGGTATGAAGGGGACGAAAGCAAATCAGTACTTGCATTTGGGAGGACGACGGTTCAATTCCCTCTCCATCCATCCTGATTTAGGTTTTCCGTGATTTCCCTAAATCGTTTCAGGCAAATGCCGGGATGGTTCCTTTGAAAGGGCACAGCTGATTTCCTTCCCAATCCTTCCCTAACCCGAGCTTGCGCTCCGTCTCTAATGACCTCGTTGTCGATGGGAGGTTAAACACTAACCACCACCACCAGCAAATCAGTACTTGCAAGTCTTAAAAGTGCTCTGTGACATTCATGTAAGTTGAAAAGCAAAGAAGAAAAATTGAAGTGGGCTTTCTTCATTACATTAAAATTTTTGATATGTAACACACACTTCAGGTGGGTATCATTTATGCCAATATAACGTTAAACCTAGCCATGCGTACACTGTCTGACGGAACACGTGGAAAGCGAAGCACCCATAAGGGGAGATGGAAATGAAACTTCGCTATTTGAAAGAGTATGTGATGTTTTCTCATTGATTACAAAATCAAGTCAAATTTTCAAAGAACAGGGCAGTATGAGTCTACCACACACACACACACACACACACACACACACACACACACACACACACACATGGATGCAGGGATTGACTGGGTCAGGAAGGGTGTAACAAAGCCTATCTTCTCCTGAGGCAAGCTCTCCCATAACTGTTGTAACTGGTTCTTGATATCCTGGATACTGGCACTGCATTGGAGCTGATACTACACATGTTCTGTTGAGGACATACCTGGGGATCTTCCTGGCTACAGGAGTACCTCAATATCACAAACAGTTCATAGAAATGTGTCAAGTATGGATGAGTAGTGTCCTGTTGGAAAAATTGCACCATGATAGTGTCACATGAAAGGTAACACATGGAAATGCAGGATGTTCATGGCAATTTGTTGTGCTGCCAGAGTTCCCTCAATCACTACCAGCCATGATCTGAAGTCATACATGATGGCTCCCATACCATGATGCCAGGAGTAACAACTCTGTGCCTCTCCCAAACATTAGAAGAATGGTTATTGACGATGGTCATCAGGGGTTAATGCAGAACTAAGGTTCATTGCTGAACACAATGTGGTGCCATTCATCAGCAGTCCATGCTTCAGTCATGACATCATCCAAGCACAGCTGTTTGTGCTGTTGTTAACGGCAACCTAAGCATTGACAGTAATTGCGTAGTCTGGCTGCTGCTAGTCTCTGAGCAATGGTGTGGGATGAAACAGAATTTTGTCAGGAGTCCATTAATCGTTCTCGAATGGCATGTGGAGATGTGAAGGTGTTACAATGTGCTTGGTGCACAATGCGGCTATCCTCCCATGTGGTGGTCAGACATGATCAACTGGGACCTCGATAATAAATATACCTGTCCCACATTCCCATGCAGTCCAATATTGGGCCTCTGTCACTATTGAATGCCCCACAAATCTGGATATTGCATAATATAACCAGCGGAACAAGGGGACCCCCACAATGAGGTCATTCCAAATAATGTGAGGTGCTGATAACAATGCTAAAACATGAGGAACACCATTTTAATTGGTGGCCATTCTACGTGCTAGAGAGAATTGCAACTCTGGTCATTTACACAGTCACAGATGGTGTGTACATCTACAAAGTTAAATTGACATCTGACTGTTTCTTCGAAATGCTTCACTGTGTCTGTCAATGTACTATCAGTATAACCTTTCCCATTATAACAGTAAAAAACAATATCACATGTTATGAACATGAGGGTCAAAGGACTTTTGCAAATATGTGGTCACTTACAGGTTAACTGGATTTCAGCAGCATTATAATGATATGCAAGATGTTGCTCCTCCTGCTGGAAGTCCAACTATCCTTAATAGTCTAGTTTATTTCCGTGTACACAACTGTTGTGTTGGTTATATATTGGAGGAGATTCCATTTGAATATGCTCAACATTATTGTCACAGTCTACTTACTCTACTACACAATGGCACATGCTCTTGGACAACACTTATTCTGCAAAGCCAGTTCAATGATTTGGCAGAAGTCACCAATATTTGGTGTTTCACATTCTAATATTCACGGATGGCTTCTACATGCCTGTTCATTAAAATCTCTTCATTTATAATTTGTTTGACATAACCTCATTTACCCATTTACTTGCCAAAGTTCACATAAAAGCTTCGCAAAGAACTGCTGTCACCATGAATCAATTTTGCAAACAGTATACACTCACTGTTGCAGAATAAACCTGTGTACTTTCTTTTCATACCATGGGCACACACATGCTGAATATGTACACTAATATACACAAACAACAAACATGTGTGTCCTCAGCTTACTGATGAAAACAAATGTTGCCAGTAGAGACAATTCAGCTGGAAGAAATATGGCTGGCTGGAAACCAATTCGTAACCACTGTTCTTCAGGTATAACATTACCAATATTTTATTGCTTGTAGAATGTATATGTTATTTTTAATCATTGTTGTCCTTCTTATTACATAAGTTTATTTATCCACATTGCTCAAAACACACAGTGCTTACTAGTTTCAACAAAATTAAATCTTCCAATCATTTGTATAGAAAAAACTTTTACAGGGCCAGTCCATTTTGTCGACTGTTCACATTAATTGGACACAACTGTCATGTATGTAAAGTTACAAATATGGAAAACTGTAATGTCAAACCAACATAAAATACATAAAAACTCAAAGTAAACATACCTTGTAGGGACAACAATCCATAGTACTGTCTCTTGTCATACTGTAAGAAAATAGCTGTGCAAATAGTTCACAGTAGTTACAAATAAAATACATAAGACATGTATAAAATGTTTTCATGTTGTGTCCTCGACATGTCATAGGAAACTGTTATGAGGCAAACAATGGAATATATTATGTTTAGAGGTGCTGCCAAATGGCAGTGGTTTTTTACAACATAAGATAATATCTTCGAAATACAGTGTAAAGAATATATCCATAGAAGTAAAAGGCTTATATACCTGGTTTTCCAAATATATACATCAAAAAATTCTGTATTAGTGTTATGATCATTATTACCAGGCACATAAAGTGATAAACTATTAATGTTACAATAATAAATGTATGAGATATAGAGATTAAAAATATGAAAACTGTGTTGTGTGACTTTACTACATAAGAGTGTAGAGTCTCGTATAATAATGTCTTCAGTGATGAGCTGATGTGTGCTGAGTAGCTCGAGGTGTGGATTATGGTTCAATGTATTAAGTCTTATCTGCGTCATGGTCTATGTTATGACAAGTGTTACGTATTGACACATCAAACAAAAGTTTCAGAGCAGACGGCATCTTTAAGCATAAAAAAGACAGAAAACGGCTGCAAGGTGGAACCATAAAAACAACAGACGTGGCGTGTAGTTATTATCTATAAAACAAGCTGGTGAGCTCTATTTTAATCTATTGCAGCACCTTCCAGCATAATACCATGTATAATTATATAACAGATGGAAATCTATAGGTTTGTTTGATGGCTCAGTTAAGCGGTGGGTTACTGACTTAAAAATGAGGGATGTGATTTATGGTACGTCCAAGGATTTCTTCTGGCATTTAGCACAACTGTTCCCTCATATTGACTTATTAAATAAATTCACAAAACTTCACCGTAGATGGTAAGTTCCATCATAACTGATAAGGTGAGCTAGTGGAAAGGCTGCAGAGACTCAAGAGTTTACCACCTCCAACAGAGCTGTGCTGCTGAAATTGCAATTGCACTGAAATTGCTATTGTGCTGAAATCATCCTGCAGGTTAATACTGATTTCTTTTCTTTGCGAAATGTTTGACTCTACTACAAGTGGGGCACAGCTCTTGGTGCCTGGTATATGCTGTAAATCTGTCACAACCTTTCAGCCTACAAGTCATTAAACCAAAATGAATGTGAATGGATAAAAACATTTTTTTTTGTGCATGATAGTTTCACAGGCACAAAAATGTGGGGTTAAAAGCAATTAGTCATTCAGTAACACAAGAACAATGGACCTGGTGGGATCCTGTTGATAACAAAACTGACTTGTTTACTCACTGAAGCTTGTGGAAGCAACAGGGAACCCTCTGTGACTGTGAATAGATTCCATTTGTTCCAATTTTCAGAACAGATTGCTGCACACATGAGACATAAACTACAGACCTGTAATGTTGTTACTGGTTTGTTGTAGACTCGTAGAACATGAGTTGATGCACAATAACATTTTTGCAGACCAAAATTCACATATATCGATCCAGCACAGATTCCACCACCTGAAACTGATACTCAGCGGTCCCCCTCCCCCATTTCCCACTCTTTCATAGATTCAGAAGGTAATGACCGCATGTGTTTGACAGTTTTGCAAACTGTCACTTTGTGAACAGAATTTGTACATCTGAATTTTAGGTCAGATGTTTTACTGGAATGACATCCTAGCAGACGAACCCATTGACAAAATATTAGAAACTGTCAGGTACAATTAAAGAAAATTTGATAGCACTGTTAATAACGATATTTTAAAAAGACTTAAGAAGTGTATCTATGGTTCTGAAGATGACACTAGTAGAACATTGTTGAAAAAGACAAGACTTGTGGATGATCAGTGCTTGGTGCAAAGATTCACAGAATACCCTCAGTGTTTGTAAGAGCCATAAATAGCAAAAAATATCCTAGAGTATGCCATATGTAAAGTTGATGGGTACGGATATTCGTTAAAGGAGCAGAAGATCTGGGATCAAAGATGACCAGTTAAGCCATGGAAGGATGCTGATATTGTGATGAAAGCCCTAGATGAAAATTTGTGAATAATCAGGAGAGGGGCATTTTGTCCATTTTAGTAATCATGAATAAACAAGTATGCTGTGAATATATTGTGGATGCAGCTAGTAATTGAACAGACACATTCCTACTCACTCTCCTCCAACATACGGCTTCTGTAATTCTTGCTGAGAGAAACTTTATGTCCACATTTTTGTAAAGTGATTGGTGGTGCGAATAAAAAACTATAACTCAATTTCTGACATCCAACTCTTCATTGAATGGGCCTGCACTATTGTGTATTTGAGCATCTACAGCAGCTCAAGCGGTAGAGATTAGGTTAGGTTAGTGGTGTTTAACGTCCCGTCGACAACGAGGTCATTAGAGACGGAGCGCAAGCTCGGGCTAGGGAAGGATGGGGAAGGAAATCGGCCGTGCCCTTTCAAAGGAACCATCCCGGCATTTGCCTGAAATGATTTAGGGAAATCACGGAAAACCTAAATCAGGATGGCCGGAGACGGGATTGAACCGTCGTCCTCCCGAATGCGAGTCCAGTGTGCTAACCACTGTGCCCCTTCGCTCGGTCAAGCGGTAGACTAATTGTATTGTTTCAATTAAGAATTGCTCTTCAAGTAATGAAAAGATGTCTGTATAGGAATCCAAAGACTCACATATCCTGACAGTTGTAACAGTGAAGTTAGTATACCTGCAACGAGCTGCCAGAACAGGTTTTTATAACATTGTGCTCTGCACTATGCGATGTTACGTTGTCAGTTACGACCTACTGGTGGAGCAGCATTGTCCAGTTACATTTTTATGGCTAAAATACTATGCGGTATTGTGGCTGATGGAGTTAGCCTTTAGTGTGCTTAAAAAGAAGAGTCCATAGTTTTTTTGGGGGGAGGAGAGGAGGAGGACTACAACAGTCCAGTTGTCCATAAGGATATTTGATGCTAAATTCCCTTGAAACGTAGACCATCAGATATTCGTTCGTAAGAGCTTTCAGCGCCCCCCCCCCACCCCCACCCCCTCATTTCTCTTGCACATATTCAATCAAGTATCACAATTTTGCATTTTCCTTATCTAAACAGCAGTAGGGCTACATCGCCGACATCAGTTTGGAACTCGTTTAACACTTTCGCTGCGGCATCGCTGCAGGCGTGCAACTCTCCAGTGCGGCCCGGCAACGTGCGAGTGCGGGCCGGTAACACTCTGAAACGGCAGGTACTGCTCGTAGCCGACGCTCCTAAGCACACCTGAGCTACAGGCTGACGTCAAGACCTCGTAAGATCTGTAGGATCATGTTCTGTACCGACTTAATGATGACACCTTAGATGCATTACTTCAAATAAGCTTTGACTGTATCGGGCTCATGTTTTAAATTCTGTTTGCTGTCTGACACCTATAGGGGTCACAGGCATCATTCAAATGTTCGTGATTTGTTGATAATGTAACAAAAAATACAATTCAAACAAACAACAAATCCCCTGCCTTCCAGAAAAATTTGGATTCCATGTATACCTTAATGCCATATTTATTACATTTGCTTTTTATGTATTGTCTAAATGACAATCTTCCCCTCCAAAGAATCATTGATTCATCTATTGATAAATCTCTTCCTGGGTAATACATTTGAGACATTCTCGTGTTAAAATAATCCAATACAGGGCGTATCTTATATAGAAGGTCGTCTGGTTTCGGGTTACCTGGAAGTGTGCATTTTTCAAAATGCAGAGATCGTAATATGATTAAATACCTGTCTCTGCTTATACTCATCGCTATTCCTCTATTCTCAAACAGCGGTTCTTTCTTCGAATAGTATTGTAATCGCGGATATTTAACGTTACCCATATGTAACGAAACACCCAGGAAAACTAGTAATTCGCCTATACTTAGAGGTTTTCATTTACAGATCCTAGATCCCTCTTTTGTATTTTAGATCAGCAGTATGTCGACTGCGTTATCGTTCGTTTCGTCAACTACGAGTTGCAACACTTCGTCTGTTACCAATAATCTGAAGAAATCCATAGAAGAATTGCTAGCAGGATGAATTTGCAAAACTTCTTCCTTCGTAAATGGGCGATACTGCATATTATGTGGTTCTTTATGTCAGGACTCACCTGGATTATCTCTGTGTGACAGGTCGGGCTCTTTTTCTTCTTCGATTTCCACACAATCGTCGTGATCCGTATTGTCAAATTCGGAACTGTCATGAAACAGATTTGAAAGCTGTGCTTCCACACTATCATCACTCTGCAATTCTTCTGCAGGCTCTAAATGACAATCTCTGTGGTATGCCTCGTCCTCACTACACAGAAAAATCACTGTCGTCTAGTACACTAAGTAAGTGTTCCTCTGTCAATTTAACACTTTTCCTGCTCCTTTTCACATTGGAAGGTCCAGGTGTCGGTTCATTAGGTGCAATTACAAACAATATACGTTCAATAACTGACCACACAAAACAAAAGTTTACACGCTATGATGCTAGCTTAGACACTGCAACTACACTGAGTAATCCAATAGTGAGCACGGACGCTTATAAGTGTCAGCCGCACTGCCTCATGGCTTGTTGTGACGCTTATAAGTGCCAGCCGCAGCGAAAGTGTTAATGTTCGAATAATATGACCTGCGTGGTGACAAAAAAAATTTCTGTAGGAATCAACATGAATTCTGCAAATAATGATCTTGAGGAATCCAGCTTGTTCTCTTCATAAGACACACAATGCAATAGATGCCAGCAACAGTGTTGATGCCATTTTTCTTAACTTCTGGAAGTAGTTTGATACCATTCTCTATTGCCAAATATGAGCACGCACAATGTTAGACCAACTTCGTGATTTGATAGAAGACCTCCAAACAAATAGAACACTGCATGTCAATCTTCAGACATGAAATTAGCTTCAGACATATTCCAAGGGGGCCTTATAGGGCTACTTCTGTTTGTAATTTATATTAATGATGTAGTAGATAACGCTGGAAGTCCACAAGATTGTTCACAAGTAACACTGTTACATTTAGAGAAGTCACAGTGTTAGAATATTGTAATGAATATAAGAAAGATAGAAGACAGGACCTGCAAAATTACAGATCAATATCCTTAACATCAGTATGCTGCAGAATCCTTGAGCATATTTCAAGTTTGAATACAATAAATTTCCTTGAGACAGAAATCCACAAATCACCATAGATATGGAAAGCATTGCTCATTTGAAACTTATCTTGACCTTTTTTCACATGATATCCTGCAAACTGCAGATGGAGGGTAGCAGGCAGATTCCATATTTCTAAAATTCCATTAAGTGTTTGACATGGTGCTGCACTACAGACTATTAACAAAGGTCTGAGTGTACAGAAGTGGTTCCCAGATATGTGAGTGGTTTGAAGACTTCTTAAGTAATGGACTTGAATGGGCCTGCACTATTGGGTATTTGAGCATCAGCAGCAGCTCAGTGCATTGCCCTGAATGGTGAGTGTTCATTTGAGTCAGGAGTGCTGCTGGGAAGAGTGATAGGACCACTCTTGTTCTCTATATACATAAATGATCTGACATACAGGGTGAGCAGAAATCTGTGACAATTTGCTGATGACACTGTAGTGTACTACAAAGTATCGTCACTGAGTGACTGTAGGAGGGTACAGGATGACTTAAGACAGAATTTCAATTTGGTGTGATGAATGGCAGCATGCTCTAAATGTAGAGGAGGAGGTTAGTGTTTAACGTCCCGTCGACAACGAGGTCATTAGAGATGGAGCGCAAGCTCGGGTTAGGGAAGGATGGGGAAGGAAATCGGCTGTGCCCTTTCAAAGGAACCATCCCGGCATTTGCCTGAAACGATTTAGGGAAATCACGGAAAACCTAAATCCGGATGGCTGGAGACGGGATTGAACAGTCGTCCTCCCGAATGCGAGTCGAGTGTGCTAACCACTGCACCACCTCGCTCGGTTCTAAATGTAGAAATGTTTGAATACATTACTAATGGTGTGCTGTTTGACACAGTCAGGTCATTTAAATATCTAGGTGTAATGTTGCACAGCAATATGAAATGGAATGAGAATGTAAAGGTGGTACTAGGAAAGTCAAATGGTCAAATTTGGTTTATTGGGAGAATTTTATGAAAGTACAGCTCATCTATAAAGGACATCTCATACAGAACACTTGTATCACCCATACTTGAGCACTGGTCAAGTGTTTTCGATCCCCCTCAAGTTGGATTAAATGAAGACACCGAGGCAATTCAGAGGCGTATTGTTAGATGTGTTACCGAGGAAACATGAAACTTAGGAAGGGGAAGGAAAGGGAAAGGAGGGGTGACAAATTGTGATTGCTAACCATTTGGGGCATTGTGGTAATGCAGTGGCAATAGCTCAAAAACTTGTACTGGACTGGAACTAGAATCCAGATTTACCATTTTACATGCATGGTTACTTTAGTTGTCTTAACCACTTTGGCCATAACAACACAGTTTCTGACTGACTCAAATTTCCAACTTATTGCGCACTGCAATGCAGCATCTCTCATCCATTATACTCACTACATGCAAATTCTGATTCCCGTAGGAGTTCAGACAATATTTGTGAATTCATACTGAAACAAACATTGAGGAGCAGTTACCCTCTTTATCAGAAATGTATGTGTCCGAGTGGTGTCTGTTCTGTTGACGATGCCCAACAGACCAGGCATCACTCAGATACACTGATGAGCTAGGAGTAGGTTCGATCAACACGTGAGTATTATGGAGATGCTTCATCAACTCAAACCGAAATCCCTGGAGGGAAGAAGACATTCTTTTCACAAAACACTATTGAGAAAAATTGGAGACCAGCATTTGCAGCCGACGGCAGAACAGTTCTAGTGCTGCCAATGTATATTTTGCGTAAAGGCAGTGAGGACAGCGTAAAAGAAATTAGGGTTTGTACGGAGACATATTGACAGTTATGTTCCCCTTGCCCAATTTGGAACAGGAATGGGAACAACTAGTAATGGTACAAGGTACCCTCCACCATGACCAATATGGTGGCTTTAGGAATTTTTATGTAGATGTAGAATATCTACAGAGGACTGACACTTGACGCAGAAATTGACGGTTGACCCTCAACGTAAATAAATTTAACTTGTTCCACATAAATAACTGGAAAGACCTTTTACTTTTTAACTAGCTGAGTACCCCATGTTGCCCAGGTATTTATTTACTCCAAGATTCTATTAATCTATTTCCTTCTTCCTCCATCTCTGTCCATCCCCCCTGCAGGTCCGGGGGTAAGGATAGGCCCGAGGTATTCCTGCCTGTCATAAGAGGCGACTAAAAGGAGTCTCACATGTATCGGCCTTTACATGTTGGTTCCCTGTGGTGCTTGACCACCCTTCTTCAAAATTTTTCTGAAGAGCGAGCCAGTTGGGGAAGGGTGCCTTACATGGTGCATCGTGCATTGAGATCTTTATAGCCACTTAATTGTCATTGCATTGCAGTTCCGCTCATTCTCCATCTTTTGGGCGAGGACACCTTCTTGGGTGCGTTTTCCACCACGCACTATGTAGTGTCGCTTTCTGCGCCGATGATGACCATGGACTCCTTTGCACCTGATATCCAGCATGGTAGCCAGTACATTGTGGGGGGCCCGCCATGTACCCTGTTGGTTGTAGCCCCCTGACAACACAGGGATCACTTTGCTGATGCCTGCGTCGTTAACTCCCCACGTATGCCAAGGAGTAGATGCCTAACTCCCTGGGACATCGGGACTCCCGGCAATGGCCATCCTGCCAGGTGGCCCTTGCTGAGGCTGGGTGGTGCCCGTGGGGAGGGCCCTTGGTCGGAGTGGGTGGCATCAGGGCAGACGACACGCAATAAAGCGTGGTATGTCATCTCTTGCTGGTGGCAACCCACCAGCAGTCTCTAAGCGTTCCAGGGCTCAATTCAGTGTGCAGAAGTATGACCCCAAATTGTTTCCCCCTCTGGCCACACCATGGGAGGAACGCATGGATAAGGATGGCAGCGGAGCTTATACACTGTGGTACCTCGTCTGTACAAGAGTTGATGGGAAAATCATTCATGTCAACGAAGCCTCAGTTTTTTGTGGAGCATTTAGAGGACAAGTTTGGGGAGGTGGAGGGCTTGTCCAAAATGCGCTCTGGATCAGTCTTAAGAAAACAGTATCCTCTGCCCAGTCATGTGCATTACTTGCCTGTGACAAGCTGGGGGATGTTTCTGTTTCCATCACCTCCCATACGAGCTTAAATATGGCCCAGGGTATTATATTACGTAGGGACCTTCTTTTACAGTCTGATGACGAGCTGTGCGCCAATTTAGAGCAGCAAGGTGTTCACTTCGTCCGGCGCATCCATCGGGGTCTGAGGGATAATCAGTTTGCCACCGGTGCCTTCATCTTGGCATTCGAGGTTGACACATTACCCAAGAAGGTCAAGGTGATGGTCTACCGCTGTGATGTCAAGCCATATATCCCTCCCCCGATGCGGTACTGTAAGTGCTGGAAGTTCAGTCATATGTTTTCCCACTATACTTCCAGCCCCACCTGTCGAGATTGTGGACGTCCTTCGCACCCTAATACTACATGTGCCCCACCTCCCATCTGTGTCAACTGTGGAGAGCACCATTCCCCCTGCTCGCCAGACTGTAGGATTCTACAGAAAGACCAGAAAATAATGGAATACAAGACCCTGGACTACCTGAACTACACTGAGGCTCCACCCTGTACCTATGACATTAACATTAACCTACACTGCCGCTACGACAACAGTTCTACCATCTCCAGTTTCGCCATGTACAGTTAGCTCTCAGAGCCATCAACACCCCCCCCCTCCCCCAACCATCAGGGACTTCTTATCCAGAGAAGTGTAAGTCCTCTTTGGCTCCTCTCACCAGGAAGGGGTCCCTTGGGTCGTTCCCTTTCCAGGTTCTGACCAGTGGATAAGCAGATACCCGCCAGTGGCTGAAGTAACCACAGGTAGCTGGTTGTAGGACTTCATTGTCCTTCTCAGTCCCTGAGAGTGACCCAGTCAAGCCCTCCCAGCCGAAACACCGAAGGAACAGCGAGAGAAACAAAAAAAGCAATCAAGAATTGAGACCTTGCGGTGGCACCCATACCACCGCACCCTACAAGCTCGGAATCTGAGGAGGTGGTGGAGATTCTGGCGTCCACTGAGGACCTCGATCTCACCGGACTCTCAGACACAATTGATGTCGATCGCACAGGCACTTAATCGGTGGCACCAGATGACCCTGAGGTGTAACTTGCCTCCTTGAGCTCTTCATGCCTTCCCAGCCTAACAATGACGTCATCCTCCAGTGGAATTGCGATGGTTTTTTCCAACACCTGGCTGAGTTACAGCAATTGTTAGGCTTTACACCTGCTTTCTGCATTGCCCTCCAGGAAACCTGGTTCTGGCAATGTGAACCTCTGCCCTCCATGGCTATAGGGGATATTACAAGAACCGTAGCGAATACAATAGGGTGTCACATGGCGTTTGCGTCAGTGTCCTGAACTCGGTATGTAGTGAACCTGTACCCCTTGAAACTCCTCTTGACGCTGTGGCTATCAGGATAAGGACGACACAGGAAATAACTGTCTGCAACTTATATCTTCCTCCAGATGGTGTGGTACCCCTGAATGTCCTGGCTGCCCTGATTGATCAACTCCCTAAACCCTTCCTACTTATGGGAGATTTTAATGCCCATAACCCCTTGTGGGGTAGTACCATGCTTACTGGCCGAGGCAGAGGAGTCGAAAATGTACCGTCCCAACTCGACCTCTGCCTCTTAAATACTGGGGCCGCCACACATTTCAGTGTGGCTCTTGGTAGTTACTTGGTCATTGATTTATCAATTTGCAGCCCAGGACTCCTCCCATCTACCCACTGGAGAGCACATGACGGCCTGTGGGGTGGTGACCACTTCCCCATTTTCCTGTCACTCCCCTGGCATCATGCCCATGGACGCCTACACAGGTGGGCTTTAGACAAGGCAGACTGGGAAGCCTTCACCTCTGCTGTCACTGTTGAATCTCCCCCACATGGTGCCATCCATGTTGTGGTTGACCAGGCCACCACAACGGTCGATTCTGTGGCGGAAAATGCAATCCCTCTTTCTCTAGGGTGCCCCTGGCGAAAGGCAGTCCTGTGGTGGTCGCCGGAAGTCGCTGAAGCCATTTAAGAGTGTTGGCGAGCTCTAGAATGACATAAGTGGCACCCTTCCCTTGAGCGTCTTGTATCCTTTAAATGGCTCCATGCTCGCGTTCGCCATCTTGTACAAAGATGGAAACAGGAGTGTTGGGAGAGGTATGTGTCGACAATTGGGTGCCATATGTAACCTTCCCAAGTCTGGACCAAGATCAAATGTCTTTTCAGGTAGCAGACCCCTACGGGTGTCTCTGGTGTTCACATCAATGGTGGTGTTGTCTACAGATGCAAACGCAATTGCCGAGCACTTTGCTGAACACTATGCTTGCGCCTCTGCATCGGAGAATTATCCCCCAGCCTTTCGCGTCCTCAAACAGCGGCTACATACCACTCTGAACCCTATAATGCCCCATTTATGGAGTGTCGAGCTCCTCAGCGCCCTTGCATGTTGCTCCGACACAGCTCCTGGGCCAGATCGGATCCACAGTTCATGATTAAACATCTCTCGCCTGACTACAAGTGGCATCTCTTCGTCGTCTTCAACCGAATCTGGTGCGATTGTGTCTTTCCATTGCAATGGCATGAAAGCACTGTCATTCCAGTGCTCAGACCTGGTAAGAACCCACTTCACGTGGGTAGCTATCGGTCCATTAGCCTCACCAACATTCTTTGTAAGGTGCTAGAACGTATGGTGTGTCGACTGTTGGGTTGGGTGCTGGAGTCATGCGCCCTACTGGCTCCATGTCAGGGCAGCTTCCGCCAGGGTTGCTCTACCACTGGTTATCTTGTCCCTCTTGAGTCTGCCATCCAAACAGCCTTTTCCAGGTGCCAACACCTGGTTGCCGTCTTTTTTTGACTTAGGTAAGGCATACGACATGATGTAAGGCATACGACGTCATATCTTTGCCACATTGTATGATGGGGTCTCCGGGGCCCGCTCCTGATTTTTATCCAAAACTTCCTGTCGCTTTGTACTTTCCATGACCAAGTTAGTGCCTCCCATAGTTACCCCCATATCCAGGAGAATGGCAACCCGCAGGGCTCTGTATTGAGTGTCTATCTCTTTTTAGTGGCCATTAATGGTCTAGCAGCATCTGTCGGGCCTTCAGTCTCACAATATTTGTATGCAGACGATTCCTTCATTTTGTACTGTTGCTCCAGTACTAGTGTTGCTGAGCGGTGCCTACAGGGAGCCATCCACAAGGTACAGTCATGGGATCTAGCCCACGGCTTCCAGTTTTCAGCTGCAAAGTCGTGTGTCATGCACTTCTGTCGGCGTTGTACCGTTCATCCGGACCCAGGACTTTATCTTAATGATGATCCACTCACTGTAGTGGAGACATATCGATTCTTAGGACTGGTTTTCGATGTTCCATTGACTTGGCTTCCTCATCTTCGTCAGCTTAAGCAGAAGTGCTGGTAGCACCTCACTGTCCTCCGTTGCCTGAGCAACACCAGTTGGGGTGCAGATCGCTCTACGCTGCCGCAGCTCTACAGAGCTGTAGTCCAATCCCGAATTGACTATGGGAGTGAGGTTTATGGTTCGTCAGTGACCTCAGCATTGCATGTACTTGACCCTGTGCACCACTGTGTGTGGGGTTCGACTTAGTGACACGAGCTTTTAGGACAAGTCCGGTGACCAGGCTGGGGTCCCTCCACTGCAGATCAGACGTGCACAACTGCTCGCCAGTTACACTGCACACATTCGTAGTTCTTTGGAGCATCCGAATTACTGTCTACTTTTCCCACTTGTGGCAGTCCATCTCCTGCATTGGGGGCACGGTTGGGGCTAATGATTGTGGTTCGCGTGTGGTCCCTTCTATCTGAACTGGAGTCCTTTCCTTTACCACCTCTACTTGCGGTCCATTCACCTACGCCTCCATGGTGTATGCCTCAGCCGCAGCATCGGCTGGACCTTTTGCATGGCCCTAAGGACTCCATTAACCCTGCCCCTCTCCCCTGTCACTTCCTCTTGCTTCTTGACATATTCCAGGGCTCTGACGTGGTTTGCACTGACGGCTCAATGGCTGATGGTCATGTAGGCTTTGCGTATGTTCATGGAGGACATATTGAACAGCACTCCTTGCCAGGTGGCTGCAGTGTTTTCACTGCAGAGCTGGTGGCCATATCTCATGCTCTTGATCACATCTGCTCTTGCCCTGGCATGTCCTTTCTCCTGTGTACTGACTCATTGAGCAGCCTACAAGCTATCGACCAGTGCTACCCTCACCATCCTCTGGTAGTGTCTATCCAGGAGTCCATCTATGCCATGGAATGGTCCCGTTGTCCAGTGCTGTTTGTATGGACCCCAGGACATGTCAGAATCCCAGGCAATGAACTTGCCGACAGGCTGGCCAGACAGGCGACGCGGGAACCGCTTCTGGAGATGAGCATCTTCGAAGCTGACCTGCGTTGTGTCTCAAGCCGCAGGGTTTTCCGGCTTTGGGAGATGGAATGGCATAACAGTATGCACAACAAACTGTGTGTCATTAAGAAGACTACGAATGTGTGGAAGTCTTCCATGCGGTCCTCTCGCAGGAAATCAGTTGTACTCTGCCGGCTCTGCATTGGCCATACATGGCTAATGCATGGTTACCTACTCCGTCACGAGGTCCCACCTCTGTGTATCCCAAATGACAGTCGTCCACCTCTTGCTGGACTGCCCACTTTTAGCGGCTATCCGTGAGAGTGGGATTTATACTTCTATGTAGGTTTTAGCGCATGCCTTTGTCCTTCTGTGTTCTCCAGCCTAGTGCTTTTAGGGTGGAGTTTTTAATGTGTTGCAGAATGGCTGGCTTTTTCCTTTTTATTCTCATGGTTGGCCAGCCACTGTAATCTGCTTTCTTGTTTTACTGTCTTCTGTTTCTAGTGTCTCTCTGTTGTTTTCTTGTCCTGTTTTCTTCCTTTTTGTGTTTGTTGCCTTTCCTTAATTCTTGTGGTTTTTCCTTCCTTTCCGTTTTGTGTTATATGTCTCGTCCGTTTTATTCTCACACTTGTGGCATTGTTTTATTAGGAACGAGGGACCGACGACCTCGTAGTTTGGTCCCCCCCCCCCCTCTTTTAAACCAACTAATCTCCGTCCTTCTCT
This sequence comes from Schistocerca nitens, assembly GCF_023898315.1. Lineage (NCBI taxonomy): Eukaryota > Metazoa > Arthropoda > Insecta > Orthoptera > Acrididae > Schistocerca > Schistocerca nitens. The sequence continues at coordinate 369,409,295 of NC_064616.1, forward strand.
TTGCCTCCCCCCCCCCCCCTTCCATCTGCTATTTCCCCCGTCATCTCCTCCTCCCCCTTTCTCTCTTCAGTTGTCACCCCAACCCCAATTGGAGGCTTAATGTTTCTTACCCCCACAGTATTTCTTTCTAGATCGTAATTATTAAAGTGTGTACTAAATTTGCTTGAAATCGTTCCATGGGTTTAGGATGAACTTTCTACCCAGGGATTTGCCACGTACTCACAACTCAAATGTATTTCACCCGTATCTTCCGCAGATCCCGAATTTTGTCCTGCAGTTCCATTTTCATGCAGCTCATTGTTTGTGATGATGTATATCCTGAACTATGTCGTACAATGATATAATTTTGCTGGTATGTTACCCATGAATTCCACGAACTCACAAGTCAAATGTGTTTCACACATATTTCACCTGTATCTTCTGCAGATCCTGAATTTTGCCGTGCAGTTCCATTTTTGTACAGCTCATTGTTTGTGATGATGTGTATCCTGAACTATGTCGTACAGTGGTATAATTTTGTTGGTATGATCAGTGGTAATGTGAATATTGCCTGCAAAATATGTCATGAATACAGTTAGTAGTAAAGAAGTAATAAATTATAATGTCATGCATGATGTGGCAGTTTTAATATTTTCCTTTTATCATTTCGTGGGGGGTGTAAGTGACAAAAAGTTTCATAAAGGTTTGAAATCAAACATATTTTTTTTTTTTTTTTTTTTTTTTTTTTTTTTTTTTTTTTTGCACATCACTAAGTGCTATCATTCTCAAATACTGAATGAATAAAGTATGGGTACTCACACACCTTGGGCTACACTGTATTTTCACCCTCACCCCCTTGGTAGGATGGTAGTTCATATCCCCACAGAAGTTGTTTCCTGACAGTAAGTGATGTGTGTACCAAACATGGTCGAAATCAGTCCAATGGTTGAGGAGGTGATGTGGTACATAGATATATACAACTGTTTTTATTAAGTATATAGATTAGTCAATTTCCAAATACACTCCTGGAAATTGAAATAAGAACACCGTGAATTCATTGTCCCAGGAAGGGGAAACTTTATTGACACATTCCTGGGGTCAGATACATCACATGATCACACTGACAGAACCACAGGCACATAGACACAGGCAACAGAGCATGCACAATGTCGGCACTAGTACAGTGTATATCCACCTTTCGCAGCAATGCAGGCTGCTATTCTCCCATGGAGACGATCGTAGAGATGCTGGATGTAGTCCTGTGGAACGGCTTGCCATGCCATTTCCACCTGGCGCCTCAGTTGGACCAGCGTTCGTGCTGGACGTGCAGACCGCGTGAGACGACGCTTCATCCAGTCCCAAACATGCTCAATGGGGGACAGATCCGGAGATCTTGCTGGCCAGGGTAGTTGACTTACACCTTCTAGAGCACGTTGGGTGGCACGGGATACATGCGGACGTGCATTGTCCTGTTGGAACAGCAAGTTCCCTTGCCGGTCTAGGAATGGTAGAACGATGGGTTCGATGACGGTTTGGATGTACCATGCACTATTCAGTGTCCCCTCGACGATCACCAGTGGTGTATGGCCAGTGTAGGAGATCGCTCCCCACACCATGATGCCGGGTGTTGGCCCTGTGTGCCTCGGTCGTATGCAGTCCTGATTGTGGCGCTCACCTGCACGGCGCCAAACACGCATACGACCATCATTGGCACCAAGGCAGAAGCGACTCATCGCTGAAGACGACACATCTCCATTCGTCCCTCCATTCACGCCTGTCGCGACACCACTGGAGGCGGGCTGCACGATGTTGGGGCGTGAGCGGATGACAGCCTAACGGTGTGCGGGACCGTAGCCCGGCTTCATGGAGACGGTTGCGAATGGTCCTCGCCGATACCCCAGGAGCAACAGTGTCCCTAATTTGCTGGGAAGTGGCGGTGCGGTCCCCTACGGCACTGCGTAGGATCCTGCGGTCCGGTCCCAGGTCGACGGGCACGTGCACCTTCCGCCGACCACTGGCGACAACATCGATGTACTGTGGAGACCTCACGCCCCACGTGTTGAGCAATTCGGCGGTACGTCCACCCGGCCTCCCGCATGCCCACTATACGCCCTCGCTCAAAGTCCGTCAACTGCACATACGGTTCACGTCCACGCTGTCGCGGCATGCTACCAGTGTTAAAGACTGCGACGGAGCTCCGTATGCCACGGCAAACTGGCTGACACTGACGGCGGCGGTGCACAAATGCTGCGCAGCTAGCGCCATTCGACGGCCAACACCGCGGTTCCTGGTGTGTCCGCTGTGCCGTGCGTGTGATCATTGCTTGTACAGCCCTCTCGCAGTGTCCGGAGCAAGTATGGTGGGTCTGACACACCAGTGTCAATGTGTTCTTTTTTCCATTTCCAGGAGTGTAATTACATTCATTAAGAATCTGGTAGGTGGGTATGGAGTGAGCTAAATTGGAACAACCACATAAAACTAATTGTAGGGATGGCAGATGCCAGACTGAAATTTATTGTATGAATTCACAGCAAGTGTAGTCAACCCAAAAAGGAGTAACTTACAAAAACCCTTACTCTACCGATATTTGAGGGTTTGCTGCTCAGTTTGGGACCCTGACCAACTATGACTGACACAAGAAGTAGAGAAAATCCAAACAAGAGCAGCACATTTTGTGACAGATTCATTTAGTGAGTGTAAAAGCATAAGGGAGATACTTATCCAGCTACATTGACTGGTGCTACAAGAGAGGCACGCATCACATTGTGCTTTGTTGGTAAAATTCCGAGAGCATGTGTTCCTATAAGAGTCAGCCAACATATTGCTTCCTCCTATTTGTATCTTGTAAAAAGACCCTAAGGTAAAATTAGAAAGATTTGATCTAGTATGGAGAACTGTAGATTAAAACCGAAGAAACTGCAAAAAGGTGAGAATTTAAGGAGATGGGACCTGGATAAACTGACTAAAGCAGAGATTGTACAGAGTTTCGAGAGCATAAGGAAACAATTGACAGGAATGGGGGAAAGAAAGACAGTAGAAGAAGAATGGGTAGCTCTGAGGGATGAAGTAGTGAAGGCAGCAGAGGACCAAGTAGGTAAAAAGATGAGGGCTAGTAGAAATCCTTGGGTAACAGAAGAAATATTGAATTTAATTGATGAAAGGAGAAAATATAAAAATGCAGTAAATGAAGCAGGCAAAAAGGAATACAAACGTCTCAAAAATGAGATCGACAGGAAGTGCAAAATGGCAAAGCAGGGATGGCTAGAGGACAAATGTAAGGATGTAGAGGCATATCTCACTAAGGGTAAGACAGATACTGCCTACAGGAAAATTAAAGAGACTTTTGGAGAAAAGAGAACCACTTGTATGAATATCAAGAGCTCAGATGGAAACCCAGCTCTAAGCCAAGAGGAGACAGCAGAAAGTTGGAAGGAGTATATAGAAAGTCTGTACAAGCGTGATGTACTTGAAGACAATATGGCGGCTAAGGAGGGGAACAAATCCAGTGTGCACTCTGTGTGCATTCCGGGTGGAGTCATTCCTGATGTGGAAAGGGTCCTTCTAGATGCCATGAAGAGCACAGGGTGGCCAGCTGCAGGTGGTGGCACATGTCGGCACTAATGACGTGTGTCGCTTTGGATCTGAAGAAATTCTCTCTGGATTCCAGCGGCTATCTGATTTGGTGCAGGCTGCCGGTCTTGCTTACGAGATGAAGGCAGAGCTCACCATCTGCAGCATCGTTGACAGAACCGACTGCGGACCTTTGGTGCAGAGCCGGGTGGAGGGTCTGAATCAGAGACTCAGACGGTTTTGCGACCATGTTGGCTGCAGATTCCTTGACTTGCACCATAGGGTGGTGGGGTTTCGGGTTCCGCTGAATAGGTCAGGAGTTCACTACACTCAGCTGGCAGCTACACGGGTAGCGGAGGCTGTGTGGCATTGACTGGGCGGTTTTTTAGGTTAGAAGGCCTCGGAAAAGTACGGGGTGGGCTGCAATCTCAAAGGGTGCATGGCAAATACAGGACGTGCTTGGATCAAGGAACAGTCTGAATTGTAGTTGTAAATTGTTGTAGTTGTGCTGGGAAAGTCCCTGAGCTTCAAGCGCTAATAGAAAGCACAGAAGCTGAAATCGTTATAGGTACAGAAAGCTGGCTAAAGCCTGAAATAAGTTCTGCAGAAATTTTTACGAAGTCTCAGACGGTGTTCAGGAAAGATACATTAGGCAGAATTGGTGGTGGAGTGTTTGTGTCTGTCAGTAGTGGTTTATCTTGTAGTGAAGTCGAAGTAGATACTCTGTGCAAATTGGTATGGGTGGAGGTTATACTTAACAGCCGAACTAAGTTAATAATTGGCTCCTTCTACCAACCCCCAGACTCCGATGATATAGTTGCGGAACAGTTCAGAGAAAATTTGAGTCTCGTAACAAATAAATACCCCACTCATACGGTTATAGTTGGTGGGGACTTCAACCTTCCCTCGATATGTTGGCAAAAATACTTGTTCAAAACCGGTGGTAGGCAGAAAACATCTTCCGAGATTGTCCTAAATGCTTTCTCCGAAAATTATTTTGAGCAGTTAGTTCACGAACCCACGCAAATTGTAAATGGTTGTGAAAACACACTTGACCTCTTAGCCACAAACAATCCAGAGCTGATAGAGAGCATCATGACTGATACAGGGATTAGTGATCACAAGGTCGTTGTAGCTAGGCTCAATACTGTTTCTTCCAAATCCACCAGAAACAAACGCAAAATAATTTTATTTAAAAAAGTGGATAAAGTGTCACTAGAAGCCTTCCTAAGAGACAATCTCCATTCCTTCCAAACTGACTATGCAAATGTAGACGAGATGTGGCTCAAATTCAAAGATATAGTAGCAACACCAATTGAGATATTCATACCTCATAAATTGGTAAGAGATGGAACTGATCCCCCGTGGTACACAAAACAGGTCCGAACTCTGTTGCAGAGGCAACGGAAAAAGCATGCGAAGTTCAGAAGAATGCGAAATCCCGAAGATTGGCTAAAATTTACAGACGCGCGAAATTTGGCACGGACTTCAATGCGAGATGCCTTTAATAGGTTCCACAATGAAACATTGTCTCGAAATTTGGTAGAAAATGCGAAGAAATTCTGGTCGTATGTAAAGTACACAAGCGGCAAGACGCAGTCAATACCTTCGCTGCGCAGTGCCGATGGTACTGTTACCGACAACTGTGCCGCTAAAGCGGAGTTATTGAATGCAGTTTTCCGAAATTCCTTCACCAGGGAAGACGAATGGAATATTCCAGAATTTGAAACACGAACAGCTGCTAGCATGAGTTTCTTAGAAGTAGATACCTTAGGGTCTTCAGGTCCAGATTGTATACCGATTAGGTTCCTTTCATATTACGCTGATACAATAGCTCCCCACTTAGCACTCATATACAACCGCTCGCTCACCGATAGATCTGTACCTACAGATTGGAAAATTGCGCAGGTCGCACCAGGGTTTAAGAAGGGTAGTAGGAGTAATCCATCTAACTACAGACCTATATCATTGACGTCGGTTTGCAGTAGGGTTTTGGAGCATATACTGTATTCAAACATTATGAATCACCTCGAAGGGAACGATCTATTGATACGTAATCAGCATGGTTTCAGAAAACATCGTTCTTGTGCAAAGCAGCTAGCTCTTTATTCACACGAAGTAATGGCCGCTATCGACAGGGGATCTCAAGTTGATTCCGTATTTCTAGACTTCCGGAAAGCTTTTGACACCGTTCCTCACAAGCGACTTCTAATCAAGCTGCGGGCCTATAGGGTATCGTCTCAGTTGTGCGACTGGATTTGTGATTTCCTGTCAGGAAGGTCGCAGTTTGTAGTAATAGACGGCAAATCATCGAGTAAAACTGAAGTGATATCAGGTGTTCCCCAGGGAAGCGTCCTGGGACCTCTGCTGTTCCTGATCTATATAAATGATCTGGGTGACAATCTGAGCAGTTCTCTTAGGTTGTTCGCAGATGATGCTGTAATTTACCGTCTAGTAAGGTCATCCGAAGACCAGTATCAGTTGCAAACTGATTTAGAAAAGATTGCTGTATGGTGTGGCAGGTGGCAGTTGACGCTAAATAACGAAAAGTGTGAGGTGATCCACATGAGTTCCAAAAGAAATCCGTTAGAATTCGATTACTTGATAAATAGTACAATTCTCAAGGCTGTCAATTCAACTAAGCACCTGGGTGTTAAAATTACGAACAACTTCATTTGGAAAGACCACATAGATAATATTGTGGGGAAGGCGAGCCAAAGGTTGAGTTTCATTGGCAGGACACTTAGAAGATGCAACAAATCCACTAAAGAGACAGCTTACACTACACTCGTTCGTCCTCTGTTAGAATATTGCTGCGCGGTGTGGGATCCTTACCAGGTGGGATTGACGGAGGACATCGAAAGGGTGCAAAAAAGGGCAGCTCGTTTTGTATTATCACGTAGTAGGGGAGAGAGTGTGGCAGATAAGATACGCGAATTGGGATGGAAGTCATTTAAGCAAAGACGTTTTTCGTCGCGGCGAGATCTATTTACGAAATTTCAGTCACCAACTTTCTCTTCCGAATGCGAAAATATTTTGTTGAGCCCAACCTACATAGGTAGGAATGATCATCAAAATAAAATAAGAGAAATCAGAGCTCGAACAGAAAGGTTTAGGTGTTCGTTTTTCCAGCGCGCTGTTCGGGAGTGGAATGGTAGAGAGATAGTATGATTGTGGTTCGACGAACCCTCTGCCAAGCACTTAAATGAGAATTGCAGAGTAGTCATTTAATGTAGATGTAGATATTATGGAAATGGAAGAGGATGTAGATTAAATGGGAGATATGATACTGCGTGAAGAGTTTGACAGAGCAATGAAAGACCTAAGCCGAAACAAAGCCCCGGGAGTAGACAACATTCCATTAGAACTACTGACGGCCTTGGGAGAGTCAGTCCTGACAAAACTCTACCATCTGGTGAGCAAGATGTATGAGACAGGCGAAATACCCTCAGATTTCAAGAATATAATAATTCCAATCCCAAAGAAAGCAGATGTTGACAGATGTGAAAATTACCGAACTATCAGTTTAATAAGTCACAGCTGCAAAATACTAACGCAAATTCTTTACAGACGAATGGAAAAATTGGTAGAAGCCGACCTCGGGGAAGATCAGTTTGGATTCCGTAGAAATATTGGAACACGTGAGGCAATACTGACCTTACGACTTATCTTAGAAGAAAGATTAAGGAAAGGCAAACCTACGTTTCTAGCATTTGTAGACTTAGAGAAAGCTTTTGACAATGTTGACTGGAATACTCTCTTTCAAATTCTAAAGGTGGCTGGGGTAAAATACAGGGACTGAAAGGCTATTTACAATTTGTACATAAACCAGATGGCAGTTATAAGAGTAGAGGGGCACGAAAGGGAAGCAGTGGTTGGGAAGGGAGTGACACAGGGTTGTAGCCTCTCCCCGATGTTATTCAATCTGTATATTGAGCCAGCAGTAAAGGAAACAAAAGAAAAATGTTGGACTAGGAATTAAAATCCATGGAGAAGAAATAAAAACTTTGAGGTTCACCGATGACATTTTAATTCTGTCAGAGACAGCAAAGGACTTGGAAGAGCAGTTGAACGAAATGGACAGTGTCTTGAAAGGAGGATATAAGATGAACAACAACAAAAGCAAAACGAGGATAATGGAATGTAGTCGAATTAAGTCGGGTGATGCTGAGGGAAGTAGGTTAGGAAATGAGACACTTAAAGTAGTAAAGGAGTTTTGCTATTTAGGGAGCAAGATAACTGATGATGGTCAAAGTAGAGACAATATAAAATGTAGACGGGAAAAGGCAAGGAAAGCGTTTCTGAAGAAGAGAAATTTGTTAACATCGAGTATAGATTCAAGGGTCAGGAAGTCGTTTCTGAAAGTATTTGTATGGAGTGTAGCTATGTATGGTAGTGAAACGTGGACGATAAATAGTTTGGACAAGAAGAGAATAGAAGCTTTTGAAATGTGGTGCTACAGAAGACTGCTGAAGATTAGATAGGTAGATCACACAACTAATGAGGAGATATTGAATAGAATTGGGGAGAAGAGGAGTTTGTGGCACAAATTGACAAGAAGAAGGGACCGGTTGGTAGGACATGTTCTGAGGCATCAAGGGATCACAAATTTAGCATTGGAGGGCAGCGTGGAGGATAAAAATTGTAGAGGAAGACCAAGAGATGAATACAGCAGATTCAGAAGGATGTAGGTTGCAGTAAGTACTGGGAGATGAAGAAGCTTGCACAGGACAGAGTAGCATGGAGAGCTGCATCAAACCAGTCTCAGGACTGAAGACCACAACGTGGAGATCTGAAACAGTTGTCATTCAAGTGCACTGTTTGCGACTGGAGAAGGAAAAGGGGTTAAGTTACAGTGGGACACAGAGTATCCTATGAAATTAAATGCACCATACGGCAGCTTGTGGAGTCTAGATGCTGTTAACTTTATTTTAAAGAAAGATGAATTAATCCCGAAGTTATCTTGAAGCTGAATGGGTATAGTTTCTTACTTGGGATTTAATTGTTTTTGATAAGCTCTATAGAAATTGGTAATATGTGATGTAAATATTCCATCTTGTCTGTAAATGTATTTGTATGTACATTCAACACAGTACCCAACAATGTTTTTGTTTTTAACTGTAAATTACACTAAATGATGTATATCTGTTCCACTCAGTGTGTTTACTTTATACAGGGTGTTACAAAAAGGTATGGCCAAACTTTCAGGAAACATTCCTCACACACAAAGAAAGAAAATATGTTATGTGGACATGTGTCCGGAAACGCTTACCTTCCATGTTGGAGCTCATTTTATTACTTCTCTTCAAATCACATTAATCATGGAATGGAAACACACAGAAACACAACGTACCAGCGTGACTTCAAACACTTTGTTACAGAAAATGTTCAAAATGTCCTCCGTTAGCGAGGATACGTGCATCCACTCTCCGTCGCATGGAATGCCTGATACGCTGATGCAGCCCTGGAGAATGGCGTATTGTATCACAGCCGTCCACAATACGAGCACGAAGAGTCTCTACATTTGGTACCGGGGTTGCGTAGACAAGAGCTCTCAAATGCCCCCACAAATGACAGTCAAGAGGGTTGAGGTCAGGAGAGTGTCGGGGCCATGGAATTGGTCTGCCTCTACCAATCCATCGGTCACCGAATCTGTTGTTGAGAAGCGTACGAACACTTCGACTGAAATGTGCAGGATCTCCATCGTGCATGAACCACATGTTGTGTTGTACTTGTAAAGGCACATGTTCTAGCAGTACAGGTAGAGTATCCCGTATGAAATCATGATAACGTGCTCCATTGAGCGTAGGTGGAAGAACTAAAATGAGCTCTAACATGGAAATTAAGCGTTTCCGGACACATGTCCACATAACATCTTTTCTTTATTTGTGTGTGAGGAATGTTTCCTGAAAGTTTGGCCGTACCTTTTTGTAACACCCTGTATATATAATTATTACTTTTAACTTCTTGATTTCCCCGCATGTTGACCAGCCAATTAAATTTTGGGCATGTGGTCCAAGAAACTCCATTTTGTTTACTAATATTTTGGTCATATATCATCCACCTGTCTTCCATGCAAGATGTCTGGCTGAAGCTACAGCACATGTCTTTGCTCATATAAACCACAGGGCTGTGCCATTGCACACATAGATGCAAATACAAATTTCTTCAGAGATGTTTATTTGCTGAGCATCAAAGAAATTCCTATGAACTTAGTGTAACACGTTAAGGAATGGAAACTGTGGTCAGACCTTCAAAACATGCTAAAATACTCATGGAAATGCCACTGTGGTGACATCTGTGAGACCACTGTATGTCGAGGTTGAAACCATTATTATAATTGATTAAACCCATCACCAGCCAAATTTTTACTGCTTCTTTCATAAGAGAGTCCTGAAAGGATGAAGTGGACATTAGAATTTTAACACTTTTATACACAGACCAGAGTAAATGCTGTGTGTGCCACAGTAGATTTATCTGGCTGTAAAACGCCACTTGTATCATTGATGTTCTGTGCATCTCCTAAGAATGAAAGTTAGTCCTTCTTTATGAAACACATGGTAAATTGAATATTTATAAGGGTGGCAAGTGTGGCCTTTCATACATCAAGCAGACAAAGTCAATAATACAAGGGGTGGTTTGAAAAGTTCTCAGAACAGAATAGAAAAAAAAAGTACTTCAATAACTGAAACTTTTTAAATTTTTCTCAGAAGTCTCCTTGTAGATTAATGCACTTGGTCCAACGATGTCCGAGTGCCTTGATCCCATCCCGAAAATGAGTTTCCTCCAGGCGTGCAAAATAGTTGTCAACTCCGGCTATAAATTCTTTGTTTGAAGTGAATCTTCGTTCACCAAGAAAAATTTTCAGTTTTGGGAAGAGATGGAACTTTGATGGAGCCATATCAGTTGAATAAGGTGGGTGTGGTAACAATTCATACCATAGTTCGTGTAATTTTGCCATGGTGATGGTACATGTGCGGTTGTGTTTTTGATCCTGCCTCAAGAGCCACGGCACTCATCTTGCAGATAATTTTTTCATTTCTAATTATTCAGTTAAAATGTGATATACCCTTTCAGATGACATCTGGCAAGTGTGAGAAATTTCACGCACTTTCAAACGGCAATCATCCATGAACATTTTGTGCACTTTTGCAGTGATTTTTGGAGTGGTGCCACATCTTGGCTGACCACTGTGCGGATCATCATCTAAGTTCTCCTGATTAGATTTAAATTCATTTGCCCACTTGGCAACAGTTCAATATAAATGAGCAGAATTCCCCAGTGTATTCTGGAAATCAGCATGAATGTCCTTTGCTTTCATACCTTTCTTTATGAAGTCAATCACTGCTTGAGTCTCGATTTTTTCCATCTTCGCAAATCACTATGTGGGAACAACAGAGCCATGTCACCGCCACAGCTCTCTTCCAAGAACACTGACGCGGCGTGTGTTTACAGGCAACAATCCAATGACTATTACGTCAACAACTCATTGCGCTAGTGCTGACTTCTTGTTGTGATTCCGAGAACTTTTCAAACCACCCTCGTACAAGGAACATTTATGATATGAATAACTCTTGAAGCCCAATAAATCATGAACATCTTCCCTGACGATTAATACCATAGTGTTAACATTGATTACTATACAGGTGGGGCCATACGCAAGAAAAAATATATGCACAGGATCACATATTGAATTAAAAACAGAAAATTATTTTTCCCAGCATTCCATGTTGAGGAATGGAAATAAAAATGGATCTCATGAAACTGAACAATGTGATGGAGATCTTTTCATTTATGCTGCACATAACCAGAAGCAAGGGCAGCAAAGACTGCACAACAGGTACGCTAATTGTTGTCTATACTGCATAATTGTACAAGAAATGTGGAACAGACATTTCTTCCTAACTTTATCCATTTTCCTTCAAATGGTATTATGTGCCAGGACTATTTCTATGCAGAGAGGAACCTGAGAACTAACTGTATTTAGCAATAATTAACTGTATTTAGCAAAATACATTTTATTCTGTATCTTCATTCTGTAAACCACTGTGAAGTGCATGTCAAAGGGTACTTTCATTGTACCACATGTTAGGATCTCTTCTACTTCCAATTGCGTATGGAATACAGGAAGAATGACTGCTTAAGTGCCTCTATGCATGCTGTACTTAGTTTAATCTTGTCTTTGTGTTCGTGTTGTATTCCATATCAACCAGTATTCTGGATGGCATCAATGTGTGGAGTTATTGAGTCCAGATACAACCACTGTAGTATTTGCTTCAACTGATCGTTCACTCATAGCTTCAACATCATTATCTGAAGGGTTCTGAGGGGCTCTGCAACTGCTTGGCATTTGAATTGTCACTGAGCTCTCACTGTACCTTGATTGTAAAGAAGCATCCCACATACCACCTGACATCAGAATTTTGGATGGATGTATCATTGGAATTGTAGATTAGCACATTTAAAGTGATCCATTCTGTTCTAAATAGGTGATTGTGGTGGCCATTTGCTATGGTAAGTATCCATCTCTCTTAGCTGACAGCTCACAAATGGGAATTTATCACTCGAAGAGAGGTTTTACGTACATTGAATAGATGAAGGGCAGGGAAGGAAACTAAGACACTTGTGGTTAAGTAATGACACAATACCAGGGCAGAAATGTGTCCAGTGCTCTGTACTTAGAAAGTAAAATTCATTTGACAAGATGAGATTTTTCATTATTTGATCAATGAGGAGAGTAAGTTTGTGTTTTTGTTTTAGGGCGCAGAAACAACTAGGGCCATATGCGCCGAAGAGAGTAAGTTATCAAAGTCAATCAAACCTGATTATAGTCCAATTAGCATTGTGGTTATACTTCCTGTGAAGAGCTTCTGTGTTGAAAACAGGTGTATTGTGGGCGGGGGGGGGGGGGGGGGGGGCTAAAATTTGTGAAGGGTAAGAACAAAACTTTATGCTAAAACTTTCAGATTCACTTTCATTTTCTTTCCACTGAAGTCTTTGAAAAGTATGGAAATAAACTTCATGGCTAACACTTTCCCTTCTGACAAATCTCAACTATTACAAAAATCATCCGCATAGATGGTGGAGATTTGAGATGGTGTGACCCACAGAGCCATCAAGTAAGCTTTCTTTTTTTAAATTTTATCTGCATCTTTTCCCATCAGAGTAGTTACAGCTTGAGGCATGAAGACCACAGGATAGTACAAACAAGCAGTTGCGATGTGTCATACAATGTTTTCTCTGGTTCCCAGACAAAGTATTGGCAACTTGGTGGAATGAGTATTTAAGATTTAATTTAAATGTCCCATTAGACATGGTAGCGACTATGAACATTTTCTCTATGATGTATGAATTGCTGTACTGCATTTCCTGAAGTTTTGAAGATCTTGAATTTGATTGTAAAATGACTCATTGCATGTGTAACATACAACAGACTTCAGTGCATAAAAATGTTGTTTTTCATTAATTACTTTTCTCAATACAGTACTTTAAGGTATTCAAGCAACACACTCTCTTCATGTGTCCTATTCCCTCTCTGTATTATATTTTTTGCTTCATTTGGGCCATATAGTTGCTCTCTTTCTAATATTTCTGGAGAATTCTCACCGGTTTTGACACTCTTTCAGACATTGGTTCAAATGGCTCTGAGCACTATGGGACTTAACATCTGAGGTCATCAGTCCCCTAGAACTTAGAACTACTTAAACCTAACTAACCTAAGGACATCACACACATCCATGCCCAAGGCAGGATTCGAACCTGCAACCGGAGCGGCCACGTGGTTCCAGACTGAAGCGCCTAGAACCGCACGGCCACTAGTTTCAGACATTTATAAACTTTTTAAATGTTGGAAGTTTTCAGATTTGATAGTATGACAAAAACTTCTATTAGAAGGATACAGCCTCTTAAAATGCTTGACTGCTTTAAATGCCGAAGTTCTTTCCGTAAGTGTGATATTGTTGCTTTTCCTTTCTTTACTCCTGCGACCAAATTATGTCACTGTGTGCCATTTTACTAACATTTATTTTTAACAATATTTGTGGTATGTTGCAGGTAACTCACATCCCATACTCTAGTTTGTGAGTTTTGTCACAGCCCACTCAACTCTGCAACTGTGGGTGCTTTGTTTCATCACAAACTATGAATACCTCAGTCATCTATGAACTCAGCTTCTGTTTTAATGTGGAAGAAACTGTTACAAAATATATTAAAGTTCCACTAATGTCTCAGTTATTCAAAACACACACACTTGAGGAAATATTTTTCTGTCTCTTCACATTTGCATGCTAGAACTCTTGACACACAATATTTTTTACAATTATTATATGGATGCCATTGAGATAATTCTATGTCTATGAGGTATGGGGGGCATAAGCACTATTTCCACAGCTAATATGTATTTGCCATTCTCACATGTTGTTTCATTTATGGTGGAAGGTCAGTAGTCCTGCTCAGCTGATTATGCAGTGTCAAAGGGGTGCACATCCATGCCATGGAATTTCATTCCTTCCCACAAATTAAGTAGTGCCTAGAAGTTACAAATGTGATCTTAGGCAGAAATTGCAGACTTTGGACTTGTGCCTCTTTACTTATTTGGTATACAATTATAAGTAATAGATCTGTTTTAAAACAAAACTGAGATCACTTTGACAGTTCAACTGTGAAGTGTACAGAGAAATATTTTCACCTTAACAATTTCTCTTCATACTGCAAAGAAATAGACGCTGCACTAGAGTGTGTAAGTATAATGGAGTTAGTCAACATCATGATGTTGTGGCCTTTAGTCTAAAGATTGGTCTGATGCAACTAGTCTATTCTATATAAATATCATTGTGGCATAACTACTGCAACTTCCATCCACTGAAGCCTGATTATTGTAACAGAGCCTTGATGTCCTTTTAACAACCTCCCCTCCCCAATTACCAAATCAACATTTCCTTGATGCCTCAGAATGTGTCCTATCAAGCAATACATTAATTAATCAATTTACACCATAAATTTTTCTCCCCAATTTGATTCAGTACCTATTCATTTGTTATCGAATAATTTTTAGCACACCACTGCAGTATCACATTTCAGAAATTTCTATTCTCTTCTTGTCTGAACTGTTTGTAGTCCACAAGTACCTCTGTACAAGGCTATACTCCAGACTAATATCTTCAGTAAAGACTTCTAACATTCGAATTGTATTCAATGTTAACAAATTTTCTCTTATTCAGCAATGCTTTCCTTGCTACTGCCAGTCTGCATTTTATATCCTCTGTACTTTGGTTATCATCAATAATTTTTTGCATAAACACCAAAACTCATCAACCACGTTTGGTGTCTCCTTTCATAATCTAATTCCCTCAAAATCATCTGCTTTAATTGGACTTCATTCCATTACCTTTGTTTTACTTTTATTGATATTCATTGTATAACCTCTTTTCAAGATACTATGCACTCTGCTCAGCTGCTCTCACAATTACAATGTCACTGGCAAAGCAGTTACATTCAATATCTTCTGTGTTATTCAAGGATTTTCACTGGGCCTTGTCTTTTTGTCTTTTGATCCTCTACTGTCTTCACTATTTCATCTGTTAAAGCTATCCTTTCATCTTCTGTTGCACTGCTTTCATTTGTTTCAGTCAATCGCCTAATACTGCATTCAAAACCCTCAATAACCGATGATTCTTTCTATTTATTCAGTTCCTATCTCTTTAATTTCCTACTGCAATTTCTTCAGTTCACAATTACTAAATTATGGCCATAGTCCACATTTGGGCCTGCAAATGTTTTGGAGTTTCAAACCTAGTTTTGAAATTTCTGTCCTCAATCACATAATCTATCTGAAACAGTTCACTGTCTCCAGGCCTCTTTCATGTATACAACCTTCTTTCAGGAATCCTTGATTCTTAATTCAAGAGTGAGAATTTCAGACTGCACACAACTAACAATTGCCCCTATTTGACATTGAGTTGATAACCCTGTACTCAACTGAACAGAAGTTTGTTTTTCCAACCACCACACTCCACTAATTCCCTTGAATGATACAATACAATTATCCCATGGGTATTTGTTTTCTAATTTAGCCTTCCCTGAATGCAACAAGTGTAATAAGGCAGCTACCTTCCATTCAACAAAATTATCATGAAAAATTTAAATAGAAAAACACAAATCAGGTATTGGAAATAGTAAAAAACCTTTTGAATCTTATTACAATAATCACAAATAATGAGCTTTCACTAAGCATGCAGAAAAAAGTACAGAGGAATAACCATGTCATTGTTAAACAATACAAGAATACATTCCTTAATTAATATTCAAGTAGCTGAAAAATAATGAACACCTTCAGATGAAATATTTATTTCACAGACTATTTAGTCCACTGCTAGTAGCTGTTCAGCTAAAATGTGATCAGAACACATTTACATTTACTGCAGATGAAAGCTTATTACATATAGCATACATCCTTGCAGAGTCTCAAAAAACACTATTATTATTATTATTATTATTATTTAGTTTCTAGGAAAATATAATGGAGTGACAGTATTTTATCATGATATATGATACAGCTAAAGTAAGTGTGATATTTAAAGAAAAATACCAAGGCTATATTGTTACAATAAAAATTTAAGTGCAGTTACATTACATACTATCTCATTTATGAATACAAATTAAAAATATAGCTTACTATTTGTCTCCTCAAATTATTACTGACTTAGTGCACCTTCAGACAAAACAATAATCTTGTATGTCTGTGTTTTATTTATCTATTTATTTCTCTAACACAAAACTACTCAATTCAGTAATCAGCAATACATTGAGGAGAACACATTCTGTTCAATTCTTGGAGCTATACATACAAAAATATTTGTTCTTCAGTCCAATACACAATCTGACATTTTCTAATCTGAATACATGAAACAAAATTTCAATCATGTTTCTAGATTCTTACATCAACTGTTTACAGTCCATACATTATCAAAACTCCCACAACAGTCTCCAAAGATAAAATAATAATGCCCATTATTTTCTGACAGGAAAATTTATGTTAATCTTTTGTATACATAAAATATTGAAATATCAACACTGAATTATAATAATTCAGAATGTCCAAATATTTTTAGAATATGTAACCATCTTTCCAATAACTGCACAAACTATACAGCTAAATGAAAACATTAAAACAACCTATCCTTGGAAAGCAGTCTCTTTAAAAGTGCCACAACATAGTATGTCATAAGTTAAAATGCAAATCAATCTGATTCTACATAAAATATGAGCAGAGGAAAAAAACCACCAACCAAGTTCTTCAAATGAATGTAAGCTTTGGACAGTTTTCAATGACATACTTTAGGCAAAAATAACATAGTGTTTAATTTCTTAGTGCTGTCAATTATTGACACTATGGCATTATGAGAATATGCTGCAAAATCTTCTATACATATTTTATGAGGTAACCTCACAATTCTGAGGCAGTATGGCAGTGTCCATGTTAAATAATACAGACAGGCAGAATAACACAAGAAAACATCAACAGATACAGTACTACCACACATACAATTAAAAGCTAAAATTGCACATGAACACAACTTTTCCACTCGCACCTGCAATATTCACAACCCACTGTTATTTATTCACCAAAGAATTAATTTACAAAAAGAAACTGAATATGAATGATTAAGCAAAATTTAGCTGTGAGAGAGATTTGTTCCTCACATTCATGAATTTCTTTTCTTCTGAGTTTGTGATTTCAAATTGAGATTTGTCACTTAAAGATGTACACAGTCATTTCCTTTTACACACTTACTTGTAATCCATATGAACATGTGAAACAGATTAATCCATCCAATTCATTTTGAGAGGAGCATACTCGACAAAAACTACAATCATGTAGAGTTTACATGATTTTATTTTGCCTCTGCATACAAACTAAGAACCAATCTACAGATTCAAGATTCAATCAGTTATTTGTATGCTACCTGGGCACTATCATTAGTGAAATGACATGAATCTCAGAATCACCTGATCATTAAATTTTTTATCTGATGTAACGGATTCAAGACAATAAAGCACACAATTTAGTGCAACATCCTAACTGTTGTATGAATTTTATTATAGAAACATAAGGTAAACTCCCATTTCACAATGGACAAACAGAGAAAGAACTGCATTGATCCATTTATCTTTTTGTAGATAAAATATGATTGGAAGATGTGTAGTGTTTTATATAAAATTTTCTTACTTTAAGGCCTACAAAATGGTTTCAAAAACATTTTAGAATTCAGTTTTATTTCTTCCGTTTTTCTTGAGTTTTTGTAGGAGTAATTACACCTTCACAAATACAACAACAACAACAACAAGGTGAAATGTTAGTGAAGTTTTTTTAAATTGGAACACAGAAGGTAGTGGGATCTCAGTTGATATGAAAATTTATCCAAAACATGTTAGTGAGATTTTGACAGTAAAAACTGATTGAACTGGTGTTAACTTGCAGCACCATTAAATAACCTTTTAAACACACACACACACACACACACACACACACACACACACACACACAGAGAGAGAGAGAGAGAGAGAGAGAGAGAGAGAGAGGGCGGGGTGGTAGGGGGGGGTTACATGCATGAACAGATTTTACATAATATTATGATCTAACACATTCATAACAAATTAAAAACAACCTTTAAAGATGAGAAACAAGACTGATCAGTAAGGTGATGTGTGATAAATATGAGCCTGCCAATGTGTGTCAACAAATCAAATTATTCAGTTGACTTAACCATTTCATAAACTATTTCTGATGAACCTACATCATCATGGCACGTCCGCATGATATTTATCAAAGGTAACATTTGATTAACTATAGAAAATAGTTTCTAAAAATATGTTAATGATATGGAAGAAACTGCGCATTCATGACAGATAAAGTATATCTTAATGTACCTGCAAAGAATTTTGCACTTGCATTCAAGGTTCTTTGTAAAATATTCAAATGTGTTCCAAATGAAATGGAAAAATGATCAGTTTCTGAAATATATAAAGCTAACATAGAAGGGATATATTAAGAATGGACCCATGTTGAGCATTTTGCAACTCAGCAAATGATTATTTAATGATAAAGACATTGCCACCAGTTTTAAAAATAAAAAATGAACTGAATTACTCCAGATGAATGAGTAAGAAGGATCAATTAAAGAATTAATCAACTCAGGAAATGAATCTCTTCTATAGTCTGATATGATTCTCCTTTAAAAGCACAAATATTTTATATCTTAATAATTGAATAAGAGACTTGCATTCTTCTCATTGCAGCTATATTTTGTTACCTTCAGGAAAACTTCCAGTGTAAACATGTTTTTTCTTTTTCCCTCCTCTCACGTTACCCAAGTTGGGGAGATATAAACATAAACACGTTCAGAGCACACAGGGACAGGTACAAAGGCGTGCGCGTTAACACGTCCAGAGCAGTTAAAGGGTTAAATAATGCTGCATACTTTTAAAAATCTTTCATATTTGTATGGAAAAATAGCGTATTTTAAATATTCCATGGGAAAAAAGTAAAAGGATAGGAGTAATTAAACTGATTTGTTTTCTTTGAAATAAGTGCTAACTTCTTTACAAAGAAATTAATCAGATTTTGAGATAAATCCATTGTGATTTAATGTCTATATTTCCTATCTAGTCAATAGAGAAGTCCCATGTGTGTGGCTGATGTAGTGCAGGATTACAGGTTTCAATTCTGGATAATTCAATAGCTCAAAAATATGCAAATCATAAAAGTCAATGATATTTTAAAATCAATGTGAAAATGGTGTAAACACATATTATGGCAAATGCCCAACAACTTGTGTGTGTGTGTGTGTGTGTGTGTGTGTGTGAGAGAGAGAGAGAGAGAGAGAGAGAGAGAGAGAGAGAGAGAGAGAGAGAGAGAGAGCGCATATGAAATCCCGAATTGGGTCCTTCATCAAAACAAGTGAGACAGAACACTGCTGCAATACTAGCCAGGTTGGAAATACAACAGGTTATCACAGTGATTTCATTTTTCTTTTATTTCTTTGTGCTCCTAAAAATTATAACTGGATAATAAATGGAACATAAAAAGTTTCATTACTTGTGATATTGCAGAGCATGTTATTAGTTTTGATGTCAACTTAATGATCTTTAGCTATTTAACATGAGTAGCTACTACCATTGAGTGCTTACGAAAGCTTCTTCAACCAATATATAGAAATGACTTTTCCCTCCAAAACTACAGCAATTACTTCATACAAAAACTTTGGCGTTTGTTCTGTGGTGACATGTTTTATCCAAAACACAATTGCTACCATATAAATGATTATTAAACAACTTCATTTTGTACCATTTTAGCACTAATTACAATACATTGTTGATATTGCATATCTGAAGTTTAACTACATCATATAAAGAAATAAGATAATTGATAAGGATCGAATATAATAACAGTGAAACTCCTTCAATTTGGAAGTAGTATGAGAACAGCATTATAATTTCTGACATAAAACACAGTGATCTGTGGTCCCATTGAGGAAGCAATCAAGCTGATTAATATCTTTACAGTTTGGTAGTGACAAGGACAAGGGGGGGTGGGATAGGTGTGGAAATTTGAATTTTAAATTGTAGCATCATTTGACTAGTGTGATCATAATAAGCTTTTATTTAATACCTTTAGTAACACTTGAAATGTAATGAGTACCATATTAGGAATTAATGTAACTGTCCAGATTTTATTGACAACTCAAAACATTGTCTTTTCTGGCACTATTAGCAGAAATTCACTCTTCATAATGTTGCTCAGTGAAACCTTTTCACTTACATATACACATTTATGCATACACAGATGCCAAATGTCTCATTGATGAAACATTCATTAATAATATGAATTTAAAATTTATTGCTGAATCACTGAAATGATATAAGAGTACAAACATAACAATCACAAGCCAAGGTGCACCATCAGTTATGATTACTGAACAAAATAAATTTAGAATAGTAAAATTTCATTCTGCAATATTCATATAAACAGAGACTTCACTAAATGGGGTATACATAATACTGTTGAAGTTTGCTGAAACACTTCTGCTTACTGTTTCTACAAGTACAATTCTTATTTGTAGACAACTTAATTTCATTACATCTCGGAAAGGCTAAAAAATGATTCTATCAAACCTGGTTCTACGTTTATACAGACAAAAATATAAAGCAATTTCTTTTGGTTACTGAACGTGTTCACATGTGCTTTTGGGAAATGACGGAAGCTAAAAAGTTTGTTTATGTTCTACTAAACTATAATATCTCACAAAATTTTTATTGGGCACATCTTCACTGGTTTTATAGAAAGTAAGTCCAAACATACCACAGAAAGATAGTGTTAACTCGCAGACATGTTTCCAGTGCTATATTGAAATTAGGGATCATGGTACACACCTCGGAGCATGCTCTGATAACAGGACAAAAGAAATGATGTTGGCGTGTTTTTACCTTTCACTGTGTCCACTGACAAACCAAAAAACTATCTGACATGTTAATATTAAGTGCTGGTCATTACAACAGCATTACGTAATTATAGCCAACAATCATCTCAATAAATTGACAACCTGAACATGTGGAGAAATAACTTGTACTTAGGCCTATTTTATTTTCTCCTGTGTCTGGACTTCATGTTAAACAACTTACATGCACAGTATTAAAGTGATGGGATATGGAAATATCCATTACACAAAATATTGCTTTGTGAGTCAACATTTAAAACCACACTGAACTACGTTGTTAGAACAAGTACAAAAATCAATATTTATGACCTCATCTCTCTAGCTGTCATGACCTTAAAGTCCAAAATAAAAATTTATCATTCACATGTTCCACATGTGCAGTGTATGCTGATGGATTATCAGAATATGATAACTGAGATGCCTGGATTGTTTTAATATGCAAATACGTACTTGTAGTGTAGCTCTGTGTTCCACAATAATTCTCTAGGTCAGTGTTCATCAAACTTTGTTTGCTTAAGTGCCAATATTGACATTGTAGGGCAATACCTCAGGCTGCATCAGAAATGTGTGTGTGATTTAAACATTTTGTATTATAAGGTATCACACCAAATATTTAAAGTGGAAAAGTAAATGTACTGGAACTGCATGCAGTTTCATGAAGGCTTACACAATGACCAATTTTTTGTACCTAAGCAGGTACTTTGGCCAGTGCAATCGCAACAGGATTCCATGTTTGTCTTTCTGATTTCTGGGCACATTTTCTAGGCATCTTCTTTACACCCTAATATCTGCAAGAATACCTGGCACCTGCAGCACACCATTTTGAATCGGGCTTTTGTGTTAGGTCAAATATAATAGAATGGAGACAGTTTTAAGAAATATAACTTCATTAATTCAAAATTGTCACAAAGGGACAGACTGGCAGATGATAGTTTTACATATATTAAATGATGGAAAATCAGTGTGATCTGTAATATTTTGCTTGATATACCAAAGTAGCAACATCTTCGATAAGGATAGAAGCTGAAGCAATGAATTAACATGTGTGCCACAGCTGGGACTTGAACCTGGGTCTACTGCTAACTGAGCAGATGTACTAGCCATTTCTTTTTAATTTATTTATTTTGGGCCTTCCATCACCCCTTATAGCCTGTCCTTGCACTCTTCAGCAACCTTCAAAGCTATAGCCAAATGAAATTCTCCTCTGCAGATAAAGAAATCTGAACTAGTTTTCATAATGGAAAGCAAATTAGCAATTATATCATAAACTGAGGGATTATTTGTTCAGACATAGTTCATAACACTGTGCAAGTCTCCGTTCACACAAATTCCAAACACCACTTCCTTTTAAAATACTATTTCTAACTTATTTCCAAAGTTCTTCTTGTGGTTCTTTTTTGTTAGCTGCTTGTAATATTCCTTCATGATATAGCATTTGTAGTCCTCAATGCTGTTGGAGTTCTGTTTTGTGGATGATGGTGTGAACAAAGTTGCTGTGTAGCCACATTATGGTGTTAGTTTTTTGTCATGGAAAGTACATCCGATCTGGAGCAGCTAGTTCATTTACAGTGATGAATCTACCATCATTTCTCCTGAGGAATGCCACCCGCTACTTTATTTGGGTCCATATGGCATTATACCCTGAGCAAGTAAATCTGTGAACTGTCATGTCAACAAATCCACATCAGTGACACAAATGGCAGTCAGTGAGTTCTACAGTGTGTAGTCTCTTGTTTGCTGCTAAAATGTCATTAACCACCTGGTACCACGTTGATCATACTGCCATAGTTAAAACTTTGTTACTAATGTTCTGCCATATGGTATTCCGATCTTTACTAGGATATTTTTTCTCTATTTTATTCCTGACTGTACTCCTCTGTTACACTACCATAGCGTTGTGGCTACCACATCTGAACGGACTACCTAAGTCTAATGCCCTCCCTAACACAAACTCCATTTCAAACCTTCAGCCCAATTTTCCTCTTCTCACATCATCACTATTGCCGAGGCTCTCCAACATTGGAATAACACCCTAGCTTTATATGTAATAGGGAAATCATGGCTGTACCTCAGGCATAGGTGAACCATTGACCTGATGGAATTACATTTTTCTGGAGACATATGAGGGACGCGTTTGACATAGGTAGTCTGTGCAGCTGTGGTAGCCACAACACTATGGTGGTCTAGTGGCTAGCACGTCTGCCTAGTAAGCAAGAGACCTAGATTCAAGTCCCGGCAGTGACACAAATGTTAATTCATTGCTTCAGCTTCTATCCTTATCAAAGATAAAGTTGAGACTCATTGTGTATCCAGAAAAATGTAATTCCATTAACTAACTCTTATTGGGATGGACACCTTGGGCACTTTTCCTGATTGGATACCATGTCGGCATTAGTGATTCAAAGAAGAAACTTCCAGACTGAAATAAATAAAAATAAACTACATTTGTAGGTCAAAAGATGTTTAAACCTTGATATTACACACATTATTATTCTTCACACAAGTGAGGTCACAAGAATAATATAAACGACTTATTTTATGTCAGATGACAATAAAAAAGAGAGTTTACATAAATAATTGCAGGTGGAGGAGGACGGGTGGGGGGGGGGGGGGGGAGAAATGAAAGGAAAGCGAAGGGATTACTGATGTCAGCTGCAATGGGACATTATGTGGAATCAGTAGCAATGAGTGAAAATGTGTACTGGACCGGGATTTGGAACCGGAATCTTCTGCTTACCAGGTAGGTGCGTTAACTACTTTGCCATCCAGGACATAGTGTTATCGCAACTGGGAGAACTATCTTGGCACAACTTACAGCCAACCCACATTCCCACTGAGTACCACATATTCAGAGTCCAGTTCCTCCATGCTCACTACTCTGAGATTCCTGCAGCTGCACAGACGAAGGTGGATCCATTGCCTATCTAGGCGATTCAGTTATATGAATGTATGGTGTCTGTTCTTTCGGACATGGCATACAAAAAAGATTTTACTACACACATGTATCATATTTGTATAATGCACTTTCATGAGTATGTGTACTTCTGTTTAGCATTTATACCATAGCAGCTGATTGGATCTATTTGTGCACACTCATGAGTTGTCAGCATTGGAAGGCAAAAAATAAAATATTCTCTCATTTCTATTACCATGCAGTGAGCATGCTACTTCCCCTATGCCCCTGAGGTAAGCGGCCGAATTCACCAACGTCAATTAAAATAAAGCACATCTTAAAATATGACTATCTGTACATATTTTTGTTTGTTACTGAACAAGAAAAATACACTCTTAAGAAGCCCTTAATGTTGGTTGACTTTTTAGATTTTGCTTTTAGGTGCCAGAAGCATGTTATAAAATATGGCTGAGAATGACAGGCCACATGAACTCTTGATCTCGACCACATGAGGCCCGCAGGCTGCAGTTTGATGACCGTGGCTGTAGATGATGCCAACAACTGCCTCGGGTCCCATTCTAACACTGAATGGATATTTTTAAAGTACTATCAATCTATACTCACTGAAGGCAATGTCAATTTATTAACTGTGAAACATATTTCAGTTTCACTCAGTTATCAAAAATGTCTCTGAAGGGATCTGATCTGATGAATGAAGATGTGTCCAAGCTAAACTTAAACCCATTATATGTTTAGATACTGCACTGAATCTTTCAATAATTAGTAGTAAACTGTTTCATGGTTTCGTTCATTTTAATGGTGTTCCTCAGGGTCCACACTTGAAAAAATTCAGGAAGACACTGAATGATCCTTCCATAGCTGCAGTTCATATTTAATATTTTTAATGTCCTAGCTGTGGTTCTAGTAATATCATCTATAATTTTTCTGAAAACTCTTTGTTAGACTGGGATTGGAATGCAATTTTTTTTCCTTTTCAGATGCAATGATGTACTGACTAAGCCATTTGAGCATGTCTTATGGCCCAGTTCATAATTTCAATGTGCCACTGGCACATATTTTTAAATAATTTGAAGCTCTAATCATTGTTGACCACAACTAAGAGTTCAAGTTGAAATTTTATTTTGCAATGTACAGCTTTTGATGAACTTGCTCATACAGTGTAATCCATTAGCTTGTGAAACAGGAAAATGACTTAAGACACGGATCGAATCAGTGTGGTGGATTAATGACCATGGCTGGTGCACCAGCCAGCCTGAGTATTGTTTTTAGGCAGTTTCCCATGCTCATTTAGGCAGATATAGGCTGATCCTCAATTTCTGCCACAGAAAATGTGACACATTAACAGTTGAAATACGATCACACACACAACAAAGTTCACACAATTCACAGACAGGTGGCACACACAAACTCCCTCCCTTAGGCGACTAATGACTGTGACGACAGTCTGGGCAACCAGCTACGAAGTTAAATAAAAAAAAAAAAATATGCTTAATTTTGAGTACAGCAGATCACATACTATTTGGGTCAATGCAAAGAAGTAGAAGAAGAAGATACAGCTTTTAAATGGTTATAGATATTGAATTTAACATGTTATGTTGTTGAATAAAGAACATCGATACATTCTTGCAATTGTCCTACATTTATCACAACTTCCTCAAGAAGGTGTTTTGTCAAATTAATATCATTTTAGATTGGAAAACTACACTTATCAGCCTGGAGCTCCATTATGCATTAAGCATTTTCTGAAGTGTTCCACAATGCATATATCGAGATGGTGCACGGAGCCTAAAGACACAACGCTTGGCTTATGACTGAAAGGTTGCACAAATCATCATCTAATCACACACTTTCTAAATTAAAATACAGCCAATATTTATTTAAATTATAGATTTACAAAAATAAATAATTGTAGAAACTTGTTTCTACATACACATTTAAAAATATGTATAAATTGCATTTTCAATACTATATGGGCTGCTGATACAAAAAGCCTTGTAGACATATGTATCAAAACTGTTTATGAAATTACAATCTGCTAAATATTTAGTGGTGTTAATATGATATATATGCCACACTTTAATAGAAAAATCTGCAACCCCCTCCCTCCCCACACATTAAAGATACTGAACTACATGCTGTATGATTTTGGTACAAAGGGTAGTTATTAAAATAATAATAACTTTAATATGAGCTTCAATAAAATTAGTTAATTAAAATTTGTACTTACCTTAGCCAAATAAATTGATGAGTTGCAGTTCTTTATTGTACTTTTACATGTTAAAAATTTTGAAAGACGGAACTCACATTTTTCCTGAAGGAAGTCTATAAAAGAATCCTATGAGGAGTCACTATAGGTTAACACAGTTCATTAATTAATACGTGGATCACGTTGAATGCATTCGTCGGTAAGATTCCAGGAGTTCATTAGTTGCAACTGTTCCTGGAGTACAGAGGTAGGCTGCAGCAGATGAGGACACTTGAATCATTGCAGCACTCGCAGCATTGCTCTGCGAAGCGGCTCCACTTACTGGTGTGTTGACATGATGTAAAATGTTTGGAGCCAACAATGCTGAATTGTTGATAGTTGTAAGTGGGGCAGCATTGTGAGATAAGGCAACAGTGTGTGGTTCACCAACACTACTTTCTAACTGCACAGGAGTCTGCTGCTGAGAAACATTATGAAGTGTCGGATTTGCACTGACTGGTGGTGTCTTGTTTCGATGACGCAACTTGTGTGCTAGTAAATTTTGTTTTGTTCCAAAACTTTTAGAACACATATCACACTTGTACATTAGTGAGTTTTCAGTGTTAACTGCATTTTGTTCCTCACCTGAGACAGCTGAAGAACAAGACGAATGACTACCTTTATGTAATAAATAATAATGTTTCACCACAAACGATTTGCCACAAGTTTCACAGATGTAAGGGCCTGATATTCCGTGTGTTTTCCTATGTTTATGAAGGTTATCTTTCCTACTAAAGGATTTACCACACATATCACAAGAATGCATTTTTTGTCCAGTATGTGATACTGCGTGCCGCACCAAATGTTCTTTACGACTAAATGCCTTTCCACACACACTACAGATATACGGGCGTTCACCGGTATGCAATTTACGATGCTGAAATAAATGTTCTTTTCTTTTAAATGGTTTTCCACATACTTCACATGAATAATTGCAACCAGGTCCTCCATTTTTGTCACTTGCATCACTATTTTCTTGACAAGGAGAATGAGTTTGCAGCTCTTCAATCGATGAGAAGATTTTTCCACAGCGGTTGCAGGGTCTACTAACATTTCCAGCGATCTCAACCAATGAGGACTGTGCAGTGCCATCCACAATATTTGCTGTTTTCATGCGAAGAAATTCTCCTATCTGTGCAATTGAAGATCTGGAACAAAACATATTGTACAATCATATAGTACTATAAAATAATAGTTTTTAACTGTAACATGGAGTTTATCAACTATCTGCACATCTAGACACCAATATTGTGTAGCAAATTGTGAGAGTTGCCTTTTAAAGATTTTACAAATGACCATTAGATGGGACAATTGAGATATGAAATAACTCTTGCTTTAAAATTAGTCTTTCCTGATTTTTAAAACAAAGGTAGCTCAGAAAGTGACGCTCAATTACACTGAGTATTGACATAAACAGTATTATGAAAAAAAAAAAACATAAATTTCACATTAAAGTTTTCAATGGAGGAATTTTTCCAATTTTTAACGAAGGCCTCGAATAACACTGTTCAGCTTTTGTTAACAAGTCGCCTTCAGAAAAGTCTGTTTATATATTGGTTTGCAGAATTTCATTATGGTCACACGTAAAGTATAAACGAATTTCTGAAGGTCTAGCAAGATCGACTGTTGTGCCCAAAAATACTGATGCTGTATGCAGCATAACTGAACAGGAACAGTATGTGATTAACTGTGAGGTAGGGACTTCCTAAGCCATATCCAAAACTGCAGTAATTTAGCTGTGAATAAAACTGTTGTTAACATAGTCTTTACAATTTGACTGAAGCTTAAAAACAGATTTGTGTCAACTGGTGCAAGGAAATGCTAAAAAGTTTGACTGTGGAAATGCAAAATCTGGTACAATATTGTACAAGGAGACAAAATTTGAACACACACTTACAGGCCAGAAACTAAGCAGCAGTCAAATGTTTGGGAGTTCCTAAATGAATGGAAGCATAAAAAGTTTATGATGGAGTTTTGAGGGAATTATCGTTTGTTTCTTTGGTTACCCTGGACATGTTGCAATCACTGGTACAGAGGATTAAAGAACAATTACTAAAGAATTGTATACAACATTTTGTTTGTCATAAATCACTGATTAAATTTCCCTACAACCAAATCACACATAATGCTTCATTGTAACAAAACCAACTGTCACACAGTACATCCAATGATTGTTTATTTGACACAAAAAAATCTGCAATGCATCCCAAGTTTGAAATGTGGCTCAAAGGCCTCCAACCTTCCTCTGTAATGGTGCCAAAGCATGGCACTTCAAACATAAAGGTGTCGGTGGAGGGGGGTGGGGGTGGGGGGGAAGGGGCCACAGCATGAAAGTTCCTGTGAATGTGGGTTAATGATGTGACATTGGCACCAAATTTCACCACAATTATGCCCAACACCACTGCAGATGTTTCAAACGATGGGAAGGTTGTCACACCCCCTTTTACCCACATGGCTGAATCAGTGACAAAGTTTATGACAGATACATATTCAACATGCCCAACAAAGAGGCACAGTTCTCACCTATGGTGTTGCTGAACTGGGGGCTTAGAGGGACCCTTTGTCATTTTATTCATACACATGTTAATGTAGTACCCCCCACCCCACCTCCCCCTCAACAGGTGGTCATGAAACACAAGTGCTGAAAAAGCATTAAACCTTTTTGCAGCTTCAGATCACATTCGAATTTCATTGAATGGTTTTGAACCATCCATAGTGGGCCGACCCTGTATACCAGAGCAAAAAATTGTGGTCGCACCACTCTCCAAAGTGTTCAGTGGGGTTGCAGCTTCATGATGTTCTTAGAGTAGGATTGAAATGATCAGGGAGCGGAAGCAGTGTGGAAGGATTTTATGAACACTGTTGTGTTGCTCATCGCACTGCAAAATGTCATTTTTAACAGTGAAATGTGTGGGAATCAAAGCCCCGACAGAAGGGGTGGTTTCACTGATGCCCTTTATGCCACACCCTAAGGACTTTTCATGTATATTCTGAGAAGTGGTGTGTCTGAAATGTTTCCCTTGGCCACTCGTAAGAAAACCACAAAATTTCAGTTGGGTGTCACAGTTCTGACTTTCATCACACAGGAGGAAAAAGAAGGGGTAAAATGTAGGTAGTAAGGGACATGATGACCTTTCTATTGCGTAACACATCCATGGTGGAATTGGGCAGTATTGTGATGAAATTTGGTGCCAATGTGACATCGTTAACCCACGTTAATGCTCACAAGAACTTCTGAGCTGTGGCCTTTTTTTCCGCATTTGTTGACACCTTGCTGTTTGAAGCATCACTGAGCCTGGGGGTGACACCACATGGCACCATGCTTCCACTCAATTACAGAAGAAGATTGTAGGCACCTTAGAGCCAAATTTCGAACTTATGCACCAGAGTGGGAGACTATTACAGGGTTTCGAAAAAGTGAGCCTTTAATTTTGCTGCAGAGTGTAGTTAATATCTCACTGTCTGTATTCATCTGATTCATCATGTAAAGACCTCTTTTGTTCCTTTATGTCATACAAAAAGTGTTCATGGGCAATGATTTTTTATCATTTGTTGGATCCTTCAAATCAGGGTCATAAAAATGTTTTCAGAACTGGTGTTAACACATGAAAATTACAAGTATAAAGGCAAATGTTTTGAGAAACAATAAAATGATTTATATGAGAAAAGCTTATCTTTAATTGTTTCCATAGAAACTTAAAAGATGGCTATCATGTTTGCCAATCTAAAAGCTGAAAGATGCAGGAGTACAAATTTTGAAATGCCTTCTATACAAGGTGTTAGAAATCCATTAAAGTCTTTGACAGAACAAATACATATACCACAAGTCACAACTGATAGGTGGTACAAAATTGTAGAAAATACAAACTGTACTATGTAACAGTACAAAAACTCCAATTAATACAACATTTAGCTATGGATTTAAACTTATTAATTCTGTGTGTGAGCACACAGCCACTGTGAATATATGTAGTAATCATGTAGTATAAAAGACAGGTGAAAATTTAATGTAACAGTGCACAGAATTTAACCAAATTACAGTCCAAAGTGTTCGGTTTACCCAAACCATGTAATGGGTAGTTTATTAATTTTGTTTCCTGGATGGGGCATACTGTCCCTAGAGCTTGTCAAAATAGCAATAGTATGTTAGCTAATATAATAGATGAAACCAATAAGAAGAGAGCTCTTCAAAGCTGCAAAAAGAAACTAGGGAATTTATTATTAATAATATTTGTAAAAGGTCATAATAAAAATTGAAACATGTGCTCATTTGATTCTTATCAGCCAAGAATATAAACATTTGAGTTGGTTTTTGTAGTATAGATATGTATGAATGACTAACTCTTTCAGGACATGAAGCTACTGCAGAAGTATCAGTGGCATTCTCTCATAAGCTTTCTAGCTACTGGTAAAAATATGTATTACTAAGAATACATCATAATTATAAGTTTTTGACATTATATTAATCCTACAGCAAAGTTTTCAGAATTAAATTACTGAATAAACTGATATCATTGAGATGCAGGACAACTGAAACCATAACAAAATATTTCATATCAAAGACAAGTAATTTTACAGAGTAAATGTTGGAAATGATGTTGTTTGTAAAGGAAGTTTTATAGTTTTTGTTGGTCTTACTGCAAGTGTTGCAGCTATACACAGGGTGTGGCAGAACAGACTAAGCAGTTTCTATCGATTACTGCTGGGGCGGGGTTAGGCAGATGCACGTGGTCTGCCTTTGTTC
Organism: Schistocerca nitens; assembly: GCF_023898315.1. Taxonomy (NCBI): domain Eukaryota; kingdom Metazoa; phylum Arthropoda; class Insecta; order Orthoptera; family Acrididae; genus Schistocerca; species Schistocerca nitens. The sequence goes on from NC_064616.1 coordinate 369,440,242, forward strand.
AGTCGTTTTGACCGCATTTCAGTAGGCCACATGGTCTGGACTGGTGCACATCGTCGTTTTGCTGTTTGTGCTTATTATGAAAACAACAGATCTGCGATCGCTACACAAGGAGATTTTCGGTGACAGTTCAACATTCCACGTAAAACTTTCTACTGGGCTGAAAATAACCCCTGAATTATTCACGAAAGACCACAAAATTCTCCTAAAGTGACAGTGTGGTGTGCCATATCACAGTTTGGCATGGTAGGCCCTTACTTTTTTGAGGAGGAAGGAGTGACTGTGACAGTGAATGCCACACGTTATGTTTCGATGTTGCAAAATTTTATGCAACCCAGAATGGACAAGATTGTTGAAGAACATGGACTGGGGGACTTGTAGTTCCAACAGGACGGAGCTACTGCTCACACACCTCAAATTTCACTTGATGTTTTGAGACAAATGTTTCCGGGATGCCTCGTATCTTTGAGGGGTGACGTCGGGTGGCCTGCGTGGTCACCACTTTGAGCATTTGTGACTGCTTTCTTTGGGGATATCTGAAGGAAAAGGTTTTCAGAAGCCAGAAGCCGCCTTCACACCCTACTAGAGTTTAAAGAGCAGATTATTGATGAAGTGAATGCCATAACTCGTGATATGTTTGCAAGAGCTGCTGAAAATTCAAGGCACTACGACAATGTATTGATGCTAATGGCTGCCATCTTGAGGAGATTATTTTCAAAGCTAAATGAATGTAAAATGGTATATTGTACTAATTTAGAAAATAAAATCATTTTTTCTCTATACATCCAGGTTTACTTTTTATTGCTCCTTAAAACTGCTTAGACGGTTCTGCTGCACCCTGTACCTGTTATGGCTAAGCATTTCAGGCAAATAACAGAGCAAAAATCTGTAAGAATGTTGATATCACTGTAAGAACTAATAAATCTGCTAAAAAGTAACTCACTGATTTACGAGATAGTTAAATAAACCTTCAAGGTGTTACAATAACATTACTGTCAAGTGCTATTTGTGAAACTTTTAAAACAACTAAAATAGCATTAATAACTTGCATTACATTCAGAGCACTTTCAGTAATGCCACCTAATGAGAAAAACGCAATACTTGAGCACACATAACTCTGTTTACAACAACCAAATTTCCCCTATACAAATGATCTGAGACAGACTAGTTACGAATTTGCATCACAGATTCCATACTCAAATGATGTAGTGCTTTCCAAACTACAAGAAAGTAGTGCCATCAACAGAAAAACAATGATTTCAAAAAGCCATACTACAATAAAAAATCTGGCTAAGTGTGAGTAGGATTCTTGCATTAAAGGTTCTGTGCAGGAACTATTGTAGAAATCTTGATACAGTTTTTGAATTCCCAGGACCATTATCGTGCCAGCAACAATATTGATAACAGCATGCAAAAAGCATTGAGATACTTGATTCCCACGATGGATGAGCTACAAAGCTGGGAATTGAGAATCTCGGGGTTTTTTCCCCACTGTTATCAATATTGATACTGGCACGATATTGGTCCCTGGAATTCAAAATCCCTATCAAAATTTCTACAGTAGTTTCTCAGACTAGCCCGGACATACAAAAAGAAGTGAGTAAGAAACTTCCATTTATAATGTAGTGAGAGAAGATTTCATAAAACATTTTTATTTACTTACTAAAACATGACTACTACTTACATTTTATATTTGCATGCAATAATGATTACAATTTAACAAGTTTCAGATTTTTTGCTTTGCTTGTACTGTGAAACCTTGCAGTACCCTATAGGTTTTGATGAGCGATTTTGCGAGTATCAAAATATGTGGTATAAATGACCAAATGTTTTGATTGCATTGACTTAGAAGCTTAAATTTTTTCCACTGCCAACAGACCATAAACTTTAGCACATGACATAAATTTGAACTGGATACGCCAACCTGTTCCAGAGAAAAAGGGGTCCATATCTCTTCTGTTCGTCTGTCTGAAAGACAGGTTTGAGGAGTGTGTTTTCAGTATCAGAATATGCAATATCAGTGGGCAATTCTTTTGACTGAAGTGACTTGGAAGCTTAAAATTTTTACATCTCCAAAGAACCATAGACCTCAATATGTAGAATAAATTTGAACTCGATACATCAAGCTGTTCCTGAGAAAAACGGTTCTTAACAGTCAGACAGACACAGACAGACAGATGACAAAGCGATCCTATAAGGGTTCCATTTTTACAGACTGGGGCACAGAACCCTATAAATTCAGCCAACTTTACCAAAACTCATAAACTTTCTAAAATGCCCAGTTCAACAAATGTACTGTTGATGTACAATTTCATACTACCATTAGATCTCCAACACTGAGACAACAAATATAGGCTATAAATAGGAATGTTTAATAGAATACATTAGAAAGATCAGAAGCAGTAGTTCTTGTAGGCCACTGAAGCGCCTGGATTTTATATAATATTTATTACAGTAAGTCAGAGGTTTGCATATGTTTGGTTCTTCAATCACCTTTGCAGATGGCACCAACTGAATGAGATATGCAAAAATGAAAGCAACACTGTGATTGGTCAAAATACTCTTTATTCCAAAATAGCTATCAAGATTCTCTCCATGAGATATGGATTCACGAAATGAAGTTCAGTTCTGTACAAGTGCTTCTGGATACAATATTTTGGGCGAAATTGTAAATAACTAATATAATATATATGCAGGAAATGACAAAAAGCAGTCTAAGAATTGTGTGTCCAAAATTTCTTTTGCCATCTGGTTTCACAATCTGCAATAGGAACATGTAAAAATCATGATTATGCTGAAATTTTTTTGTATATTTAGTACAGCGATTAACTGGGTAAGAGTTATCAGAATAGTATATAATATTTTATTTGAATTATGAATTTTTTATACACAAGGTTCTTAGAAATTATATACACTGTGAGCTTTATTTTCTTAAAGCTCTATACAGTCAATAATTTACCTGAATTCATGATTTATATGACTTAATTATTGAAGCCATGCAAGAGGTAAAATTTTATCCTTCTCGCCATTTCCTCATTAACCATAGTTAATGGCTTAATACCAGAGGGTTGTAATGTTTTGCAATTATTTCCTTGCTATAAATATGTCTCCCTGTTTTGCATATTTTGTTCATTTTGGAATTTTCTGAAGGGTCAATATGCATCCTACTTAAGTGTCCAGCATCACAACACACACATTCCACCTAATATTGGCTTGTTAAGGGCAGTGATGACTAATATGTATGCACAAGTGCTGGAAGGAATATCACAACACACATTCCACCTAATGTTGACTTGTTAAGGCCAGTGATGACTAATAGGTATGCACAAGTGCTTGAAGGAATATCACAACACATGACTTAGATCCTTGAGAAATCCATAGTTTCACAGATAAAAAGAAAAGGAAGTAGTCGTATATTAGCATCTATGCAGCATCACTGACAGAGATCAGTATGGAACTGATGGTGAGTGGTCTTGTGGTATCTCTCCTGCAATACAGACAAAGCACTAAATGCTGCAACATTGCACAACTATTGAAAAGTAGTAGGATGACATTTTTGTTTGTCATGTGACACAATTCACTTATTAATAAAGAGAGAAAATTGTGTCCAAGATGAACGTTCCTGACTATTACCACTTTGTACTCGACTGAGAATTGAATATGGATCAGCAGTTTCAAATCCAAGTCTGGTACAAAATCTTATTGTTGTTTCAATGTACACTATACTGTGATTTTCACCTGGGATAGCCAAATATAACACGTGGAAAAATTAAAAGCTTGAATCTTCCGACAACTCCCCCCTATATTTCCAAGCTTTCTTACATTTCTAGCTGGATATCTTTGGCAGAAAGGATATGGTGAAGAAAGTGTTAGCCGCATTCAAAGAGTTGGTTGCATTCTACAGCAGGCCACACATCAAATCGAATCTTTGTGATAGATTAAAACTGTTTCATAATGGAATTCAAACCCACATACATCTCTGTCATAGGCAACTCTCCTGTTTAAGCTCTCCAAGCATGACCCATGTATCACCTCAAAGTTCATTCTGCCAGAACCTCTCTCTTCCTACTAAACTGGAGATTTGAGATGGTCCATGAAGCTGATCAGACAGCAGAGAGCTACCTGCGATTTGCAAACAAGTGCAAGTCTGGTAAAAAATTTTAATGTTGGTTTAATGTATAATCTTTATGACTAAAATTTCTTTCCTTTGTCTATCTAGATGTACGACACGGAGTCATGAGTACTTGGAGACGCATAATATTGGAAGAATCGAGTGACTCCCCCCCACTCCTAAATTATGCTCGTCCCATCAAGCATCTGTGGAATGCTCTTGATTGAGGAACGGCATTATGCCCCTTTGTTAACTCTATGACAGTTAAAAAGCACTGACGAATTCTTCTTGGGTTATCAGCCGAGTGGTGGCATCGTCTTGTCGCAACATTTCAATGAGTTTCGTACCCATCATCTTCTGGTGAAGTCACTTTTTTTCAGGGAAATTTAATCAAATACCAAAACTAACTGATGCAGAATTAAATGCTCTACTTTTTTGGTAATCTTAGCTTTTTCAATTAAACAATTAGTTCCAGAGGAATTAAAAAATTCTGAGATTTTGGTGGATTTCTTCTCATTATGGCTGAAGCTCCACTCAGTAATCAGGGAAAACTCAAATTATTCATACCCGACACCCACTTGAGTGATTAAAACAGTTTCCAGAACTCCACAAATTTTTGGAAAGCAGAACGCTTAATTTTCTTGGCCTGTTTACTTTGAGAGTATCATATAACCATTCAAAGAAGAATTTTTGAGGAAAAGATGAGATGTAGAAACATGTAAACCTTGAAAAAAATTCATAATGTTGATTTGGAATCAATATTAATAAAGCATTAATTTCAGTTCAACACATAAAGTTCAAGGCACACTTGTATCTAGTTAAAATGGCTGAAATCCTGTATTTTGTTGAAGGTATTTTAAATAGAGTAGCCCAGAGAGCAGACAACTACAGCCATTGATCATTAGAGTGTACTACTTCTGTCATCCAATGGCAAGATATGTAACTTTGTAGCGGATCTGGTACCTCTATGTTAACACTCCGCCTGTAGCATAGCGCTGTGCGGTAAGCTAGGAAGATTTATATTTGATGCCAATATGCATGGATGGTATGCGGATGATATCAACTGTGTGCATCTTATCAATTGTGTGTTTTTTATCAAGATATGTAAAAGTGTGGAGTGCCTTTTGTGCTTTGTCTTCTTGTAATGTAACATGGCACTTCTATAACAAATTCCATAAGGTAAGTGCAATTTTGTATTTTAGGAGGGCAGATCAAATATAAACAGGATTTTATTTTTTATTTAAATTCATTTATTGAAAAAAAATCAAGTCAATTACAATTTATTTTTCCACAGAGTCTCCTGATTTGGCAATGCATTTGTCCCAGCTTATGGGCAGCTTTTTGATGCCCTCGTCATAAAAAAAAACTGGGTCGTGTCACCAGTCAGTTGCGCACGAAGTCTTTCACACTCTTGTCATCTTCAAATCGTCGTCCTCCTAGAGCTTCTTTAAGCAGTGTGAATAAATGGAAATTGCAGGGCAATAAGTCTGGGCTATAAGGAGGATGACCAAGTGTAGTCTAGTGCTGCTTGGAGACAGTTAGAGCAGCAGTATGGGGTCACGCATTGTCATGGAGGAGGATGACCTGTCGAATTGATTGGTCTTGTCTTTTGCAGTGATATGCAATTCTCGCCTCGTTCAACAGTTTGCAGTAGTAAGCAGCATTGATTGTGCATCGCTCATGTGAAAAATAAATCAGCGAAATACCTTGCTGATGGGTGATTGGGGGGGGGGGGGGGGGGGGTTGAGTCTTGGCTTTCACTGGTGCTGTCTCCCCTTTCCTCTGTCACTCCTTAATGGCTTGTTTGGATTCTGGAGTGTGTGGTGAATCCATGTTTCGTTGTAGGTGACTATCTCACTCAAAAATGCATAACTGTCTTCAAACCTTGCTGTAAGCCTTTGACAGACCTCCTAACGTCTCAACTTCAGATTTTCGGTCAAAAGTTTAGGGAACCATCTGGGACACACTTTACGGAACTGTAGGTCGTTTGTGAAGTTTGCTTGACAGCTCCCATAACGGATTCCAACTTTTTGTGCAATTTCTGATACTCTTGCCCATCGAACATCATCAATAATGTCTTTAACCGCACAAATGTTTTTGTCTGTAATGCTGGTCCGAGGATGGCAATCATATTGCTGATTTGACACGTGTTCTTGTCCTTTTATGCCAGGCAAACACATGCATCCTAGATAATGTTTCAACCCCGAACTGTGCAGTTAATCTTTGGCAAATTTCCCCCGCTGTAACTCCTTCACGATCAAGAAATTTGATAATTATGCGCTGCGCAATGGAGGGGTGCACCTGTTGCTCAGACGTTGTGAGCATTACTGACGAAATGGTGGAAATATCTGACAGCACGCTCTCCTCACTTCTAATGGTCCTGCCTAAGCACAGCAGAAGCGCGGGGCTAGTCCTACCAACTGTTGATGTTCAGGAACAAAATTACCATTTATATTTGATCCCCCCTTGTATATAATAGGTGAAATGAATTGCAGTCTCACCCCCCCCCCCTTTCCTTTTATATTCCATGTTTTTCCCTTAGATCAAATGGTGGCAGCATAAGACTGTTGACAGTGGTGATACTGGAACTACTAAAGTTTCTATATTGTGATTGTGGTGTATGAAGTGTGCGATTCATTTTCTAGAGATTAGAGATGATTATACTAATTTTTAGAATTAACTGTGATGTCTCTTGTTGCCGTAGCTTGTGGAATATCTTTCCATACTCTAGGGCTATCGATCTTGCGAGGTGGATGACATAAGCTATTTACTGCTTGAAACTGTTCGTGTCCAACAATGGCTTTGTGGCTTTGAATTGCCACTACAAGTGAATGAAATTTATGATAATTGTTTTTCATTATCACTGTGTATGTGTAATCATAATTACATGCCCCTTGTGATGCTAAAACAACAGCCTTCAAAATTAAAAAAAAAAAGAAAAAAATTGTTCATGGTACTTGTTTCCAGCTCTATTGCCTTGGCCAATTATGGTCGTAATTAGTCTCCTGTATCAAAAATAAAGATCACCAATGCACTGAATTATGAGGTGGAAAATCGGACAAATGTAATGAAAGAATTCAAGTATGAATCGAATAAATCCCAGAAATGATCAACAATGGGATTGAGCAGTTTGTATTGAGCAAAAATGAGGTTTTCTTTGTTCCTTACGGCAGAACTTTTGTAGTGACATAGAGATGAAAATTTTACAATATTCTATAACCAGTTACGAAACTGTCAGTTCTAAATGTTTGCTATAGAGAGGGGTGTCAAATCAGGTTGTACCTAATTTTCGTCTTAAGTTGTTTGGGCATAAAATGAGACTTTATCAAGGAATAAGAACTTTCAAAAGAAAATGTTATTTCTCATCATATCTGCCTGACAAATGTTGTACATGGTAGCTTTACAGATTGTATTTTTAAAAATAATACAGCAATAGTACTAATTAAAAGTTGATATTAAAAAGTTATAAGCTAATCACCTACATGCGAACTTATTTTTTAAAACAAATAAGATTCTTGTGCATTTTTTCCTATTGTGGGAGTTGAGGAGCACACGTTTCCCTTTTCCTGTTAAGTCCAAATTATATACAACACATGTTTATGTGTAATGGAACCAAACTGGGGATAGCACAATGAGAAGTTCTTCTTCTTCTTCTTCTTCTTCTTCTTCTTCTTCTGAATTTACTTTTGGGTCATTGGTGCTATTCACTTACTTCGGTCTTTTCCACAACTGCTTTATGGTATATAATAACTTTTCAGCTATCCCAATAGGTATGACACTGAACTGTAGGCAGGGCATAACAATATAATGACTTCACTTACAAACTCAGACATCTCCTAATATTACACAAAAAATTAAAATTTATTGCCATCATGTCATCTCTATAATATGGCATTCACAATAGTTGAAGGATACAAGAGCAAATAAGAGGTTTTCTTATCAAATGAAAAATTTCCCACTGACAGAGTTCATTAGAGATGGAGCACAAGCTTGGAATGTTTCATGGACGGGGAACGAAATTGGCTGTGTCCTTTTAAAAAAGTGATTTGGTGAAATCCCAGAAAGCTGAAATCCCGATAGCTGCAGGTGGATTTGAACTAACATCCTCCCGAATGAGAGTTCAGTGTGCTAATTGCCATGCCCCTTCACTCAGTCCCCTTGATGAGGAGGCAAACAGAATATGTACAGTGAGCTCTTCAGGAAAATCATGCCACTGCAACTGACACCCCAAATCCTTCATATGAGAAGCTGACAGATGTTTCCTCACCGTATGATCCTAAACATATTCAACAAGTAACAGGACAAAAGAATCAGCAGCCAAAGCAGCAAACAGACATTTCAAATTTCTGCAGACTTACTGGATGTACATTCCATGAATGTCAATTATAAGAGACTGAAAATCATGGTTAATAGAAGTTCCAAAATACTGTGCCATCTTTCTGGCAATTTGAGGTTTCACACCAAATCTTTGTTTCTGTGTTGCCTTGGATACATGGTTCAATGGTCATGATGTCCGGACAACACACCAGTCCTGTTACTAATTATTACGTGATGTAGCTTTGCTGGTACCAGATGCGATCGCAAACCTGTTCGTGTAATAAAATTAATGGGAGGTGTCGGAGAGAACATCTAGAAGGTATATTTAGTTCAATACTATTAGCTGAAATTTTATTGCTCATGTAGCTGTCTGAAATGCACCTGAATGACTTCTTCTCATTAAAATCAATATTCCATATGTCATTGACAAATGATGAGCAATAGAGTGCAAGGCTAGAAAAAAATTATATCTTCCAGAATCTGTCTGGCATTTACACAGTGCACAGCATTCCCACCATTCTCAGTCACATTAGACAGTACAGGTGGAACAGTCCACATAAAAACCAAGCCTATCTAGCTGGTGATGAAGCCCCTTTCTTACTTTTGTAAATGTCCAAAATATATACACGTGCTCCAATGAACGCTCCATAGCACTTTGACATTCATCTGCGAGTAGTCAGGACAGTGGTGATCTACCTTCATCTTTCTTCACATCTTTAATTTCTGAAGTAGTATTAGTTATTTCTTTCTTGTGGTTTCTCTGTTCACCTGATGCACTTCTTCCCATGTTTTACCTTAGCTGTAACCTTCAGAGCATCAAAACAAATCTCACACCAATAATATATTATAATCCAGTAATCCACATTTTCTTGATTTGACCTTTTATATTTCATCTTGTACTACTGTTACTGTAGTATATACATGCAAATGAAAACTCAATTTACTAAAAAATGTTGGCCAACAGTGTATTTTGAGAAGTTGGTTGGTTGGTTGGTTGGTTGGTTGTTCTGGGGGAAGGAGACCAGACAGCGAGGTCAGCGGTCTCATCGGATTAGGGAAGGAAGTCGGCCGTGCCCTTTGAAAGGAACCACCCCGGCATTTGCCTGGAGAGATTTAGGGAAATCACGGAAAACCTAAATCAGGATGGCCGGACGCGGGATTGAACTGCCGTCCTCCCGAATGGGTTGTTTTGAGAAGTATCTTTGACTATTTCATGTTCTGATTTTTAAAACGATATGCATGTTTCAGTTATATGAGATTTTATTGAGGTTTAGAATGCTGTTTCTTCTTTCATTACTTTTTCTTCCTTGTCCAGACTCCATATTACCTTTTACTTCTTACTCTCTAGTACTGTCCTAATATAGTTTCCCAGAACTATTGTAATTTAACTTTCATTTAGATAGATGAAATTATTTCTCTGCTTATTTATATTTCTTTCCTGTGCCCACAGCTTCTGGTTTTTAAACGGATGAATAAGCCCATAATGGATAATTGACAACAGTTTTCTTTGAGTTCTGATGACACTGCACCGCTCAGAGTAGAATTTTAAACCACATTTTTCCACGTCTACTGTTCTGACCCCAATGTCTGTTTCCCAAACAGGTTATTACCATTCTATGGATTTTTTTTTTAACACACTGTTGACTTCATTAACTTTCTACTTTTGTAATTTACATTAACAACATGAAACCCTAATCTTTCCTTCTCCAGCAACACAATTTCCCTGTTTCCAGAATGAGATTTTCACTCTGCAGCGGAGTGTGCGCTGATATGAAACTTCCTGGAAGATTAAAACTGTGTGCCGGACCGAGACTCGAACTCGGGACCTTTGCCTTTCATGGGCAAGTGCTCTACCAACTGAGCTACCCAAGCACGAGTCACGCCCTGTCTTCACAACTTTACTTTTGCCCGCGAAAGGCAAATGTCCTGAGTTCAAGTCTCGGTGCGGCACACAGTTTTAATCTGCCAGGAAGTTTGATGTTTTCCCTGTGTCCCTCACACAAGTGAAGTTCACATATTCACCTGCTTCTTAATGTCACAAAATATCTGTTTTATGTGTTATCCTTTCCATATTTTTTCTGATCAATACCTAAATGGACAGCCAGCAGAGTGGGAGCTTATGTACAGCTTTATTTAAAAAGCAAGGCTCAACCAAAAACTTAATGTTAATAGTTCTGTTACAGTTTTCGGTTCTTCCAAGTGCACTTTTCATTTATCACAAAGATGACCATGAATAGTACAACAAGTTAAAGTATATCTTTGTTTCAAATTAACTGACGAACTGAACATATGAATATTGATTTAAATGCAACTGTCTGAAGAAGCACTTGCCTGGTCTCTTTGCAAGCTTACAATAAAGGACATGGATATGTTAGACTCAACAATGCTCAGAGGACTGAAAGCAAACTGAAGGTAATAAATGTTTAAAAGAAGAAGAAATACTGTTTAGCACAAAGTGACCACATCCTGTAACCAACAGACAAGCATGCAATTGTGAAAGAAGTGCACATGCAGCATTACAGCCCAGTTGAACAGTATGACAAATTCCCTGCAGGTGAAGCTGTAGAAGCATGACAAGCCTTTTATCTAGCTTCGGTACAGACATCCTAGCGCTGGAGGATCTATTTACATGCATGTGGGAGCCTTTAGTACAAATATTATACCTCTGCAAGGCAGCTTGATCTTCTGATCTCAGAAACCCATCTCGTTCTTTATTGAAATTGAAGTGTAGAAGCATTTCCTGGCCAGGACCAGCAGTTGCAAATGCTACAGTTGCTGCCTGCTGATGCTGATGGGCTGTCACTTCACCCTCATCACTGTTTTCTGGTGACTGAAACAAAGTGAAGAAAGTTAATAAACAGGGAACAATCTGAGTGTCAATCTCCAGGAATGTAGCAATGGTGCTACAACGAGGCCCTCTTGAGAACTCTGTTTTGTGCATGCAGACTGCTGCTTGGCGACATTTTGCTGACGGTTTGTAGGTGACGGACTGTATATTTTTCAATTACTCTTTAACGTACACTTTCCACTTGTCTACATTGTTTTACCTGCTTGTTCATGAAAAATTTTAGATTTCATATAATCTGGGCTTATAAAGATTCAGTTTTTACACAACAATACTTTTGTTACAATCACTTTTCCAACAAAATGCCATAAAAATATAAATAAAATTAACTCTTTCTTAACAACTTTAGCATTGCAAGTTACAGGAATTTTAGTGCATGATTCACGATTTCTAATTCTAAGTTTACTGACAAACCCACAATGTAATATGTTTGTGGCATATGATAATCTTGAACTCCAATAGATGATGCCCTCAATTCCCAAGAAGAGTTCAACATTTTGTAGAAGTTTGTACAGCACAATGAATTTTATATGAGGCTCTTGCTCCCAACCCAATCAAATAAGTTGGAGATGCCATATGAGAAAACAAAAAACAGATTCTCACTATCTACAGATATTGTATGATTTTTGCAAAGAGGTTTGGCATCCTCTGTCACATAACAACAATGTGCTGAATTCATTCCACAATTAACTGCAGTAGTTCTGTATATTGAATTTGGAGGAACAACTTATTATATGGCTGGTCATAATGTTCTTGCTAATGAATATTTTCACTGCTCCTCCGGTATGCCCAGTAATTTTTGAAGTGTAAATATTCAAAGTGTTATATTTTTTGTGGCATTACGAAACCTAACATGATATTTCACAATCAGTATTTTTAAAATATGCCTCCTAATAATAATAATAATAATAATAATAATAATAATAATTGGCCAGGTGTGAGTAGGACTTGCACTTCGATGGTTCCATATAAAACTTAACTATGTATATAGACAGTTCAGTCATTCCAGAAATCGAGAATCTCAACAATTTTTGCCTGTTAACATTGATAATGACAAGATATCAATCCCAGGGATCTCAAGGCTTTTGAGAATGTTTTAATTTCAAGTTTAAAGTTGGATACCAAATGACAAAAGTAAATTTTTTTCATGTGATATAATTAAACATTAACAATTTCCTAGTTCTTGTCTTTGCTTTTACTGTGAATACTGGCTTCCTGCAAAGTTTCATGATTCTAGACCAACCGGAAGTACTCTATAGGCTTTAATGAATGAATTTGTGAGTACCAAAGTATATGACATAAATGGCCATCTCTCTCGATTAGATCAACTTAGAAGCTAATATTTATTACACTGCTAAGAGACCATAGACCTTAGGGTGCGACAAATTTCAACTTGTTATATTTACCTGTTCCTGAGAAAAAGGGTTTTCAACAGTCTGACAGACAGATGGAGAACAAAGTGAGCCTATACGGGTTCCACTTTTACTGATTAAGGTAACAGAACCCTAAAAATGAAATGGTATATAAAGCAATATAACTGTATGTAAGTAATATAAATGAGTATAAGAGGTATATGATGGAATACCACATGAAAACTGGAAATGAAGTCCCATGCTTCTTGTCAGAGCATAGGGAACGATGTGGGAGACCCGCTCCGCCGTACTAGGCAAGGTCCGAATGGAGGTGGTTTGCCGTTGCCTTCCTCCAACCGTAATGAGGATGGATGATGATGATGAAGACACAACAACACTCAGTCATCTCGAGGCAGGTGAAACACCTTGTCCCCGCCGGGAATTGAACCCAAGACCCCGTGCTCGGGAAGCGAGAACGCTACTGCGAGACCACAAGCAGCGACACATGCAAACTAGTGAAAAGTAATTCATGAAATAAAGGAATAACTATGCCTGGTTTCATACATACTGTCATTGGGAAAAGATGTTTGCAGATAGTATACATGGTTACATTATTACTCTACCCCTCAACTGTTCAGCTGGAAACAACTGTTGGGGCTTCTGATATGAACTCGCTTCCATAACTCATTCAAGCATTTCTGTATCATGTACCGGTGTGTCCAAGAATAGTTTATTCTTTTGGTTCCTTGATTCCTTAACATTGACTACTACAGGTCACATAATGACCTGGGACAACTGGGAAAAACCAGGGAATTTTTAGCATTCCGGAAATTATTTATTGTTTTAGTTTTCAGTTAAATTTTTAAAATTTTGACTGGTAAGAACTGATACAGTAACAAAGAATTCCACTTTAGTCAGCTACTGCAGAAAAATACAGCAGCAATAACAAATGAGAGGATAACATGAAAATAAAACTTTAGTTGCAAAGAAAATGTGCCATTTACAACAACAAAACACAGTGCACACACAACTGTCTGCCGACAGCAAAATTTAGAATGAAGATTATGTAATACTTCGTAACAACAAACTGCTTTCAATGAGTGTCATGTCACAACTACTTACAGTTCTAACAGGCTGTAGGAAAATATTGCGAATGGTGGTTTGGGAAGCATTACTCCACACAAAATTTCCTTATACACAAGACAAATTATGTTTCGTGTGAGACTGTGTGATGACTTTCTTAAATCATGGAGCATTTGACTCTCTTTTAAAACTTAACACTCTGAGGACTAGCCACTTAGAAAAATTTTGGGACTGGAAAACCAGCCATTATTTAAATTTTTACTGGCACATTTGTGTTTGATATATCTTGAAGGGTAACACATGCTAAACGAGACCAAGCTTCACGATTACTTTTTCATATTTATTTTCGTTCTTTGACAGATTATAGATTATACAAGAATGACGGCAAAAATTATAATTATACTTCAAAAAAAGTTCGAAGTGATTTCTTGAGTAATTTAACACTTAACTGGCTTTTCTATGGAAAAAACTGAAGTGGTCGATGGTACATGTTTTCTGCCAGGTAACACACAAAATGTTCAGTGCATAACAGTGAAATTTATAATCATACTTGTTAGTAATATTCAGCTGCTGCAATTTAAGATGTGCTCTAAGGATCCTGCCTAACCACACCCTTGAAGAGAGAGGGGGAAAAAAAACAGCAACAATTTTTTGATGACCTATGGTATATGTGAAATTTTAGCTTTTCTTCTAACTATACCATATGTATATTAATTTAGACCATTAACTATTCGAATTTGTGAGATTTTGCTACTGGCTGATTACATCACCCATCCTATGTTCGGAATATCTGCTGTCAATTGCTGGTGAGACTACCTGCAATGAGCTATGACTGGTTGGTGAAAATGCATTGTGCAACACAATCTCCATTTCAGAGCTTCGGAAGCTACCATGCTGTATTTGGTGGAATTTGTATCTATACTTTCGTAATATGAAAATATGGGGTGTACATGTTGTCGTGCATCACAGATCTTCCCAAAACATGCTGATTTTTGCTAGGTTTCATTTCCTAAAATGCCAGGAAGTTCTACACAGGTGTATAAAACCTTTACTATTCAAACAGTAGTTTTATAGGTCTGACGGAAAGTACAGTGCCACTTACCACAAAAAAATGTATTTTCACCACCAAAAGTGTATTTTTAACAGGGAAAAGCCTGTGCCCACCCCCCTCCCTGGAGGCGCCTCCATTGCAATATGTCATAAAACTGAGAAAGAGAAAAATAGTGACTAATTTCAATTCCTTTCCACTCATTTTTCAATTAATTTCTATTAGCTTCCATGCCTATGAGCTTCATTTTCAACACACTCAGCTTCAGACACTCTTTCTTCTTTTATACTCAAACTTGTACTCTCATCCTGTCCAGGAAGTCTTCCCTGACCTTGGGTTCTGGGCAAGTCCTTTTCTTTCATCCCTTTTCCTTCCCCTCTCACCCTTCTGCAAACGCTCCAAATGTTTTCAACTGAGGAAAGATTCGACAATCTTGGTGGCCAAGATGGTGTTTGGCGAGCACGAAGATAAGCAGTAGAGACTCTTGCTGTGTGCGGGCAGGCATTATCTTGCTGGAATGTAAGCCCAGGATGGCTTGCCATGAAGGGCAACAAAAGGGGCCATAGAATACTGTTGACATGCCACTGTGCTGTAAGGATGCCAGGGTGCCATGGATAACAACCAAAGGGGTCCTCTTATGGCATGCAATGGTACCCCAGACCATCACTCCTGGCTGTTAGGTCATATGACGAGTGAGCCAGGTTGGTATCGCACCACTGTCCAAGGGAGGGGAGGGGGGGAGGGAGGGAGGGCACGGGGGTCTCCAGACACATCTCCCAGGAATCTGATTGCCTGGAGTCTCTAGAGACGTCCTGGACAACAGTGGAATACCAACCTGACTGTTGCCCACCATATGGCCCGACAACCAGGAGTGATGGTCAGGGGTACCATTGCACAGCAGGACTCTCTTCATTGTCGTCCATGGCACCCTTACAGTACAGTGGCATGTCAACAATATTCTATGCCTCATTTTGTTGCCCTTCATGGCAAGCCACGCTAAACTTACATTTCAGCATGATAATGCCCACTCGCAGACAGCGAGAATTTCTACTGCCTGTCTTCATACTTGTCAAAACCCTTGGCGGCCAAGGTCACCGGATCTCTTCCCGATTGAGAACTTTTGGAGCATTATGGGAAGTGCCTTCCCTGAACATCAGTTCCACTTGCACAGGGTGACTGGTTGAAGACTGTTGTAGCTTTCCAGCTGTCAGTGGATGTTGGAGTACGTACTTCCGTAATTACCATATTTACCCCATGATAAGACGAGGTCTTTTCCAAAATTTGTCATCTGAAAAATATAGAGCTGTTTTATACTTGCAGATTAATCTATTGCTGCTGAGGACACCTTTTTATGTTGTTTAACAGATTAATATAGAGGTTGTCTTAAATTTGCAACTGAAGCTTTGGCTATTGAGGTATGAGGGTATGAGGTATGAGGGAATGATAGATGTGTCAGCTGCTAGTTCTACACAGCCAATGACATTGCGCTGGGCAGACAATATGTTTGACAGCAAGAGATATTGTACCATTCTCACACCGCACAGAAGTAAAAACATTATGTGCTGAGAAAAAAATGGTTGTTTTTTGGTCCCACTGTAACCACAATCTCAGAAATCACAACACATTCAGAAGAAATAGCCAAATATTGGTGATAATGAAGTTATAAGTTTCACCAATTTCCTGTTAGGATGATGACAATGATGGTTAAAAATAATGATACCGAAGGCAATAGCAAACAAAGAGAACGCAGTTACAATAAAAATTACTGTAAACCATTTCTTTTTGTATATTTTACTTCTCCTTGTACTATCAAAAAGTAGACAGTGAATAAATGCCACAAGTTTATGATAGATGCCTTAAATCAATAAAAGTTTGTAGTTTTGATTAGTCAGAATATGTTAAAAAAATAAATTTTTCTCAATGAGCTTCTTAAAAAATGGAAAAGGGGGGGGGGGGAGGAGGATGAGGAGAGAGGGTGTCATCTTATATTCAGTGTTTTCTTATACTCGGGTAAATACAGTATGTGGCTTCCCTTCAACGCAAATAGCCATTACGCAATCCCTGGCACTGTGGCAGTTTTTTAGTGTTGATTATTTCTCCCAAAATTGCAAAGCCTACTCTTGTGAGCTGACACCTTCATTGCTTAAAAAGTGAAGAGAGTGATCAGCAGAGTTAAGATGTCCACTGGCTCTCCAATAAAGTAAAATAAATTTGTATGGAATGATTGGCTAGGAGTTCCACATTCCCACATCACTGAGAAGTGAAGGCTAGTGTAAGGCCAGACTGAAAAACTTTAGCACTAGACCACCAAGCCCGACTGCCCTTCCAATGATCTTCACTTGCGCTAAGTGCATCAATAGCTAAACTTCAAATTTCATACTTAATAGTAGTTTCCTTTCCAATATCAGACCATTCAACAGTCCTCTCACATATATTTTAATTTAGCAAGAACACATTGATGTCACTAACATAGTTCTTCCATATCCTTGCACTATTAATGAATAAAGGTGAGTTGCTACACACAACAATCACGGAACAACAGAAAAAAACAGTCACAAGTAAATGATGAAAGGCTTAATAATATTATGAATAAAACTGTGTTCTGGACAAAAGAAAACTATTTCAATGACAATCAATGAAGATATTAGCTAGGTTTAGTTTAGAGGTCTCATAAGAAAAGACTGTTTTGTTATTTAGGATAAAGAGGAAAATGCAACTCTTGACGTAATAATTACACAGAGAGACCTTTGCATTCTTTACCGTATGCTCTTCCATTTATTTTCTTGAAAACATAGTAAATATGTACAATGGTTTTATATCAGATAAAGAAGTTGACCTTTTTTTCAAACTAATATGATGGTAAAAATTTGTGTGTGCCCCTTTTGCTCATCACACGGTAAAGGAAACACGATGCTTCATACTACAGGTTGTTCCATATGACAAATGTGTCATGTTGATACAAAAAAGCACCATATGGTTTTCATTACTGACTTCAGTGTTGCCACCAGCGAACATCAATATGGATGCAGATAAGCTGCAGGGGTCTCATGACAGAGCAGTGCGGCAAGTTATCACAAGCAGTATGCATGGAGCATAGTAAGGGCAGAACTGCTGACTCACTTGTTTACTTACCTGCGGCAAAAGGGCAGGCTCATCAGTTATTGTGCTAACATCGACCATTTTGCATTCTGCCTTCGCACTTTGCCATGTTCTTTGTTCTGCGTGCTACGTGTTCAGTCATTCACACTGTTCGCATTTTGTACTTTTCTCCATGTCTGTCTCTACACGATGTCTGGACTATCTGCTACCCACAGACTGACCCACTTGTAGAGTTTGCTTTCCTCTCCTAGGGTCCAGCTCCATGGCTTCTGGAGTCAAGCCACTGCTGGAGAGAGAAGTTACATTTCTGCCATCTGGATGGCTTTGTGGCAATGTGACACTGAGTAGATAAAAATATATGACATCTGTACAACTTTTAGTTCTTGTGTAATAAGTAATTGAAAGTGTTCCTGGACTTTATGTACACCCTCTATTATATGCGTGGTGCACAGCTGCCAGTGCCCCACGGAGTTAGCCAGACATGTTTGTCTTTCCCTGAGCCACTTTATGTTGATGACATTGATGATTAAAGTGCAGTGACATCACAGTACTGCATACCTTTCCTCACATGGAGGTCAGCGAATACAAATACGTTGAAGCATTTTGACAACTGAAAATAATTTTTTTGAGTTCTCCGGTTGGCCGTGCCGTCTAATGCACGGCTTTCCAAGCGGGAAGGAGCACCGGAACCCGGCACGAATCCGCCTGGCGGATTTGTGTCGAGGTCTGGTGAGCTGGCCAGTTTGTGGATAGTTTTTAGGTGGTTTTCCATCTGCCTTGGCAAATGTGGGCTGGTTCCCCATATTCCGCCTCAGCTACACTATGTCAGTGATTGCTGCGCAAACAAGTTCTCCACATACGCGTACACCACCATTACTCTACCACGCAAACGTAGGGGTTACACTCGTCTGGTGTGAGACATTCCCTGGGGAGTCCACAGGGGGCGGAACCGCACAATAACCCTGGGTTCGGTGTGGGGCGGTGGAGGGGTGAAGTGGATAGTCGTCGTGGGGTTGCGGACCACTGGGGCTGTGGCGGGGATGGAGTCTCTCCGTCGTTTCTAGGTCCCCGGGTAACATAACATAACATAACATAACATAAGGTCATTCTTCCGCATCTGTTTCTGCTCAATGAGTGTCAGCGGTCGGTGCTCCAATTGTTATTTGGTGCATATCAGACAGGATTGCTTGCATGTAGGTGCCGTAAAGTAGGTCATTTGGCATCAGTTTGTGGCAGCTGACAAGCTGCAGGATGGTTGTTGGAGGCTCCAGTGCTTTCCCTAGATTCGTAGAGGTCATTTCTGATGCCCCACAAGAACTGCCCTAAGTGTATTCTGCTAATGTCAGTTGTGGATGGGTGACTGATTGAATTTCAGGTAGACACAGGGGCAATGATTGGTCTAATTAACTTAATACATGTATAGGCTCTTGGTCTGCCTTGTGTTACAATGGCTGCTATGTCAAGTTGTTTCTTATAGCAAACAGTAAATTCCAAAGTGGAGGCAATTATAAGAATGTGAGATGGCAACTTACACTGTTAGTGGTTAATTCACTGTTGGTGCAGAATATTTTTGGGTTAGATGCCTTTTCTGTTTTTGAATTACAAATCATTGACAGACTCCATTTGGTGCCCCAATTGGCCACCTGTCAAGATATGGGCTCTTTACAATGGTCATAAAACCAGCTTTTTGAGAATACTTTTCATCTAGCAAAAAATTTCAAGGCCCTTATCCCCTTTAAGTTGTCAGCAGTACCTAAATTTTGTCACTCCCACCCCATTCCCTTCACCGTGTGTGAGAAGTTCAAGATCGAGTTGCATTATAGGCAGGAACTCGAGAGTTATCACCCCTATTTCATCTAGTCAGTGAGCCACCCTTTTGGTGGTGATCCAGAAGCCAAATGGTGCCATGTGCCTTTGCAACAATTTTAAATAGTCAACCCACAATTTATCAATTATTCATATCCCATTTTGTGTCTGAAGGAACTATTAGCAAATGCTGATATGGAGCCAGTATTTTTCCCACATCGACATGCACAACATACCTGCAGTTACTCTTGGATGTTGCTTCTCAGCATTTCTTTGTGCTCTAAACCCCTCTTGGGCTTTATCAGTTTAATCGCTTGCCATCTGGAATTTTGTCTGTCCCAGGAATGTATCAAAAATATTTTCAGCATTTGATTAAGAACATTCTCTGTTGTGTCAACTACCTTGATGACATCTGGGTCATGGGATCAATACGAGAGGAGCATTTCCGAAATCTGCAGGTGGTTTTCCATTGCATCCTGAAGAATTACCTTCATTGCAAATTGCACATATGTAATTCTTTTTCCCCAAAGGTGCATTTTTTGGGACATGTGATTGGCAAAGGTGGCCTCATTCTACGGGCGAGCACGTGAAGGCCACCATCACACTGCCAGCTCCCAAGAACCTGAAGGAGCTTCAGTCCTTTTTGGGCAAAATTTCCTATTATGTTAAGTTCATTCCCAACCTCTTAGCTGGCTTCCCCAGAAGGTCATCAAATTCACATGGCTGTGGACTGTCAACAGGCTTTTCAGTCCTTCAAGCAGTGCTTGTGATCGACTCCCTGTCCAGTTTCTTTTATACGAGGTAAACTATGAACTCTGTGTTCCAGTATGGCATAGGTGTGGTCTAGTCAAATTGGAACCCAGAGGGCACCGAACAGCCCATCACTTAGGGATCAAAGACACTTTCAACGACACATCATAACTATTCAAAAGTGGAAAAGAGGGCACTGGCTATCATTTATGGCATTAAAAAGTATAATTGTTTTTCTGCATGGAGCGCAGTTCCTACTCATCATTGACTACAAGCCACTGATTGCGTTATTTGGCACTCCTTATAAGCCACCAGATATGATTGCCTACCAACTGCATAGGTTGGCACTCCTTCTCAGTACTTATTGCCATGACATTTGTTACTGGTCCACCACGATCAAGCTAATGCAGGTGCACTACCGCGGTGACCAGTGGGACCCAATCTGGAGTTCTATTGAAAGGAGGCTGTCATTTTCGCGTTGGACGATACCTTGCAGCAGACACTGCTGGATTTTCCTTTGACGGTGCAGGAGGCCATGGCTGCCACGGACGCCAACCCACATTTCTGGAATGTCGTTTCAGCAGTCCAGACAAGGTGGCCTCGCTGTGCACCTTGAGGAGCGGGTTCAGTGTGGCATACGTTTTTCCTGCTATATGGCCAACTCAATATTGTTGAGAGAGAGGCCAAGTTGTCAAGTGGTTGTCCTCCTGGTGTTGTGTCCTTGCATACTCCAGCTACTGCATGTGTTGCAATGTGGTATACCTTGAATAAAGATTTTGGCACTACACCACATCTACTGGGACACACCAACTTTGTAGGACCTTTTTTGGGAAGCACGTTGTTGTTGTTGTTGGTAGCGGATGGGCTGCCCAAAATCAAGTGTTTTGCCAAATTGCCTTCTGTGACATTGACAGCAACTATTTGTGTGTTGTCACTCACTTTTCCTATTGAGGGTTCCCCCTGTACCCTCGTAACTAATAACAGTCAGCGACCTGTATCCCAGTTGCTGAATTTCACCCAACTTCTAACTCAGCGGTGGGGCATTTTGTGTGCACATTCAAGATCCAACTGAAGAAGTCTGTACTGCCTTGTAGCGCGGCGATACACTGTCTAGTTTTCAACTGGGTGTCACCAGTTAATGGGTGCAGTTTGCTGCAATGTTGATACAGGTGCCAGCCATGGGGCTTTTTTCATTTGTTGCACCACAAGCTGAGTGCCCCAGACTATCACAAACTGCTGCATTAACGTCAGAGGACTGCCATTTGGGCCTAGTCTTTTGGCTGGCAGCCAACTCTGATGGGCCACAAACGTCAGCATTTGTTAGCTGTGAATGTTGGTTAGGAGCAGTTGATCTGTCATTCTGATAGTTGTGTTTGGGATCTGTTTGATACACGAGACCATTGTCTCCATGCCAGCTGACACATAACTGCAGAATTCATGTTCTTTTGTCCAAATTAGCAAATGAGCTAGTGTATTCTGTTGAGTGCCTTAGGAGGGAACATCAGCTGTCTACCATTTTCTTATTTTTTAACTTAAACATGTTTTTGAAATCAATGGCAGGGATCGATACAGTTTTTTTTCCTTCCTTTTTTTTCCCCCGGGCAAATCAGTTGAGACTGAGTGCTTCAGTTGCTCTCTGGAATGTAGACCAGGACATCCTTAAGCCCATCAAACAGTTCAAGTTACAGATTTAATTGAAGGAATATTTACTACAAAAAAGTATACATGGTAGTAAAACTTAAAAAAATATGTTGAGGCATACCACTAGGAAACATTTCAGTACTGCTTGTTATGCCATATAAAGCATACACCGACATTTTCCAGTTTCAGCACGCTTACAAATAAACAGAACATTCATTAATCATCAGGTACCCAAGTTGTATGTACACAAATGAAATGATTCACAGATAAAAGATGATGATGATGATGATGATGATGATGATAATAATAATAATAATAATAATAATAATAATAATAATAATAATAATAATGGATGCCAAACAACATAAATACGCCTAATCAGCTAAATTTGTGCGGAAAGTCATGTCACAGAACTTATTAGAGTATGTTCACACTAACAAAAGTATAAGTCACCAATCATCACGAGACAGGGACGGTACAGATGCATAGTGCGTAGGATACTGCTTCTCATTAAAGCGTGTCAACAGTAAGAAATTATATTAGAAAGGCCCATATCTGTGCACTGTTTTAACAAAATATTTCTTCAGTATCACCCTCTGTCAGATCATGAATGAAGCGTGTATCTATGTAATCTTCAGTTTAGAATATGGCACTGGATAGGCTACACTGGACCTGTCACACAACCATTTTACAGATTCGGACATGGGATGGTTGCAACACAAGAGTGCACACACCTCACTAGGTAGATTCCAAACCTTGACACAGCAGTACTAAAAGTCACACTAAGAAGCATAACATTATTCTTCAACATGATAGTGCCAGCTGTTACACTGCACATCAAAAATTCATTATTTGACTGAGAAAAACACCAAATTAATGCTTCACCGCTCATATTCACCTGATTTTTGAGTTTACAACTTCGTCGAATCTTCCATGATTGAAACTTATTGTACATGTTACAATCAATAATTTTTGTTTTAGTGACCCATATCCATGGTTTGTTCATATGATAAACATTTTTCACATAAGGAATTTTGTTTCACCTTTGATCACTTTTCAAAATTCAAAATGATAATGATACACAGGCAAGTGCTAGTTTGGCTAACAGTAGTATATAATCTTTTGCTCCTCAGCTGATGTATATACTACAATGTTACCTTCCATACTATTGAATAATCTTCCAAATGAAAAAAGAACGCAATGGCAGTTCTTAAACAACAAACATTATCTTTTTTTAAGAAAAATCTGATAGCAATGAAGAAATACATGTAACTGTGTCATCATGCCGAGTGTATCACTCACTGCCTAGCACCTTCTTTTGTCAGTCTCTCGGTTACAATGTCACTGGATGTCAGTATAAAGGAACATGCACTTAGCACACTACTCTCCTGATCATTAATGTACACATTTCCCAAACCAGAGCCACTATTTCCCCATCAAAGGCATTCTCAACTGCTCTCACTAAGCAGAGCCCACACTATTCCAGCCCCACTATCAAAAACTAATCCTTTGTACAAGTGTCACATTTTAAGATTTTTACAAAAAATTGTTAGGAGACACTTTTATGATGTGACTTTATTATTGTTCTAAAATTTGGTATTTATTACTGTTAACATAACGAACCTGAGAAACTGGCCAAGAAATTCATTTACAGTGAGTGTTTAAAGAAACAGGGCCATCAAAAAATGCAAATTGTACATGGATTTGTTTTTGTGATTTTTTGTAAGGATATAACCCAACAACAATGCATCAAATAGCTTTCTTCAACATTAGGCATCAATCACTTTCAGAAAAGACTGTTTACAATTTGTTTGCAGAATTCTGTCACAGCCACAATTCCATTATTAACATATCTTGGGGACTGTTCATAAAAAATGGCACACAATACTGTGCATAATGTGATTAAAGAGGACAAGCATATAACGTACTGCTAGATAAAAGCATACTGAATGCTGCATTAGCTGTGAAAATTGTGTGTTCTCAATGAATTCCGCACAATTTGACTGGAGCTCAAAAACAAGCTTGTATCAATTGGAGTGAGGGGATGTTAGAAAAATTCAGCTTAAGTAATGTGTAATCAAGAAGCGTCACCATAATGGGAGGCAAAATTTGGATAAATTCGTGTGATCTAGAAACTAAGGTGCACTCAACTGTTTGGGTGTTCCAATGTGAACCAAAACCAACAAAAGTGGTTACTTACAAAACACTTCCAAGAAAATCATTGCTTGTTTATTTTATTATGCTGGACACCCTTTAGAGAACTAAAGAACAGTTAATGCCAATGGCATACAACAATTTGTTTACCAGAACTTGTTGACAAAATCGGGAAAACAATGGTGAAAAGTCACACTGGTCTTCACCGTGATAATGCCAGGTATTACTCAGCACTCAAAAATTATCTGACGAAGAATACCATTGAATTAAAGTTTCATTGTCCACATTCATCTATTTATCACTTAGCAACTTGTCATCATCCACTAGGTCACAATGTGGCTGAAAGTGTGTATTGGGTAATCATGACAGATGACCACTGAAGACAATTGTGACAAAAAATAAAGAGAACAGCTGCAAAATTCCCCGCAGAACTGAATGTCACACTCCTGAACACTGTTAGCATCAAAACAACATGTGGGGAACTCCAGAAGGAGGGAACTGCAGGGTGAGCTGGAATTTCAAAACTACTCATCAGTGATGCAAATACCCTCAAACAGGAAAATGTGGTGGTGAGACCATAAAAACTTTGACTATGGAGCAATGGAAGAATGCCATTTGGTCTGATGAGCCTTGTTTCAAACTTCTGGGTGAGTTTACATCCCAAGAGTTAAACTTTTTTTTTGGGAGGGGAGGGGGGGGGGGGGGGGGCGCAACAGGTTGGTGGTGATTTGAGAGGCATATCATAGTATTCCATGTTCATTCTCCAATGGTTATGCTGCATTATAAGGTGACAGGGGCCTTCTTCAGACAGCTCGCATTTTCCAGGACTGGTTTTATGAGCACTGGAATGAACTGCTGCATCTCTCCTGGCCACCATTGTCACCATATCTTGCTGTTTTTGAGCCTTGGTGGTTTACTTTGGAGAGAGGGGTGCCTGATCACTATCTACATCCATAACTGTTACCCCAACTTTCCAGTATTTTACAGAAAGAATGTTACAAGAGTCCCTCGAAAACCATGCAGGACCTGTGTTTATCCATTCTGAGACGACTGGAAGCTGTTTTAAATACCAACATTTATATATAATGCTCTGCTTAAAAACTGACAATTCTGTGAAACACAGGAGGAAATAACATTAAATTATATCAACTTAGAAACTTTTGTTGTATTTTAATGGGATTGCAATAAATGTTCTTATACATATACAGATTCTGTATACATACATTTATGCTGCTTTTTAAGTAAAGGTAACATTCAAAGAAGAAAATCTTGTCCTTAAAAAACGATACTTGATTATGAACCCTGGTCAATATTTTATTTGGTGATGAGAAATTAATGATTTATCAAGTGAGTTGCAAATGAGAAATTCAGTCAGTGTACACATTAGAATACTGAAGAAAATTGTTATCAGCTTTTATTAGCTTTAGAACACGATGAGGACATTCAGATAAAAAAAAAAAAAATCCAGTACGAAATTTCTAACAAATGAAATATATCATATTAAACTGACTGTAACTGCTGTCATGAGAATAAATTACAGCAAAAAGACCTGTTGTGGAGACGTCACTACATCGAGGGACAAGCAAAATATCGATAATCAGACTGAATAGTGATTTCAATCTTTTATTTATGTATTAGTTGCTGTTTGTATGTATGACCTGCACCCCAGAAGACATTGCTGTGCAGATTTCAGTGTTGCTCAAGCACAGCACCACAGAAAGTTGGAGGTGGGACAGTGAACCAGCTTGGCTTAGAACTATGAGTGCAGGGAGTGGAGTGTTGAGCAGCCAGAAATTTTGTTGTGCAGCCAATCGTGGGAATGTATACTACATACATTGTCTTTTCATGAACATCTAACATGTTTAAACTGCAGTTTGGCTGAATCCATTTGCAACTGGAAATAAACTGACATTAAAATTGGCCGAATACTCAACAACAGCATACATGTCTGCAGGAGACACTAAAAGTGTAGATGGGGGCCAGAGGCATATTTGCACATTTTGTACAGCAACACGGTCAACGCTCACTGTGAGATATGATGGGAATGATTACGGGTGTGTCAGCAGATGGTTCTACAGAGCCAATGAGAGAACAGTGGGCAGATGATATGTTTGGAAGCAAGAGACATTGTAACATTCTCACGTCACTATGGAAGTGAAATCAGATGTGTTAAAAAAAATAAAAAGGACAGCTCTGTCTCAGGTCCGACAGTAACCATTACCTATGAAAAATGACAGTGAAGACAGAAATTAATGTAACCAATTTCTTTTTGTTTATTTTATTTTTCCTTGTATTATCAAAACATAGACAATTAATAAATGGTATACATTTAGAATACGTGTAATGTTAACTTCCTGGGAAGATTCCTTACATCAACAGAAGTTTGTAATCTTGATTAGTCAGAATATGTTAAAAAATAAATCAAACAGGAAAATGAAACAGCAATGAATGATAAAAGTAAGTAAAAACTATAAACAAATGGACCAAATCTTATGTCTGAGGAAGGTAGTTAAGTACGAAAAACAGCCAATGAGGCAATGAAGTAGTCATATTTCTTGTGGGGAATTCGTTCTCGCTACTATTTGAATTATTTTTCACACAACTTTACCTCTTTTCTGGACAAATAAGCACAGCACACAATTCTATAAATTCTGTAGACTATAGTGTATTGCAACTCAATGAGAAGATTAAAGCAAATATTACTACTACTTGCCAATGAAAAGAATTTTTATGATCACATTTGGTTTCAAGCAGTTTTTGTCACTGGCTAGTAATCATTTAATGTCACGATATACACATAATGTCGGTCAATTACATCATCTCACATTTATCAACTTTGTACTTACTCTTTTCAAAAAAATCAGGTTAAGGCGAAAGCGGTTTTCAGCAAATATCAAATCTTTGCCCACAGACCGCACCAAATCTGTTCATTAACACTGTATGTAAAAGACTGTTATATGAATATATGCAATTAATTAACAGATCACTTTTCACAAAATCTTTAACAAAAATACTTTTTCTCAGAGCTCTACTGGTAATCAGTCTTTTTCAAAACACTTGTCTGTTGCTCAATGCTCGCTCTATTCAGTAAGCAGTTATCTACCCTCACATAGCCATACTTTCAGTATACCATGGTGAATTGGTGATGATTGATTGGCTGTAACTGTACATGATTTAGCTATGATAATTTTTACCCTTATAGAGATATTAAGATTCTAGCTATGATTTACTTTCATTATCAAAACTTTGCTTAGGCTTTTGTTTTGAATTAACTGCTGATGAAAAGATAGCTCTCAAAACAAAATTCCTCATTGGTTGCATTATTTTGCAGCAGATGTAAAAAACATCTTCAAAAGCATATACGGAATAGCCCAATAAAATGCAGGAAGTTAGTAAAATTGTAAATGCAGTGTTATTTATTAGATACCTTGTTGTTGAAGTCTGTTTCGCTGCATTGAGTACTGCCATCTTCGACTTTTGAAACTTGTTGAGAAACACCTACTTCTGAATTAGGCGCAGGATTCTCATTATTTCGAGGACTGTTTGTGCATGTTTCATATGAGTAACGAGCTTCAGTTGCTGCAGCTTCCACAACAGTTGCCACTGGATTACCTGGCTGCATCTGTTAACAGAATGTCCAATTTCATTCAGTACACCATTCATACGCTTATAAGGTTCATATACACAAATCAAGAACACATTAAATAAAGAATTTCATTGTAAAAATAACAACCTTGTGAAGATATGATGCAGACAGCTTGTTGTTAAACAATTATCAACTCCCAAAACAATTTAAGATATAAAAGTGTGTTCATAGGCTTTGTTGTTTTTCCTTTATTTAATCTTAGAGGGTACCTCCTAAACAACAATTTCACAATCTAACAACTGACCTACGGAAAATTCCCTCTGGAACTAGCATTAGAGAACAGGCAGATGGGCATGAACACTTCGACGAATCACCAAGAAGCAGAAAAACCTGTGTGGAAAGAAAAGATGGAATCAATCCACCAATTCTTATTTAGATGTTAGAAGAAAGTTACTTCCCAAAATCTAATGAATCTGCTATCACATACAGGATGGGTAGCATCTGTTACCATCTCAGCATATTTCACAGTACACTGATAGCAAAAATGCCTACAAATTCTATAGTGAACACTTTTGCAGTTCATATTTCTCTGGACAAGTATTCAGCAGGATCCACTTTTAGGTAGCCTACTGGAATGACATTCCAGAAAATGCCAATCAGTAACCACTAAAATGAAAATAACACTGAGCAACAATGAAAATAGCCCATTCCTATCAATTCTAATGTGCTGATAGTGAATATCACAACGCCAATTCAAAATTAGCTCTAGTTTTCATTTTACACTGTTTTATTACGGTGAGATAATTATATACAGATTTTTATGTTAAGTTTAAAATCAAATATTACAATGGTTTGTGAAAGTCATAATAACTAGTAACAATGGATTATATTATTGTCCCTGGTCTTACTTGTGTGCAACATTTTGTAGGCTCACAGATTCGAGAGCTTTTTAGAGACCATACTTTTGATGGAATCGTACAAGGTGATGAGAAGCATGCCTGGGAATGTTTTAAGACAGCCTGTTTACAGTCCTTAGGGAACAAACAAGCAATCAATTACAAGGAGATTGTAGATAACATGTTGTCATCTTACGAAAAACTTGGTAGCAGCATGTCATTGAAAATGCCTTTCTTACATAGTCATCCTGACTTCTTCTCCAAAGATTGTGGTGCAGTAAGTGATGAACATGGGGTGTGATTTCATCACGATATTGCCACATTTGACAAGAGGTATGCCGGAAAGTGGAGCACTACTACTACTACTACTACTACTACTACTGCTGCTGCTGCTGCTGCTGGACTGTCATAAGGGAAGTTCCCGAGTATGTGGATAAACGTCAAGCCAAGCGAAAACGGTCATCATCTGAATTTATCTCTGAATAAAATATGCAATTGAATGTACTGTAAATATGGACATTTAACATTTGTTGGTTGGTTGGTTGTTTGGGGAAGGAGACCAGACAGCGTGGTCATTGGTCTCATCAGATTAGGGAAGGATGGGGAAGGAAGTCGGCCATGCCCTTTCACAGGAACCATCCCGGCATTTGCCTGGAGTGATTTAGGGAAATCACGGAAAACCTAAATCAGGATGGCCGGACGCGGGATTGAACCGTCGTCCTCCCGAATGCGAGTCCAGTGTCTAACCACTGCGCCACCTCACTCGGTAAACATTTGTAATCCTTTATCTATATTTGTGACCAGTTAATTTATACGTTTTCTTTTGTGCTTTATATAGTTCTGGTACAAAGTAGACTTACAAAGTATTTTCATTCATGTAACATTACCTTCATTTTTTCTTAATATTTTACTTTTATACTACCAGAATGTCACTGAAATTTATCAATGCATAACACTTAACATAAGTCAAGTAATTTTTCACTTAAAATTTGTTACGCCGAATCTTGAAACATGAATGCATATTTAGAGAATGAGTTATTTATACAAAAATGCAGATTACTAAAGAAAAAAAAAAGAGAGACTAGAGCTAAATATTTATGAATCATTTTATACTGAAATAAACATAACTAACTTAAAACCATGCAATTTACACACTTTCACTTCAAATTTGTTGTTCAGTGTAATTATGATCATTTACTAATTTTACATCCTAGTACAGGATTAACATTTCAAGAGACTTATCACTGCTCAACTGCAGCTGGAAATAAAATACCACCACTCAAAAATTTCTCATTTAAGTATTTAATTTATTAATTAAGAAAAATGAATTCAGATCTGCCATGTAGAAACAGTTCTGCTTCAGATTTTACGTACATTGAGGTGACAAAAGTAATGGGATACCACCTAATATCACACCTAATATCATGTCAGACCTCCTTTTGCCCAGCATAATGCAGTAACTCGGTGTGGTAAGGACTCAACAAGTCATTGGAAGCCCCTGCAGAAATATTGAGCCATGCTGCTTCTATAGCCGTCTATGACTGCAGAAGTGTTGCTGGTGCAGGATTTTGTGCATGAACTGACCTCTTGATTATGTCCCATAAAAGTTCAAAGGGATCGATGTCGGGCAATCAGGGTGGCCAAATCAGTTGCTCAAATTGTCAAGCTTGGTCTCCAAACCCATCATGGACAACTGTAGTCCAGTCACATGGCACATTGTCATCCATAAACTTCCAGCATTGTTTAGGAACATGAAGTCCAAGAATGGCTGCAAATAGTCTCCAAGTAGCTGACCATAACCATTTCCAGCCAATGATCGATTCAGTTGGACCAGAGACCCCAGTCCATTCTATGCAAACACAGTCCACACCATTGTGGAACCCCCACCAATTTGCACAGTGTCTTGTTGACAACTTGGGCTCATGGCTTCTTGGGATCTGTGACACACTCAAACCCTACCATCAGCTCTTACCAACTGAAATTGGGACTCATCTGACCAGGCCACAGTTTTCCAGTTATCTAGGGTCAAACCGATATGGTCATGACTTCAAAAAAGTGACTGGAGGCAATTTTGTACTGTTAGCAAAGGCACTCATGTTGGTCATCTGCTGCCATATTCTATTAATGCCAAATCTTACAGCACTGTCCTAGTGGTAGTGTTCCTCAAATGTCCCACACTGATTTATTCATGCACTGTTGTTTATCTATTAACACTGACAACTCCACACACACACACACACACACACACACACACACACTGCTGCTCTCCGTTGTTAAGTGAAGGCCGTCAGCCACTGGATTGTCCATAGTGAG
Organism: Schistocerca nitens; assembly: GCF_023898315.1. NCBI lineage: Eukaryota > Metazoa > Arthropoda > Insecta > Orthoptera > Acrididae > Schistocerca > Schistocerca nitens. The sequence continues at coordinate 369,471,240 of NC_064616.1, forward strand.
AGGTAATGCCTGAAATTTGGCATTCTCAGCATATTCTTGACACTGTGGATCTCAGAATATTGAATTTTCTAACGATTTCTGAAATGGAATGTCCATGCATCTAGCTCGAACTACCACTCCGCATTCAAAGTCTGCTAAATCCCACTTTGCGACCATAATCACATCGAAAACCTTTTCACATGAGTCACCAGAGTGCAAATGACAGCTCTGCCAATGCACTGCCCTTTTATACCTTGTGTATGAGATACTACTGCCATCTGTATATGTGCATATCACTATCCGATGACTTTTGTCATCTCAGTGTAATGTAAAAATGGAAACAATACCACAAATTATGAATTTGCGCTAAAGATATTCTAAAGGTTTTAGAGTGAGAGTAAGACATTTAAAGGTGTAGTAAAGTATCCTACAAAATTTGTCCAGTAATACAGCAGAAATTCTCAAATTAACAAGTTGTAATTTGAGAGAGAGAACTACTTTGAGCACCATTAAAAGTTCAATGAGTTAGCAGATACGAGTGTTTCCAACTAGCAAATCAACAGTTATTATGTGAAGTAAAAATACAGAAGAAGTAGTAAGTTACTACAAAAGCTGCCATTTGAATTGTGCCATGTAGATTAGTATGATATTTTACTTTAGCACACTGTATGAGCATCTTGCTATAGCTGAACTCGAGAGATAACAGTGGAACACTCAAAACCTTGCAGATTATCACCATTTGGTGCAATGATTGGCTGCTAACATTCCAAAAATCAAATGCAGTAATACATTTAGGATTCACTTGGAAAATACTTAGAAAAATTCAATCTCATGTGGAGAGCACTGCTTAAAATATTCGCATTGTCACATATTGTTAACACTTTGTTTATCTGACAATAAAATGTCACCGATATACTCAGAAGACTTCAGAGGCGGATGCTAAATCAAAGATGTTGTGGTTCAGAAGAAGATTTGCTCTTAACTTTTTGTTACCACACCACCTGAGAAAACACAAAGAACAATTCAATTTTCTAAATACACATTACCAAGGCAGCAAAATTAAAGAAATTCAGGCTCATATGGAGAAACCTGTGCAGCTGTTATTTCTGAACATCTATTGAATATGGAATAAAACTAGTGGCTAGTAATACTTGTACATTATCTGCCCTTTGTAACACTTCCTAAAGTTGCTCCCGGAGGACAAGTGTATCTTAAGACAGACAAACATTGAAATTAGGTCAACAGCACAACTAACACAATGCACCATGCAGTAAAGCCTGTATGTATGCAAGATTTATGTATCTGATATGATTTTATTTGAAACATCTTTGTTCTTGCAGTATTTACTTTGTTAGTACTAGCGCAACTGCTTACAGTACATTTAAAATTTTGGCTATTCATTTTATTATTGATATCATTACAAAGTAAACAAACATCAGTCTATGAAGTAGTACCACAGAAACTTTCCAAAGGAAAACAATTTTAAACCCAAGTATTAGATGGAAAAATTACATCATCAATCCTGCCCAATGTAGATTTTGTTATCAATATTGATTTTATGGAAAAAGGGTGACCAATAAATTTGACTTCTTACAGACACACACTTTAAGTTTTCAAATGGTACTCATGGAGATTTCAAAGTCACACATTTTTGCAACAAGACTATGTTAGAGCACACACTTAAAGTGCAGGCAAAAATGAGTGAAGGAAGTTGTATCTCTGTACAGTACTATATTCACCATGCACATCAGACTTGTCACCCTCCAATTTCAATCTCTTTCCTAAATTAAATGAAGTTTCACACCATATAAACTTCAATGTTGTTCATGTAAGGGCATTTGGAAGTTTGTGACTGGCAGAGTTTAAAACACCTTATACTCAATAGCTGCAATACAACAGCTCAGCAATAAACTCCAATATCATCTTGACTACAGTCTTAGAAGGGACTAGCCATCAGTTGGAGGTGTGCATGGAGAGATGAAAGACTATATCAGCAATGGCGTACTGTTGATGGAGAAATGGACTAGACTGACGAGTTGCTCAACTGCTTCAAAAAAACAGTTCCTACAGTGTCAAAAAAGGACAGTGGTATGCACAAGAATGGATACTAACACTTAAGTATAAATTTTGAATAGTATACAGCAATAACAAGGATAAGAACTGAGAAAACGCATACAACACAGGCATGTTATTTAAGCTGCCTTACTGACCTTGGGCTATGACTCTCTTCAGAACACTCCCTTCATATTCTGCAATAACTGGATATAAGAAGAGGTGCTGTGAATCTCTCTTTACCAGGCTAACTAGCTGTCTTAATTGGATGTTTGATGCTGTTAATACTGTTAGATAGATGTTAGCAGAGGTTGTTAACATTGTGGGAATTTGCCCAACTTCGTTGCATTGCTTCTCACCAAATTGGAACTAATTTAGTGACAAGACCATAAGAAAGAAGATTGCTAGCTGCCTATACAACCCTTAAATATCATGCATAATTTTTAAGCTACTGACCATTGGATGGCTGGAATTGATAAGGCAGAGGAATGAGTTGATGACTGGGCAACATTTGAGCCTCCAAAGTCACAAGAAAATGTGATGACAAAACATATGCAATACACTGGGAAAAAAAGCATGTTTCTAATACTCTTTTAAGAATACAGGAATATAATTTGTTGATAACCTACAGAAATTCTTTCTCACTTATCAAATCATTTACTTCTGCTTCACTCTGGAGTAAAGGAGGCATATGCTCTCACTTCAGTTGTTTCTCTGGATGATTGTTTAATCCCCCCCCCCCCCCACACACACACACATACACGCGTACATTGTGGCACGATCCTACAGATATGATCAAAACCAGTTAATTGATATTTTAGCAACATACATACATGGACATATTTTCTTGCCATATGACTTTCTCTTCAGGGTCATGCAATTCAGTGTTCTGTGCTGCACTTGCTATTAGTTATCGACCTATGCATTTAATCTTCAAAATTCTCCTTCAGTATCACATTTAAAAACTTCTATTCTCTTGTTGTGTGAAGTGTATATTGGCCACCTCTTACTTCTATACAAGGCTACACTTCAGACAACCACCTTAGATAATACCTGTAATGTGTGACTTCTATAAAATAGGATCACAAAAGGTGATACACATATCTAAAAATTGTAATAAAGTTATTATGGCGGAAATGGAGAGCAAATGTTTGCCAGTGTAGATATGGTCACAGCGATGAGGTAAGTGGGGGTGGCACTACTAGCACCAATGCTGAGAAGTACATCATCCCACACTCTCCCCATCAACATCACACACAAAGTAAAAACATGGTGTATATACACTGTGTAAGATACTACATATACAGATTTTTAGGGCTATTAAAGCAGGTAAAAATAAACACTTTTGTTATGTGACACAACTGTCACAGGTACACCGTTTCCCTGCTAGGCATCATTGAAGGGTTTGACGCTGGACTTCCCTTAGGCCAACATTCACAGCTGTTTAGGCCAATTCATATGCAACACACTGATTCTGGAATGTGTTTTGCAACACAGTTACATCTTACTGCTAGGAAGGGTTAGCTTCTATTATTGTTACTAGTGTCCACTTCCCTGGATAAACAATTAGACTAACACAGTTTATGTTAAATTGCATCTACATGAAAGTTTATACTGCTGTTTATATGTTTTTGATGCCTGACTGCACATTAACTGAGTTAGCTGACCTGCATTTCATTCATGGGGAGGCACAATGTTGCAGTCGTGCAGCAAAGGGCCTGTATGTAGAACAATTTCCAGAAAGGATGTTACCAAATCGTGTCATTTCAGAGACCTGATAACCATCTTTGTAAGACAGGGTCCCTTAGACTACACCAAAAGGGTAACTGATAGACTTCATAGTGTGGGAACTGTTCAGTTTGAGGACAATGCCAGCACTTGCACATCAAGGAACTAAACACCTTTAACATCAATGTGTGGAATGCCCCCATGAGATACGAATATTGCCATTCAGGATCAGAAGGTACAATACCTATCAGCTGACAACTTTCAACAATGTATGGAATTATGCCAATCATTAGCATGCAGATGCCAGTTGTTTATTAACATAAACATCCCTGACTTCCAAACGTGTGTTTTGTTTACTGACAAGGCTGCCTTCAAGATGGGAGGAATACTCAACAGCCACAATAGTCATACCTGAGTGTTGGAAAATCATATCGCAACTTTTATGTTTCACCACGACCACAGATTTACCATAAATGTGTGGCTAGTACTGTTCACAAACACTTCATTGGGCCGTATCTTCTGCCTAACACACTTGGTAGAAGAAATTACGATATCTTTCAACATGAAGTAATACCGGAAATGTCTGGCTAGCACTCTAGGAGCAATTAAGATTTCCAGAATGATGAGGACCCACCAAACTTTGCTGTTGATGTCAGAGAACATTTAAGCAATGTTTTCTCCAATTTTTCGTGCTGTACCATCAATCTTCCCAAAAGTGATCAGCAACCCTTGGGGCACCTTGGGTATGCATGCAGCCTACATGGTCCCTAGAGGCCTCAGCATCACTGACTTGCCCTGCTGCAGTAATGGACAGACACCAGGTGGCGGTACCAGGGCTAGCAGAGGCCACCATATTCAAGGGATCTATTTGTGCCCACCGCACAGATGACCAGAAAATAGTGCCACGAGTATTCCGCCGCCAACCTCTGTAAAGGTTGGTGCCAGAGCTACACAAGTCACTTCTTCCAGCTTCGAGAGATTCTCCTAGCCTCCTGGTGGGCGCTATTCACCCCATCATATTTAGGACACACTCAAAGTCCATCATAGAGACCAATGCCACTATATTCAGCATTCATCATTATTTCCCTTGGTGCAATTGGATTGTATCCAGGACAGACTTTTCTGTTCCTAGGCTGATGTTATTCAGGACAGCTTCATCGGACTTGTCTACGAAGATCTCAATTGTGTTACTTTGTCAGACGGTGGAATTACCATACAGTAAATTCTTCATACCTGTGAGACACTGAAATTGTGATTTTGTTATTACCATCCAAGCAGACGTTTTCTTTCCATGGTCAATAAACTTTTGTAAACTCTGATCACTCTTTTCCCTGTGTCGATTTGAGCAACACATCAGTTTAACTCTGAGGGGTGAGCCAGCATGGTGGCCACCACATTCTCCCCACCTTAATCATGTCAACTTCATTTTGTGGGGGAGAGATGAAATGTTTGGTTTACAAGACACTGATAAGACGCTATAGGAGAACTGATTGTCTGTTCCGTCACTATCACAAAACACCTGGTTGTTTAAGCATGTTAGAAAATCGTTAGCGCACAAATGTCAGATGCGCAGTTGTATATTAACGCAAACAGATGTAATTTTCAATATCTCTAAAAGAATATTCATCACATGACAGTTTGGACACTATTCTGAACATCAGTAGCATCAAACCCTTTATGGATTCCTACTGAGGAAACGGAGCATTTGTGACTTTTTTGTCATATAAAACCAGTGTTTCCTTTTACCATACCTCTAAACACACTAAAATTTGGTACATGATTATTCTTTTATGCCCTGAAGTTGTCATATATGTTGTTTCATGAGAGTACCATAGCTGGAGGCCCCCTTAAGCCAGAATTGTAGTAAAAGACACTCCCTGCATGCCCGCCTCCTGCATCAACATAGAATGGGATGACACTGCATTTTGTTATAGTGCCTATTTCCCATTAAAAATGCAACATGCAGATGGCAGCTGCCACATTGTTGCCCAGTGTCTGAGGCAACGATGTATCCAGCTTCAACCCATGTCACAGATCAGCTAGAGAAACACACTTCACAAAGGCATAGGACACCATCAGGGATGTTACACAGGTACACTGGAGAGGGTCCACTTGTCGCAGGATAAATTCTTGTGCAAGTCAGGTGTGATTAATGTGCAAGCCACATAAGACAATGGCTTCTTTTCTAGAGGCTTGAAGTGAAACTTGTCATACCTTAGCAGCCTCTCTGATTGTTCACAATTTGTTGGGGCATATGATAGTTTGCTATTCCAATTCCCAGACATTCATCATACAATGTCACTGATGTGTCCTTACACAGGGCCTGGCATTTCCAGTTTTAATGTAGCCATTTTGGTTGCCTCCTAAGTCTGCCTACCTGTGTATTCATTGTTTGCTTTGTCTATGTGGATATAATTTCCAGCTTTGAGTACACTGTATAGTAGGTCATGGATACTGGAGACAACTATGTTGTGTGTGTGTGTGTGTAGTATTGTTCTGTTGCCTGCAGTTCACTCACGGAAGCACTGTGCATGAGATAGTTCTGGGTACAAAGAATTCTAAATGTGTTGCAGAGCTAATGTTGTACCTGTCAGTTTTGCACTGAATAAGCACTATACATTTGGTAATGTGTGTTGCTCATGGTGGTTGCCTGTGTAGACATAACAAACACAATCACTGACTTTTGGGCCAAGTACACGACACCATAATGTGGATAATCATGAAGCAGCAGTAAAATACATATTGATAAATGGTGGAATAGTGTTTTCTTTGGGATTGTGGAGCACAGCCACATGTGTTACTCGGTGGGGGACATATCATAGGGGAATCTGAGAAGTTGTTTTGTTTGTACAGCCAAGTGGCGGAACTAGGTTTCCCTGTACAGGTCCACAAGTTGCACATCGACAATATGCCTACTTGGAGCTGATTCATGAGCAGCTGGATCCTTTGGTTTTGGAACAGAGTGGGATAACAAGGGAACAAGGGATTGCTGATGTTTCTCCCTCAAAGGTGGAACAGCTACTTCTGCAAGAAGACTGTAAAATGGACTTGTATAAGAGCTCCAGTTGGTTGTCTTACTCCAGGATTATAAAGCATCTTCTACAAAGGAGCATTCCACTCTCTCTCTCTCTCTCTCTCTCTCTCTCTCTCTCTCTGTGTGTGTGTGTGTGTGTGTGTGTGTGTGTGTGTGTGTGTGTGGTGTTGCGCGCGTGTGCTTTCTACTTTAGAAAAGGCCTTTTGGCCAAAAGCTCATACTTATAGCAGCCTTTTTGTTGTGCCTGTCTGCAATTCAGTATCTCCTCTATATGATGAGCTGCACTCTATCTTTCATGTGTGCTGGACCGCTGCTGAAGTTGCCCATCATTATTTTATGAAGTTTTAGTCTCCAGTTACTTATTTTAAAGTTTATTTGTGTTAGTATTTGCTGTAAAAGTAACTTATTAGTGAATTTTTATTATCTCAGTATTTCTTCCAGTGTTATTGACTTGAATGGTCTGTTATTCGTGAGTGTGCTTATGTCATTTGTCCGAGACTCACGCCTCGGTAGTGTGTTTACATTTTGCAGCGTGCAGTAGCAGCTGTAGTGGGTATAAATGTAAGTTATTTGTGCACTGTTATACAGTTATTAAATTTGATAGCTTTCAGTGGTGTTTCGTGCTGTTTGTGGCAAAATAACAATTTAATAAACTTTCGGAAATGTTCACTCGCTGTGTTTTTAGAGTTTTCTGTGCATTGAAGTCATTTAGTAAATCTCATGCTTTAGTTTTCAGCTGATGTTTCTTATTGTTTCTAGTGAAATATTTCAGTAAAATTTTCATTCAGTGTTTTAACTTCATTGAGTGTTCGAGTGGCCGCTTGAATTTTTGCTTTTAGCTAATAATTTTGTGAAGTTTTGTTGGTATTGGTATTAGCTGTGGTGTAGTAGTATTAATACAAGTAGTTGCTTTCTTAGTAGACTTGCCAGGTTAGTCGAGAGCACTAATGTGCTGCTTCCTGGACTTGGGTAGGCATGCCGGCTCCGGATCGAATCTGCCCGGCAGATTAACGATGAGGGCCGGTGTGCCGGCCAGCCTGGATGTGGTTTTTAGGCAGTTTTCCACATCCTGCTAGGTGAATACTGGGATGGTCCCCACATTCCGCCTCAGTTACACGAATCAGAGACACCTGAACATGTTCACACTATTCCATGGACTACACTATACGCAGACAGCTGGGGTACACAAATTCCATCTTGGGGGATACCGGGTGGCAACAGGAAGGGCATCCGGCCACCCCTTAACATTAACATTAACATTCACATTAACATTGCCATTGCCAAATCTGAATCTAACAATGTAGACCCTGCGAAACTGCAGGATAAAGGCGCAAGCAAAAGAAGAACAGATGCTTTCTTAGCAGACAGAGACTTTCGAGACCGCTATTGTTATACTGGTGTAACTGAGCTTAGGTAATGTAGATGTATAGTTTTTGTCAGGAACTGTTAAATTTTACCATGGGTGAGAAGTGTGGGTTCTGTTGGAGGTTTGTGAGTATTGGATTACGGTGTGGGATTTGTTCAAAGTATTTTCATTGGGGGGAATGCAGTGGGGCAGTCAGTGGGCATTCTAGCGATATCCTCTCCTGGGAATGTAGAATCTATAGTAGAAATAAGTTGATAGAGGAGCAGGAGCACAAGATCTGTGCCCTGCAGGTGCAGTTACAATGCGCAAAGGAGGAACTAGATATGGTGAGGAGGCTGAAGGGTGATGGGGAATGGGAACTGGCAGTTGGCAAGAGGGCAGCTAGGAGGGGGGGGGGGGTATTCACATAGTTATAATTTGCATATATGCAATAGATTTGACCAACTGCCAGAGTTGAGTGGAGAGGAGCCTCTTGTAGCTGTAGATGTAGGGAACATGCAGCAGTCCTCAGCAGTTAGGAGGCCTAAGTTAGTTGCAAAGTCAAACATAAAGAAGGTTCTGCAGCTAGGTAGTTCACACGGTAGAGGGGTGGGCCCGCAGTTGCAGGAAGTGTTGGGGAGTGAGTACCAGGTCACCAGCATTGTGAAACATAGTGCAGGGTTGGCTCAGGTGACTGACAGCATAAGGGAGTCATATAGGAATTTTACAAAGGAGGATCAGATAGTGATAGTAGGTGGAGCAGGGAACAGTCCTGATAGGGACGAGGAATATGATGTAGGTGGTGACCTGGTAAAGATAACAACTCCAACTAGTGGCACTAATGTGCATTTTGTGCAACCGTTTCAGCATCTTTTTATGATCAGCCTCATCTTAATGTGGCTGTTAGGCACATTCACATGTGGCTGGAGAGGGCGCTGATGGCAGAGGGCATGGGTCACATTGCAGCGGTGCCAGTTGAGCCTATCAGTAGATCGGGTTTCACTAGACATGGCCTGCACCTCAATAGGTAGGGGAAGGGGAGGCTGGCAAAGCTTATACATGACAGCATAGGGATCACTGATGGTAAAATTCCTGTAGTAGTTGGCGTTAGAGCTGTACCTTTTTTAGATTGAAGTCAGCTGATAGGTATACCTGCATAAATGAAGTTCCCCTAACTAAGGGCTCACGTTCAGAGGATGTCACGTTCCCAAGCAGAGAAGGAATTAGCATATTTCATCAAAATATAAGAGGTATTAGAGATAAAGTTAGTGGACTGCTTACACATGTTGACTATGAAATTATTGGTATGTCGGAGCACCACTTAAATAATTTGACAATTCAGAGGCTTCCTTTACCAGGATACAGATTAGCAGGCTGTTTTTTAAGGCATTCCTTGCGGGGGAGTGGCTATGTACGTAAAAAACAGTATTCCATTTGAGTCCATAGACCAATCACGGCACTGCACTGAACAGATATTTGAATGTTGTACAGCGGCAGTTGAATTTAATGAAATTAAACTTCTAATTGTTGTTGTTTATAGGTCCCTTAACTCTGACTTCGGAGCATTTCTGCTCAAGCTAGAGAGGGCTCTTGATTCACTTTGTAGGAAGTACCAGAAATTAGTTATATGTGGTGACTTCAACATACTTTTGTGCATGATGGTGTAAGAAAAAGGATGTTGGTAGATCTCCTAAATTCATATGATCTGATGCAGACTGTGTTTTTTCCAACTAGGGTGCAGGGAAACAGTAGCACAGCCATAGACAATATTTTTATTCATTCTTCATTACTAAATGGGCATTCTGTTAGTAAAAGTGTGAATGGCCTTTCAGACCATGATGCACAAATTACAATATTAAAAGGCTTTTGTACTCAAACAAATGTCACATGTAATTACAAACTATGTAGGAAAGTTAATCCAACAGCCATAGAGTGTTTTTTAAACCTTGACAAGGAACAAGAGTGGTAGGATGTTTATAAGTGCCAATAACATGGATGATAAATATAATTCTTCCCTTAACACATTTATCATGCTCTTTGAGAGCTGCTTTCCATTAGAACGTTCTAAACGGGGTACTAGCAGCCTGGGTGGCTGACTAATGGGATAAGGATATCACGCAGAACAAAGTGGGAATTATGTAAAAATGTTAGAAGTAGTCACAATGAAGCTGCAATAGCCCATTACAAACAGTATTGTAAGGTGCTTAAAAATGTTATTAGGAAAGCAAGGAGTATGCGGTATGCAAATAGAATAGCTAACACACAGGATAAAATTAAAACTATATGGTCAGTTGTGAAGGAAGTATCTGGTCAGCAGCACAAGGTCAACGATATAAAGTCAGTTCACAGTAAAAATATTTCTGTTACTTATAAATCAGATATATATACAGTATTTAACAATCATTTCCTGAGTATTGCTGCTGAATTAAATAAAAATTTAGCTTCTACAGGGAATCATTTAACTCTCTTGGCAAATGCCTTTCCGAGACTGGTGTCTGAAATACTGCTCTATGATACAGACAAGGGGGAGATTGAGTCAATAATTAAATCACTGAAGACTAAGGACTCTCACGGTTATGATGGGGTGCCTAGCAGAATATTAAAGTAGTGCTGCACATGTTAGCCCTGTATTTAGCCATATTTGTAATTTTTCCTTTAGGAATGGTCAGTTTCCTGAATGACTGAAGTACTCAGTAGTAAAACTGCTTTATAAAAAGGGAGAATGTAGACAATTTTAGACCTATTTCTATGCCATCAGTGTTTGCAAAGGCTGTGTATGCAAGGATAATTGATCATTTTATATCACACAATTTGCTATCAAATGTACAGTTTGACTTTAGAAGTCGTTTAACAACTGAAAATGCTATATTCTCTTTTCTCTGTGAGGTACTGGATGGGTTAAACAAAAGGTTTCAAACGCTTGGCATATTTTTTGATTTAACTAAGGCATTTGATTGTGCTGATCACAAAATATTGCTCCAGAAGTTGGACCATTACTGAATACGGGGAGTAGCTCACAACTGATTCACCTCTTACTTTAGCAACAAACAGCAAAAGGTCATTATTCACAATGTTGACAATGGCTGTGATGTGGGGTCTGAGTGGGGTACTGACAAGTAGGGGGTGCCCCAGGGATCAGTATTGGGGCCACTCCTGTCCCTTGTTTATAAAAATGATATGCCCTCTAGTATTAAGGATAACTGTAAGATATTTCTGTTTTCTGATGACACTAGCTTGGTAGTAAAGGATGTTGTGTGCAACACTGGTTTGGTTTCAAATAGTGCAGTACATGACCTAAGTTCATGGCTTGTAGAAAATAAACTAACACTAAATCACAGTAAGACTCAGTTTTTACAGTTTCTAACACACAATTAAAAAAAAAAAACCTGACATTTTAATTTCACAGAATGGGCATATGATTAGTGAAACTGGACGGTTCAGATTTCTAGGTGTCCAGACAGATAGTAAACTGTCGTGGAAAGCCCACGTTCAGGATCTTGTTCAAAGACTTAATGCTGCCATTTTTACTATTCGAACGGTATCTGAAGTGAGTGATTGTTCGACACAAAAATTAGTCTACTTTGCTTATTTTCACCTGCTTATGTCATATGGTATTATATCCTGGGGTAACTCTTCTCATTCCAAAAGGATATATTTTGCTCAGAAACGGGTGGTTTGGGCAATAAGTGATGTAGGTCCACGAACCTCTTGTTGACCCCTGTTCGCGAGTAGAATTCCTTAACTCTTGTGCAGATAGGTGTGTAGTATACTGCTGCATCCATTTTCAGTAAGCTGCCACTCGAATTCAAAAATCTTAGCAGTAATCCAAACACTTTCAAATTAAAACTGAAGAGTTTCCTAATGAGTCGCTCCTCCTATTCTGTCAAGGAATTCCTTGAAGAAGTAAGCCGATTCTTGCTGTATTGTTGAATGCATTTACTTAAACGTGTGGATTGACGTTTCTAAGGTTCATAAACATTTCATTTTTAACTGTTATTAGTTTTATGGTGTATTTCATGTACTGACACATTCCATGACCTTGGAGATTTGCTCCTCAATTTAGTCTTACGGAACTTGATGTGTAAATAAAATAAATAAATAAATAAATAAATTAGCTATCCAGGGTTAAAATTTTGTGCCACAATTTTTCTCCACCCTTTGTATATAGTAGTTACATATTAATAATAAATTTGACAGTAGCAAATACAGACCTAAAATATGAACTGGCAGCTCAAAATTGCCACATAGTAAGACAACTGGAAATGCTAAGAATTTATCAATGTTTAAATTTCTACATGAAAGAAATAGACAGGAAATCACATACTTGTTACCACAGTTGATGAGACTTATTCGTAATGACAAGGACTTCCTAGTTTTCATTAACACTGTTGAATGACACCATCAAATTCTGGATGAAATTTTAGTCATGCTTGACAATGCACACGTGCTCCTTTCAAAGGCTGTGAGCATTGTCTGCTGCATGTCACTAAAAGCAATGATGATCTTTTCTGACTATCTCCAGATCTAGTTCACATTCACTATATTCGAGATATACAACAGTAAAAAGGTTTTTCCAGTGGAACTCAAGTTCTGAAAAGCCACTTTGGGCCAGTGACCACCAACCTATTTTTGAATACTATCATGTCAAGACTCAAGACATGCTGCTGACTACTCCATCAATCATTATAATTAAAGTTATAATTATTTTTCCAGTTTTTAGATGATACTATTCTTGAAGTCGGGCATTAATGTGAAATGCAAACATTCACTCATTTTACATGGTACTATATGAAACTCCATTAATAAGTCAAAGATGTCTCAAGCAATATAGAAAATCTTCAACTCCTTCCTTTTTACCAAAGTTAAGCTAACCGTCAATCTCAGTTACAATGTGGGTATTATATGGATTGCTTCTTTTAGTTATACTGTAACTTGGTCACATTTCTTATCTCTAGGGCAATGTGACTTTTTGCACAAGGTTAAATCTGCAGTACCTTGCACACTGAGGTCCTTCTCTAGAATTTTTCTTCTTCAAATAATCTTTGCTACGTGTATGGAAACAATAAAAATGATTTATACATCCCTCACATATCTACCACTATTTCCTGGAGAAGCAGGGTGTCTGATAATAACTTCAAAGGTAACACTTGAGGCCGAAATGTTGAATGATACATGGGCAAAAGGCACACATATACATTTAATCTCAAACGCTTTGTTATAAAACTCCAGGTTACGTGTTCTCCTCATATTCCATAACTGATAACCATTTGCTCTCTTTATTATTCTTTCTAGCTGCATTAAGTAACCTAACAATTATAAATTTTAACAATGGCATTTCATTTGTTAACTATACAATAACTTCCAGTACAAATTCTATTGAAACATGCCTTCATCCAGATTTAAAACTGTTTTGAAGAGAATAAAAGTGAAAAAGAGCTATGGAATTCATAATAGGATTATTTGGTTATAGACAAGGTGTAAAGCTGCGAGAAATTTGTGACAATCAAGGAAATAAATTCCACATATGAGTCTTCAATCAATTTTGTATTCTTAGTCCCAAATTTCCATTTACGTTGAACCTTAACAACTTCTAATTAGTGTTTTATTTTCTTGATTCTCATTTTACAGTTAAATATTCCATCAACTTTTTCTTTCTCCCCCCCCCCCCCTATTACATTTACAGTATCTGATGGTGGCTGTGTGCTGAAACAAGTGATGTACTGATTTCATTAACACATGAAGGGCTTTTTTTAAGAGACCAAGATTCTCTCTCCACAAAGGATTCTAAGAACATATTACTTACCCTGGAATATTTATTGTACTTGGATCACAGGGACAAAATCAGAGAGGTTAAGTCACATAGAGGAGGAGGGAAGGGTCACATGTTGTTTCTACCATACGCTCACTTGAGGGGATCATCACATGCTTGGTTTTGGGCAGAATGAGGAGGAAAATCAGCTGTGTCCTTTTTAAAGGAACCAGCTCAGTAAATATAAATGAACAAAATGGGAGACAAATTAGGAATTATATGAATTTGTTGGCCTGTAAGTTCTCTCCTAAAGTGCTGATAACCTCACCATTTAGTGCCCACAAATTGCTCTCGTAACGCATAACACATCGAAAGGATCTATCTTACATTTCCCAACATTGCTAATTGTCTTCTGTGGCAAGATAGTGTGGTGCCAGATACACTCTGATAAAAAATATATTTTCTTCCAACACCTCAATCACAGTTCCTTCAAGGTACATTAATTTCTAGTCACTTTCTCTATGTGTTAAAGGTAATCCTGCCTTTGTTATTGTGGTCTTCAGCCTGAGGAGTGGTTTAATGCATCTCTACATGCTAATCTATTCTTTGCAAGCCTCTTCATCTCCGAGTAACTACCACAACTACATCGTTTTGAATCTACTTACTGTATTCATCTCTTGGTCTGCCTTTATGATTTAACGCCCCCCCCAAGCTTCCCTCCAATATTAAATTAGTGATCCCTTGATGTCTCAGAATGTGTCCTATAAACCAGTCCATTCTTTTACTCAAGCTGTGCCACAAATTTCTTTTCTTCCCAATTCTATTCAGTACATTCTCATTAATTACATTACCTACTCACCTAACCTTCAATGTTCTTCTGTGCCACCACATTTTGAAAGCTTCTATTCTCTTCTTGTTGAAACAGTTTATTTCCCATGTTTCATTTTTCACTTCCATACATAGCTACACTCAAGACAAAATACCTTCAGTAAATGCTTCCTAACACTTGATTTAATTCACCTACGTTCCATTATCCTTGCTTTGCTTTTTTTGTGTTCGTCTTATATCCTCCTTTCAAGACACTGTCCATTCTGTTCAACTGCTCTTCAAGAGCAAACTTCACACTTTTTATTTCTTCTTCCTGAACTTTAATTTCTTCTCCAAACTTTTCTTTGGTTTCCTTCACTGCTCGCTCAATGTCAGATTACATAACATTGGGGATAGGCTACAACCATGCCTCGCTCCCTTCACTATCACTGCCTCCCTTTTATGCCCCAACTCTTGTAATGTCTGTCTGATTTCTGTACAAGTTGTAAATCGCCTTTCGTTCTGTGCATCATACCCTCGCTACCTTCAGAACTCCAAAGAGAGTATTCCAGTCAACATTGTCAAAAGCTCTCTCTAAGGCTATGAATGCTATAAACATAGGTTTGTCTTTTCTTAACCTGTCTTCTAAAAAAAGGCATTGGATGAGTATTGCCTCACATGTTCCTCCATTTTCCAGAATACAAACCGATCTTCCTGAGGTCCGTTTCTACCAGTTTTTCCATTCTTCTGTAAAGAAATTGCGTTAGTATTTTCCAACCATGACTTATTAAACCGATAGTTTGGTGATTTGACAATTGACAGCACCTGCTTTCTTTGGAATTTCAATAATTGTATCCTTCTCAAAGTACAAAGGTATTTCACCTGTCCCATACATATTGCACACCAGGTGGAATAGTTTTGTTATGGGTGGCCATCCCATGGACATCAGTAGTTCTGATGGAATGTAATCTGCTCCAGGGGCCTAGTTTTGACTTAAATCTTTCAATGCTCTGTCAAATTCTTCTCACAGTATCAGATCTCCTATTTCATCTACATCCTCTTCACTTTCTATAATATTGCCTTCAAATTTCTCCCCCTTCTGCAGCCCCTCTGCATACTCCCTCCACCTTTCCCTTCTTTGCTTACCAGTGGATGTTCGTCAGAGCTCTTGATATTCACATGACTGCTTCTCTTTCCTCCAAAGGCCCCTTTAATTTTCCTATAAGTGGTATCCATCTTTTCCCTAGTGATATATGCTTCTATATGATTACATTCATCCTCTAGCTGAACCTGCTTAGCTGTTTTGCACTTCCTGTCAATCTCATTTTTTAGACATTTGCATTTCCTTTCGCCTGCTTCATTTGCTGCATTTTTATATTTTATCCTTTTAAGAGGATTTGTACTAGGCCTTATCTTTTTAACTATTTGATCCCCTGGTGTACTCACTCTCACTCAATGCTACCTATTTGTCTTCTGCTGTATTTCTTTCCCTTCTTTCAGTCAATTGTTGCCTAATGTTCCCCTTGAAATTAACTTCTGGTTCTTTCAGCTCATCCAGGTCCTATCTTGTTAATTTTCTGCCTTATCGCTAGTTCTTCAGTTTCAATCTACAGTCATAATCAATCAGTCATGCCGTGGAAATGTCTTACAGTTTAAAATCTGATTCCAAAGTCTACATCTACATCTACATTTATACTCCGCAAGCCACCCAACGGTGTGTGGCGGAGGGCACTTTACGTGCCACTGTCATTACCTCCCTTTCCTGTTCCAGTCGCGTATGGTTCGCGGGAAGAACGACTGTCTGAAAGCCTCCGTGCGCGCTCTAATCTCTCTAATTTTACATTCGTGATCTCCTCGGGAGGTATAAGTAGGGGGAAGCAATATATTCGATACCTCATCCAGAAACGCACCCTCTCGAAACCTGGCGAGCAAGCTACACCGCGATGCAGAGCGCCTCTCTTGCAGAGTCTGCCACTTGAGTTTATTAAACATCTCCGTAACGCTATCACGGTTACCAAATAACTCTGTGACGAAACGCGCCGCTCTTCTTTGGATCTTCTCTACCTCCTCCGTTAACCCGATCTGGTACGGATCCCACACTGATGAGCAATACTCAAGTATAGGTCGAACGAGTGTTTTGTAAGCCACCTCCTTTGTTGATGGACTACATTTTCTAAGCACTCTCCCAAGGAATCTCAACCTGGTACCCGCCTTACCAACAATTAATTTTATATGATCATTCCACTTCAAATCATTCCGCACACATACTCCCAGATATTTTACAGAAGTAACTGCTACCAGTGTTTGTTCCGCTATCATATAATCATACAATAAAGGATCCTTCTTTCTATGTATTCGCAATACATTACATTTGTCTATGTTAAGGGACAGTTGCCACTCCCTGCACCAAGTGCCTATCCGCTGCAGATCTTCCTGCATTTCGCTACAATTTTCTAATGCTGCAACTTCTCTGTATACTACAGCATCATCCGCGAAAAGCCGCATGGAACTTCCGACACTATCTACTAGGTCATTTGTATATATTGTGAAAAGCAATGGTCCCATAACACTCCCCTGTGGCACGCCAGAGGTTACTTTAACGTCTGTAGACGTCTCTCCATTGATAACAACATGCTGTGTTCTGTTTGCTAAAAACTCTTCAATCCAGCCACACAGCTGGTCTGATATTCCGTAGGCTCTTACTTTGTTTATCAGGCGACAGTGCGGAACTGTATCGAACGCCTTCCGGAAGTCAAGAAAAATAGCATCTACCTGGGAGCCTGTATCTAATATTTTCTGGGTCTCAGGAACAAATAACGCGAGTTGGGTCTCACACGATCGATGTTTCCGGAATCCATGTTGATTCCTACATAGTAGATTCTGGGTTTCCAAAAACGACATGATACTCGAGCAAAAAACATGTTCTAAAATTCTACAATGTGTTACCATTATATAATCAGTCTGAAACCTTCTGGAGTCTCCAGGCCACTTCCATGTATACAACCTCCTTCCACGAGTCTTAAACAAATTGTAAGAGATGATTAAATTATACTTTGTGCAAAAATCTACCAGCCAGTTTCCTCTTTCGCTGCTTTCCCCCCAGCCCATATTCACCTACTATTTTTCCTTGTCTTCCTTTTTCTATTATCTAATTCCAGCCCCCAATTACAATTAAATTTTTGTCTCCCATACCTATCTGAATAATCTTTTTAATCTCGTCATATATATCCTCAATCTCTTCATCACCCGTGGAGCTAGTTGGGATACAAACCCGTACTATGATGTGTAATTATGCTGTTCATCGTAGCTTACCTGCAGCCCTATTTTCTTATTCATTATTAGACCTACTCCTGCCTTACCCCTGTTTGATTTCGTATTTATAACCCTGGACTCATCTGACTGGAAGTCCTGCTCATCCCTGCTACAGAGCTAAATTTTCTAACCTACCTGCCCGATAAGGGATGTCACATTCCGCACCTCAACCTCTAGAATGCCAGTTTTGCTTCTACTCATAATGATATACTCATGTGTAGTCCCCAGCCAGAGATCTGAAAGGAAAACTGTTTTACCCAAGAGGATGCAATCATCATTTAACCATACAGTAGCTGAGCTGCACGCAGTTGGAAAAAAATATGGCTATTGTTTCACCCTTGCTTTCAGTTCTTTGCAGTACCAGCACAGCAAGGCCATGTTGGCTGATATTACAAGGCTAAATCAGTCAATCATCCATTGTTGCCCCTGCAGCTAATGAAAAGGCTGCTGCCCCTCTTCAGGAACCACATGTCTGTCTGGCCTTCCAACAGATGCGGTTGCACCTACACTATGACTATCTGTATTACTGAGGCACGCATGTTACCCCACCGGGGCATGGTCCATGGTTCATGGGAGGATCTTGCCCCTATAATAGCAAAATAAATTTTGGTAATGCTATAAGGGCTTCTCTTAATTTTACTTCTCCTACCAATTTTCACTGAGTTTAAGGTCACGGCTGAAGTGAACATTACATTTTTACCTGACAATATTGAAACTTTGCACAGAGGTATTAGAAACTGCAGTTTCCTTCCTCCCAGTTTCCACTTTCAGAAAATCAATTATCTACAACCTTCGTTATTACTCTGAAGAATGGAAGGAATGTTAGAGTTTAAGACATCATTTATGAAGAGACTGTTAGAGATGGAGCACAAGCTCAGATGGCAAAGAGTGAGGAAGGAAACCAACTAAATCCTTTTCAAAGCAAACATCTATCCTCCTAAAAGTTAGTCCAGGACTTTGATGCTCTTCACAAGTCTACATTTCTGAATACTATTATAAGCAGTGCATGACCAGAGTTTTGTATAACTTTTCCTGGGTGAAGATTCACACAATTATAGCTTTCGGCCATAAAGGCCTTTGTCAGCAGTACACACACACACACACACACACACACACACACACACACACACACAAATGCAACTTGCACACACGTCTTCAGTCTCAGAGAACTGAACCACTCTGAGACTGTGTGTGTGTGTGTGTGTGTGTGTGTGTGTGTGTGTGTGTGTGTGTACAGCTGACAAAGGCCTTTATGGCCGAAAGCTATAATTGTGTGAATCTTTTTGTTGTGCCTATCGCGACTCAGCATCTCCGCTATATGGTGAGTAGCAACTTTCCTTCTCTGGTATTGTTACATTCCATCCTGGATTTTCCATTGTTTGCTTTTTGTGGGTGAATATTTATTTGAAGCAGCAACACTTTAAACCACACTAAGAATGAAAATGGTTATTACTGAGTAAAATTACCTAAACATGATTAACCTTCACATACACAGTAGTGAATTACAGTTCAAATAGATGACAATATTTCCAACAAAGACAAAATGGCCACATAATAATGACCCTGTCAAATTTTGCACATCAACAGAAGCACAACAATTATGAAAAACAACAATATGATACAAGTAATGAAAAATTATTATCACAATTTTCCTGAACTACATTGGCATATTCCATTTTACATTTTCATAGACAAAGATCGTTAAGCACATGTCTTTTCAAACAAATCTTAAATCACATATTTCTTGATCACTTTGCTCAACAGTGTACAAGTGCTTCAGGTAAATTTCACACTTTCATAGAAAAGATAAGTAAACTCCTCATGCATAGGAAATTTTGCAATAAAAGTGAATTAAAAATAACAGAAAATGTGTACTTTATGCAAAAGATAAAATATGAACTTGCACTATAAATGTATTTTTTTGCTAACATTAGAAATGAATTATGAAGTGGTTGGTGGAAGGGACGAGAGGGCTCTGAAAATAACGAGTCCCTGAACTAGTACCCAGAGTCAAGATTGGCAATGACCTCATCTGAATGTCACGTTCTCGGACAGTCTCCCAACCTTATTTACTGGTGGTCATGTAAAGTATGCCCCTCATAACATTTAAGGACACGCAAATTTATTGAGCAGTACTTTCCATATCTTGCACTGTATATCTGATATTTCTGTGTGACACATGCAGCAGTAGATGGACTGTACTGGATAGTTCCACTGGATGCCTTGGCAGTTCCCTTGTTTTGAATATGGTGGATTTATTTTCTTCCTCAGTGCCACACAGTGCCTGTCACAATATTATTTGTCCTCTTTTTCCCAATCCATTTATGGATGTTGTATTGGAAAATTGCTGCAAGCACACTTTTGCACTCAGCCTCACATTTCATTTTACCGATATTCGTGTATGTAGTGGGGGCATAAATGTTCTTAGTATGAAATATGAAGACAGACTCCTCACATTTTTAAAGCATAAAATCTGTCTGGATGCCCTTCAAGAATGTACGATACTTCATTACATCACTGGTTCAATGGTCATCTCTCTAACTCTATGGTACCGACCAAATAAAGTTGTCACAAGCTGTACATCTTGTCTTTAAACTGAACCTTTTCTCACCGCATCCACCCTAACATGAAACCTGAAAAAGTGGAATGCTATGATTTATTGCATCCAGTGGTTTCATCACATGGAAGATCAACAGACTATTCCGAATGTTTCCCTATGGGTTTGCAACAACCCATATTGGAACATGTTCACTGATCTTCTCATAGCATTGCCAAGCTTGCATTGTGGAAGGTGCCGTATATGAGAAGTAGTTTGTGAAAACCAATATAGTATTATGTATCTGCTCAATAACTATAGTCAAAAGTAATTTCTGCACAGTTGAGCAGATAGTTAACAACAATTAAACTAAAATGTCATTGATATTTCCTGACAGACCAAAACAGTGTGCCAGACTGGACTTCAATCATTGTCTTTTGTGAGCAATACTTTTATCATTTGACACATCATGACAAGCCTCATCACCCACTTAAAGGGTTTACTTTGGCAGCACTCATCTACCAGTTTCCAATCGCAAGGAGGAGAGTCTAAGATAAAATTGGAAAGTAAGGCAGATAGATTCTGTCAGACTGAGGATGTTAAGTGGGTTGGATGGTTTGCCAAAGTAGCCCACAAAATACAAGAATATGGGGATTTAGTGCCCATCTGGCACAGCTATAATTTGTCTGGGAATTTGATAAAAGCACACACACACACTGCTGCAGAGTGAAATATCCATTTGATGCTGCTGTTATTGTATACTGTGAATCATTTACTGTGCAAAATTATCTTTTGGCAACATCAAAATATTATTCTTTCAGTGTTTATCTTTACACCATACAGTAGTTAAAAAAAATTATCTCCTATGCATCATGAAGCTCAGTTTATTCAGTATTTGCCAGTTCATATAACATAACCTGAAAAATATTGATGATTTTGTAACTGAAAGATTCATTAAGTTAATATATAATATAAAAAAGTCACAAATTTAAGATCCAGAGCAACCAACAAACTAAGCCTATGAAGCTTGTGAGCTTTTCATTATGTGTTTATCCAAAGTTCATAGAAAATGTACATCATCCCATGGATCAACAATCCAAACATTGTAGAAGGTCTTTAGAAAAAGAATCATCTGATATGACATGACTATCTTCTACATGAATAAAGGTAGAAAATAAGGGTGCCACAAGTTGGTGGTTCAAACAATTGCTGGCCGAGGTCTCCCTGGTGCAGCTAACTTGCTCATTCACTAGAGTCACACTGAGATAGTATCAAAAGCCTTTGTGTGTTATCTATTTCAACACGTGCAATACAGATTCATCTATACAGCATGATTTTCATTGAGAGTATGACACTGCACCTCCTACAACTCAATGAATCTGATGATGGTAACAGCCCTTCCAAGATACTGGTTGTTTATGTAAGGTGAAATTAACAGGTTGCTCCTTTGTGGCAGTTCGAGATGTAGTGAGCACGCAACAGTTTTGCACATAGTCCACAGAGGTCTTCCCATTGTGATATCTGAGTCAGGCATTCCTCACACATCTGTCTGGCATGTTTATGTTCAAAACTGTACAGGATGCAATTGCCACAAACCCTTTATCGTGGTGATAAAACAACATAAAGTGGAATTTTGTAGATTCATCAAGAGTATGGTGGTAGAAGGCGATAATTTCCTTTCATGTTTAATGTTCAGGGATGAGGCTACGTTCCATTTTAGTAGAAAAGAAAAGCACCAGAACATGAGACTATAGGAAACACAGCAGCTACATGCCACATTCAAGCACAACTTAGTCTCTTCCAAGTTTCATGCATTTGTGCATTTCCCAAAGGGAGAATTTAATGCTGTTCTTCTCTGTGAAAAATATGATTATGGCAATCACTCCATGGATATGTTGGATATCTGGCTTTTTCCACAATTACGAGAACATTCTGAAAAATTTCATTTGTTAACAGAATGGAGTTCTATGGCACTAGTACCTGCATGTAAGAGCATTCATTCACAATGAGCTACCATCATGATGGATCAGCCGTTCACACTGAACCACTGGCCTCCACGGTCACTTGATCTCATAGTATGTGATTCTGTTTGTGAGGGTTTTGCAAAAGACTCTGTCTATGGGCCGCCACTTCCAACAACTTTGTGTGCACTGGGAGCTTGAATAGAAACAGCAGTGAATGCAATAAATCCATTTATGACAAACTGCCTATTGGTTTCTGCCTCAGGTTCTTCACCCAATGTTTGTTTGGTGATTTTTTTGACATTTCACCAGCAAGAGTGGCTGGCATCGTTAAAGCTTTACTCTCTTCTACTGGTGGCGTACTCAAATCGAGTTTGCTGCCATGCTGCACCAAAGTCTCACGGCTTCTCTGTGGTCATTACCACTGCGATTCTCCCTTCAATGGTCATTCACTGTGAATCCAGGATCCTTTCACATTGAGGCTTTCCTCTTCCTTGTTGAAGCTACTGTCATTTTTATGGATTTCTACAGTTCCCCTGAACAATTGGCTGTGGTAGCTTCCTTCCACCACAAGAACTTTTCTGTAAGTGAATTTTATTTTGTGGTCAGACTCACACAGCAGGTACTCCGTCACGGCCAACTTCTCCACCTGTCTCAACCTAAAATGCCACTTATGTTCAGTGATTTTAGTGTTGACTGATCATCCAGTCATTCCAAAAGACTTTTTCTCATCTGCAAGGTATACGATATATTCCCAACATTGCAAGTGGGTCCCTTTTCTCTTTTGCGTATCTGAGATGTTTTTTAGTCTTCTTTGCCAGTTTTGTAGTCTTTAAGCCATGTTTGCACAGTGCAAGGTCAATTCATTCAGTCACTCTGGCAATGTAAGGCAGTATGGCTGTACCCAATATTTCTCTTTCCGATGTGCCACTTTGCCAAATGTTTGATTCCATGACACTACACCACTTCTGTAACATGTGGACTACACAAAGTTCCTCAGAATGCTTTCTAGGTATTGCATCTCTTGTCTAAGCTACTGCAGCTCACGTATTCAGCTTCTGAGCATCAAGATTGTATTAATCATGCTTCTCTTCTGACTCGGGTGGTGATTTGACAGTTTTTGGAGGTATTGGTCCATATGTGCTGGTATTCAATAAAAGCTGTGTCCCAGGTTTACACCATCCCTCATAACCAGCATGTCTAGGAATATTATCAGTGTTCTTTTAATCTACTCCAAAACTGAATGAAAATAATCAAAGTGTATTTGGCGTCATCTAATACACAACAAACAAACATCCTGAAACATTTTCAACAAATTTGAAATCCTTCATCAAACAGAGAAAGGGAGGAAAAAATGAAATTTAAATTTTCGAACTCTCCATTTTGAAACACCTTTTAATAATTTTATCTTATTTCATGTTATTAGTACTTCTTTTTACATATACACTAAGATTAGTATAGCAAAATATTAAGGGTAGTGAAGATAAATAAATAACAGCTCAAGTGAAGAAAACATGCTTCATCCATAAATATTTGGCTTTGGTACCTTCCATGAAGACGAAGTTGGAGTATCATCTGGATGTTTGTTGTGTGTCCAGTAAAGGGACAATGAGCATTTGTGAGAAGTAAATGAAAACTTTGATCCTAAATGTAACAGTAAAAAGTACTCCAAGGTTGTATGTACATGCATGTAAAAGGTATACCTTTGTAAAATCGGATGGATCTTTTGAAAACAATAGATTTGTAGTACTGTGAATAACTTAAATTTTACCACACACTTCTATCATTATTCATGCAGAAGATACAATTTACACACACACACACACACACACACACACACACAAACTCACTCTCACTCCTCTCTCTCTCTCTGCTCATATCTTCATACTGTATTAGTACTCATCATTTAAGTTGCACTTCAAATTGATTGCACTACAAAGTACTTTTTCCTATGATGGAAATATATAATTTACATGATGCAGTCTCAAGTCTTTTAGCACACAACTTACAATTTTGTGGACAACAATGTCGCTTAAAATCTTGAAGACAAAACTATTAGATTTCAGTAACTATCATTAGAGTGGAACAGTCATCAGAAGACCTTTTGATTAATCTGTTGCAAATTGGTACCTTTCAATGAACCACTGAAATTTCTTAGATTACTTGTCAACAGAAGTTTCTTCTTATTTTTCTTATGTCTTTTTCCTGCATCGGCACAGGTTTGGCATGGTTACTAATGGATTTGGCATGACGGGGTGGCCAAAAGCCCTTCCTTTTGCCTGACTTGTCAACAAAATGAAAAACATTAAAGCCAATTAGAGAAATAATTTATAGTTACACACAGATAAGCAGTAACATGAGCATAAGACATATTGCATATGAACATTCTGACTGAATGCAACAATGAGTGGTTATATGCCTACCTACTGTGATCATTAAGGCAACGGCCTTGCTGCAGTGGATACACCGGTTCCTGTGAGATCACCGAAGTTAAGCACTGTCGGGCGTGGCCGGCGCTTGGATGGGTGACCATCCAGCCGTCATGCGCTGTTGCCATTTTTTGGGGTGCACTCAGCCTCGAGATGCCAATTGAGGAGCTACTCGACCGAATAGTAGCGGCTCCGGTCAAAGAAAACCATCATAACGAGCGGGAGAGCGGTGTGCTAACCACACGCCCCTCCTATCCGCATCCTCATCTGAGGATGATACAGCGGTCGGATGGTCCCGATGGGCCACTTGTGGCCTGAAGACGGAGTGCTTTTTTTTACTGTGATCATTCAGTCAAGAATTAGATTGTTTTAGATGAGAAAGCCAAGTTATAAGGCACAAATTCCACATCAAATTGACCAAAAGTAGTACACAGTTTACTTGACTGAACTCCTAAGCATGTTGTACCACATTACATTGTAAAATGAAGTAAAATTAGGCATTTTGGCCAACTTGTGAGGGTCTTCCTTCAGGCATCACAACTGTTGGTTCCTGAGAGTGAGCTTTTCTACATATATATTGCCATACTTTTGCTGACATACTACAATTAACATCACTGTTCTAAGATAGTACAGAACTGCCTGCAGTCAAAATATAGGTCATGGGTATATGGAAGGTGATTACTCTACTGTACATGTATATGAAAAGGCAGCCAACAATGAACTGCCTCTCTGCATCCAAGGATAGTGTTTTCCTTCTGACAATCATTGTATGGGGAATGTTCTCTTGAAGTTGTTTGTTTATGCAATTACATCCATATCTTGTGGAGCTGCTCCCGGGTGAACACTGACAGCCCACTGTAGGTCAATCAAAACGTTGGTTTTTACCTTATTTCATTTGATTTTATGGTATCACACAACATTAAAGCCACAACAGTTTTATTTCACACCAGCTGCAGAAATTCTACGGATTTAGATCAGTATAAGGTTTGTTACTGATGGCACTAACAAGCATCTTCATTAAAAATTACAAATTTACAGTAAAATAATGAAGCTAAAATGTGACAAAACATAAGGAGAGTTCCTATTTTTGTCTGTGATTCATCATCCACTACAACAGGATACTGCAAAAGTACTTTAAACATTTGTCACATATACAGTGTATGGCGCAGAGAGTTGAAGCAGACAGAACTGTGAAGAAAACGGAGTCACTATTAATTCAAAGCCTAAATATCAAAGAAATAAAGCAAACATCAAAACCCATGCTACAATTACGGGTCTGTGCAATAACAGCATCTATGACATCCACTGATAAAAGCAGTCAAGCATCAATAAATACTGTCTTGGAAAAAGATCCATTAAGATTGGCAGAAGACTTTCATTCAAGAAAAAAGGCTACCGCAAAGAAACATCTGAAAAGATTCAAACAAAAATAACTGCTAGCATGCTTTCACACAAATTACTGGAACATAACAGATCTGAGAAACAAATGAAATATCAAGCTACGAATACATGTACACATTAATCAGTGTCAAAATTCTATGGCATAAGAAATCTAATCAGCAACAGGGGGAAAAAACTACGTATTTGAATAGGTGTATATTAATTAAGTAGGATGACCTATGCAAAACATAGCTGGCCTGTTAGGAGTGATAATGTATGAGTCACAAAGTATCTCACAAACTCATCAGGAGAGGCAGAACGAAATAACTGCAAGCTTTCTGAAAACCAAAATGCCTGGGTTTTGTCCAGAAACACTTACTGAAATGATGCAAAACTTGATTAGGGTGACTGGGCCAGAAGCTAATGCAGAGTTCCATTACAAGTACTCTTTCTTTGCTTCAATCACTACTTTTTAGTTGCTTATGAACTGATACACTCAATCAACTCGACAATGCTACCTAATGTAAAATTATTGATGCATTAAAAATGCTAAGGACTTTAACGATATTGTACATTATTTCCAGTCACATCAAGTACCTAAGGTCTGATCACACAACATTTTGTAACAAAGTGGGTACCTCCGTGGTCTAATGGGTGTGTTTCCCAGTGACTACTTCAGATTTTTCTGTTTGAGGACCTGTCCCTGGATGAAGTTTTAAACATTGCTCAGTCTTTTAAAGTTTCCAACACAGCAGGCCACCAAATTAAAGTGAGGGGGGCCATTGCTGTTGTTGATAGTGAACCACATTGGCGCATAACAACAGGTTCACTAAGCGAAGAGGAAGTTGATCCCGTGCATACCAGGAAACCTGGCTGCAATGGACAACCCTGATAGACACAGCAGCAGCAGCAGCAGCAACAACAGCAACAAAAGGTGTTGAGCATCATCCCACAAGAAATGCTATATTGCATCTGTTTGTCATTCTCAGGCTACCTCGGAAGAAATGGATGTTGACATTTATTATATTTCATCATTGTCCGCAGGTCAGAATAAGCTCTTTCTCAAATAAACAATTGTCACTGCAAGTGGACACCTGAGTGACTGTTTTGCTCCTAAACTTTCAAAGATACACATGGCTGGGCTCCTCATCATTGGTCCCCATCAAACACTGCCTGGGAACCTACAATAAACAATATATTCCTGTTTTTGATTAATTTACTGCCACCACACTAATAAAGCTGTAGTCCAGCCTCTCATGATCTATTTGGTTATTAATGATACTCATACTGAGAATTTGTTTGTGTCAGACACTTCTGTTGCTTTTGAATTTTCTATTACTGACACTGGCCCTCTTGTATTGGATTAGATTCCTTATCAAGACCTAGATTCATTGTGTTCTGAACTTTTGGATTTGTTTTCTGAGGGTTTAGGTTATGTAAAACTACTCCTCAAGACATATCACACACAAACTTTCTGCTCGGCAAGTTTGTGTGTGTGTGTGTGTGTGTGTGTGTGTGTGTGTGTGTGTGTGTGTGTGCGCGGTTATACCTCTCTCCCCTTATGCGAACAAGTTAAATCCAAATTGGATTGACCAACGGATTTTAACTAGTGAGCAGACTACGTCATTAGTGACTGTCAAAAATCCGTCAGGTCAGCTCTGATTTTGTGGCGACTTTAAAGTTACCATAAAAGCACAGTCTGTTACTGATACATACACCCTGCCTCACACTCACAAATTACTTCGAAAGTTGGCCGGGTGCCACTTCTTTTATAAAACCGACTTAGCTGAGGCCTCCCTGCAGGTTCCATTAGATGATGTATCAAAGCAATTGCTTGTCATGAAGACACCTTCTGGTCTTTATCAATATCAATGTTTAATGTTTGGGGTGGTTAATGACCCGGCTTTTCCCCAAAGTTTTTTGGAGTAACTCACAGTTCCTAGTTCCATCAGCTATCTTGATGATAATGTAGTAACAGGTGCTATGACAGAAGAACACTTACGTAACCTCCATTCTTTCTTCACAACTTTGCAAACTGCAAGCATTAAATGTAATCTTATGAAGTTACAATTTTTTATTGTGTATCTCGCTCATAACTTTCCAGGCAGGGTGTTCAACCTGGAACAGCATGTTACTGCTATTTTTGCTCTGCTTCATCTAACCAATTTGCGGGAACTACAGTTATTCCTTGGTAAAACTGCATACTATCAGAGGTTTCTTCTGGGTGCAGCCACTCTGGTTCACATTCTGCACCAGTTACTTCATAAAAACGTTCCTTTCAAGTGGTCGCCGGCCTGCGAAATCATGTTTGTGCATCATAAAAACAAATTACGCTCTCTTGCGGCCTTCCAACTTGGTAAACATTTAGTATTGGCCACAGATGCATCCCAGTATGGGGTAGGGTTGGTTCTGGTCCATCATCATGTGGATGGCTCTGAGCAACCTAACGCTTTTGCATCCAAAATGCTCAATGCAGCACAGCAGCATTATTCTGTCCTGGCTGCCCATGGGGGCAAAATTTGTGGTATGATCAGCTTGAACTGTTGTGCCTTTTTCAAGTTTCCTTTTATTGTTCATTGTCCATCTTTCATAGCAGATGCGACTGTCAAGGTGCTGTCAGCCATGTTTCCTATCGAAGGCCTACCTTGTACAGTTGTTTCTTCCTTCCAAGATTTGTGCTCACACAATGACATCCAGTGGTGAGGCAGAACATCTTGTGTGGACTTACAAACCACAAATGTGCAAATATGTCACAGACTTTCCAATGGAAGAGGCCCTTATGTCCTTGTCACTTCTTACAGAATGACTTCAATTGGGGACAAGAACCCGACTGAACTCTTGCACTGTCAGCAGCCACGTGCACTGCATTTCCTGGTACCAGACAGGCATTTTGAGGTGGTACAGACATCTTCAGCAGCTTGCACCCAGAACTCAGGTCTGGGCCCCAAAGGTTTGGACGACACCCGCATTGGAAGACAGGTGTAACCCACAGACAGCAAGAGTGCTGTGTGTTCGTAGTGCATACCTGTGACCTCAGGTGAGTGCTAAAATCTTTCTGTGTACTCCTACGCTGGCACCTCTTCCACTGGCATAGGCACTTGCTATGGGCAGCACACCACCTTGCCATGCCAGCCCACCCTCCCAGCATGGTCTCCGGCTGCTCTCCCAGTGGTCTGGTCCCACAAGGGCGATGCCTCTTGGCCTCTCAACACACTTACAGTGCCTTCTTTCATGGGGGAGGAGGGACTGGGGGAGAATGCCAGGCCCCTCCTACCTGAGGCCAGTGTCTCTTACATTAGAGCAGGCATACCCTACACTGATGCTGGCACCTGCCACCATTACCTTTAGACACTGCGGTTCCCCGGCCCATGGCACCTACAGGTAACATAGCTGCTGGTAAACCTTTCAGGATGTGAGGTTGTGGTCCAAGGAACTCTTCCATTCCTGATGTTTCGTCCAGGACTGTGCTGCACATCTTCAGAGACGCTCTTCCTTTGAGTCTTGCCGACTGACTGGTCGGACATTTGAGAGCGACATATATACTGAAGTAACACGTGATGAGCAGAGAGAATCCTTGTCAAAGATAAAACATAACTATCAATTGTCATTTTGACAAAGATAAAATTGTCTAGCGATTCTGCAGAGCTACTGTCCAGATGCCGCCAGCACATTTGTTTAAGCTGCCGAATATGAGGCAGCCAAGTCAACTGGGTATCGAAAACCAATCCCAAAAACCGATGTGTCTCCACCACAGCAAGAGGTTCGCCGTCAAGATAAAGCCGTGGTTCAGGGTGAACTGTGCGACACTGGCAGAAATGCATAACGCAGGTCTTAGCAGCCGAAAACTGGAAGCCATGTTTACAGCCCTAGACTGCACAGCCATTACAGCCCTAGACTGCACCTTGTGGATAGCGCCCTGCAGCTGCCGTTCTGCAGCTGCAATGTCAGTGGAGCTATAGTATGGGCAGAAGTAATCAGCATACAAGGAAGCTGATCAAGACGTTCCCACCGCTGCAGCGAGCCCATTAATTGCAACTAAACAGAGGCAGACACTCAAAACAGATCCTTGAGGGACCCCATTCTCCTGAACTCGGGAGGAACTATGGGAGGCTGCAACTTGCACGTGTAATGAACGAAGCGACAGAAAATTTTGAATGAAAATCAGGAGCGGGCCCTGAAGACCCCACCCATGAAGCATGGTGAGGATGTGATGTCATCAAGTCGCGTACGCCTTCCACATGTCAAAAAAGATGGCAACCAGATGCTGAGGGCGGGCAAAGGCCGTACGGATGGCAGACTCCAGGAAGACCAGATTATCGGTGGCAGAGCGTCCCTTACGAAACCCACTCTGAGACGGAGCCACAAGGCCCTCAGAATCAAGTAGCCAACTCAGCCTCCGGCTCACCATGCGTTCGAGCAACTTGCAAAGAATGTTGGGAAGGCTAATGGGACAGTACCTGTCCACCTCCAGTGGGTTCTTGCCAAGTTTCAACACGGCGATTACAATGCTTTCCCGCCATTGCGATGGGAACTCACTCTCAACCCAATTATAGTTGAAAAGGTCTAGGAGGTGTCACTGGCAGTCCACCGAGAGGTGTTTGAGCATCTGACAGTGGATGCGATCTGGCCCAGGAGCCATATCAGGGCAAGCGGCTAGGGCACTTTGGAATTCCCACTCACTGCACGGAGCATTGTACGATTCAGGGTGGCACATGTGAAATGAAAGGCTCCTACGTTCCCACCGCTCTTTCAGGGAGCGGAAGGCCAGTGGGTAATTCGCAGGAGCGGCACTCTGAGCAAACTGCTCCGCTAAGCAGTTTGCAATTGTGTCGGAGGTCAGTACAGACTGCTCCATTCAGTGAAACCGCAGGTACACTGACGGGGGTCCGATAGCCATAGAGTTGCCTAATCTTGGCCCAAACCTGTGATGGAGAGGTACGGAAGCCAATGGTGGAGATGATACCTTTCCCAGCACTCCTGCTAGCATCGACAAATGAGGCGGCGGGCTCGTGCGCAGAGCCGTTTGAAGGCAATGAGGTGTTCCAATGAGGGATGCCACTTGTGATGCTGGAGGGCCCGCCTGTGATCTCTAATCGCCTCAGCAATCTCGGGTGAACACTAAGGCACAGTCCTCTGCCGAGGGGACTCAGAAGAACAGGGAATTGCAGATTCTACGGCAGTAACGATGCCGGTGGTGACCGAGTGAACCACAGCACCAATGGCGTCATTGGAAAGAGGCTCAATAGTGGCAATGGAGGTGAACAAGTTCCAGTCAGCCTTATTCATAGCCCATCTGTGGGGGCGCCCAGAAGAGTGACGCTGTGGCAGTGACAGAAAGATCGGAATGTGGTCACTACCACACAAGTAGTCATGCACACTCCATTGGACAGATGGTAATAGGCTAGGGCTGCAGATCAAAAGGTCGTGGGCTGAGTACGTGCCAGGGGCTAAACTGAAATGTGTGAAGGCACCATTATTTAAAAGAGAAAGGTCAAGCTGTGACAACACTTGCTCAACGGTGCTGCCTCGACCTGTTGCCACTGATCCACCCCACAGAGGGTTATGGGCGTTGAAGTCGCCCAGTAACAGAAAAGGTGGCGGCAATTGGGCTATCAGCGCAGCCAGGACATGCTGCGGGACATCACCATCCGGTGGAAGATAAAGACTGCAGACAGTAACAGACTGAGGCGTCCACACCTGAACAGCGACAGCCTCTAAAGGTGTTTGTAGAGGGACACACTCGCTGTATAGAGAGTGAAGGACGTAGATGCAGACGCCACCAGATACCCTCTCATAAGCTGCCCGGTTCTTACAATAACCCTGATAGCCATGGAGAGCAGGGGTTCGCATTGCTGGAAACCAAGTTTCCTGAAGAGCAATGCAGAAGAAAGGGTGAAGGCTGAGAAGTTGAAGGAGCTCAGCAAGATGATGGAAAAAACCCCTGCAGTTCCACTGGTGGATGACATTGTCCATGGCCGAGAAAGGCGTGAAGGGACAGAGGAGCAGCTTACGCTGCTGGGTCACCTGCTGCAACCAGATCTAGGTCCTCAGCAGACGCCAGAATCTCCACCTCATCCTCAGACGCAGAGCTTGTAGGTAGCGGTGGAGTGGGTGCCACCACAATTTCCTTGGTCTTAGGGGTCTTCGATTGCGATTTCTCGCACTGTTCCTTTGGTTGCCCTAGCTGGGAGGGCTTCTTTGATTTAGTCTCCGGGACTGAAGAGGATCACGAAGCACTACGATCAGTGACCTGTGGCTTCTTCAGCCACTGGCAGGTGTCTGTCGTGCTGCTGGTTGGAACCGGGGAAGGGAGTGACCCAAGGGATCCCCTCCTAGTGAGAGAAGCCGAAGAAGACTTACGCCTCTCTGGCTTAGAAGTGGGGACTGGTGTCCCCGATGGTGGTGGTGGTGGTGGTGGTGGTGGTGGTGGTGGTGGTGGTGGTGGTGGTGGTGGTGGGGGGGGGGGGGAGCTGCTCCCGAGGTAGGTGGTGTGGGAGCAACAGGGAGGGAAGCGCCCCCCACGATCAACCAACAGGGTTCATGGCGGCCCCACCACAACGGACTAGCTACCATGCTGGATATTAGGTGCAAGGAAGTCCATGGCCGTCATCTCCGCAGATAGCAACAGTGCACAGAGCATGGTGGAAATCGCACCCAGGAATGTATCCTTGCCCAAGAGATGGAGAACGAGTGGGACTGCATTGCGACGACAAGAAAGCCGGCTAAAGGTCTCAATGCACGACGGACACTATGCACCATTTAAGGCGCCCTTCCCCAATTGGCTTGTTCTTCAGAAGAATTTTGAAATATAGAGGTCAAACCCTACAGGGGACCGTCACATAAAGGCCAAAAAGTGTGAGACCCCTGTTAGTCGCCTCTTACGACAGGCAGGAATACCGCGGGCCTATTCTTACCCCCAAACCTGCAGGGGGGCCCCTCCAAAGGAAGGAGTGTTGTATCCTGCACATTACTACACCTCCATCACTACTACCACAGTGCGGTCACACATTTGAGTATTGCACTATTTGGCTGCTCCAGACCCTAACCAGAGCCATCGACTGGGTATGGCGCCTCAACCACCTGCAGCCCCTGGTGGGCAAATGCTCTTTATATTGCCACACACTGGCTCCGGCCGGCAGTCTTGTACATGTCGCTAATTTGTACTGTTCTATTTAAGTTCATGCTGTCACACTGTTGTTTCTCAGTGCCATATGTTTTATTGTGTTGGGAGATATTGTCCATCCTGCATTGTGTGCAATTTCATCCCTTTCTGTTTCTACTATTACTTTTGTTAATGTCTCTTATGGACCTCTTACTTCTAACAAAAGAGGTACATAAAAATATTTTCTTTGATATGAGTGACTGGCAAGTCTAGTTTGATGGTACGCATTTCAAAGCTGATAAACAGACACACCTCTTCGGCATCCACTTTAATTTACTGTCTGCCCCTCCTCCTCCACATTTTTTCATGTTTTTCACTGGCGAGCGCAATGAGAAAATTGTCAGTATGGTAACAAAAGTCTGAATTTTTATGTGAAAAATGCACCTCTCACTCAGTGTAATCCTCTTATTGTTAAACAGACTTTGCACAATATTTTTCCATTGAGCTGAAGAGCAATTCTGGACACACTGTAAAATACTCCTCTTTTATAGGTTGCATAACTTCTTCAATGGACTGAAAATAATATCCAGCTACAAATTTCTTCAGGTGTCAGTGTAGGTGGAAGTGCCAAATCTCAAACCGAGAGTATGTCTCAACAGTTCCTAATACAAACACCTACTTTCCGTTGTCAAAGCACCTGTCTGAGCAAATGTATTTTCCTTCTCCCCCTTCCATTATTTTTCAATTCGGGTATTCCTTTACATATATTTTTTCTTTCATATTGTTAATTCAAAATACTTCAATAGTATTTACTAGTTATTGTTTTACTCATTGCAGTAAGAAGATATACTTTTGTATCTAAGAAACATTGGCTTTTTTTGGTGCAGGGCCAATCAGCTTCCACCCACAGCTCTGATTTTCATTTCATTTCTGGTGTAAAATGGTAGACCTGTGTCTCACCCATAGCACTGATCAGTGTACTGCATCAGCTGGATCCTTCTTCAAGAAAGCCAAGCATTACTGAGAAATTCATTTCCATACTTGCATTTGTTCAGCAAAGTCACTTCCCTCTTGCACTGAGCTTTCAACTAAAATGTACTACACTCTCTTCTTCTGACTGCCTGTGATTCAGCTATTTTAACACCTTTAATCACCAAATGGTCACTCACATATTGCATACTTCACCAGTACCTTCGTTTTTGGTTAGCGTTTTGGAAATTCCTTCACAAGGATCAAGAATAGAAAGTATTTCTTAAATAGTGAAAATGATGGAGCAGGCTCCTTACAAACCATTATCAAATTCAATAGGTGGTGATTATCCAAAACAAAGCATTTCTGAGGGCACAGTTTTCAGGTTTATCCATTTGAATAAAACACACAAAATACAACTACTTTATAA
Organism: Schistocerca nitens; assembly: GCF_023898315.1. Classification (NCBI taxonomy): domain Eukaryota; kingdom Metazoa; phylum Arthropoda; class Insecta; order Orthoptera; family Acrididae; genus Schistocerca; species Schistocerca nitens. Next base: position 369,506,053 of record NC_064616.1, read on the forward strand.
AGCAACATAAGCAAAAATATTCCTGCTAATCCGGTTGAGGTTTCACTTACATTACTGTGCCTCATGAATCCCATCACACCGATACGAGGCCGCAAATCTGTCATCATCCAGGGGAACATTTCATTGTCACCTGTACTACAGGATGGGGCCAAGTGAGCAGCGGCTCCATTATGCTCTGGGGAACATTCACAAGATCATCCATAGGTCTAGTGGAGCTTGTGCAAGGCACCATGACGGCCAGGGAGTTTCACACACTGGCTGCAGACCATGTACACCCCTTCATGACAATCATGTTTCCTGATGGTAGTGGCACTTTTCAACAAGATAATGCTCCAAGTCACAAGGACAGGAGTGTGATGGAGTGGTTCGAGGAACACAGTGGCGAGTTCCAATTGATATACAGGACCCCCAACTCGCGAGATCTGAACCTGATCTAATACATTTGGGGATGTGATTGAATACGTCATCAAAGCTCATCAACACGCCTCCCCAGAATTTACAGTAATTAGGTGACTTGTATCTACAGATGTGGTGCCAACACCCTCCAATGGTCTACCAATGTCTCACCACTTCCGCGTCATTATGCGTCGCCACTGTTGTCCGTACCAAAGGTGGACATACTGTCCATTAGGTGCTCGCTGATCAGTGCACAATGAAGTGATGAAACAAACGGGATACTGATGTGCTAATATAAAAATGGTGGTAGTATTACGTACAACAAGGTATAAAAGGGCAGTGCATTGGTGGAGCTGGCATTTGTATTCAGGTGATCCATGTGAAAAGGTTTCCGACATGATTATGATTGCACAATGGGAAAAGACTTTGAACGCGGAATGGTAGTTGGAGCTAGACACATGGGGCATAGCATTTTGAAAATCATTAAGGAAGACAATATTCTGAGGTCCACAATATCAGGAGCGTGCCGAGAACACCAAATTTCAGGCACTACCTCTCACCACAGACAATGTAGTGGCTAATGGGTTTAACTTAATGACCAAGAGCTGCGGAGCTTGCATAGAAATTGTCAGTGCTAAGACACAAGCAACACTGCATGAAATAACTGCAGAAATCAATATCATAAAAATGAATCCATTATGGCAGTGTGGCGAAATCTGGCATCAATGGGCTATGGCAGCAGACAACTGGCACGAGCGCCCTTGCTAACAGTATGACATTGCTTACAGCAACTCTCCTGGGCTCGTGACCATATCAGTTGGACCCTTCACTGGAAAGCTGTGGCCTGCTCAGATGAGTCCCTATCTCAGTTGGTAAGAGCTGATGGTAGGATTCGAGTGTGGCGCAGACCTCATGAAGCCATGGACCCAAGTTGTCAACCAGGCACTGAGTCAAGCTGTTGGTGGTTCCATACTGGTGTGAGCTGTGTTTACATGGAATGGACTGGGTCCTGTGATATCACTGAATCACGCATTGACTGGTAATGGTTGACTGGAAATCACTATGTTTGGCTGCTTGGAGAGCATTTACAGCCAAACAACAATGGAATCTTTATGAAACACTATGTGCCATATCACTGGGACACAATTGTGCGTACTGGTTTGAACAACATTCTGGACAATTTGGGTGAATGATTTTGCCACCCACACACCCAACATGAATCCCTTGAACATTTATGGGACATAATCAAGAGGTCAGTTCATGCACAAAATCCTGCACCAACAACACTTCTGCAGTTACAGACGGCTATAGAAGCAGCATGGATCAGTATTTCTGCTGGGTCTTCCCACGACTTTTTGAGTCCTTGCCACATCGAATTGCTGCACTATGCCACGCAAAAGGAGATCTGACACAATATGAGGAGGTATCCCAAGACTTTTCTCACCTCAGCATTTAAGCTTCTAGAATCTCCAATATCAGGACACTGACTCTCCTTCCACTCAGCATGTTTGCCACTGCTTGGTGCCCATTCCCTACTATGCTAATGTGCTACTATTGATTTGAATGTATTATCACAATGAAATTTTGAGGCAATTTCTTCACTTCCAATGCAGTGTATGCTATGATACAACAAAACTAAACTTTAAAAATATGGTGTTTTGAACACAAAGTCTGAAGTATAATAACCACAATGCTACACACTTCATTACCCTTGAGTTTATAAAGTATTTAGTATTCATTACTAATCTTTTTCTCGCCAATCATGTGCCAGAAAATACGTAAATGAAAACCAGAAGTAGCACAAAATTCGTAAAGAATGCAGCAAATGTTGCACTGCATCCCAGATTTTATAGGAAACAGAAAATGTTTAATAAAATTGTGATGTCAGTGTAAGAGGGGATAACATTAGTGTAAGAGGATAGAAAAATCATGGTCAAATTTAAAATTGTTTATCAGCTGAAAGAAACCATAAATCTGCTTTAGAAAAATCATGGTCAAATTTAAAATTGTTCATCAGCTAAAAGAAACCATAAATCTGCAGTAAACTACAACTACATAATTTTTCTCTGTAACTGAACACAAAACAATCTTTACCTGCTAAACGTTAGTTGCCACGGGAAGAGCCAAGCATACCATGTCATTAAAGTGACATCTAATTAAGATTCAAATTTGGGAAAGGAGCCCAACACTTGTCTTGTGTAGCATGTATATTTGACATATGTGATGGCATTCACATTTAAGAGCACACTACAATAATTATTGAAAAATAATGCCAAATCATGCTAAATACTTGCCCATGTGGTTGCTTAATTCTGGAGATCAAAACATGACAGCATACATCCCACATCACAAACCAACCAAAATTACTGCTACAGGCTTGTGCACTGCTGTGCCATTAAAGTGTTTTACATCACAAGTGCAGCCTGTGGTGTGATGTGAGACATAAATAACTAAAACAGGAACTCTACATAAGCTCTTGGCAACAATTAAAGACACTTTGTACAAAATACTCTGAAAATCTACAATCTTTAATAAATAAATTATTGTTCATATTACACAACATGACACGAATACTCGGTACAGAAAACAAAGGGTCATAACATAATTTTAACTTCCAAATTACAGCTCCTTCTCAAACCCAAAGACTGTAACAGGACGGCGCAGTGTCTTGTTTTCGCAATTTTAAGGTGAAGTAACATATCTATTACAGTCAACTTGCTTCGCCTCCTATTTTAAGATTAATTTTAAGACAAAGTAACATATCTATTACAGTCAACTTGCAGCACCTCCCTTTCACTACCATACAGCTCTCACCCTGTTACACAATGTATTCCTTGACACCTGATTTATCTCTACTATACATCACATGATAACTGTATGAAAACAGTGGTCATTAGTTACATTAGGTGCTCGTTCTGTTCTGTTTCTCACTGACCAATGGAGCTGTCAGAAGAGTGACGCATTACTGATTGATTTCAGTATTTATGAGCAGTTAGTATAGAGAGAATATTTCGTACATTCCACAAAGGGATGTAATGACCAATGACAGTGGGCCCTCGAAATGAAGCACTTTTTTTGTTTTTGACAGACAAGGCTACAAAAATAATTATATGTGGTTTTATTACAGAGTTCAGAATATATTAGTCTGGAGTGGTTATGCAAAAGTATGGCTAAAATTAGGAGAATGACAGGGTTGGAAACTGAAATGCAGATTTAATTGAGTATGTGATCTGTGCTATATTATTCTGACACTTTCTGGGATTTTATACATCACAAAATATTCTCAGCACGCAGCTTATTAAATCTGGAGTCAGCAGCTGAATAGTCACATGTTGAAAGAATTTACCTATAGTACGTAACACACAATAGGGATATGGGAAATATTTACTATCAGGCATAGCTTTAATCTAAGAGATTGTATCCCTTCAGTTCCCCCTCTTTGCTATAGTTTTCTCAGTATTCTAACTGTTCCACTTTCATTCCATGAACTATGACAGTCAATCCATTATCTGGTCACTCTGAATGTTAACATAAGCCATTCTTGAAGGTGTCATAAATCCCCTGACAGTGAATCACAAACTGGCAGCCTCCTCCCCTTTAAACACCAAATTTTTATCTCATAAAACTGTCTATGTTGAAGCTTTTTTCCTCCACCAACCCAGTGCAAATCCTACTAGAGATTATATGCTGTCACTGCTGTTTGACATGAATTACACTAACTGGTTTCACTACAATATTGATTCAGTCGTACAAAGATCACGCATGAAGCCTTATCCAGATTTTTTTTTAAAATTAAAACCACATAGACTTCCCCCATAACTGATTTTAATTGAAATATGTGATTATAATAATATATGTAACTGGATGTAACTGGCAAGAAAGAAAGTGCTGAGAATGTCTTAGTTTTGCTATTTTATTTTACTTACAATTTTTGATTCAGTTGTATCAGTTTTCAGAGAGAGCCCTGCAAAACACACACAATGTTCTGTGTTGACATTTCCTTTCGAGTCTGTATGTTCCACTGCTTTCACTAAAGAGTTCATAGCTGGATATATCTTAAATACAAACTGCTACAAATAAGAGTGAGGTAGGAAACATGCACTGCCGAAACAGAAGCAACTATCTCCAGTCACTGATATCTACACATTCAGAACTTTAATGACCAGGAACATCATTCTTGATACCACGTACAGGAAATGTGTACTAATAAGGATCTTCCCTTTAAACATGAACAATGAAGTTGACTTCAGGACATCAAAAGTCTGTATTCATGCATAGAAGCTTACTCACAGAATCACAATTTCCACAACACTATTTTCATCACACAGCATTATTAGTTTCCACTCATCTCTTCTTAAACATGTATGTTCCTATAAATTACTGAGACTGCTTGTGTATGTTTTCTGTTACATTAAATTAATAAAGAATTTTTAGCTTGATATGGCAGACAAATGTATGGTAAAAGTACCTGCATCTGGCATTTGTACTGTTGAACTCGTGTCCCATCAGCATCACTAACAATCTGAATACTTGCAGCCTGAACTAAGCTGTTCAGGCCATCTGTGGATGCAGTCACACTGGATTTGTGGTGATGTTTTGCTAGACTATCATTGTCAGCTGTCTTTTTTTTGGCTGAGCTTTCATCTTTGACATACACCTACAGTAAAATACATTGAGAGGTTGGTAATTTAAGAGCTTTTATATACATATACAAAAAGAAGTGCACAGGTCAGCACAAACATGACATATGCTGATGAATTGTTGTATAATGTGTCACTGACAATAGCAATCATACCTTTCCTTCTCTTGTAAAATCATCAGAGTAACGAAGTGAGGTAAAGTAACTTTCCAGCATTGCTTCTGCATTAACACAAGATTCACGGAAATCATAAAAACTTTCAAGCTTCTCCACACAGTGGTTGCATATTATTTTAGGCAGCGAATCATCTTCACACACCTGCAGAAAAAAATTAATTATTATTATTATCAAAAGATAACAAGTACAGAAAAAAAGCTCACTGGAGATTTACAGTCATCATAGATACATGCTCTGTAGTGGCGATGGACTTTCTTCACTGTATTCGACTTCCAGACTTTCACACACAACAAATCTCTCTCTCTCTCTCTCTCTCCAGACAGCACCATAATATAAAGTGAGTGTGTTATAAGTCAGAGGTGAATGTTAACAGTATCCCAAAGGGAATATAAAAATACAAAATGGGCAGAAATGTTTGTTATTGTGTTTGCAATTTCTTATAACACTTATCACTTCTTTGCAACAAATAGGTTTAAAATCACCAGTGTATATATTTGTTCAGTTAAGTGCATTACATGTTGCAATGTAACCAAAACTAAACTTTATTTAATACTATTTTACAGCAAAACAAAGCACTGATGGCCCATTAGATGCAACACCACCACCACCCGAAACAAATGTTACAAAATATGATTTATAAGTATGTAAACATACAACATATTTTTGAAATGAATAATTTTTGCACAGTGTATAAAAGATGACTACTTCATAACAACAATTTCCTGTAAGGTTATGTGTTTCATTAAGAATGTTTTCTTGGTAGAACATGAAACACTACAGCCTATTTATTTGCTATTATTAATGGCACCAAGCCCACCGTTTGAGATGAAATGAAATGATCGCATTGATCATATGGCTTTACAGGCCGGGAGACCCCATCTGGGGTTGTTCAGTTGCCTAGTGCAAGTGTATTTATATGTTGCCACTTTGGTGACTTGCCTGTCGGTGATGATGAAATGACAGTTAGGATAGGAAAACACCCTGTCCCCAAGTGCATAAAATCCTTGACCCGGCCAGGTATAGAACTAGGGCTCCGTGCATGGCAGTCAGCTGCACTGACCATTCAGCTATGGTGGGGGACTGTTTCATTATAAAATCTATAATTTTTTACAGGATACGAAGGACTCTACTCGCATGTCATACAGCTTTACTAATTAACACCACGTTAAAAACACTGATTCCAATAAGACAGAAAAGCATTACACTTTTGTTGTCTTCGGGAGTTCAGAAAGTTCCAAACAGCTTTGGAATATGAGCACCACATAAAATTTCACATATACAGATACTCTCGTTCAGTTCAACAACCAGCTCTAACAGCTCTGTGCTGAAGTCTGTAACTACTTTGGTCAGTAAATAATCCATCTACCTTTAGGTACAAGCTTTGTACATGTGGTACACCACCAAAATCTTTAAAATGGCAAATTTAACAAAACATAATGAAAGCCACCATGACCACAAAATAAGATACAGAAAACCACTGATCTGTAACATGCACTAAGTTGAGAGTTATTCATGGTTGTCAAGGGGAGGGGACGTGTTGAGTGTTGTTCATTGTTTGCCCTACAAAGTATTTCATTTTTACTGTGTGATGATGTGAGAATGAAACAGAATAATACAGTTGTAACAATAGAGAATTGCGTAATGCAAACATACATATAATTGAAAATCCAGGATGGAGCAATGACAATATTATGAAAAGGATAGCTGCTACACACCATATAGCGGACAGAGGCACAGCAAAAAGACTGTCATTTTTTTCGACAAATGTAATTTAAAGTAAATGGCCTGTATGAAGAAATCAGAACATAACTAAGAAAAGCTAGTTAATACATGATAAACCCTTTTTATTCACAGCAGTGTGAAAGATATACACTCAGACAGATAATCAGAGAAATTAGAAAGACAGATAATCAAAAATAGGGTTGCTCAATTTTAGTCTCTGAAACCTATAAATCATTTGAGGTTATTAAAGTGTTTCATAGAGTATTCACAGCAAATAACAGAAGATTCAGCATTAAGCACGAATAATGCAGAAACACTCTTAAGTACTATTATCTGTAATATGTAACACTTGCTTATGTAAATGCACTGACAGTGATATTTCACCTATAAAATGTTTGTCATTTGGTCACTGTGCATCATAACTAAAGACGTAATTATCACTGAAACAATAACACAAATTGCCTGTTTACATGCTGATATCAACAACATTTAAATGACTATTTACATCTTTAATGACACACATGACACGCAGTTATTTCTTATATTCCAGCAAAATTAAATTGACACTTCCTACTACAGCTTTGCAGCACTGATGGAACATTTATTTATGAATTGCCATAATGTTTCTTTTGAAAACTGTAGATTATTTATAATTTCCGACAGTTTGTATATCTTGTAAATCACTAAACATGTGATCACAAGCAAGGAAAGAGTGAGATACTGAAGTGCTTGAACATGTCAACATTACAATAAATGCATGCACTTCATCTGTCTTCTAAAGAATCAGAATCAACTATCTATCGATCTAGTGAGTTATTTCGAAAACTTGGACGATGAATATCAATTCTGGCAGTAGTCGACACACATGTTTGCTACAGAATCTGTCTCACTGATATGCAGTATTTTTCCTAGTGACAGTATGTAGTCTCCAATCGGTTCACCAATATTCATATACCATGAAGCCTTTTGACGTTCAATGCAGAAGTCGCACAGTGACAAACATCAATGAAATTCGACAGCCAGTAATTTTTATCATCACTCACCTGAACGGGTAAGCAAATCTGAATTTTTGTGGGGAGCTGTCTCCTGCGTCCTTCTTCTCGGAAAATATGCATTTTTGTTCCCTCACTTGACGTACATAGCCGACACAGTTCGTAATAGTTTACCCTCCTATACCCTGCCATGACAACAACAAATTTATTTCGTTTTGTTTCTTATACACGTCAACAATTATTCAAACGAACGACAACACAAACTACTATCAAAATAAATGCACACTGCTGCTCCCAGTTTCTTACTCTTAATAGTTGTTACTTTATCGACCTTGTGAATCGATATATCGCATGACATGTGGCGAACGCGACCAAGCGTCGATGTTGTTTTCGCGGCATAAATGAATGCCACGGGAATGCAGAGTCTGTTGCGTTTTGTGTAAAATTGCTGCGCAAGTCCAAACTATTGTAGAAACTTCATGAGTGCAAGATTGTTTTTAACGTGTTCACTTTAGGATATGCGACTACAAAGCTAACTCTTCTATATTTAACACTGTCATGTCTCAGTGGCCGACTAAGCCCGGCGGAGGCCCGGAGCGGTATAACTAAATGAACCCCTGGCCTGCTTAGAAACTGATGTATTTGTGGTGCACATTTTGTAAAAGATAAATATTGTAGATGTAATGCCCAACAAAAAATCCACTATTTATAGTGTGTGTACACTAGGCTCTAGTAATTGTAATACGCAAACTTAAAGATGTAGGTGAGAAACTTAGAATACGAATCATCATTTAGCACAGCAACCATCTCGAAAAGTGTTAAGAAATAATAAGGAACAGAAAAAGAAAATTACCTTTAATTATAAATATCTAGAAACAACCTTCTACAATTATAATATCAGTTAGTTTCGTAACTTAAGTACATGATAGTTGTACTTCTTAATAACGTCATTAAATCTATTTCATTTGAAAGTTTTTTTTTCAATTATTAAAATGGAGAGTTTGGCTGGTTGTCCTTGTTCATGTGCCTTAGACAAGTATTTTCCGAGCAACGTCCTAAGGGATGGGAAAGACCCGCAGTGGTTTAATAGCCGTGTCAGAAAACCTGCTACGTAAACAAAGAGAGCTTCATTACAGGTTCAAGAGAAGTCAGAAACTAGCTGACGAACGAACACTGAATGAAGCGAAAATGAGTGTATGGAGAGCTATGAGACAAGCATTCAAGGAATCTGAAAGTAAAATTTTGTCAACCGCTGTGACTATAAACCCGAGAGGCTTTTGGTCTTACGTAAAATCAGCAAGCGGGTCGAAATCATATATTCAGTCACTCACCGATCATACTGGCATCGAAACAGAAGACAACAAAGAGGAGGCCTAAATACTGAATTTGGGCTTCCGAAATTGCTGCAAAAAATTTGTTGAAATGTCACTGATTTTCTTCCACTTTTCAAGATTTTCATCCTAAGAACCACATAAGTACGAAACTTACATGACTATAAAGAATGTCAATAGATGGTATGTTTTTGGATAATCTATATAGTGGCGTTAGAGATCCCGTGATGGATTTAGCTAAATAGGCACCAAACATGAACATTCCATATTGAGATAGATAATATCCAGTAGATCAATTCTTAATATGTTTGCATTGTGATCTTAACACTTCCTTCGGAAAAAAACTGGTCAACATTAAGGAATAATGCCTTTGGAGCTAAAATGTAGAATTGAGTCTTCTTCAGTGATAAAAAGACGCCATTTGATTCCTCTATAGCGCCCCCAGCGCAGGGAGGGATGGCTACGAGCCAGGACGGTGCGAGTGGGTGGTGGAGGTGAGGTGGTAGCCCTGGAGGCTCCAGTGAAACGCAGCTACAAATATAACAAGTTCTTCATTGAAACATCTGGGCTGTGTAATACATCAGGTCAGTGATTTGCTGGCCGCTGATTTCTGATGGGCTGGCTGCATGCAAACCCCATGATACTGACGCGGAGTCTCCACCGCGTGCTGCCGGCCTAGTTACGTAAGCCGGCCACATGATTTCCGTGCTAGTGGCATGTATCCTCGACAATGCCATATCTGCTACGGCATCAGGTGATCCCTCGGCTGGGTCATCGTGGGGGCTGCCCACTGCAATGAGGTGGCCATCTTGCGATGGCGGAAGACGGCTGATGTGCTTGGAGAGTGACCTGCTACCCTCTGGGCACGAGTTGGCTGTGCTGCTAAAGTAGACCTGGGATGGCTTGCTGCATCATGTTACTAACTCCTGTGTAGAGCTGTTGCCCTGCTATGGCCTCCATTGTTGACATCTGCTGACAGGTCCATGCGGCGACTTCGTCCAGCACAGCCTCGTCGCTCTGATAGAGCTGCGAGACAGAGAATAATTTCGTTACAAAATGTCCAGTACTTATAGTAGGTAGTTGCACGCTTGTTGTGCATATGGGCCACTACCAGTCGCATTTCTGAAAACACCACTGCCGCTTTCAGTGTGGAAATTTGCCCTGCCCTTGCTTCACGAATCTGTGCAGTACTGCTGAGTTCTCTGCTTCAGCAATCTAACTTGCCTTGCAACAATGCATCGGCCTTGTTGAATTATTACAGTGGCAACATCCTTCGCTCGCCTGTTGTCAATATTGTTGCAGTACACAGCTCACACTGTTGTAGGGATACTGCAGTGCTTGTGTTGTCCAGAAATGCGATGCAATGTTCCTCCGGACATTCGTGTCCAAAGGAACACTGCATCGTATTTCTGAACGACAAAGGCACTACAGTATCATATTTATCCGCCGACACCAGGCAAGCGACTTTCAATCAAAATGTTTCCCCTGAATGTGAATGCAGATAACGAAATACGAGTTCAGGTTGTAGACATATGTTGGACGACATATGGAAGTTTGAATCTGGCCGTGAGTTGTGCGGGGATAGCCTAATTGTAAGGTGACTGCTCGCGATAAATAGGAAATCCGGGTTCGAATCCGAGTCCGGCACAAATTTTCATAGTCAACATTCCATAATACAGCTGACGGTTGTCCATATTCGCAACTGCGAATGCATTTCATGTATCACACTATTATGCCCGTATATGGTCGGTCCACTACATTATCCCCCTTTATGAACAAGATCCAGTCATTTGGGTTGAAGTTAACGCCAGTTTCAAATTATACTTCATGGGTGTACAAATCTACATCTACATCTTCATTTACATGGCTACTCTGCAAATCACACTTAAGAGCCTGGCAGAGGGTTCATCGATCAACTTTCAAAATAATTCCCTGTTGTTCCACTCTTGAACAGCGCACAGAAAAAATACCTAACATTTAAATCTTTCCGTGGGAGCTCTGATTTTACTTATTTTATTATGATGAGCGTTTATTCCTATGTAGGTCGGGGTCAACAAAATGTTTTCGCATTCGGAGGAGAAAGTTGGTGACTGAAATTTCATGAGAAGACGCAGCAGTAACGACAAACGCCTTTGTTTTAATGATGTCGGTGATACTTTCTCCGTATTTCTCGATTATACAAACGTGCTGCTCTTCTTTGGACTTCATCGATGTACTCCGGTAACCCTATTTGATCAGGGTACCTCACCGCGCAGCAGTACCCCATAAGAGGACGGACAACCGTAGTGTAGGCAGTCTGTTTAGTAGGTCTATTGCATCTTCTACGTGTTCTGCCAACAAAACGCAGTCTTTGGTTCGCCTTCCCTGTGGTGTCACCGCTAGACACCACACTTACTAGGTGGTAACTTAAATCGGCAGCGGTCCTGTAGTACATGTCGGACCCGCGTGTCGCCACTGTGGGATCGCAAACCTAGCGCCACCACAAGGCAGGTCTCGAGAGACTGAGGAGACCTCGTCCCCAGTTGTACGGACAACATAGCTAGCGATTGGACGTGCTAAGCCTTGCTCTCATTTGCCGAGAGATAGACAGTAGAATAGCCCTCTGCTAAGTTAACTGGCGACCACCTAGCAAGGCGCCATTTGTATCAGTGCCTATAGCTTACTAATATTCAAGAGAGATGTATTCCAAGGACTAATTAAAAGTTAAGTAACAAGCATCTACGTACTTTTCTTCTTATTCATTTATAAGTCTCATGTTCCAGACTTCACGCCCGTCTGCGTTAG